>NC_041809.1:6320000-7520000 GCF_900964775.1 Scleropages formosus
CTACCACATACAACACGCTGTATCACCTGCAAAAAAGTAATCACACCAAACCACCTGACCTCAACCTGAATTACCCAGTGGTGAAAACACACAACCAAAAGACCATTTTTATTCAGGCTTCTTGTTTTTGACAAATTGATATGTGATCCAAGGCTATCTATACTTACACAGTAAGTCAGCTTTGGCTCAGAGGTCACGGGAGGTGACGTGTACAGTAGCGATGACTTCTATCTGTAAGTGCGCTCACCTTGAGAAGTCCTTCCAAGCGGGTCGGGGGCGGTAAGGCGATAGGCACACTGACACCCCCAGAATGCGCCTGGTCTGCGACTGTAGACCTATTTCCAACCTATCGGAACTGCTTATTAAAGCAAAGGCCCAGAAACACTGTGTCCTCCTATAAGGCATCATCTATCTTATAAACATATCAGGACACTTTTCCTTGAATAATATATGTAATTATAATACATATTATAATTCTATATAGAATTATAATATAATAAAACTAAATATATGTCCAGAAAAAGTTTCCTGATGTTTATGAGATAGAGGATGCCTTACAGTTTCCGTGTCTTTGCTTTAATTCAAATGTCATAAATGTATAAAAAAAGTGTTCTCAAAAAATAACACAATACAAATATGAAAAGCATAAAAACATAAAACATACACACAGAAAACTGCTTAAAAAAACATTTAAAACGTTCTCAAAACTAAAGTGTGAATCAGTTTTTATCTTTTATCTTATATCTGATCTATATTTTTTTTATGGTTCTTCCTTCTCTCAGTAAAGTAATTTAATCTAGCAGAGTACCTGGAGCGGGTTGGAAATGAGGTATTACTAAGATACGCATCTCCAGAACCTTCTTTAGCAGTCAGTATTACAACAGCAAAATAAACTCTGATGGACACACATATCTGAAGTAAAGTGAAGTCAAAATTTTAGTGCACATTTATTAGGCAGAGGCACAAAGAAAATTCACGGAGATGCTGCACGTTTATTTAAAGCGAATATTTTATCACCATCAGTGTGGAATTAGAGCCGCAATCAAAGCTGTCCTTTTGGACCGACCTTTCTTTAAGATGTTTCATAAAGCCACTGCAAAGCAGCACCTACTTCTGCTTAAGGACCAGAGGACTGCAAAAAAAAAAAAAAATCATCACTGATCCTTTGAGTTTGAGAAAATCATAACTGATGCTCCTTTGACCTGCCGCCACTTGGAGACGCTCAGTTTGAGAGCTGAGGTTTGCGCATTGCACATGGGCGGCGATCTCCAAAATGTATTAAGAAAAAGGGGTTTACGGGATAAACGTCGCGAAGAATTTTAATCTGTATTTTTCTCATTTAATTCCATCAACGCGCCTCGGCCCGCGGCCGTCGCGCGCCCATTTTACGCGTTTACGCGCACAGATTATGAAGTGCACTGCAGTCTATTCAAAAATGAGGGGAAAAAATGGATCAAAGAAAAGCAAACAAGACGAGCAGCGAAGAGTATCCCCGTTGTCCCGATGATCAAGTACTGTACTCGAAGATATTGCGTCTGACGGCGACACGATTTACAGCGGCAACATCTTCAAAGGCTTCTTCCCTCACTCACTGTAATCCCGCCGCGCTCGCGCAGCAGGCGGAGTCGTGACGGAGGGCAGTGCGTCACTCGGCCATCTGCTCCGAGCGGGACCGCAGCCTGTGTAAGTAGCGCATCTTTATCACCGCTGCAACGGCGCGTACGCGTTATTATTATTACTATTATATATATTTTTTTATTTATTCCTCAATCACACGCGTGCCTCTTGATGGCATCGAGGACGAGGCCGCGCGCGCGGAGCCACGCGCTGTCCTGTCGGGCGATGCGGGTTTTACGTCGAAGAGACACACACTCTCTGCGCGCTGTTAAAGCTCCAGCGCTGCGCAAGCACCGTACGTGAGCGCTCAGCACCGCCGAGGCGCTAAATGTCAGGTTGTTGAGCAGCTATTGGACTAAATGTCGCCGGCGTGGTGTCAGGTGACACCGCGGGTTGCGCGAACCGCCGGGCATCGCGCAGGTAGAACGAACCGCTGTTGACACGTACAGGACGAGGACGCCATTGCTGCACGGGATTTTTGTAAGTGGGCGCGGCTAGTGTTGTCGTCACGTGGTCCGGTTGCTTTTCAGCGATTGGTCCAAATTCTGAAGACAGGCGGGGCCTTTTCTGACATGTTTTGATTTAAATGTCCGGCGGGTAAGACTCGTGTCGGAGGTGCGAAGTATGGCATTTAAAGATTTATACTCCACTAGTGGAATACATTCTGACGGTTTGAATTTATTATGGAATTGTAATTCGCTTTAGGCGAAACCGTTCAAACTGAAATATTAGTTTGCTTTTAAATTGGCAAAGTATAACTGTAGGTACTGTATCTAGTGAAGAGGTGTGAATACTACTGCTACATAATGTTCATTTGATGTTCCTAGAGAAAAGCATCTGCTAAATGAATAAATGTAAATAATTAATGTTTCTGTCAAAATATAACAGGGATGATTTGTGCTTTATGTTTTTTCCAGCGCAAGGGCTAATCACAGAGCACAAGGTCGAGTAATTAGTGTGAAGGGGAAATGGTAACGAAGAAGATCAGGTCGGAGTACATGAAGAAGTTCAAAGATCCCAAGTGGGAGACGTACACAAAGTGTTACGAGGACTCGCTGAGGTACAGGCTCACCAGGAGGCTGCTGGAGCAGAGCCATAGGCCATGGTTCTGGGACGGCTGCGAGAGCGACTCGGAGTCGAGCGGCAGGTCCACGCCGCAGGAGAAGAGGAGAGCTGGCGCAGTGAAAACTAAAGAGGAAACTCAGCCGGTTTCCGAGAAGCTGCCTGATCAGCGAGAGGAAGAAAAGCAGCCCAAGGAGGCGGCGGAATCGAAAGCCGCGGCCGCCGAAGCAGAAGAACCGCATGCAGGACTTGCGGCGTTGAAGACGCCACACACAGGTTTCCTTAACTAATAGTTTGCAACGTCTGGGACTGGATGTTTCGTCGTTCTGATGTAATACCAGTGATCAGCTGTGAGATGAAGAGCTCACTGTTCTGTCTTGTAAATATGTCAAACAGGTAATATGACTGGAATGAATGATGTCAATTTAAGGAGCTGCATTATGGTATAAACCCTTTCGCTGTTATTTCAGGTGAAAAGGAAAACGAAAGCAAGGACGTAAGAGACACAAGTAAAGAGGGCGAGCCGAGTCAAAAAGAGGGGTCCGGTGCTGCCCAAGCGGAGGCAGAACGGAAAGACTCAGCCTCTGCCCCCGCTGCACTCCAGCAGTATCGCTCCCGAAAATCAACCCGAGCCAAGAGCCAGCCCCGGGAGGCCACAGACACAGACAAGGAGAACAGGCATCCTTTTGCCTTGTATGGGAGTGGCGAGAAGCAGGCGGAGATGGCTGCCAAAAGGACCCACAATGTGCTGCCATGCGCTTCCACCAAGGAGGTGAGTTTCTTGATGCTGCCAGAAACATACAGTAATCCAAGAGATTTCAGTGTTACGTTAATTGGACTGTTTGGCTTTAGGCGGGCTGCGGTGGTGCAGAGGGCATGGCCGGGTCCTGCTCCTTGGTGGATCTGGGGTTCGAGTCCTGCTTGGGGTGCCTTGCGACTTACTGGCATCCCGTCCTGTGTGTGTTTGGCTGTAGTCCCAGAGGGTCAAATCAATGCAGCTGTCATTATGGGACTAGGTGTTCATGAATAGGAATTAAATAAATTCATCTGAGAAGGTAAGGTGAATGAAATGACTGAATAATGAGTTGGTATAAAAGCCTTGACCTTCTGGGACAGTAGTTGGACAGTCCTGGTGTATAACATGGCTGCAGACATGTTTGTCTCATACCACCTCTTGGGATACAAACACTTATCCATGAATGTTCACTGCTTTTACATTTCTGTGGTGCTCACCTTTAAAACGGAATAAGTCATCAAATCTTTTTAATGTGGAAGAGCGTTGCATCGCAGGCCGCCTCGGTACTCGGAGTTCCACCGCTAATGTGGATGTTGGAATCCTGTGGGTGGTGCAGGGTGTTCTGTAATTATCCGAAATGATTTGGTAATTTGATGTCCCAAATCAGATTTACAAGCCGATGCAATTCAATGAAAAATATAGGCCTGCGTGGGCAGTAACTGAAAGGGTTAAATGGAGACTCTTAGGTGAGGTGAACATCCTTTGGCCGATGCTGTCATAACTGTCGCGCGGATATCGCCGATTAAATAAAGTACCCGTTTAACTACCTTGCGCAGATTCACCCGTCGGCTTTGCGCGCCAAGACTAGGAGGGAGGTGGAGAAACAGCTGAAGACCCTGAATCGCCGCCGCGCGCGCTCGGCCGACCTCGAGAAAGCGCACAAGACGAAACTCGTCCCGGACTACGACCCCTGGATGACCGAATACATGCGCTGCTTCTCGGCCAGGTCCCGATAGGACGGAAGACAAGGGGGCGGGGCCACACCTACATCACCTGACACATTCCTAACCAATCAGGGCTTTGAATTCTAGCCAGGTGGGTTGCTGGTGTTTGCATCGCAGGGATCTGATCCTGATCTTTCACAGGTGCGAGAACAGAGCCATCGACAACTTTTTCACAGATGGAGAATTCAAGAACTCTTTCTCTGTTAAAGAGATGCTGCTTTTCAACAGCCTGCTTTCAGCCATTCCAAAGCTTTTTACTGTGAAAATCGTGATCAAATATGAATTCAAATACAAGATTCCCCCCTGACGTAATTCCATTAAGCGTTTCGCCGAAATTATAGTACAAATAGTTTAAAAATGACCTCCCAGTACTATTATATTACAAGTATCCATTACAGAACGTTAGCAAAATTCTGACGGACTAGATTCTCAGATGGGTTTAATTTATTATTATTATTATTATTATTAATAATAATAATAATATTATTTACGGTGCATTTGTACACATACATGGGCTGTTCCACTGTTTTCGTATTTGCGTGAAACATGCCTTGTATTTTTATGAACCGTTTTTCGATGGCACGACAAGTACTCATTAATTCAGGTAAAGTAACAAACGCGTAGATGCATATATTGAAATAATACTGGGAAGTTCGGGAAGGACCGCTTTCAAAATGTTCGTAACATTTAGGGAAAACTTGCAGCAAGCTTTTTATTTTAACTGTATTAACTGGAACAGGCGGGTGAAAAGTGGCTGCGGATGTCTGTAACGCGGAATCATGTACATATGTTGCACATTCTCTACTTGGGAACAGACAATCAATCGGACGTGATTTCCATCCACCCTCAAGAAAATGGCCTGCTGTTATGGTATAGGCCACGCAATCCCATTTTATTAAAAGCCATACACACTAGAGGCTTCATTTTATGTTATAGTCATTCTTTAGATTATTGATCTAAATAAAAGTCTAAAATCTGTTCATTGGTAAGATATTTTTGCAGAGCAACTCGCAAGCAGCACCGTTTACGCAGTTATAATTCTAAATTAGATGTACAGAGTTTTAAACGCAGTTACTCACCCCTGTGGGTTTTTAACCTAAATTCCTCCTATAGTGTGTTTATAAGTGCTATTGGAGAGGTGCTACTTCTTAATATTGGGGCTTTTTACCTTTGTTTGCCGTTTTGCTTTGGCTTTGCGAAATAACCCCTATCGAGTTTGCAGATGAAGTACTTTCTAACATTTGACACTGCTGTTAGTGTATCTCGTTGTATGCGTATTTTTTTGTAAAATCTTGTCAAATCTGTATTATACTATTTATTGTCCTTGAGCCATTTGCAGGATATGGTTAAAAGTTGTGGTGTGTCGTCTATATCTGAACTAATACGAGTTTGCTTAATTATCATACTTTTCCCCAATATGTTTTACACTTTTTACATTCAGCGTTTATTAATGTGACTTACGGCAGTATTATTTTCTTCGAAAACTTGAAATCATATCCTGGATACTTCAGAATTTTTTCTTTTATTTATTTATTTTTTTTTTCTGAGTCCCAAAATAGCAAACATATGGTATTTCGTTATTTCAAAGACAGTTCAACCTTGGTCCGATTCACATTCCAGAGGCATATTAAGGTTTTGAAGGGATTCCCGTAGGTTGGTATTTATTTGTGTGATCTGGCTGTTTGCTCAGCGACAGAAGCATGCAGTACTGAGTGTCACGGTGAGAAATTCACCTTAATTCTTAAGCACCAGCAAAAACTGTAGACTGACCTCACACACTTGTGCTCACACAATTTCTTAAGAGTGACTTTTAAAAGTAGTGTGCCGTGCCTCGATATCATGCCTCCGGTCCTCCCATTTCCTTCGAGTTTCTACAAAGCAACCTTTCCAGAAGTTGCTGAGAAACTCATGTTGGCTCCCACTTAGGTGTGTAACCGAAACATAACCGCTTATGACCAAACTCATACTTTTGTGATAAAGCGGAGGGGGTCAGCATGTTCGCATAGATGACGTGGAGTTGTGAAAAGGCCTTCAAATTGCAGTTCGCTCGAGGCATCGGAACACGAACACACACACACACACACACACACACACACACACACACACTTTCTGAACCGCTTGTCCCATATGGGGTCGCGGGGAACCAGAGCCTACCCGGCAACACAGGGCGTGAGGCCGGAGGGGGAGGGGACACACCCAGGACGGGACGCTAGTCCGTTGCAAGACACCCCAAGCGGGACTCGAACCCCAGACCCACTGCGCCACTGCGCCAGTGCACCCCTGTGGCATCGGAACAATGAGCGCCTAATGCTCGGCTTAATGGCTCGGTACATTCTGTCGTGAAGGGTGTTTATGGGTACGATTAAGGGCTTGGCTCGGAGCCAAGACTCAGAGAGACCTGTGGGAGTGTGTGCCAGCGGTGGCCCGCACAAAGGGCACGCTGGCACCAACGGAGGCTGGCGCTCACTCTCCTCTGTGCCAGTAGCTCCCAGAAATAGCTTGCAAGTGCACTGTGTTTTGACAGTATAGTGAATGTGTACTATTTTTGAACACTTTTGGTGTAGCTCATGGCCACTGAATTACTGATTGTTGGAATATGTTTACATCTTGACTTATGCATTTTGTACTAGTAATAAGTGTATATTTTGGGCTAAAGAGTTTAGAGCGCTCCGATTGTGTTTGCAATAAATCACAGTTGAATTTTATTTTGTCTGTGTGTTTTTGTTTTTTTTTTTTTTAATATGCCTGGGGTTGCAGAACAGCATAAGTTCGGAAGGGTTGTTTATAAAATTTGAGTTTTAAAGTGCTTCAAACTTTGCTATGTGTTTACTATATTAAAGTGGACTGTAAGCATAGGCTCTTTGATAGGAACTTGTATAAATTCCGTGGAATCTGGAGTATATTTAGCAGTACATTATTATAGGAAACTCTTCGATCCGAATCTAAAACTGAATTAAATGTAGCTTTTCGAGGTTGCAGCAAATATCTAAAAAGATGAAAACGTGCAATAAAAAGTGAGAGATGCGTGGTTTTCTACGCTGGTGCTTGCCGCTCTCCAGGGAAACAACGTCGTTTTGTTCCAGCAACTGCTGGCCACAGCAACACGATCTTCCGCAATCCCAGGTTCGAGAGACAAAGCCTGGACGGAAAAAAATATCCCCGCCAACTGCCAATGTTATTTTTCACCCATGAGAAGTCTCCTAATCTGTCTCTGGGAAACTGCCATTGTCACCGGTCACCTAACTGCCCTTGACGCTGTGCAGAACGGAGGGCCCCGTTTAAGAGAAGCGCTCCCGAGCACACGCTGGCTGTGGTCGGCCCAGGACGGTCCATAGGACCCTGGCAACGAGTGGCCTTTAACCACTCTGCAGCGTTAATACCATAAAGTGCCCGTTTGCCTATATGTTTCATGGAATCATTAAAAGTGGGTAGCGCACTCATAAAGAATACACACACACACATTTTCAGAACCGCTTGTCCCTTACGGGGTCACGGGGAACCGGAGCCTACCCGGCAACACAGGGCGCAAGGCCAGAGGGGGAAGGGGACACACCCAGGACGGGACGCCAGTCCGCCGCAAGGCACCCCAAGCGGGACTTGAACCCCAGACCCACCGGAGAGCAGAACTGCGGTCCAACCCACTGCGCCACCGCACCCCCTTCATAAAGAATAATTTATGTTTAATCCAATGAGTCTTGTTACTTTAAAAATCTACTTTAGTTACAGTACCAAAAAAAAACTACAAGTATTAAGATGCTTTGATTGAAAGGAGGCTTTCTAATGTTTCAACCGCGAGCAGCCATACCAACTCTTGGGAAATGTATACTGTACGTGGACAGCTGGTGGCATAGTGGTTAGAATTGCCCCCTGTAGACCTGTAAGGAAGGTGAACCTTTCGTGACTCGGGGGGGGGGGGGGACTCAACGTGTTTCCATTTTGGGCATAGATCTGAATATGGGTCACACTTGTATGGAGTTCGCACGTTCTCCTTGTGTTGACGAGTCTCCTCCAGGGGCTCCGGATTGCTGCCGGCCTTACTCGGACAAGTATTTAATGAGAGCTAGCGAGCGAGAGAGAGTACGGGTAACGAAGAATTATTTTCATGAGAATTCACTTTGCAAGCAGATCTTCATGAAAAAATTTCTGGCTGTAATTGACCAAAATGACATAAAATTAAGCTCTAAAATACAACTTCTCTTTAATGCCATAGCTATTACTCTCATTCACATATAAATGTAATGTAAATGCTTTAAGCATGCAAAGTTAGCATATTAATTGAATATTAATAAATGTTAACATATACTAACATATTTAAAAAATAAATTGACATGGGCTGCTTGAACATTAGTGGTACACACCATTCCCACAGTTACACTTAGGGTTATGATTTATCCATTATAACAGCAGTCCCTACGGTGTGTAAAGTGCTCTGGAAAGGGTTAGTCCAGAAAGAAACCACGGAAATATTCGGCATCCACCGATGTATCCAAGACGTGATCCGGTCGAATCTAATGTCAAAAAGCCGTAAAAACAGAGAACACTGGAAAGGGGGCAAACAAGCACTCAGACCACTCAGTATTGCAGTTTTATGGTTCTGTCTGAAAGAAGAAAAAAAAAAAAAAAATCTAGTGAAAGAAAAAAGGCAATAACATAAGGTTTTTATTTTTTATTAAAAAAAAAGAAAAAAAAAACACTATCTTTACGAATATAAATTAACATCGCATGGGTACCTGGCATGCTATAAGAAATGAACAAAACGCATTAGCTGGACCGTCACTGGAACAGATCAAGAACCCAGACGACACATGAAGAACGGCTGCCTCCGTGAGAGACTAGACTACCGAGTCGACAGCTCGTGGAGGGATGGGCCGAAGTTAATACGATATGTCAAAAATGATGTACCACTCAGATTCATAAGCTAACAATGTAGTACAATGTAGTACTCTGTTATTCAGGTCATAAAACATGCTTTGACATATATCATAGAATCCATATTTTTACAAGAAGTACATATGCAAGAGGTAATGGGGGCAGAAGTGTAATATGATGGCGAAGAGGGCTGTACCACTTTGGAAAAAGGAGGGGGGGGGGGGGGGTGCTGTTCAGGGTTAGGGGTCGCGTCCTCCACTTGAAGTGCTCCGGATCAATCGAGTTGGGCGGGGGCCGGGACCGGGGCCAGGGCTGGGGCCTGGGACTGGGGCTCTCTGGGTCTCCCCGGCGACTTGTCCGAATGGAAGTGAAAGGAAGGTCAGGGAAGAGTCTCTGCCGCTCGCCGAGCCAAACGACGTGCTCCCCGCGTCCGCTCTCGTCTCCGCGCACCTGCCTACACAGAGCGACACGGCGGCGTGGACGTCCACGGTGACTCCGGGCTGCGTCTCCTCCGTTTGTTCAACATCCTGTGGGCTAACGCGTGCTAAGCTACGCTAGGCTACGCTGGGCTACGCTAGGCTAACACAGGCCTCGTCTGACAGATTAACGGAATTTTATCCTGGAGATGCTCGAAATCGTCCTCAAGGCGTTCAGGAGAAGTTCTGATTTCACAAGGAGCTCCGTGTTATTATGCAGGACTTGATGTAATTAATCTTTTAATCCTGAACAAACACTGCGAGTTGAAGATTCCCACAAGCGCTCCCCCACTGACGCTTTACTGCGGTATTGTGTGGCGGCACATACCGCAGCGGTGGGGCTGTGACCTTGGGCCTCGGCGGCCACGGGTTCAAATCCCACCTCCTGCCGTAATAGCCTTGAGGAGGGTTCTTACCCTGGACTGATACAGTAAAAATTACAGGAAGCTTAGCAATATCAGCTAAATGAATCAAGGTATTGCTTGGAAAGTTTTACTTTTTAGTTTTCGCAGACTTTCCCCGACCGCTCAGCCTTACAACGCTTCGCTTGCATCCGGACGCCGCCCGGGACGGCAGACGCGAAGAGCCGCGTCTCCAGGATGTACATCTGTATTTAGCGTCAAAATCCAGCAGCTACTCGAGCATCAAGTTGCCCAGAAATTCTCCCTCTCTATTTAGATCCCTGGCATGCGGTGCGAAACACGGCTGGAGCCAAATAAGGCCCGTCAGCGGAGCGAGATGCCTCGCCGGGAGAGGCACTCGCCGCTGCGGGGGGTTAAATATAACCGCCTTCCTTGCGCCACGTCTGTAGTGGCGCGACACGTGCTCTCCCTGGAAGGCCGGGGAGGGGCTTCTTCGCCGGGGGCCATCTGTTTATATGGCTGCAGCAGCTCAGGAAGGGCCGACTGCAGCGTCATCACCGCCCTGGTCCTCGGGAGTGGGAGGGGGGGCTGCAGCTTCGAGACTGAACTTGGAGGAACTTCCTGACCTGACGGCGCACCCCCTGCCCCACCGTCTACTGCGGAGAAATCCAAATACAGCCTGAAGAGGGGGCGCAGGGGCCGCGCTGAAACGCCCGCGAGGCCCCTGCTGATGCGAAAGCTGCATCGCGAGGAAGCAGCGGCTTGCGTGTCACGGACCCCACCGTGCGAACCGAGCTGCGCGTCACGGTAACGCGCCACTTTGTGAGCCGACAGAGTCGCTGCTCTGCGCGTCCCGTGACGGAGGACAATCTCAAACGGATCAGAACCTCAAGGGCTCCGGGTCGTGAAAAGGGAAGAGAAAGCAGGCGAGTCCAGTCAGTCCAGGTTTCCCCTGACTGCCTGCACTCAAACCAAGTCTAAAAGCATAATAAATACGATTATAATACGATATGAGTAACTGCACTGTTTGTACACTGCAATATTTTTTGGCCCAAAAAAAATTCTGTCTTATTTCCAGATATTGTGTCTTCCACTAGCTATTCAAATCAGAGCACATGTATTTGAATAGATATCCCAAATTGGGGTGGCATGGTGGCACAGCGAGTAGCGCTGTGCTGTCTCACAGCGCCTGGGTGGTGCGAGAGGACGGGGGTTCGATTCCCCGCTCTGTCCGTGTGGAGTTTGCATGTCCTCTCCGTGTCTGTGTGGGTTTCCTCTGGATGCTCTGGTTTCCTCCCACAGTCCAAAGAAATGCTGTCGAGGTTCCCCCCGTAGCGTGTGAGTGTGTTCCACTGACGTATGGATGAGTGACCCAGTGTAAGTAGTGTATCTGTGAGTGTAAGTCACCTTGGTGAATAAGGTGTGTGGGCTCATAACACTACATAGAGTTCATTGGAAGTCGCTTTGGACAGAAGCATCTGCTAAATGAATAAATGTTACACAATACAAATTAAAGACTCTATCGAGAATCCATTGTTACAGTAATAAAGTTTAACTTTCAAGACAGTGGTGTAATAGAACAGTTAAGGTGTGTGTGTTGAATACTACAAAATGTGGAATTGCAACTTCAGTCATCCCTGTATCCAGGCCCTCAGCGAGGAGGTGTCCGTGCGCTACGGTGTGTTCGGGTTCTTGCGCTGTGGTGTTGGTGGGTGTATCTGGAAGGTGAAAATTACACTTTCTGGTCGACAAAGTGTGTGTGGGCAGAGGGAGTAAGAGGGACAGCGCCGCTGCAGCAGTGGATCTACCACGGTGCACAGGAGTGTGCGTCTTGGGCCAAAGAATATAGACACATTTCTGCCAATTGGTGACACTCTTCGATACACATTGTCTGAACCGCTTGTTCCATGCGGGATCGCGGTGAGCCGGAGCCTAACCCGGCAACACAGGGCATAAAGCTGGAGGGGGAGGGTACACACCCAGGACGGCATGCCAGTCCATTGCAAGGCACCCCAAGCGGGACTCGAACCCCAGACCCACCAGAGAGCAGGACCTGGTCCAACCCACTGCGCCCCCCTCAAAGAAAATCACAATTTCAAATTCCTTCCGCTGCCATAAGAAACGGGTCCCTGAACGTAGCGAAACGCCTCGAGGCGCAAACAGCGCATTGCCAGCGAAAGCTCAGAAATGTCAAGATTTTATAGATAACATTTCATTTTCGCTGGGGCACTTTTCATCTGCGGTTCATCTGGAACAGGTGCTGAGAGTGACCTCCTGGCCAGCTGCCCGTCCGTCTAGCTCCCTTCCCCGTGATTCCAGACATTTTGGATCGTTTCTCATCTCGACAGCGAGGACATTTATTGGGCGATGCGGCTTTTCGCCGAGCAGCAGGGCGGGTGGCCTTCGTCAACCTTCACTCACGAGGACTGGCGGGGAAAAAAATGAGAGGTTGCAGGGCGGCGACAGCTCCTCACCTCCGCTTGGAGATCGCTCGGGCCGGCTCTCTAACAGACGCACTCCTGGGGGCTCTGGGCCTGGGCCCGGCGGGGCGAGCGCAGCTGCCTCAGAGCCGCATCTCCGTACTGGATCCCTGAGCCCATTCTCTCCGGGTCCAGCTCTCCTGTGCGGGGGAGTGGGTCACAGGAGTTAATTCCATGAGCAAAGCTGCATCTGGACCACGCATCACGAGTGTCTCACACCGGACTGCCAGATGCTCGCAGGCCAAGAACAGTCCACAGCGGTGCCCGGTGAGAACCTCCCCGTCGGCTGAACCGTACCAACACGGGACACTGACCGCACACACCGGCCCGCTGATCCCTGGTCAGGAACATCTCTTGCAGATGCTATAAATCTCTCCAGCCTGCAGCAGCCACACTGAGGTACCTGATTCGATCTTGTTGAGGATCTTCCTGGCACACTGCACAAAGGCCTCCTCCACATTCTCTCCAGTCAGAGCGCTGGTCTCCAGGAACATGAGCTCTGCAAGACAGTCACGGCGCAGAGCGGTGCTTAGACGAGCAGGGGCTCACGTGCGTCCTACCTGCATCCGGCGGCGTTACGGCTGCAGCGATCGCATGAATGTGCGGAACACGGGGTCCGTTCAAACTGTCTCTGCACCGACCTCTACTGGTAAAATAACAGTACAGCCAGCAGAGGGTAAACAATCTCCTCTAAACACAGCACTCCACAATAAAATCAACCGTGAAATACTCAAAACCCACACCCACCTACCCACACACACACACACACACATTGTCTGAACCGCTTGTCCCATAGGGGGTCGCGGGGAGCCAGAGCCTAACCTGGCAACACAGGGTGTAAGGCTGGAGGGGGAGAAGACACACCCAGGACGGGATACCAGTCCATCGCAAGGCACCCCAAGCGGGACTCGAACCCCAGACCCATCGGAGAGCAGGACCCGGTCCAACCCACTGCACCCCCGATACTTAAAACCAACGGAAAAAAATTCATAACAGCTTCTGCGTTCCTACCTGATCCTTTGAAATCCCACAAGCGTAACTGTCACTCGGAGCAAAGATAATAAAACGCAAACCAAAGGGAAGGGAGAGTCACAGTAAAATGATCTGATTTCTTTTTTCGTTTGAGCGTTTGCTTTGCAAAAATAGCACTAATACGACGGAACGCCCTTGCTTTTGCTGTCCGCTGGAAGAAAAGTGTCTCCGATGGTGCTGGAACTGGCGGAAGTACGCATGCATCACAGGAGATGGTGAAATGGTTTAGGGAATAGTGTTTGCGCTCTTAAAAGGACCTGTTATACCTGCGAACAACATACCTACCTGAACCGCGGTAACCGTCCAGCCGGACAAATCAATAAAAGCGTGAACAATTGTACGAACTGTGTGTAGCTTCAGACAAAGAACACCTGTACTGTTCATCAGACCTGTCCATAGAGGAAGTCCCTCTGGATTAGAGCGCCAGCTAAAGTGGTTAATGGGCTGTATTGTGATGTAATGTGATTTGAGGAAGAGAGGCAGAGAATTGGGGGGGGGGCAAAACAATATAGGCAAAATACGAGAACTGAAACTCGTGACTAACTACCGAAACAAAGCGGACGCCGCGCGTCCTTCCAGCGGACACGTCCGCTCGGACCCACCGTTCTCCTGCGCAAAGCGGGATGCCTCCAAGAAGGTGACCTCCCTGTCCGCATCCAGATCCTTCTTGTTGCCGCACAGGATGATGACGATGTTCTGGCTAGCCAGCATCCTGGCGTCTGTCAGCCAGTTGGTCAAAGCGTTGTACGTCTCCCGACTGTGAGGACAGCCATTATTATCATAATCATCATCATCATCATCATCACCAATTCTTTTAGCTGATACTTTTCTTCAAAGCACCCTGTGATTATGTGTTATTTTGTACTACCAGTTTATATAACTACCTAATTTTTTTTCGGTGCAGTTCAGGGCATCTTCATCAATACAATACAGCAGGTGGTGAGATTTCAATCTAGGCCCTTCAAGTGCAAGCCGGCAGCCCTAACCGCTGCGCCACCTGCTGCCACATCGCTATTATTACCGAACGGACAGCACTATAAGAAAGTGAGACTCAAAGCTTACGTGACTGCGACGGAATATGCCTGAATACATCGAGTCACGCTTCCGAATTCAACACGCGACCGAACGCTGCTTTGCGACAAAAAGTGTAGGATCAGAACCACTAAATTCTAATAAGATCAAAAAGGGTCCAGTGCATCTCTCTGCTGAAGCTATTTGTGGTTTAATGCTGTCCATGGAGCGTGCGCTTCGTTTACCTGGTGATGTCGTAGACGAGCAAGGCTCCGGCTGCCCCTCTGTAGTAGCTCCGTGTCACCGACCTGCGTACGGGGGAGGGCGAAGAGCCACGGTGAACTCACCACTGCCACGGACACCGCGCAGTCCACTTGGGCGTCGAAGCAACTCGGGCATTAAGGCAATTTTACGGCCCATCAGCGTATAGATGTGCGACGACACCTCGCGTTTCTCTTTAAAATCCCCGAACTAGAACCAGGAAAGGCTCAGAGCCATCTGCCCACATCGCCCTCCACTCCACGCTTCGAACCCGCCTCCATAAAATGTGAGCGTGACTCAATCTCCGTCAAAAGGATTTGGCACCGGCGCGCGATGGCTCATCTGAAGGCAGGGAAGATGGCCGGTTCGGAAGCCAAAGCGCTAGCTGCGCGAGGCACGAAAAAGGGCCGACGCAGAAGGAGCGGCGCCGGCAGCGCTCGTACCTGAACCTTTCCTGTCCCGCGGTGTCCCAGATTTGAAGCTTGACGTATTTGTTTACCACGTTGATTATCTTTGATCCGAACTCCACGCCGATGGTGTGATTCGAGTCTTCTTTGACTGGAGGAAACAAAAGCAGACGCCCGTGGCGGTGTAGTGATAACAGAAGAAGATGAATCCATCAGAATGATAAATATACACATGCAAATGCATCCAAATATCTGCGGGCTGATTTGTTACAAGGCCACAAGCACGCATATTTTTACTGATGAAAAAAGGGAATTATAATGAAAGCATCAAGGAAATTCAAATATTGTATTGTTTCCAATTGATGTATTAAAGACATAGTGAAATGACCATATGGGAAAACGTATCACTTCTTTGCAGGGAAAAGCAGTCCTGTGAACCCCTGACACAACACTGGACAGCGAGCAGAACTTACATCTCTTTTCTATGAACTGGTGAAGCAGGCAGGACTTCCCAGTCCCCGCGTTCCCAATCACCAGGAATTTGAACAGGAAGTCTGCGGAAAGGAGAAAGCAGCGATCAACGAACCCCAGACAGACATCTTCATCTTCTAAACCCCACGCGTCTACGGAAACGCGGGCGCTCTAGCGATGGGGAGTCACCCAACATCCCCGCTTCACCTGCCCGGGGTGTGCGGGAAAATGAACGCGTGGAGCGCGCCCGTGCCCAAATGGACCGTGGCGAATCTGTTCCGTTCACTACGAGAACATGCAACGCGGTCCACAAAGACAGGTGTCGGCCACGGCGACGCCGCAGCGTCCTGGCTCCCCGAGTTCCACGGTGGGGCGAGGTGTTTCTGACCATGATCCTACCGCACCGGGTGGAGCCGAGATCTTGTCAAATCACATTGACCTTGGGTTGTAAAGGAGCCCGAGGCACCTGGCCTGTTTACAGTACCTGCCCTGTGTGTACAGTACACCTGAGTACTTAAGTTCCTCTTATGCAGATGGATTTACATTTCCTGCATCCCTCAACAATAATGCCATGCACTGCAGCTCCTAAGCTGTCATCTCCGCCACATTTGATTTGCTGCCATAATACTCCGAACAGGAAAGTTAACCAGTATTAAAAATGGACGTTACTAATAAATAGGACTGGAATGTAAAGAGAGGCAAAAAAAAAAAAGATACACGGTTCTCTCACAAAACCCTTTGCTTTCACACATTCCACATAACTACTACGCGCTCCGACTACAGGCTATTATTTTGAAAGCGGCGACACGCCTGTGAGTTATTTATACTCGGATACAATGTATCTCAACTTCACGTATGTGAATCGCGTAGCGGCGACGCGCGATCAGCGCTCTGTGTGTGTGTGTGTGTGTGTGTGTGTGTGTGTGTTACACACAAGAGAGAAGCGAGCGCGAGGACAGATGAGATCGAAGGCGACGCGACACACACGACACGGGCCAGGCGACCGACCGTCGATAAACGCGCACCGCCTTTTTCGTCCGGGCCGCTCGCGCTGTAAAAATGCCGCAAAGCGGGGCCCGTTTTTTTTTTTTTTTTTTTTTTTTTGGCTCATAAAGTGGAGCCGGCCGGGGCAGGTCCGGGCTGCGGGTCCGACACGCCCAGCTGAAGCCGAGCATCGGCCGGCGGGGAAAGAAAGAGCCGCGCGACGCGCCTACCGTAGGTCTCGGACATGGTGAGCGAAGGATGCGCAGATGCCGCTGTTTTGACTGAGGTTCGGAAGGCTGTGCAAAGCTGTGCCGATGGGGGGGTGAAAATCCCCGCGAGAGACCCTCACAGTGCTCCAGTGCTCGAGCGGCTCAGCGCTGCCGGATCGCTCTCGCACTTCCTGTTCGGGGCGTTTTGCTTTTCAAAATAAAAGTCTCGCCGGAGCGCGCACTGGAAGCCGCGCGTTCGCGTGGAAGGCCGAGGAAAAATGCGGTAAAAATGAACGCTGAAACCTCATCCAGAGCTGTTAATTTCTATTAAACGTCTTAAACACGTTTCACGCAGACCGGAGGTACGCTACAACTATCAGTTGCGTTACATTACTGCAACAGCTATACTTTTTTTGTATTTTTTAAACTCTTCCTAAAATTACATTTACAGCTGAACCTTTAAAAAAAAATGATTAGGTACGGGGTGTGACTGCACCGGTGAGCGCGGTAGTAAAAAAAAAGGAAAAAAAAGAAAAAAATCACTGCTTGCGCACTCCTGCACGCCCTTCAGCTGAACTACACCGATGTGGCCTGTAAGGGGCGGTATGTCCTCAAACGTCCTCATCCGATCCGATTTGGAAGACAGGTACCTCACAGAAAACTCTGGAAACAAGTTCAACTCCTACAAGATTTCAGCGCACATGACAACTTAAGTACTGAGTAAGAAATATACACAATACAAATTCAAGTTCAGTTCAAGTACTGGTCAAAGTAATTCATGTTTATGGGGGTGGTCATGTGATTCACGTTAACCATTAATTTTAAAAAATAAAGAAAAAATCAGGACAATAAATGAAGAGAGGATTAGTCGTCTAAACGAGTCCTAGACAGGAAAGTACACAAATTATTGGTGTAGAGCCAAGAATGACATCACTGTTTACAGTCTGGCAGAAAGGAAGAAACTGGAAGAAAGTGTGCGAGGGGAGTGTGTACGGGAGTGATATTTACTTTAAGGAGTGATTAAACACAGTGCGAACTGACTCCATGAAAGGGATTTGTTCAGGCTGGGCCAGTGTTTTAGATATGCTTGTGGACTGTGCCAAACTTCCTTCTTTCCTCTACTTCACTCAAAGCAGTGGAGTGTGGAGGTGACCGCTCGGTCACGAGATCACATCTAGTCGTGGCACAAACACACACACGGTACATCGACGCATACATCAGACGGCCTGCATAGTGAATTGCAAGTGAAATTCTAAACCAGCTGTTGAGACTGCTGACAAATTCAGCTAAACTTGTTCTTTCAATTCAATTTAAGATACAACAAAAGCGCCTAAAGTTAATTTTGTACGGTAATTTTGATGCTGGCTGCAACCGGTTGACAGGAATACCAAGAAAAATCAGCGTCCATGACACTGAAAAGTTACCCATGACGTGTTTCGAACAAAAAAAAAAGCGAATTAATTTCTGGGTCGCGACGTTGTGGTTGTTTTGCTCAGCGAACGTGAAGGAACCAAAGTGTAAAACGCCGTTTGGAAATGAATCGGGTTTGGGAAATGAGACAAAAAAAAAAACACTTTGCTGAACATTAACAGCAGTCAGCGACGTTTGGTACATTTGTTCTCCGTCAACATCAGACTTTGGCCTTGGATCGTAGCTGAGAATTTCCTAATGGACATGATGTGTTTATGCAGGTTCGCGCCATCCCCAGAGTCGTACGGACGAAGCCCTACTGCGAGCTGTATCATGCTTCCTGTTTTGTCAGACACCGGAGTAAGATGTGGGATCGCAAAACTTCCACATTTTACGCTCCCAGTCTGCATGACTGTTGATATAGAGATATATTTCTTATTCCATACAACTAGTGGTTTACTTTGTCTACTATTCTAACATGATGCTGATGCACGATTTTGTTATTTGTCATTTTTTAAAAGAAATGACTGATTTCACCTATTTAAGTAAACTGAAAAGTACATGTATGTTTTTTTCTTTCTCTTACACACACGCACTTTCTGAACTGCTTGTCCCATATGGGGTCGCGGGGAACCGGAGCCTAACCCGGCAACACAGGGCATTAGGCCGGAGGGGACACACCCAGGACAGGACGCCAGTCCATCGCAAGGCACCCCAAGTGGGACTCGAACCCCAGACCCACCGGAGAGCAGGACCCAGTCCAACCCACTGCGCCACTGCGCCACCGCGCCCCCCCTCCTTTCTCTTACACTTCCTGAGAAAATTTGGTTTCCTTCGAAGAAAGTTGTCCTTAGTTGCTTACTTTCAATTTCTTCATTGCCCTTTGAAATAAACATTGCGTCACTACGACTGTGTGGCACATTTCTGTAAATAAGTGGCACTGATACGTCGAGAAATGTAACAACATTTCACTAAACGCATTTCACCGTTGCGTTTAAATTATGTCCCTCTAAATATAGCTGTGCGGCACAAGTAATCTTGTAGTAAAATTAGATTCCAGAAAATAGTCTGTAGTGTAAAACTCCCAAACTGTCTATATAACCACATACAGAAATGTGTCCACGTTCAGATTTTTACTGTGCTTCATCTTTAACACGGTACAACCCTGTTTGCCACTTGTAACCAAACATCAACAACTGAGGTTCTGATCTCACTTCTGACCTCATTTGTATCCTCAGTGTGCATTTGGATACAGCCATGGTCACGACGGCAGACAACGTATTGTCTCTTGAAATACCCTCATGACATGCTTCGCTCCTCACCTTCGCGTGTGCGATATCGCAAAGTCTCGCAACCACGGGGCGTCTTTACTCCGGGGGGAAAATTACTGAAAAACAATGGCAACCGGGAAAAGGAAACCAACTGTCCTTGGAATCTAAAAATGTCATCACATTCCTGGAGCCAGGATGTTGCTTTGAAATCTGGGAGTTCTTTTCTTGTCATTTTTTGAAAAAGCTGCATGTGTGAGCAAGGTCAGACCGTTGGGGCGGATGCAGCACGACAAAACAGGACAAAAAAAAGTCTCGGACGCCGCGGAGCTGCGATAACAATGGGATGGGCATGGCTGCTGCTCTTTGGTTTTTCGAGCTTTCGGGGCGAATCTCTAAACCTGGATGTGGCGATAGACTAGATGAATGCTTTGGAACAAAGAAAAGTGACAGATTTATGCGTTGCGCTGAAGCTTGCTTTCCATAGGTGGGGATTCGGACCTTCCTATTTTGGAACATCGACCTTATCGCAGAGAATTACACAGCCAGTCCGCTGTTGACGTAGAGGTTTACTTGTGGAAACAAACCACATTGTTTTCTTAGCTAGCGCCCACATCCGCCTAAAATTGATGTAATTGCTCATCTGCCTGTGGAAAAACAAAGCAATTATAGTAACCACCTTGGGCTGAAGAGCGCCGCGACGTGACTATCAGCTGTCTCCGTATTCCTGGGTCGTTTTCGAATTTGCATTTTTCATCAGTATGCATATGGATGCATGATTATGCATCATTATGAACCGTAGACTTTTCCATCATGCGCACTTTCAAAATTGTTGTTCAGACTTTGCTCCTTCATCGCCGTATGTGAGAAAAGAACAGCCTCCGTTGTGGAAATTACACCCTTTCCTGACATAACAGCATAAATCTGTTCCATAAGCAGTATTATTAACATACGCAGAATGTAACAATTCATAAACACTCAAAAAATTCACGTTCCAGTCCCACTCTTGCTATAATACCCTTGATTCAGGTACTTACCTTAAATCAACACAGTAAAAATTACCCTACTGTATTCATGGGCAAATCCTTAGAAGTATCTGTAACTTCACATTATAAGTTGCTTTGGGGCAAAGCATCAGCTAAATAAATAAAAAATGTAATAATAAATAAACACATCATTATTATTATTATTACCATTATTATTATTGTTGTTGTATTGAATCTACTATTTTAGGTGTGATATTTACCTAATTGATGGTTGTGATTGGTTGAGGTCATCAGTGCGGAAGGGGTAGTGAATATATACAGTAGTTGATTTTGTGATATAAGAAGCAGTGTCTGCATGTTTTGCAAGTGAGACACATAGTAGGCAGTGATAAAATGATTGTTGCGAAAATGACCGCTTAACCTGTCAAAATATGACAATGAAAAATAAACCCAGTGTAGGAAAACATGGTATATATTTTCGTGGGTCATAGTGATGTTCGTAGGGGAGGTGCGGTGGTGCGGTGGTGCGGTGGGTTGGACCAGGTCCTGCTCTCTGGTGGGTCTGGGGTTCAACTCCTGCTTGGGGTGCCTTGCGATGGACTGGTATCCTGTCCAGGGTGTGTCCCCTACCCCTCCTGAGTTACTGGGTTAGGCTCTGGTTCCCTGTGACCCCGTGTGTGTGTTATACAGGACCGAGTGATCTGAGAGCTCTGTGGACATCATGCTTGAGTCTGGTGGTTCTGGCTGTAG
The DNA here is from genome assembly GCF_900964775.1 of Scleropages formosus. Taxonomy (NCBI): domain Eukaryota; kingdom Metazoa; phylum Chordata; class Actinopteri; order Osteoglossiformes; family Osteoglossidae; genus Scleropages; species Scleropages formosus. Next base: position 6,341,396 of record NC_041809.1, read on the forward strand.
GCTTAGCCTCAACTTTGCCAACTACCAGCTGGAAGGGTGAGATCCTCGGCAGTGGGTCACGATGGCCACGCAGCCAAGGGTTTCACTTGTACATCTCAAGTGACTGCTGGGTTATGGGTCACCTTTGAGCGTAGACAGCAGAGACAGACAGCTTTTCAAACACTCTTCGGGTCGACTGCACAGTGCTGTGTGTCCTATACATACTTGTAGTGAATGTAAGAGGTGAGCAGAAGCTGTCATTGGGGATGAGACGCAGGGGGTCCGCGTAGATGTGAGGAGAGGGCAGCTGAGCCGGATTCGAATTCAAAACGACTAAAACCAATAAGGAAACAGTTGACGTTTTGTTTTTCGTTGAGCCTTTCCATTGAGACAGGAGCTGCGCGGAGCAGATCGTCGCTCGGCCGCTCCGATTCGACGCGAACAAAGCGTCCCTTATCGGCTCAAACCGAAGGAGTCCCCGACATTCCTAGCGCCGCGCTAACAGTGATGGCTTTCAGCAAAGCGGCCCGTAGTCAAAGCCGACCTCTTTCCTCCGTCTCAGACCTGCAGAATTACCCCCCGCCGTCTCACAAAGGGGGCTTCTCCGTGGCTTCGCGCGCGCGCTGCCGAAACCGTCCTGCTCCAGGGGCGGGACGCCGGAGCGAAACCGGTTGAATGGGCCGCTTGTGCGTGTCCACCGGGGCTGCTGCGAGTAGGCCTAGAAGAGGCCGGAGTCTTCCAGGGGAGCGCTCCTCTGCCAGCTGCTCTCGGCCGCCTCATACAACAGCAGGTATTCATAACGCGGAGACTGCTGTTTGCACCGTAGGGCCTGAAAACCAGCAGTTGCCGCTGAGAAAGTGCAGCTGCGGATCTCCTCCAAGAACGCAAGAAGCACCCGAGGCTTCTGCGGAAAACGCGCGCAACGCATCTGCACAAATAGATCGTTGTTATTTTTTTCCTGTTCAAATTCAAATGAAAATTTTATTTGTCACATGCGCAACCATATTTAGTTCGACGTGCAGTGAAATGTTTTTCCAACTCTCCGTGATACGTACTAATAGTAGAGGTAATAAAAATAAGGCAATACAAATAAAGTAGAAATTAGAAACATACTACAAAAATACCGTGGGGGGGGGGGGCAGCGGCGCAGCGGGCTTATCCAGGTCCTGCTCGTTGCTGGGTCTAGGGTTCGAGTCCTGCTTGGAGTGCCTTGTGATGGACTGGCGTCCCGTCCTGGGTGTGTCCCCTCCCCCTCCAGCCTCACGCCCTGTGTTGCTGGATTAGGCTCCGGCTCGCTGCGACCCCACTTGGGACAAGCGGCTTCAGCCAGTGTGTGTGTGTGTGTGTGTGTGTGTGTGTGTGTGTGTGTGTGTGTGTGTATACAGAAATATGAAGAATATATAAATGATAAAAATGTGGAATAACATAAAAATAAATTAAAAATGTATTAGAAATATACAGCAAAACAAAATATATTTGAGGAGAAAAAAGCAATACGGTACAGATCTGTTCAAGTATATGAATGGAATGAACGTAAAGTCCAGAATTAAAGATTAAATAAGAAAAAACTGCAAAAAAAAAAAAAAAAAAAAAACCTGTGCAATATTCAGCTCACATAGTGGTTCTTGTGCATAAAAGTCCAATTTCTACTCCATGGTGTTCTCCAGTAGTACTTTATATTTATGTTATAACATAGTATGTCTGGCTCTAAAATGTGGGGGAGGAGGTAGAGTGGTGCTTAGAACTGCTGCCTTTGGGTCCAAAGGACCCTTCCCCCTCTCTGCAGCACCCATTGAGCAAGGTACTTGCCCTAAATCTCTCCAGTAAAATTTACCCCACTAAATAAATGGGTAAATCACAGTAAGTACCGTAGCATTGCAAGTCACTTTGAAAGAAAGTGTCAGCTAAATGAATAAATGTGTATGTTGAACTGCTTTATAGAAGTTGTCCTGCTTGTCTTTTGTATATTGTTAATTGTTGGTATTTTCAAGGTCAACACGCTTTCATTGTGCTTCTTTGAAATAATATAATTTCACTTATGGATCTGAAAGCTTGAACAATTTCCTTCTTCATCCTCATTTCGGTGAGCGCTGATTCGTTTCACACGTTTCATACATCGTCATCCTCGCTCAGCCTTTAAGACGCGTGGCAGTTTTTTGACCCGAATCTTACATCTACATTTATTCGTCTGACACTTTTCTCCAAAGTTACTTACAGCGTTAAGATACGTACAGTTAATTACCCGTTTATATATAGAGCTGGGTAATTATTTTTACTGGAGCAATTTAGGGTAAATGCCTTGCTCGATTTAAATACCTTGCTCAAGTGCACTACAGCAGGAGGTGGGATTCGAACCTGCAACCTTTGGACCCAAAGTGAAGCGGCTAGTGCCAAAATGGTGAAAAACTACTAAGTACTAAGTATAAGAGCGAGCTACTCATGTGCCATGACCACTCAGGAGCTGGGTGGTGCGTGCATTAGCTTCTTTAGGGGGACAATGGATTCCCCCGCCCACACACGTACAACGGCTTGTTACCAGAGCACGAGATTCAAAGAACCGCCTTTGTCAAGGTCAAGCCTGACAGCGGCTCAGCCTCACTTGATATGCCGATGAAATATGTATGAGGCTAACCAGGCAGTGCTATCTATCTCAGATATCCGCAGACCTTCCGGTCATGGCCGGGACATTCGGTTATCTGCGGAACGGGGTGTGCGCACACACTCCCCGTGTAAAACAGCGTGCGGATGTACGGCTGAATGGATAATGCAAATACTTTATTAAATCGATCCGTCCGATCCGTCTCGGAGGCTCTCGGACCGAACGTCTTCGATGCGTCGATGAGGTCGCTTTGTTGTCTAAGCGGGCGATGTCGGAGAGAGTGATGTCACTTCTTCAGAGGCGTCGGCCGCGTTGGATCCAGTTCTGCTAACTTTTTATTTATATTCAATGGCCGAAGGATGAAACAAAACCGCAAAGTTCAGTCGTCTGGGCTTTTTTATGCTTTGTTATACCAGGACTCTTCATGTCAAAATATGAAATCAGCTCGACTTTTGTGTTTCGCTCTTTGAGAGTGTTACGCAACAGAGGGGCTGGTCTTTCGCACGCCCGCTCAAATGATACACAGTTAGGTTGTGCTCTGCTGCTGGGGAAAAGGATAAAAAAAAAAAAAATCCAACGAATCCCAGAACGTTTTCTGAAAAGGCCGAGCTGAATGGCCCTTTCAGGCCTAGATGCCTCCTCAGTCCTTCGTGGTACACAGAGTTCTGCATTGTTCGCTCCACATCAATATTGGAGACGGACAGCCTGGGAGGCTCTGAGTGGGAGAGGGCCCGGGGATTGTGGGACATGGGAGCTGGGGGGGGGGGGGACTCACCGCCTTCTTTTTGATCGCTCCTACGTTGACTGAGCATACACAAAAGGGAAGCTGGGATTGCACCCTCTGATCGCTCTGATCACCCCGCACGCCTCACGTGAGTCCCTCCGAGCGTGCGTGGCCGGCGGTACCTCGGAGAGGCGGGGGGGAGGGGAAGGTTATGGGGCAACGCAGGACCTGTCACGGGAGATGAACACGACATGAGCGGAATTCCGCTTTGAGGAGAGGGTGAACAAACCGGCGTAAACACGGGTGCATGTGACTGTCACGTTAGGAGCAAAGCCACCTTTCGTCTTCAGAACTCCTCCGGCGTTTGCCGAAGTCCCCGGTTGCGTGTGACGGGATATCGATCCACTCCGTAAGAAAGACAGCTGCTAGTTTCGGAGTGTGGGAGGAGGTGGAAATCTAGTCCTCGTTCCGAGTAACAGACGTTCCCATGAAGGTTCGGCGATGTTTACGTGTCATGACTGGGGAGGACAAGGGAGGTGATGTCATCCTTGCGCTCATGAAACCTCTCTTTATAACAGTGTGTGGGGGTGTTATCTTGGAATACGGGAGCTTTGAGAGGAAACAGTTGCCTTAACTGGTTTCGTGTTCCTTGGCGGCGGTATACGACCATGAAGACCGATCACTGGAACTAATGACCTCCGCAAGATATCTGCCGTTGCATTACGGATTGAGCACAACATTTAGCAGATGGCAAAAAAAACGTGTTTTTTAATGTCTTTTGTCTTTCTGCACACATTATCCTCTCCAGATACAGTTAAAACACATCAGGCCACTTTATTTTTTTTTTTTAGTTTCTCAAGAGTCCAGGGTTTGTTTCTCTGCCTTGTGTTTTTTTCCCCCAGACTGGCCTTTTATAACGTTTCATTCCAAGGACAGACAATACCAATAAGATCAATATCTGCTTTATAAAGCTTCCAATGTACAGTTTTTGATGAAACCGGTTCGGCGATTTAGCCCTACGGCGAATTGAAGCCGTAGTTTTCGGCATTTTAGAGATGATTCTGTTGTGTTCATTATTGTTGGTTACTGTTGCTCTTTTGCAGGGCGGGTTTTCTTCGTCTGGCATATGATGCCATGGTTTCACCCTGTTGCCTCTGGTACGTTAAATAACCGCCTCCCCGGTTTGAGCGCCGACTATTTGGCATCTTCGCAACTCTCTTAGCTGTCCCAGGTTCCTCTGTTCCCGGAAAATGCCGCAGCCTGCCCTACGCCGTTTTCAAAATTCGCACATTAAAATGCTGAGGTGAAGACGTCTTCTGTAGAAATACTGCATATTGTGCCATTTAATAATTGTGCTCTCTTACTCTATTTAATAAGGCTCACTCGTCTTAGTGCCTCTGTGATTTTGATTTTAGTTCGTTTAGTCCCTCGACTTTATGCTTTTTTCCAAAGGTTTGACCTTGGAATAGACATGGCCGTTACTGAGTTCAGGGTAAGTGCACAACATAATCCAAGCTCACAACTTAGAGCCTTTTTGCTGCCGTCTCCCTCCCCGTCTCCCGTTCTGCCACCCGCTCGCTCCGTTAGCCGCTAACTGTTCACGGAGCGCAGGCTGCCGTTTGCGAGGCGGGGGGCGCGGGCTGGTGAACGATCAGCAATGCCGTGGTGAATCGCCTCGGGTTACTGACAGCGCTGGACGGGCCCTCCCGTCGGCCGGCGTGCGCGAACGCGGCGAGTCTGGGGCCGCGGGCTGAATGCTAATGGGGCGCTTGCAGCTGTCGGCCTCTGATCCGCGGGTCCATTGTTCCGCCAGGGGCTCCTCCAGCCCCCCTACGGGACAATTCGTACGGGGGGGGGGGGTCTCGGAGCTCCTTGCGTACTGCGGGAGGAAGTCGGTCATCGCGAGGAGGAGCGTGCGGGGCAAAAGGCCGATTCCTGCTGTAGCACCATTTTGGCTCTGCAGCTAAACCGCTAACGGATCTTTTTCATTCATTCAACCGCTGCCTCTCTCTAAAGCAGCTTAAGCTACTTACAATGATTTTTTTCACTTATAGAGCGGGGCAATTTTTTTCCGTATTAGTTTAGGGTAAATACGTTGAAGGCGGATCCTAGGGCAGGAGGTTGGATTCAAACCCGGGTCCTTCAAATAGAAAGCAGCAGCTGTAGCCACTACAGCACCACCTGCTTTTCTTGGACCGGCTCACTTCGACCCTGATGCATCTAATGCCAGAACCTACAAACCCTCCCGTCCTCATCCTTACCTCAGAGACGTCCGGCTGATGTGACCCACATTCCCTTGACCTTCCCGAAGGGGCGGTGTGAGGCCCATAACCTGTTCGTTGGGGGTGGGAAGGTCACGTCTCTCTTTTCTTGCACGCAACTGGATTTGCGGGGGCCGACTAAGAGGGATGGATGACGCCCACCGAAATGACTCCGTTTCACCCCCAGATCTTTGTTCACAGAAAAGGGGAATTAATGACCACCCCTCCCCCCCCCAACCCCCACACACATGCTCTTTCACTCCCGCACTGAAACTGAAACACTAAATCACAGTTCTTTCCCAAAGCTAAATCACCATCCAACAAGCATACCGTTATATCCTACCCCTAAACACACACGCACCAAACGCGCAAATCCTACAAATCCATTTACAGGATCTGTCACACTCACGTGAATATACGTGCGCGAGCGCAAATCCTACAATCCTCTTCCACGTACTGCCACCCACACACTCACAAACACACACTCCAGTCCCACAAGGAGGAGCAGCCTGGGCTGGGGGTGGATCAGGGCTGTCAAAGGTAAAGGAGAAGTGGACAGGCAGATGAGAAAAGGTACCACAATTAACCGGGCTCTGCTTTCCCTACATGGGAGACAGAATTAAAAGCTACAGTTTCAATAACGCACCACTTCATCAGCTCCATTACTCAGAGGGGTCCATATGGAAGGGGAAGCTCCTTCCTGTGAAGGAGCACAAACTCCCCCGATGCTGACAGTTCTCATGGACATTAATGGGAGGCAGTTAGAGCACCTCCTTCCCCAGAACTTACTGAAAAACGCTCAGATAACTGTAGCTTCCCGACCCAGTGGGGTCCCATTTGTGATGGATGTCATTGTAGCGGAACAGCATCCGCCGGGCTCCGTTTCCCCAATCATACTTTATGATGGACGAGAACACGACTGCGAATGATGCAACTGGGGTCATTGCCACAACTGGGGAGAAGTTTCGGGATTTTCTTCTTCCGCGGGGTCAGATACCGGTGGTGCATGTGGGAGGGGGGCGTTTGACGCTGCGGTTGAACAGAAAAACACTTTCCACCTTCCCTGCAGCAGATGGCCCGAATGAGCCGTTGGGAGTACAAAGTGCTGGTCCCCGCAAATATGGAAAGCACGGGCGGCGTGTCCCCGCGGTCTCCCCTGGTCCCCGCCTCCAGAATTTACCGACCTTTCAGATTTCATTAGGCAGGAAGGGACTGGGGGACCAGGGACTGTTACTGTTGCAATATTACGGGGGTGTTTTAGGGAGCCACCGAAGCGTGAACGGAAGACGAGAGCTCTGCGCGGACACGCAGGGATTAAAGGATTAGGGGCCTACGATGTTTCTGCGCTGTGTAATGACCAGGCAGGCCCGGCTCCGTTTCCCTCAATTAGGGAAGGACTTCCTGTGGACCCCATGCTGCAACGTCCGTCCAGACCTCTCCAAGCACCCCGTCGCGGGATGGAGCTGAGGACCGTGGCCAGGCACTGACTCGGGATTGCTGGGTGACGGGAAACAGAAGGAAACCCCCGAGGTGCCTCGTGAACCACGGCAAGCCTATTAGGAAAAGGTTTACGCTTCGAGCGTGTGGGCAGCAGTACGAACCGCTTACGCGTGGATTTCGCGTGCTGCGCATACGACACGGAGCCACCCTTCCTCAAATACTGCTGAACGAGGCCCAGCGTCCGCTTGCCGTTTGCGTTTGTTTGCCGGATGACTGCTTCCCATATGCAGCTTGAACAAAAGGTGACAGCCGAGAGGAATTCTCCAAAAGGACAATCTGCTTGCTAAACACTAATATTTCACCCTAATTGTGTAGTGTTAGCATGGCCTGGGGGGGGGGCGGCAGCCAGTTAACCTTTGACCCCCAAAGGTTTTTTCTACTGTACCAAGGAGAGCAGAGCTTCCCCTCCTCCGTTAACATGTGACATTTGCTCCAATACATGATTTTGTCTATCTATCTATCTATCTATCTACTGTTGCATGTGCCTCTGCATTATTTGTATTTTTCTTTGTTCAGCGCTCCGAGGGAGCCTCTTGGGAAGGGTGGTGTATGAAATATACCTAAACTGACCAGAATACGATCGTACATCATACATGATCATCCTCACCACATGTTATTCCTTCTAAGATTCAGCTGCAGCTGGTTATTTGCATCATTTGGAGAGTGTTGCGCAAGGATCATCGGCCCGTCAGTGATCAGGCCCGCTGAAGTCGAATAAGCGCATCATAACATTTTTGGCACCCCCCGCGGTCCTGAAACACTGATTTATTGAGAGCAGAAGGCCGACTAAGAGCTTTCTGCACTTTCAGCTGTCAGAAAGGCCTGATTAAGAAGTGGACGGACGGGATCGAATATCGGCGTATCGGAGACCCAGAGCAAACTCCCGATGTTTGCGTTTCGGATTAGCTTCCTAATCAAAGTAAACAGACCTTCCGTGGCGTCAGCAAGAGGAGAGGTGAAGGTGTGGGGGGGGCCATGCCTGGCTGAATGAGACCCCCGCCTGCTTACAGTGGCCTTTTGTTTTTTGTTCCATGGCTGGGAGAGGCAGAGCGTGTGACGCTTTCCGCACACGCTCCCACTTATCAGGCGAACGGGACCAAACGGGATGGGATGGACGGGTAGGGGAGCGTGTGTGTGTGGGGGGTTCCAGGCGATAAGATTTCTGGAATCAAAAACAGCTGGGACTGCCGACCCCAACGCGAATGTGCCGAGCTATCGCGCCATCCGTGTAATATTCCGCGTTCTGACTGCTGCGTCTTTATCGGCTGCGTGCTCCTACACGGTAGAGGGATCGGCGGGATTGTGCAATCTGTCTCCCGAAAAAAACCTCCTCCTTCGAAAGAAGCAGATCTCCAGGCGCTCGCATCGCACGCAGCGCAAACCGCAGCCCCCGTAGCCTGTGTGAAGAGGTCTTCGGATCGAGAGCGCCGAGCGTGTGGATCTGGGACAATCGCACGCCACTTGAGTCAGCCGCTCGAAGCTGTGAAGCCGAACTCTAAATCCCAAACCCGATAAACACCGGTAGCGTCAGACCTCAACTCCGGTTCCTTGTTTTCCAGAAGGTTCTCATTTCTCTCGTAACACTACACCCTTATTCGGTGACGCCCTTCTCCGAAGATCCCTACCCACTCTTAGAAAATACCTTATTTGAAAAACTCTTTATATTGTGGGTTAACAACGTAAAGGGGGCAGCAGGGGGCCTAGTGGTTAGAGGTGTGGCTTTGGAATCTAAAGAAGCAGGATGAGATCCCACCTCCTCCACCTATCGTTGATCGAAGCGCTAACCCCAAACCGATACGGTTAAAATGAGCCAGTGGTATAAATGGATAAATAACTGTAAGGAGCTGAGTGCACAAACCTCACACTGTCAGTCACCTTGGAGGGAAGCAACTACATCAGATCTAACGCTACCGCTGCGTTCGATATTTGTCTCGAAGGTACGAACACGTTGTTCTTTAGGCTGCGCTGGCTGTACATCTCCGTATTCTCCTGCCAGCGTGCCGTGGGCCAAAACCGAAGCCATTTGGCCGCGTCGTCTCATTACCGAGCTGCACGTGTATCGTAACCACGCTTCGGAGTTTTAAAGCGTCACGAGGTGGCCCTTAGCGTTCAAAGCCTCGCACATCTGTCTTCGCACCTCGAAAAGAAGACATCCCGCAGCACGCGAACACGACCGTCACGGCGGCATGCCCGGCTCTGCCCGGAAGGACCCGGATCGCTCGCGGACGCGGATGAGGACCGGGAAGTGTGTCGGACGGTCCCGGACAGCTCCATCTGTGACCCGCGGTGTCGCCGACTTAGCGGCGGTGGAGAGTGGGGCCTGTGCGTCAACCCGTGTTTTTACTCCTTTCTCTTGGCACTTTCCCGCATATAATTGCAGGCAGCTTCATAATTATGGTAATCGGAGCCAACTGGTTAACAGCTTCGACCCCAGGGATGTGGTTTCAATAAACTGTACTCACGGCTCAGTTGCCTCAGCACCTCTTGGTTCGTAACACGTTTTGCAGTGACACGGGAAAACAAAGCCACCCACACACACACACACACACACACACACACACACACACGGCGCGTTACCTTCCGCTCTCTCCGCCACGGTCATCCCCGCATGGGAGAGCCATGTTGTTACGCTGATGTCACTCCTCCCCGGGAGCGAATCATCCGTGGCATTCGAACCCCCCCGCAGCAGCGGCCTCTTCGCACGCTCGGAGACTCAGCGGGGGTCTTGGAGCAGAGCGGTCTTCGGACACAGGTTTACACAAGATAAACATTAGGAGGGAATGATTTGGACAGGTGGGATGGGGTGGGTCGGGGCAATTACGTTAACACCTTAATATTCCGCAGAATATTTTTTTATCGGCCTGCAACTTCGGTATCTGCAGTTTAACACATTTCATTCGATTTTAAATAAAAAAAAATCTTCAAACTGCAGAGGCGCCCGCATCTTCTGAGACCGAATTCTTACCAGCGTCACATCATGAATTCATTATCTACTGCTTGCAGAAACACCGCTGTGAAATAAAAGGATCTAGCTTTGCTCAGACCTTGAACCGAAACAAACTTCGCGCTGTCGATTGCGTGCGTGAAAGCGTCGGCACAGCATGCTAGACGTCAAAGCGTTTTTAAAAATAAACGCGCTGAAAGGGTACGGCGGCGTGTCTCCCGCACGGGATCCGAACTGGTAATCTTGACAAGCCCTGCACTGCTTTGCATTTACATTTAAATAAATTGATTTAGCTGACACTTTTCTCCAAAGTGAATTACAAAGTCAGATACGCTGTTTTAAGCTACTTTCAATCATTTGCCCCCCGTGACACTTACTCACACTATCTGGCATGCGATTAATACCACTATTTATCTTTAATCGGTGCAGATTTTCATTGATCCGATCTGCAAACGTTCGCTTTCGGTGCGATGAACCGAGAGCGCTGCGAGACGCACCGATTTGCGGGAGGCCTGTACCCGCGTCCTCGGCCTCGGCGTGGCACTCTACGGTCTCGCTTGTGCGCTCGCACGTCTCTATTTGTGTCCTCGCTTTTGCACCACCGCGTCTTAATTTCCTCATTATTCGTTTATTTGAATGCAACATATAGCCTTCGTTTTCCTCAAGCCGGCACACAGACTCTATCAGAGTAGGTTTGTCTTATTAAATCAGTTTTTTTGTCATTCTATTTTAATGGGTCACATAACTTTTTTTAGGCATCGTTTAGGGTTATTTTGGGGTGAATCTAAGATGGTCTTGGAAGAAACGGCAATTTTTTTGTCAAAAAGGAATAACGCACATCATCCGAACCGCTTGTCCCACACGGGGAGCCGGAGCCTAACCCGGCAACACATGGCACAAGGCTGGAGGGGACACACCCGGGACGGGACGCCAGTCCATCACAAGGAACCCCAAGTGGGACTCGAACCCCAGACCCACCAAATAGCAGGACCCAGTCCAACCCACTGCACCACTGCGCCACCGCGCCCCTTCTAAGAAATAACAGAAAAAATAATTTTGTTATTAGGTTTTTTTGATAGGGGGGTGTAGTGATGCAGTGGGTTTGACGGGGTCCTGATATGCGGTGGGTCAGGAGTTTGAGTCCCGCTTGAGCTGCCTTGTGATGGACTGGCGTCCCATCCTGGGTGTGTCCCCTCCCCCTCTAGCCTTGTGCCATGTGTTGCCAGGTGAGACTCCAGTTTGCTGCGACCCCACTTGGGACAAGGGGTTTCGGCCAGCGTGTGTGTGTTTTTAGGACCGGATAATGGGATAAGAGTATAGGCAACTAAGAGTCACACACACACAAACATTGACTGAAACTGCTTGTCCCAAGTGAGGTCATGGCGAACCAGAGCCTAACCCAGCAACACAGGGTACAAGGCTGGAGGGGGAGGGGACACAACTGGGACAGGACACCAGTCCATTGCAAGGCACCCCAGGCAGGACTCGAACCCCTGACCCACCACACAGGGAGCAGGCATAAACCAAAACCCGCTGCACCACCGCAACCCCGTTAAGAGTTACACTTAACCTGAAATGCACATCTTTGAAGAAGCTGGATCAACCAGAGGAAACCCATGCAAACTCCACAGACATGGACCCGGATCCGTACCTATGTACCCGTGAGGCACCAGCGCACTGCACCGCCCTGACATTCAACTAACATTCTCCTCTAAAGTGTCTTACATTGTGAGGTTTGCCAGGAGCTACTTACAGTTATTCACTCATTTATACAGCTGGGTCTATTTTACTGGAGCAGTTCAGGGTAAGAACCTTGATCAAGCAGGAGGTGGGATTCAAACCATGGTGCTTTCGGTACAAGGACTTAGCTATAGCCACTACGCCACCTGCTGCCCGCAAATAACTTTTGCTTTTTTTTTTGCATTATATTTAATAAATCTAAGGAAAAAATATGTATTTGTGGCCTGTCTGCTGAGATCAGGGATCAGGTTCAAGTTGCTGAGCTGCGACCCGGTGCTGCTGACGGGGGCAATTCACCGGCCTGCGCGGCGCCTGATTCCCACCTCGCTTTTACTGGCATGCATCTCCCCCTGAAAAACAGCTCCTAAGAACAATCACCAGGAAGAGGATAACCCAGAGAGCTGTTTGTACTCTTGCAAGATAACGCGCCGGAGAAGAATGACACGAGCGTTGAAGCAGCCCTGGGGAAGGCGAAGGGGAAAGGGGCGCATCACATGCATACAGCGAAGGAAACGCGGCCCGTGGTGTTCCGACGCCTTTGTCGGCGCCCGCGAGGCAGAGCCGCGGCTCATCTTCCCGCCGGCTTCCTCTGCAACTCGTTCCTGGCCTCCCCCCGAAGCGCTCGCCCTGCCCCCCACCCTATCTGTTTAGATAAACCCAGCTGCGGCCTGTGCCTGATCCCGGAGAGCGCGGGGGCCAAGGCGTGTAAACAGAGGAACCTGGGGCCAGCTGCCGCCGTGGAAAACAATTACACACACGTGATAAACGGGAATGGGGATGCATAATGGAAAAAGGGATAAAGAGAGGCTAAATTCCAGAGCTCTCTCCTCCCCACCCTGTGACAGGTACAGCTTGAGCGCAGGCAGCTTCCTCTCGCTGTGGGAGTTCCGCTCTTGGCGTGCACGCGGCTTGTTAAGCACCTCGGATCACCCCGTCCCGCGGCGTACGCGCAAGCGCGACCGCGCGGCATGAGGTCGGCGTTTATGCGGATCTTCAGCTGGGGACGTCCCACCCTCTTTCGAGCTGGGGAACTGGGTCGGAACAGGGCGCTCGCCTGGACGGAAGATCCGAGAGGCGTCCTGGCCGTTGTCCCATCCTCTCCCGCCGCAGTGCGACGCTACCGGTGCCAAGTCCTCGACCGCCACGATGCGTGGATGTATCCCAGAATCCCATGCATCGGGACCGTCCGACGCTGTCCTGCAGTCGCCTCTCTCGTGCACGGCTCTCATTCTGCATGAATGAAGGCAGAGATATGTACTTCGGAGGATCCCCGAGGATGGAATCTGCGGTGATTCGTTACCCGGGCCCCCGTGACTTGACCCTGTCCGACTACGGCCGTCGTCAGATCGACATCAAAGGGAACATATGGGACTCATTGAGCTCACGGTGTGAACGCGGAGGCCCGAAAGAGCCAGTTGGGGAGCTCAGTGAATAAGTAACAAATGAATAGATAATCCTGGCTATGGAGGCCTGGAAAGGCCAAGATAACACATCACATGGCGCGCAGATTGATAATCACAGCGGCATCTCTCTCACGGTACACTCTTCTTCTATGATACTTTGTGCATTTGCTGAGCCCGTAGGCTGAACGACAAAGCAGCCTGTATCCGAGTGATTTTTTTCTGGCCCGAGACCACCGTCGGGGATGTTTAAGCGCCGTATTTCTGGACGAAAACAAAGACGTTTTCTGCTCCTGTGACCTTGTGCATTTCTTTGTCCAGATAAGCAAATTGCAAGAATCTGTGTTAGTCCATTCTGGGATTCACTGATTTTTTTTTTTTGGGGCGGGGGCAAGCGGTGAACCCTTCCCAGAACAGCATCACCTTCCACATTCACGTGGGTGTAGAAAGTTTAAAAACAAGGCTAATCCTGGGCTGCTGCCAGGGATCTTGTGGGGAGAACAGGAACTTCCGGGAGGGTGCGGGCTCCAGCTGGATTCTCTATAAATGGGAATGTGACAAGGGCCGACCGGGGGGGGGGAGGGGGGAGCTCTCTGCGTGGGGGGGTAGACTTTGTCCCCTGTTCTGAACACTCCCTACTTGCCATTTCCTCTCTGCCCCACTGACCTCAGAACCCCACCCCCCACACCTGACAGCCCATCCCCATCACAGAGTGCTGAAGGGTCCCGTCATCCTCTGGATGCCCCTCCTGCATCGTCATTTCAGCAGCGCAGGGGCTAGTTCCCTCTCTCGCGGGGACACGGCGTCACCAACGAAGAGTGACCAGAACCGGCGCTGAATCCCAAGGGAAGAGCAAAACTTCACAAGTTGACCGCCCCGTGTGCAGAACACGCATTTAACGTTCCCTGTGGTATCAGAAGCCCTGGAACTCAAGGGGAAAAGTATATATATAACGATTTTAACAATAAGCCCTTGCTTTTGCACACAGCTGTGCGCAATTATTTGAGTTTGGAGGCCAGGAGAGCAATTTGCTGGGCCTTGCTGTGGGGCCCGGGCCCCGCCGTGGTGCGGGATCTCCTGGGTGCTCTCGGCGATCAGCGGGACTTCCCTCCATCCCTCTCTCTCTCGCAGAGCTTCTTCTCCAGCGAAGAAACAATGGCCAGGCTCTCAAAGCCACCCCCCATGGCACTGTGCCCGTTTGTCGAACCCTAATTAAATCGCACTCGCGCCTCTTGGAAATCCACTTTGCGCTTCGATGAGCAACGAAATTTTGAGCCGCACCCCGTTGGTGGGGACCTTCTCAACACCGAGTAACGCGTGTGACATCCCTCTCCTTCCTAAAATGAGAAATTTTGATTTATGAAAACGCACACAGTCTGAAACTGCTTGTCCCAAGTGGGGTCGTAGTGAGCCAGAGCCTAACCCACCAACTCAGGGCGCGAGGCTGGAGGGGACGTCAGTCCGTCGCAAGGCACCTCAAGTGGGACTCGAACCCTGAACCCATCAGACAGCAGGCACAGGCCAAACCCGCTGCACCACCGCACCCCCCCGATACGAATACATCACTGCCAAATTTAATAAACATCTGCTTCCATCTACAGTGATCCGTGGTGAGACGCTCGTTCGGGTTACGAGAATTTGACTTCGGTAGCAGATGCTTTATGATTAGTGAGTATTTAGCTGACACCATTATCCAAGGTGACTTACAGTGTTAGATACACCGGACTAAACACTACAATCGTTTACCCATTTATAAAGCAGAGCGCAGCAACACGCACGGACGCACGCGCACGCACAGAACGGGACGTTCGGAGTCGCCGGCTCACCCGAAACATTTCTTTGGACCGTGTGTAAAAAAAAACGCTCCTCACTCGCTGAGCTGAATTCGAACCCGTGCCAAATTGCACAGCACCAGGCGTTCGGCGAGTGTGAATTCGTTCCTGTTGTTTTCACTGGTTTCTTTAGTCTCTGCAGTTCTTTTTTGCATTACTGGTTGAATTAATGCATGAACACTGAGCGTCACGTGTACGGATGTCCTGATGGAGAGCGTTTGATAAGCGCAGCGTACGCAGGTACGCAGCCGTACCGGGTTAAAGAAAAATTAACGAGGGAAAGGAAACCGCCTTGATACAGTATGTTGTCATCATAAATAATAACCATTAAAGTAACTGAATACATTTTAGTGGGATTTGGTGACATTTTAGCAGAAAACGCTGTTGTTTCTGGGCTCAGGAGTGCATAAAAAGATTTATCGTTGCAACTACCGGTAACAATGTCATGTTACGCAGGATTGTTCAGGGAAGCGTTACATTTGTAAGGTGGGGAAAGATTATTTGTAATTTTTGAGGTATACTTCCACTCTTTGTTCGGCACAGTGCTTAAGCCTCAGAAACATTAACACGGCAACGATTCCAGCTTAGTCCACAATGGTTCTTAAATGTACAAACAAGTTGATTATGTTTGCTTTGGAGACCACTTTGGCTTTATAGGTAAAGAGTTGTTGGCAGATGGCTTTCCAATAAAAGCCCTGGCCTAAAAAAACACAAAGGAAAAGGGGTGGGTTACAAGCTTTCCACCACTCCACCAACCAATCAAAGTCATATTTTAGAGAAAAGACTGTCTTTGACAGTACAATTACCGCATCAGCATGATATGACGGCTTTATTTCTAACGCGCAGGGGAAAAAACATGTAATTTGGCCGCCCGGGAAGTCAGGCACTAGTTGAGAAAAGGGAAGTACCAAAGACCAAATCACACACGTTGTCTGAAACCGCTTGTCCGCTGCAGGGTCGCGGGGAGCCGGAGCCTAACCCGGCAACACAGGGCGCGAGGGGACACACCCAGGACGGGACGCCAGTCCATCGCAAGGCACCCCAAGTAGGACTCGAACCCCAGACCCACCGGAGAGCAGGACCCGGTCAAACCCGCCGCGTCACCTCGCCCCCCCGAAGAGCAAATCATCCCACTAAAACATGAACTCGGGTCACAACGGGCCATATAGAGCGATGCATTTGTCTTTCAGTCCTACAAGACCCATTGACAAACATCCAAAATACGAGAAGCTCGCTGCCAAAAGGAACAACCAGCATTACTACACATCTTCAAAGTAAAAAGTTTTTGGACAGTGGAAGAACTTTACATGCTGGATCCATCTCCAGCTGCAGTAAATACGCAGTAAATCATTAAACATGAACACCTGAAACCAGTTACCCTAAATCATCACCAGGCACCAAGGAACATCTTAAAATCATAAGTGGAGCAAGGGTGGGATGTGTGTCTTGGTGTTCACGCCAGCCCAGTATATAGCACTCGTTAAAATGAGACAACAAAAAAGTTGCTTTCTGCAAGAAAAAAAAATGGTAAGTTTTGCACATTGAGTTAAATTGTATGCATTTTAATAATCCACATTAAACTGTTGTCGCAGTTTTAAGGGCATCCGCGTATCTGTCATGGGGTTCCATGTGGAAAAAACTGCGCGAAAGCCTCTGTTTATTAATTCCCTCCATTTTCGTAATTTAGCGTTAGATGAGAGCGTCTCTGTTTTGTATCCGATAAGCAGCTGATTCAACGATATATAAGAAAAGGGATTATTCTGTACTGCTTCACTTTACAGTTACTGTAAGCTAAATTTTTACATTTCCTTTGGAAATCCACTTTGGGATCGCAGCGACATAGAGAGATGAGCAAAGGTAACAGCACCGCAGGCGTAAATCGAGGTGTGCGTCATCGTTTGGTGTGTTTGCTGTTGGCGTTAGTGCAAAAACGGGGCAATTCGAGCCGCCCCTTCGGCATATCGCTTCAAACAGTGCATAAATCTGGTTGTGCATTTACAGCGCGGGCCCAGGTTTGAATCCCACCGCCTGCTGTAGTATCCTTGATTAAGGTACTTATTTATACTCACCCTGCAGTATAAATGGGGAAATGTACCTTAACACCGCAAAAGTCATTTGGGGAAAAAAAAAGAATCGGCTAAATGAATAAATGTAAAGTTAATTCATTATAATGCTGCCCCACACACACACACACACACACACACACACACACACGGAAGATGCGTCAAGGTGGTAACCGTGCAATGAACCGGCTCTTAAGGAGGGGGCGGCCTTCGTGCCGACTCGGGAGAACAGCTTTGGGTTTCCTACAGGATCCTTCCTCCGTCCTGCCCAAAGTGCACACCTGGGCGGCGGTGCCTCCCCTCTCCGCTGCGCTCATCTCCCCTTGTCATCCTGCCTTTTCATTTTGTCCGGGAAAAAAAAAAAAATCCCTTTCCGAAGCGTCCGGACGACGCGCAGACAAAAAGGATGCGTCAACATGCGGAGATTACAGGAGCGGATGGAGAAGAACACGCCGCCAGGAGCTGACAAGTCGGGTCCTTCAATTGATTACTTCTGGAATGTCTCAAAGAAAATATTTCCGCTGCGCGGCGGATAAACAAACCGTCGGTTACATGAAACGTCAGGTCATTCATTAGAGTGAAAGACGGGAGGTAGGGGGTTGGGGTGGGGGTGGGGGAGGGGGAGGGGGACCGGAGGGGTCAGGCTACACCCTCCCTGGCAGGCGTTTCGGTAAATACTGTACCACACGGTTGAAAAGCCTGGATCCAATTATGTCGCTGGTGCCTGAAAGGGATTGGCCACCATCCAGGACCATTACAAGCGACGGCGGCCATCTCCGCAGCGCGGTTCCTTTGACCTATTCATTAACCGCGCACACATGCCCAACCGCACGCTCCGATAAATCGAGAGAGTTTCGGCTCGTAAAAGAAAACTGCAGAAGGCTCTTATGTAAGACAATACATCTCGCGTCTGATTTCCTACAGGCTTCGTGTCACGGAGCGGCAGAGCCGAGCCGCTAACCTCCCTTAGGAAGCTCAGCTCAGCTCAGCTCAGCTCAGCTCCATGCTTCACATCGACTCGCCTGTATCCAGAGACGCCGAAGCGATCAATCAAACGCTGCCGACGTCATGCGCGGCACATAATCCTATAAATTAAGTGCAGCGGTTTGGAGAGGTTTCACGCTCGAGGTTATGTAACACAGTCATATCTGGAGTCTAATTTGAATTTACGCTGAAATAATGCGCCGCGCTCCTCCGCAACGGACCCGTTTTTGGCTCTGCGGCCTGTTCGTGCTTCGTTTCACGTGTCGCGTCCTTGGCCTCCGTGGAGAACTGCGCTACTTTCTTACGAGCGTGGGCGCGATGAAAATCTGTACTTGCGCTGCTACAAGTAGGAATGACAGTGAGCAAATGTGATTAAGGCTCTCCGGACCCATCCGAGGCGGGTTCTGCGTTTGTCAGGGCAGCATGCGTTTTGCATTAGCATAACCAGCCCTGGGAACGGCTTAGACAGAGCAGCTCATATATATGACATTAGCTTGAATTAAACGCAATGCGGTCGCCGTGGAAACCGAACGATGTTTTTCAGAATTAGCCGGACCGCAGATGAACGGAGTTTTCCGATCTTCTCTTGCAACGGGACCCGAGTCATTTTTATTAAGCCGCAGACGCGATCCTCTCTTTCGACACCGCATGGAAAAGGATTACGGTCCACGTTAGTCTCGTTGACTCGGGTGTTGCATCGTGCGCTAATAAATTGCGATCAGATAGCCCCGCTGCATTAGGAACGATTAGCGAGATTGAATTGTCCTTTGCAGGGGACATCAGGATGTGCGTGGGAAGAAATGCTGTTCACCTGTAGAACGGGCAGCGAAGAGCCCGAATTGGACGGGGTCGCCCGGGGGGATTTGCTACGGCTGTGACGGGATTTTATTGACCGGGTCCTAGAGCTGTTTGCGGAGCAGAGTTGAGCGAAAGCCCGGCCGGGACCTGGATAAGGGAGATAACCGTCTTGCTCGTTTCCAGACCGAACTGGGAGGTGGGATTCTCAGGTCGCGTAGGTGACCGAAATGTTGTGGCACATTATGGCTGAAAAGAGCGCGGTTTAGACCTTTTGATTCCACCGCGGTTACCCACCTGCCTGGCGGTGCTGTCGGATGAAGCATCGGCCGTGTTTAAGGTCCGGCCCTTCAGCCTGCGGTAAGCCGAGTTACTTTCACCCCTGTTTCCTGCAGAAATTGCACAAAGTCGGCCGTCGGTGATTCGATTCCTATTTTCGCTGTGGGAACCTGGAGTCATTATCCCACGGTATCGGTCTAGCAGAAGCGGTAAACATTTCTCAGGAATGGCAGATAACGCTGTGACGCAGCTGTAGGAGTTTTGCTTTATTATGGGCATTGCGCTTACACGCTGACCCACCCCCTATCTGTTGAAAGCGGGGTAGGATTTCAGCCCATCGCTCAGCTTATTCCTTATCCAAACACGACGTGACTCATCCCTCTCGCCGCTGGCTGGGCAGATACTCCCAGCATACAGCGGGTTGATGTTGATGATGGCTCAGTGTGACATCGCCGGGATGTGACGATGAAGGAGCAAGAGACTCGAAGCAGCCTTGGTGCCTGACCGCCATCGGGGTAGCTTGAAATCGTACCCCCGCTAGAGTCAGGAAACGGGTCTTCTGCAGAGAACAAGTTCTCTCGCTTCCCACAAACACTAAGAAAGGCCACAAAACTAGTTTAATGAGAGAGGTTAACAGAGGAAGAGGGTGCGGTGGTGCAGTGGGTTTGACTGGGTCCTGGGGTTCGAGTCCTACTTGGGGTGCCTTGCAATGGACTGGCGTCCCGTCCTGGGTGTGTCCCCTCCAGCCATATACCTTGTGTTGCTGGGTTAGGCTCCAGCTCCCCGTGACCCCGCATGGGACAAGTGGCTTCAGACAGCGTGTGTGTGGATTATCGGAGGTGGCACAACGAATACTGCTGGAGGCTCACAGCTCCTGGGCTGTGGGTTTGAACAAGGTTCAGCCAGTGTAGATTTTGCATATCCCCCTTTAGGGTGTGTCTGTGTATGAGTGAATGAGTGTGATTCCCCTGTGATGGAATGGCGTCCCATCCTTGGTGTACCCTGCCTAATGCCCTATTCTTCCAGGATAGGGTCTGGAGCACCGCGATCCTGCGCTGGAAAAATGAGGGATCGAGAGGTTACCGGGTCCCTTAGAGCTCAGGCAGAACAGTGATGCGGACGCTGGGCCGCAGCACTTTTGACGATGGACCACGACCGAAGATCTCAGACCGGGTGTGGAGGTTTCCGGCTCTGACAGTCGAGCCCCCGACCCCAGCAAGCTCTACATTGACGTGTCACCTTAGGCAGTAGCTCATAGAAGTGAATGAGGACGAAGCCCTCTCCCCCACCCCTACCCTGGTGTATCTGTTAGCCGGGTGCTCAGTGCCAAGAGGCTGGCCTTGGACGCTCGGGCCACGCCGCAGAGCAATCCCACGGCCGGCAGCCTACGGCATAAACCAAACAAAAGGCAGGTTGAGTTTGTGAGCATGCGTGTCTGCAACGGGGTTCTTGCGTGTGCTGGTTACGCGGGTAAAAACGGAGCTGATAAGATACGATAAACCGCAAGAAGTCCCACAGCAGGTATCTAGAGTAAAGAGAGCGGGACTACACACGCGGTGATTTATCGAGACCGACGTGCACTTCGCCGCTTCGACAAGCGTGTCCCTTGCAGCCGTGGAAATGATACAAGGTGCTTCTTTCAGCCGAGGCATTTGGAAAAGATTTAGGCAGCAAACGCACACGCACATACACACAACCTGTTCTGCGGTCTGTCCAACTGCTGTTGCCGTAATGCTCTCAGCCCGATCTGCCAGATCTAATAAAGGCCAGAAGCTGCTCTGACGCATGTTTATAGTTTGGCGCGCACCGCGAGACAAATCATCCGCGCCGTCCGTGTCGGCCGACGCTTTACTTAGACGGCTGTCTCGGGGTTCTGCGGTCACCTGAGAAATGGCGACTCCTCTGTTGCGGCCGCATGGGGCGCATCGGGGTGCAACAAACCGACTAACGGGAAACAGACCGAGAAACAAGTAGACGCAAGGCAACCGCGTCAGGGCCAGCAGGTGGCGTAGTGGTTGGAGCTGTTGCCTTGTGCTTAAAGGACCCAGATTCAAATCCCACCTCCTGTTCCGGAGCCCTCGGACAAGAAAAATCGAAGGGGTCGCGGGGAGCCGGAGCCTAACCCGGCAACACGGGACATAAGGCCGGAGGGGGAGGGGACACACCCAGGACGGGACGCCACTCCGTCGCAAGGCACCCCGAGCGGGACTCGAACCCCACCGGAGAGCAGGACCCAGTCCAACCGGCCGCACCACTGCGCCCCCTGTTCTGGTAAAACTCTGTATAAAAATAAAAATGTGTAAACGATTGCAATTTGTTCTGGAGAAGAGAGTCAGCTGAATAATGGTGAAATGGGCCACTTGGCTCCTTTTTGGGTCATCTAGGTTTTATTTCCTTCAAGCTGTGTTGAGGAAACATCTTTTTCCCCTTATCAGGACCAACCTGGAAGCTGCGCGACTCATACTCCTCAACATCAAAGCAGGAGGGAGCTGTGGATCGAACCCGTTATCTCCTCCTCGCGCGTTTTCTCATCTCGGCACAACGTGCAGCGTTTCCGCCTCACCGTGTCCCCGACTGGCTTCCGAGCTGCCCTCCTCCGACACGCTTCAACATGGAAATGCCGCACGCCCCCCGGGAAGAGGATTCGTCCGCCTCGCTACGTCCCCAGCTCAAATACATCTTGATGTGCGTGGGTGTAATCCGGGGGGCTTATTTGTGCTCTCCGCATCTTCGCCCCCTTTCTGCGTTCGGAAATCGGGAGGCCGGTTCTCACGGTCCAAGGGACGACCGGTCGATGCTTGCCCTCGCCAAACAGATCCGGTGGACTAAACTGCGTAAAAGTGGCCCAAAACTGTCAAGAAGAGATGTCAGCTGGGGAGCAAGAAGGTCTATAGACTCAGAGCTCCAACCACCACAGACCCTTTGGAGTCACGGTGCCGAGAATCCAGTTGTATGACCCTGCATTGCTGCACTCGGTAGGGCTGTAAGTCTTAAAATATGAAGGTCCTTGGTTCGAATCCCACTCCCGCTGCAATATCTATAGTGAAGGTACTTACTCTGAATCGATACCGTAAAGATACCCTGCTGCATAAATGGGTAAATCGCTGTAAAGTCGATTCTCACACTGTACGTCAGCTTGGACAACGGCGTCAGATAAAGGCTTATAATAATTATATCTCCCCCCAAAACCGTCTCACAGCATAAACGTTTTAGTTTGCTTCCGAGTATTCCTTCCCAGAACAGAAATAATGGGAATGTGTTACATAAGAACCCATTAATGGTGAAGTTTATTCTTCCAGATGGTACAGTCTGACTCACTGTATTTAATTAGTGACATCTTTGATGCGTTAAAAATCACAGCAGAAAACAACCAGAAACAAAAGAAGAAAATAAGAGGCAGGTTGGCAAGATGCAAGGGAAATTATGTGACGGTACGCGCGAACCCGACTCGCCGGTGACACCGGGACCCAGCGACACGCACGTACATAGAAGAAGTGAAATTTAAAAAAAAAAAATGATGACAGAGAGAACAAAAGCACCATATGTATAACAAAGGTTTATTTCAGATGTGTAACAAAATACAGTTCTTTGTGTGGGCCTGACCTGCTAAGAAGCTGTTATTTCGATGCCCTCCGATTGCTACAGGTACACATGATACATAAAATGGTCCATTTGCTGGGGTCCGAACGTGACCTCGTGGGTACAGTACTGACAGCATTGGTCTATTGGTCCTGCGGGAGCGGGCACAAGAGATGACACTTTTACCACGTTTCGCTCCGATCTGCCCGCATTCAGCTGAAACCGGTCTTTGAAATATAAAACACGGCCTGGATGAGACACCGGTCCCGTGGCGCGCGCACCCCTCCTCGCGTGAGAAACTCAACGTTTTACCGACGCCCTTCACTTTCGAGGAGCCGTCGTCATCGCCGGCGACTCCGCGCCGAGGCGTCCGAGTCCGGCGTCTCCCGAGCTCACGCGTGACGAGATACCGCGGCACTCGGCGCCACCGAGACGAGTGGGATTTGAAACCATCTGCTCCGGAAAGCTGTCCGGACGCAGCGGGAGGATGCGAGCCCTGAGAGGCAGAGCGCATCGCTGTAGACACGGAAAAGCACCTGAATTCCTGAACCGGATCTCAGCGGAGCTGGAGTGAACCAGGGGTTCGGTCAGCGCCGTTCTCAGAACCACCCCGGGAGGAGCTGCCGGATCTCCGGCGAACTGGCGAACGGCCCTACGGTTGCCTGCCGCGCGCCCAGTCGATAGCCGGATTCTCTCTCCCGATACGCTGACCGATACGTGCGGACGGGGGTTCGACTCGCCTCGGTTATGGGACGGGACAGACGGGACAGGCGCCCGGGCTCCCCGTGCCGCACGACCTTCGTCCAACAGCTGCGGGAAAAAGGCTCACGCTTCGCGCACGTCACCTGTGCTCCGTCTCGATGGCTAATCGATCTCTTCAAGTTGAACGCGCTAATTACGGTGCGCACCCGCACGGTTCGTGCCTCCAGCTCCGCCCCTTCGGAGTGTGCGTCTTTTTAACGGCTCCGAGAGAGCAGACGATACGCAACATTTCGGGCTGTTCAGCAGGCATAGAGAATATGGCGAAAAATACATCTCGCCAAGTCATACATGCAGCAACGTAAGAGTCCGGGAAAGCAGATGGAAGCATTTCTCAGTGTCGACGGCGACCGCTGGGGGCCTCGCCCGAGCTTGAGTTTCCCACCGTCTGGACCGATGAGGGTGTTCTCGGGGAACGGCGGCTCGTTGTTTCCTCACAGGCGGCGGTCTGAAAGGGAGGTTTCGTGAAAACTCGGGAAAAAACCCGTTCGCCCCACGTTCGCGGAGCACGTCTTTCCAGCTTGGCACAACACCCTTGCCCGAGAAATCGAATTCAGCTGGCAGAGCGAGTTCCATCTCGGTGCCAAACGTCGCCGAGGGACGACGTCCCTAGAAGGTCTCGAAACGCAGCGAAGCGTTTCCACGGGAGGCGGGTGACTTCACGGCCGGACGCCGAGAGGACGGGCCTCGGAAACGCTCCCGGCGTGTCGTTTCCGTGGCTCCTCGCCAATACCGTCCACCGAAGGCTCCGGAGTAAGGAGAAAATAGGCACTGCTTGAACAAGAGGAGAGCTGTCAAACGCGGCTAACCCACAATCCATCGCACCGCGAAGACGGGCTCACCGACACTCCGTTGCAAAGAATCTGAGCTGTCTAGCATGTCTCGTTACGCTGCCTTTAAAGAGATCCTCGTGGTCATGCTTACAATAAAACACCGAGGAAGAAGCGTTCGGATTTCAGGTGTGGCACTGCTCTTCTGACGCCGCTCGAACGCGGTGAACTTTGACCTTTCCCGGCGAGCCGAGCAGAACGGCGCCTCCTACTGGTCCGACGGCGAGCTGACCGCGACCTGGCCTCAAGCCGTGGCCAGACCGCCGAGTCCTCGCTCACCTCGTTCGGCTGCAGCTGGGTTCTTTCTGTGGAAGGACAAACGTGTTCTCCACATGGAGCGCCCCTCCCCCGCTCCGGCGTCCCCTATGCCAGACAGCAGTACTTTTTCCACCAGGACTTGGAGAGCTTCTTCATCTTGTCGGGAGTTCTCTTCTTGAGCCGCTGCTGCTGCTGGCTCTCGGCGTGCTGGATCCCGGCGACGATGGCCGTGTCGAACACCTCCTTGAGGTTCTTCTGGGTCAGCGCCGAGCACTCCACGTAGGAGAGCGCCCGAACGTCCTGAGCGCACAGCCGCGCCTCCTCGGGCCCCACGGGTCGCTCCCGGAAGCGGGCGAGCTCGATGAGCACCTTGACGTCCTCGCGGAGGTCCGACTGCGTGCCCACCAGCACGAGAGGCGCCCGCGGGCAGTGCCGCCGGATCTCGGGCACCCACTTCTCCGTCACGTTCTGGAAGGAGGAGGGGCTCACCACGCTGAAGCAGAGCAGGAAGACGTCGGCGTTGGTGTAGCACAGCGGCCGCAGCTTGTCGAACTCATCCTGGGGGAGGGGGAACACGACACATTGATCACACACACACACACAGCTGCTGGGTTTTCTCTCTTCTTCTCTTGGGAGATTTGGAGCGGTCTTGAAATATGGACCATGCAGGGAAGAAGTAGGCCACCAGGTGTACCGACCCCTGGAGAAATCTTAAGCTAAAAATCTAATATAAAAATCTGAGGCTTTAATACACCTTTTCACAGGACAAACCCATCATCGGCAACTGCTTCTCCGACGCCGGGGCCGCGGTGGCCAGGAGCCTATCCCAGAAGCATCGGCCGTCGCGCAAAGTACATCCTGGATGAGGTACCAGCCCATCGCAGAGCAACCGCACACTCTGAAGGTAGTTTAGAGTCACCTTACCCACAATGCATATCTTCGTGCTGCGAGAGGAAACCCACACGAACAACTCCACTCAGACCGAACCAGATTCAAACCCGCATCCAAACCCACAGCCCAGGAGAAGTGAGGCACCCACACTACCCGCTGTGCCACCGTGTACCCGAACCCTAACCCTAACCCAACGGGACAAATGCGTCGCAAAAATGTGCGTGCATTTGATGCCCTTTTAATTTCGACATATAAAATTACCCTGTCGTACAGATGGGTAAATAACTGTAGGTATCCTGACGTTGTAAGTCACTTTGGAGAAAAGCATCAGCTAAACGAATACATGTAGATTAAAACGTAAATTAATAAGCAATCATCACAGAGAATAAGTGACGTGACCACACACGCCCCCCCCCGATCAAAGCATCAAAGCGCTATCCACGGCTGTAAACTCGGTGTTCGGACACCTTGTGATGGAAATCGGCGTGAAAGAGGTTCTTGTTCGGGGCGCAGCGTATCACACGGCAATTCACACACGGGTCACGCTAATGACACGGGACACCGTTACGTAACCGTGACCCAGTTGCGCTTGTGGAAGGAGCGTGCGATGATGAGATGCGGTGCGCGCACACTGTTCGGGGGAAAGGCCCCCGAGGCAGCGCAGTTACGCACGGAGCGTGTCGCGAAGCGGCATCCGGGCGGACGCCTGACCCTCGGGGTCATCCGCCTCTCGCGGGGGCGCCGAAATCGGCCGCGAAGCGGTGGCACGGCACCGGAGGGGACCGCCTCGATCGGCACCTACCCCGCAGGTCTCTGACGCCAGGAACAGCCCTTATCTGCTGTAATATGTCTAAATCCTCCTTTAATCGTCCGGCACGTTATGCAACATCACGGCCGTATCTCGCACGCATCTCCAGCTGCGGCCGTTACACTGGGGGGAAGATAGCGCTGGTATTCCGCGGTAAAGCGGCAATGTTTACAGATGGAACGCTCCCGATCTCTTCCGCTCTCTCCCCGTCACTCCCGGCTCGAACCGCAGACACTTCCAGAAAGGAAAGTTAATCCAGTGTTTCGCCCCCCCTCCCGAGGAACGAGGGTCCCCGGTTCGTCTCGGCGCGGCCGGCATTTTAATTGGAGCCATTAGCGGGCAATTTGGTCCGCGTGCCAGGCGGCCGCAGACGGTGGGGTCACGGCGAACCCGAAAGGCCAAATCGCCGTAATTTCACGGCAACGACGCACCCTCTTCTTCCGTGCCGTTGCACCGCGTCGAAAGAATGCGGGAGCTTCGTGGCCTTTCCTCGGAATCACGTCACACATTAATGGCGGGGGTTGTAAAGTGTAAGGTAAGGCGGCACAGCGGGTAGCACTGGGGCCCGAGACCTCACGGCTCCCGATTTTCCAGCTCGGCGCGTGCGGCGCGTGCATGCGCGTTCTCCCCGTGTTCGCGTGGGTTCCCGCACGCGCCGCGAAGACGCGCGCATCAGCTGGACCGGTGACTCCAAAGTACCCAAAGTGTGCCGTAAAAGGAAACGTGTGTTACCCCGCTCCGCTGCATATCACGGTAAAAAAATCAGTGCGGCGACTTTACTGCAGTGGACCTACTGCTGTAAGTTGTCTTGGACGGAGGTGTCCGCTCATAGCTGATAATATGTTTATTGTGACGTCTTAGCCTCCGCTTTCCCAGTTTTCTATTCTCGCCGTGACCTCAGCTCACGTTCCCGGTCCAAGCGGTTCGGCTGCAGACGCCAGCAGTCCTTGACACATGGACTAAACTTACATCATGCGCACATTTACCACGCGCTCAAAACACCTCGGCCCTCTCCCCTGGCTCCGGTTCTGGGCTTTTCTCAAAGCGGAATGTCCAGAACCCACGAACACCCCCACCCCACCCCTACGCCTCCCGCTCTCTTTCTTTCTACGTCTAGACAGGGTCGTTCCGAACGTTCCTTGGCCCGTCCTTCTGTTTCCCCGCCACCTCTTCTCCTCCGAAAACACGGAGCCCCATCTGCGCCCGAACCTTCGCTCATCTCTCTCCGGGCCTCCATCCTTCCTAACGGTTCGCACGCGCAGCCCCGGAGCTCCCGGGCAAGCGGCGGAGCCCTTCCGCGGAAACGCCGCATTTCCTGCACGGGAGACGATGCTCCCGCCCTCCCGCCGCCTCCTTTCGGATCCACCCGTCGCTCCCGGTTACGGATTTACAGGCTTGTCGGGAGAGTCGGACCCACCTGGCCAGCTGTGTCGCAGAGCTGGAGCTTCACGGGTTTCCCATCAACCGCCACCATGGCTAGATAGAAAAAGAGATGAAAACTAATTAGAACGGGCTGCCCAACCATAAATATTCGTTCCAAGTAGGTCATCCCGTTTGTACGAGTCCCCTCAGCTCCTGCTCCCTGACAAATGCTCCGTTCGCTTGGATGTGACCTCAAATCTGGATCCTCACAAGACAAAGTATTGCGAAGGGGAGAAGAACACTGTTCATTTATATAAGTATATATATAAGGCACGGCACGAGTCAAAAGTTTGAGCACGCATGCTGGAAACCGGCATCCTCGGCAAGGGGCTCATTTCTCACGGGTTCGACCAGGTAACGAGACGCCGTGTCTCCCCAGCTCTTCTGCGGCAGGTCCCGCAGATGTAGGACACTTGCGTCTTGCTTTGCTTTCGGTCCTCTGTCCCCTTTGTCTGGTACGGGTCTCGATCAGGTTGCCCTCCTGAACCCTCTACTTTTCACAGGTGTGTATGTATTTATAGTGGCTACACTGTCCCTAAGGATGTTTGTGTGTTAATCCTTTTTTATGCTTTATGCCTGTTTTTCATTACTTTCATGGGATAGGACACCCAGGAATAATGGGAGAACACATTTGTTTCTAATACACTGGGATGAGCATGCACAGTGTGCGTGTTTGTATATGTATATGATGTATTTGTACTACATTCTACATACATTGTCCTATGTGTTAAATGTGTGTAACAGTCAGGAAACAGCTCTGAGCTATACAGATATACAAACCTATAGACTGTAATGAAAGTTAGAATAATAGCCGCAAATGAAAAGGTGCTCCGGGAAAGTTTGTACCTTGGTACAGCACAGTAATTTAAATACACGCGTGCGGTGCGTGTCGGGAAAACACACCGTGGGACACAAGGCTGCTCCACGAGAGAGTAAACGAAGGTTCTCACACACACACAGCTGGCACCGGAGAGCGCGCACACGGTCCCGACGAGAGAGACACTGCGGGCGGACGCGGGTGCGAGCGCGCTCGTGCTCGGGGCTCGTCACGGCCGCGCTACCTGAGAAGTTGTCGAAGGCCGTGGGCTCGTACTCCGTGGGGTACCCGTTCGTGGTGTAGCTCACGATCAGGCTCGTCTTGCCCACGGCTCCGTCTCCCACGAGCACGCACTTCACCCTGTGCTCTGGAGGAGCGGACGCGGACGCGCGCTTCGCGCTCGCATCCCGGGTCGGGACCCGCCGCGGGGGTACCGGGGGGGCGTCCGACGCCGCCACGGGTTTGTACTCCCCGACACCCTGCGGGGGCATCGCAGCCTGGCAACCTGGCGCCGAACCGCAAGCCTCCGCCGAGTCAATCCATCAACCCACGTGGACCCCGCGCTCCGAGTCCGGCGACGGGAGGGGGGGTTTCATCGGGGTGCTCGCGTGCCAGAGCCCGAGCCCGAGCCCGAGCCCGCCGTGTGTGGCGGGACCCCGGCGCCGGTGCGCGACGCCGCAGATCCGAGAAGAGCAAGAGGGGTCCTGGTGTGAAAGACGCAGAGCAGCAGCTCGCCCTGCAAACCCATGAAAAAAAAAAGCGCAGAGCCGCAGCAGCGCTCTCGCGCGCAGCCCGGGGACTTTCGGCTCCTTGCGGACGAGTCCCTGCGCGCGACACTGTGCGCCGATCGTGTCCCAACAAAGTCCCAGCTGAAAATACCCCCCTGCCCCAGCCTCCTCGCGCTGCCACCCCCCGCCCCCCGCCGGCACCATGACATCATCGCAAACCTGCGATGACATCATTCGGAATGACCAATGGCCACCCCCCAGTGCATAAACGGCGCGCGGCTCCCCCGAGACCCCCCTCTCCCGTAAACGCGACCTCACTTTGGGACACTATGAACCCCTCACGGATTTATACCTCGGGTGCGACTTGTGACACTGATGGCAAAATTATACCAACGACGAATAAATAAACAACAATATGAAAATGAAAAAGAAAACAGTCAAACAGTAAGAGACAATTAATAAAAGACCCTTTTAGCAATCCGGCTTTCAAGTCAACAATATATTCAAGTATAAAACTGCACACGCTGTTCAGCACCGCAATGAGTTTCGGAATAATTGCGGGTTGTGCAGTTGCGCCGCCTGGTGGACAAACGTGTTACAGGCGCAGAGCAAACGGTCCTGGAACCGCCTCAGACATTCAGTCGGTTCTCAGGCTCCCTGCGTTCCAGCACTTAAATTACTGTATTTTCGAAGATACAAACATCGTTCTATTTATTTTCATTTTGCATTTTCTTCTCGGTGATCAGTGTCCTAAAATCTGGCTCTGTTGTGGAGTGGAAGGGAGTTGCGTTTCCTTTTCCAGATATTATTTGGCAGTGAGTAAAACACAGAGCGGTACTGTGGGACCGGAGTAATTCACCTTGTTTTCCACAGTTTTTGGTGGTACAGCTTGTGTTGGTGATCATTAACAAGATCGAGAGAGAAGAAGGTACTTTCATTTCAGCTTTTTGAAAATTACTTTGAATATATTTTGTATTTATCAGCAACATTCTATAAGATTTTCCCAGAATCTCTTCTTTAAACTGAAGCTTTTATTGACTGTAAGTGACTTATAAGTGACCCATGGTTTGGGATTTATTTGGGATATAATAATAATAATAATAATAATAATAATAATAATAATAATTTTTAAAAGCTGGACATATTGCTGTTATTATTAGTAGTAGTAGTATGTTGTTCACGACGACGAAAACTATTTTTAAAGACCCGGAACTAATGTGTGATGCTTTGTTGTACCGAGGACCACATTTAATGACGGACCGCGGAAAACCGTCTGTTTCCTTCCTGTCGGTTTGGTCGTGCGACGGAAGTAGAGAGCGTAAGCAGCACGATGGCGGGGAACGGGCCGGACGGAGCGCAGCGAGCAGGTGGCGTCGTGCTGGGCTTCGCGGAGGAGGCCGAGCCGTGGCGGCTGCGGAGCTCCCAGTTCCCCAGTAAAGCGGGAGGCAGGCCGGCCTGGCTGAGTCAGTGCGCGCTGCCGAGCCCCGCGGAGCTGCGCTGCGACAAGTGCCACGCGCCCTGCGCCCTCCTGCTGCAGGTGTACGCGCCCATCGCGGACCGGGAGCGCGCCTTCCACCGGACCCTTTTCGTGTTCTGCTGCCGGTCGCCCGCGTGCTACTCTCACAACGACAGCCGCTGTTTCAAAGGTGAGCCGCGAGAGCCCCACGCGCTGCTGCTGCTGCTGGTGCGCGAGTCGAGCCAGGTCTCGTGAACTTGGGGATCATGTCATGATGATGTGTACAACAAAGTTTACCTGGGTAAGTTACCACCAGGGTACCATTACCTTACTCTGGTAATTCAGATGTCTCTGCTTTTTACGGATGATCATCATCATTATCATCATTGTCCTTTTGGCACCACCGCATCACATGGATTCCTCCAGCACACTTGGAACGGCTTGGGATGAGGATCGGCACAGGCTCCAGTGTGAGTCCGTGGTTCCCTCACGGAAAAGGATGTCACGAAGGGAGAGTTTTTGCCCCAGGTGGAGGAGTTCAAGTATCTTGGGGTCTTGTTCACGAGTGAGGGAAAAAGGGAGCGTGAGATCGGCCACAGGCTGGGAGCAGCGGTAATGTGGTTGCTGTACCGGTCTGTAGTGGTGAAGGGGGAGCCGAGCCATAAGGCGAAGCTCTCCGTTTACCGGTCGATCCGCGTCCCTACCCTCATTTATGGTCATCAACTCCGGGCGATGACCGAAAGAATAAGATCGCGGATACAAGCGGCCGAAATGAGTTTTCTCCGCAGGGTGCCGGAACTCGCTCTCCGTGACGGGGCGAGGAGTTCGGACATCCGATAAGGATGCCCCCCGGACGCCTCCCTTTGGAGGTATACCGGGCACGGCCAACTGGGACGAGGCCCCAAGGTCAGCCCGGGACCCGCTGGAGGGATTATATCTCACGGTTGGCCTGGGAACGGCTGGGGATACCCCAGGTCGAGCTGGAGGAAGTTGCGGGGGACAGGGGCGGCTGGGCCTCTTTGCTCTCCCTGCTGCCACCGCGACTCTAGTGGGACAAGCGGTCAGGAAAATTGATGGATGGATGTATACTACTGTACTGTGGAGCAGCAGGAGAGTAGGTCGCGATCCAACATCCGTCAGGTGAAACTCACATTGTTAACCAAAACATTGCTTGTTGTCCATGTTACCCTTCCATAGGTGAGCACAGACCACATGGCCTTCTGGTGAACGAATAACCTGCCAGATTAGCTTCTTAGCTCCCGCTTTTATCCACAGCGAACAACAGTATTTGATCATTTCCGCAACAAAGGATCTTACTGTAGTAAGTCAGTGTAAATTCTCTGCTCAGTGATACAACGGCAGTAGAGTGGGACTCGAACCAACAACTTTCTACTGATGCCCCCTTTGGATCTTCTTGTTTCAGTGTTTCGGAGTCAGCTGCCAAGAAGAAATGAGTTCTATTCCTACGACCCGCCACCCGAGGAGGAACCCGTGGAGAGCGACGTGGACGCCGGCGTTCTGCGGTCCGGACTCAAGCTGTGCAGGGTGTGCGGGTGCCTCGGACCCAAGTCCTGCTCCCGCTGCCACAGCGCTACCTACTGCAGCAAAGAGCACCAGACCATGGACTGGAGAGCAGCTCACAAGAACGAATGTGCGGGGAAAGGTGAGGGGTCAGAGTGAATTCCGGAAAGCAGGTGGCATTGCGCTTGGGGACGTGAAATGAGGCGGAAGGTTGCCGGTTCCAGTCCTGCTACTCGCTGTAGCCGTGGGCAGGCAGCTGCGCATCGAGGTGCTTTGTGGCGACACCGCGGTGGAGTTGCAGTCACTTCCATTCTGTGTTTAGAGTCCTCCGGCGCTGGTGGCTTGAATACGTTCCTCTTCCCCGAGTTCGAACTGGTCACCGAACCCGAGGATCTTCCCGATAATGACGATGAGCAAAGCGATGCTCCTGAACAAATGCGCGGAAACCTGAGCTCTGACTGCGGTTCTCTCCAGAATGACGGTAAGAAATATCCGCTAACTGGAATTTAACGGAGATTCCAGACTCCCTCGGGGGCCAAGAGAAGCCGCGTAAAGATGACCGAGAATGGATTTTGTCTGCAGAGTGGGAGGAGAAGGAGCTCGAAGACATGGCCATGCATGAGACCGAGGACAGCAAGGTGTTCCAGAGGTTCAAACGGAGGACGGCGCCGGAGCCGCATCAGGTGAGTCCTCATGGGACCACAGTCCGTCTTTTGACTGTCTCATTTAAAACACTGTGCTTTGTGTGTGTGTGTGTGTGTTGCGGCACTGCCGAGCTCCCTTCTTAATATGTTAATAGAAGCATCATAATGAAAAAAAATTGTCCAGTTGTTGCCCAATTAGACACAGTCTAAATGCAATAAATTTGGACGCTTCTCGTGACTCAGTACATGGGTCCTCGCCCAACGAACACGAACGAGACAGGAAATCCGCCTGTAATTTCTGTCCGTACATCGCTTTTACCGCCAGGTGACGATCCTGGAAAGCTCTGGAAGATCTGTAGGTTTGGTTCTCAGAAAAAAAAGTTGAACTGCCGTCAATATTTATTAATATTTGCCAACGTCGTTCCGTTAACTCTCTGAAATGAACAAAAATATTGTCGTCGCCAACATATTCAATGTTTCACCCCGGTAATGCGCAGCGGTTCTCATAATTATCGATCGTGGACACGCAGCGCTGTGACACGACCCAGGAACGCCGGCAGCGAGATGAAGTAATATGGTCCAACGCTGCTGTTCTTTGCGGGTTCTCTTTACGGACGCCTGTTGTCTCAGTCGGGTACGCAGAGGTCTTGTTTGCACTGCTGCTGATTTTGGATAAGAAGATTCTAGTACGGGCAGTCCCCGGATTACGAACGAGTTCTGTGTCCTCAGTCCGTCTTCGCGTTTCGAGTTTATTATTGTAGGTACAAGTACCGTGTGCAAGCATCGTGAAATTCTTCTCGAACGCTTCTCTGCGGACTATGAACAAAAACAATAGAAATACTGCACAAAACGGTAACGATGACAGTGAGTAATGCTAATAACAATAAGAACAATAAATAACAGCAGACAGCCAGAGAACTCGGGACGTGAGAATGCTTAAAGTGACGGTGTAACGTGCCCGTGTGCTTGGGCGGAGCAGTCCAACTCTAGTTACTAAAGGTGGCACATTGGTGAGTGTTGTATATTCTTACAGCAGAGTGGGGTAAAAGCTGTTCCTGTACCTAGCGGTGCGGGTTCGAATAGACCCGAGCCGCTTTCCAGATGGCAGAAGAGACGAGTGCCCGTGTGGGGTGACTGCGATCTTTCTTGACGCGCATCGTCTTTCCGAGGCGCCGTGTGGCGTAGGTGTCCTGGACTGCCGGTAGCTGCGTGTCTTTGTCGGATTTTGACGCAAGTCGGAACAGTTGGGTATGGAGGATATCTTACGTCAGATGTTTGACTTAGTATATCACATACCTTTCTGTGCATGAAAACATTAAGGAAACACTTTGGATACACTAAAATGTCTTTAATATAACAGTACAGTAATAATAAATGTAATTACAGTATTTACAATAGAGAGACAAAGAGAAATGTTATGAACAGAGGAGGCTGGACCCAAGTGCAGGATCGTTTATTCCGAATCAAAGGAGTAGACGTGTTCTTATGGTCAGGGACAGGTGAATGGTCGATCGACCGATCGGCGAACTGAAGGGAGCGAGGATCCAAAATCGTGGTCAAAGGACAAGGCGGGCGGTCGTTATCAAAGAGACGTGGAACGGGAAATGATGAGAATGTGTGCGGGGGGTTGTCCGCTGTGAGATGCCGCAGCTGGGAAGCGGTTGAGAAGTGTCTTTTATAGGCGAGCGCTCCGATTGAAGCTGCTGGTTGAGGTGCGGGGTGTGGGCGTGGTCATGGTCATGACAGCTACAGTATTTATAATAGTGTGTGTGTGTGCGTGCAAAACATTTAAAAAACTTTGTTTACTTTTCCAGTGTTCGTTTGCGTTCCACCTTTATTTCCACTTTAGTTTCGGTTGTGATTGTTTTCCTTTTCTTGGATGCATCGCCATCACTTTCATCACATTTACGCTTTGGGGGGGGGCGCAGTGGTGCCTTGCAATGGACCGGCGTTGTGTCCTGGGTCTGTCCCCTCCCTCTCCAGCCTTGCGCCATGTTGCAGACGTCTGTGTGCACACCATGGTTAGGAGGGTGAAAACAAAAAAAACTAAAGCCAAATACAGTAACAGGAGACACTTAATGGCAACGTGGTCCAACCGAAAAGAACGAAGTCTGTTCTACCTCTGGCTCATGAGCCGACAAAGCGCAGTACACTCGCAATGTTTTGATGCACATCGTAAGGTAGCGCCTGTTTATTAGAAACCATTGTATATAACTCAGATTTAATAGGCTTAATTATGAAGTTTTTAAGTGTGACAAAATTAACTTTCGCTCAGTAAGGGGGTGGGTCGTAAGTAAGTCGGACGTTCGTAGCCCGGCAACTGCCTCAAGACGTGTATTGTGTGGAAAACAAGAATAGGACAATTTGACTCTGCGTTCATAGATTACAACTGGATTACTGGTGTCTTTCCTATTTCAGGTTCTGCGCTACTGCAGGGGTGGCTCTCCGCTTTGGGTATCGGCAGAACACGTTCCCAGTGCCGACACGATACCGGACTGTGCGTGTGGAGACAAACGGGTCTTTGAGTTCCAGGTGCTCTTCACTGCTTCCACAGTCTTACTGCAATTGTACCCTTGTGCAAAAGGACTTTGTGCAAGGAAACTCATGCAGTCTAAAGACATGCTGTTCAGGTTTAGCCATCATGTGTGAAGGACAGAGAGAGTGTGTTCCACTGATGTGTAGATGAGTGACGCACTGAATAAGGTGTGTGAGCTGTTAACACTACCTACTATCCAGTGCAAGTTGCTTTGAAGAAAAGCATCTAAATGTAAATGTACCACATTTTTCCAAGAGATTAAGGTGCTGCTTTGTTAACACATGTGATGTCTTCTGTCCAGGTTATGCCCCAGCTCCTGAACCACCTGCATGTGGACACTCCTGATGTCAGCATTGACTGGGGGACCCTAGCAGTGTATTCTTGTGAGTACAGCTGTGACCAGGGCAACAGCTACTGGCCTGAGTTTATCTGGAAACAGGACTTCACAGGAGCTCACTGAACACAAAGCAACATAACCAAGTACTATTTACTGTAGAACATCACCATTCTTTTCGGGTTCATACAGAAATACTCCTGAAAAGGAATTAAAGCACATGTGTATGCAAGTACCTAAACACCTGTAAAACATGCACCAGCATCCTAGTTGTTGTATATTTAGATGGTGTATTTCAGATACATGTTTTTCTATTAAAAAAAAAAAAAACAGGTAAAGCCTATCAGTACTTTATTGTACCTTAGTCCAAAATTTACTTTTGTAAATTGTATTTAAATCTAGCCCTGTCTAAACAGTGGCACAATGCAGCATTGTTAAAATTTGAGTTCAGTAAGGGATGGCTCTATTTGATAATTGATAAAAGCCTTTGTATTCTAAATTTTTCATACATTCTGTGGGAAAATGCATTGTTACATTATGCTAGCATCAGAAATAAATGGAACAATTATGTATACAGCACTGAATGACATGCAGTATAAGCTATGTAGTCCAAGGAAAGCATCACCATGAGAAGTGCATTTTTAAGGTGGGTGTTTAGTGGAAGACCAAAATCCAAGATGGCAATTTGAACAGAAAATACTTGTCTGGAAGGAAGTAAACAAATGAATGCTGCAGGACAAAATAGATTTTTCAATTCTAAGTCTGAATTTTAAAATACCTCCTTTTAACACTTTCCCATTAAGCCTTGTGCTACAGTTTTGTACATAGATGTAAGATCTCCATTTACAGTAAATCAAATACAAACCAGTTTGGCAAACAACTAAAGACTAAAAAGCATGAGACTTATACTCTAACTGTACACATAAGACAAAGGGAACAAGATATTTTTTAAAAAAAATCTTACCAAATGAGGAATGTAAAACCTGCGGTGGTTGAATAAAAATTTAAAATGAACACAAATTTTAAAAGGCAAATATTAAAAATTGAAAAGAAATGGAACATGAGAAGCCATTTAAAAGCCAATAAAAGTATGTTCGTCTCCCCGGAAAAGGAGACATTACACAGGTGAACCGTTGAGTAAGGCAACGGTTCACAACTGTACGGGAGCCTCTGAAGTTCACTATCTGGTCAGGACACAACCAGTTCATGGTCAACACAACAGCAGTGGCAGCCTGAGGGCCACCAGTTATGTTGTCTTTCTGAATCCTTTCAAGATTGGATAGATGTTTTCGAAAGCTTCATAGATTTCTGCTCTGACCTTTGCACCTGCAAAAAAAAAAGTGTGTCAGTATACAGACACCCATTAAAACCCACTGTTACATCACTGAAATTTAAATTTCAGTGAACATGCACTTGACAGATCCTTTGGGATGGAAATACTGGATTAAACTATACTAGAAGTAATATCATGCAACAAATACACTGAGCACTGCTTACTCAAACAAGGCCATGAAGACTATTAGTTTCAGACTATTTTTATGGGATTGAGACTAAACTCACCTGTAAGTACAACTTTACCAGACACAAATATTAGAAGCACAATTCTGGGCTTAATCATCCTGTAGATTAATCCTGGGAACAATTCAGGTTCATAGCTACAAAACAGGAAGGGACAAAAAAAGGTTAAGATATCAAATCCTGTAACCTGGAGAAGGGGGAGAAAAAAGTTGAAATTCCACAAATGTAAAGCTTTCATTTAAAGCAAAACTGGAATTTCACAACTCAGAAATGCTGAGGTTGACATAAGAGGGAAATTAACATAAGTGCATTAGTCTTTCTGCTGAATTTTGTAAATATGTTACAATCTGTGTGCTGTTTAATACTGTACAAAATTAATTTAAACATTTAGGCTTTTGCTTTGAACATTTTTCCATTTCAACTTATGACATGAAGAGAGCAAACAAGCAATGTCATTAATAGTTCAAGACCCAAGTACAAACATGTCACAGAGGCTCCTCAAATCCTTTTCTGCTCTGGGCAAGTTCTTGGTTTTGTGCCACTCAAAAGTACTGTAATGCTTTCAAGGTCAACATCCATACCAACATTTTAAGCGGCTTGGTGGAAACCAATTTTGGACATAAAACATCACTCGCTGCATCTCTAGAGGTGTCGGAGGTACCTGCTGAACTGCTGGTGTGTCAGCACCAGCCCTTCCAGGCGGATGGGGAACTTGACATCGCAGCTTCCCACCATGTTCTGAATCTTGAAGTCCAGGAACTTGGCTGGGAATCCCAACTTCTGAACCACTCGTGCATATTTCCTGGCTGCCAGACGAGACTGCTCCTCACTGCAGGGGTGAAAGGACCAGTGCTGCTCGTTCATATATGGTTGCCAGAAGGAAACTGATACAGGGTAGGGGACTAAAACTTACCTCTTAGCTCCTGTGCACACCATCTTCCCAGAACTAAAGATGAGGGCGGTTGTCCTTGGCTCTCGTATTCTCATAATAACGGCAGCAAAACGCTACAACAGAAAGTCACTGGTTACGTTGAGATGTACGTTGCTTTGGAGAAAAGCACCTGCTAAATGAATAAATGTACTTGCTCCATTTATGTAAAGAAAAGGTAATGCAGAACACAGGAAATCCAGTTCTCACTGAAAACCATTCTTTGAGAAGACAAGATATTTTGCATAGTTGTAGAGCTATTTGTAGCATGGCCATGACTAAACACACATAAAAAGCTGATCTTACCTTTGGATTGTACTCGGCATTTCTGGCTCGAAGTGCTATCGTTTTGAGATCCAGTTTACAGCCCAAGTTCACAGTTGACACAATGTTTCTATGAAAACAAAGGTTAAGTGGCATAAACAGCAGCAAAACATGCATCTGTTAATGGTAATAGTTGCTATATACAGTAAGCCTGACCACTTATTTTTACTTTATGCCATCAACATCTTTGCTTCTTTAAAAAGGGGGGAAGACCCAAAAACATACCCCACAGATGGTTGACAATTTATCTAAAGTAAAGTTTTGCAAGACATGTGAAAGGATAACAGTACAGTGGTATGGTGCAGACAAACACTCACTGAAGTTGGGGTACAATCCCAGAGCTCTCAGAGGCAGGCGTAGCAGGAGTGATGGGGGTCATAGGTGTGAGGGGAGTGGTGTACATTGGCGTGTTGCCCGGCAGCGCGGTAGTGGTTGTGACCGTCTGCGAGTGGTACAGCTGAGGGGTCTGTCCGGAAACACCTGGCACCCCCTGTGGCTGCGATGCACCCGCCTGCTGCTGCTGCTGCTGCTGCTGCTGCTGTTGTTGCTGCTGTTGTTGTTGTTGCTGCTGCTGCCGCTGCTGCTCCTCCAGCAGGGACAGGCTGTTGGTGTTTTGCACTGGCTGGGGTGTGAGACCTGTGCCGTATGGCATCATGGGACTGAAGATGGGCATGCCGGGGGTCATGGCACCCTAGGAGAGACCATTTATGATTTTTACATCACAAGTATTATTCAAGTAAAGTGAAAACAAACTTATGCTTTGCCAGTCTACTGCTGGTGCTACTGTATACCTCCCATATCAGGGTTAATTCACATTTATGTTTATTCATTTAGCTGATGCTTTTCTCCAGCACAGTTTAACATTAATCAGCCTACAGTTATTTACCCATTTATACAGCTGGGTAATTTTACCAGAGCAAATTTAGGTTAAGTACCACAGCCTACAACCTTTGGGGCCAAAGGCAGCAGCTCTAACCACTGTTTGTACCAGCTGTTCCATGTTCTTTGATAACTCAGCATTTCATGCCTTGCGGTAACACCACCAGCAGTGTTTTACATTAGTTAAAAAAATAATACATGCATTAGAATCAATAACTGGTTGTCAAGTACAGGGTTGCAGATGTCTAGCCACAGAACATAGGATGTGAGACAAGGCGTGCACACACACACACACACACACACACACACACACACCTCAATAATCGGGCTCACGGATGTCCGATAAAACAAAATAAAGTGAGGAGTGAAAGGATCACTGCCCATGTCTTTAACGCTGTGCGGCATTACTAACAAGCGTTCGATCCCCCACTCCTGCTGGGACATTCTTAAGCAGGGAACTTGCCCAGAATCACAGCAGTGAAGAGTGTGCAGCACTGTCACTGTCCGAACCACTCGCCCCATACGGGACACGGGGAACCGGAGCCTAACCTGGCACACAGCGCGTAAGGCCGGAGGGGGAGGGGACGCACCCAGGACGGGGACGCCAGTCCGTCGCAAGGCACCCCGAGCGGGATTCGAACCCCAAACCCACCGAAGAGCAGGACCAGGACCAACCCGCTGTGCCACCGCACCCCCTTCACAGCACTGTCACTGTGGCGGATTTTTGTTGTATGGGAAACGTTTTCTGGGGGCTGCGGAGTGGGCTTCGCGGACAGGTAGAGGTGCAGGCCGAAGGCTCACCTGAGGAGAGGCCAGGCCCTGGGCGAAGGGAGGCAGGCTGTTGTTCTGCTCCATACTGGCGGAAGGGGGCGACACCACGACGTGATGTCCTGAGAGTCCAAGCGTACGAACTGCAACCGAGCAGCTCGGCTCCGCTCAGCACTGGGGTCCCGTCTGTCGATGGCCGCGATGACGCTTGGTGGGGAGGAAGGGATGGAGAAAGAGATGAGAAAACACACAAACAAATTTGAAATAAATTGCGCACAGTCCATAGAAACTACAAATCAAAAAAACGTGCAACAACAAGTACAGGGCGCGAGCGCCGCGTCTCGAGCCGCCGCCAAAACCTGTCAAAATCAAATGCGTCGCGCGCGCTCAGCCGCGAGAGCTACTTTTCACAGATTAACTCCCTCTTGTTACCGGCGTCTTCGTTCATTTCATCCCCCTCCCCAGTTTATCCGCCAAGCCTCCAACACACCGCTCAACTTTAAATCCTAACAACTGAAGAACCACGAACTCCCCATTCAAAAAAGCCGCGACTAGCTAGCTATGCTAAGCTAAACTAAGCTAAGGCGCGGAATATCGGACAAAACGGGGGGACACTCAGAGGTGTAAAGTTAAACATACACATGCGTTAGGACATTTGGGAGCTGCGAGCTTAAGATGTTTTGAAGCACTGATTTTTTTTTAAATGAAAGTCGTCCTGGGGAGCTCCCTTAGTTGCAGTTTTTTGTTTACCGATGGAAAACGAGCCGTACGGCGTCTCCGACAGCAGCAGCAGGGCCGCCGGGGCTGTTTACACAGAAAGTTCCGCGAATGCAAAAATGAGCGTCTTCCTCCCCTACCTGCTCGAATAGCCCTGTGCGCCGTCCCCACACACACCTATACTTCGACCCTCCACACATGCAATAAATTTATTTCCTAAAAACAACTGCAGGCCCGGCAGCAAGCGCGCTACTTAATAGGAAACCGCTTCTACTTTAAGGGGGGGGGTTGAGGAATAACTTCCGGTGTCACCGGAAACAGACCCGCGTGACAAGAGGCGGTTGTTAGACGTTGAGACCCGTATTGTAGGCACACCCTGATCAAATCATAAACTTAATTGTTGAATTCATGAAAATCATTTCAACTCTAATAGCATTTAACAAAGCAAAACAGGTAATACAGAAGTGTAATATAACTCCTTACAAAAATTAAATGATTTTCAGACTTGATATACTGTATGGTGTTATTCATTTATACAGCACTGTGGTCATTTTGATACAATTTTTCTTTCAAATTTTTCTGTACGGAATTGCCTACCTCTTGTTCTTCAGAGTATGACGGGAGACCAAAAGCACACACCTTGATCAACGCGTGCTCGGTTAGAAACCTGCCTCTTTTTACTCCGAAACACTAACTCCTGTGGAAGAGAGTGCCCGATTCCCCACCGGTCACTCTGCGTGTCTTAGGGATGGAAACCGTGGCACAGTAGAGACTGAAACCCAGACCAACACATGCTTCCCTTGTTATTGTACATTTTTAATTGCTTTCACTAAGGGTTCTCAGCAAAGCTCAGGGTGACAAATAAGCCCATGGTAATCGCTACAGGTACAGTGGACTTTAAGAGCAGACATTTATCACACTGTAGAAAATTATCTGAACTAATCTGAATTCATATTAACAGCCAAAGAATCACAACAGAACCTATAGTAACAATAACCAGGAGAAGAATGGCTTTACACAGTTTTATTCACCTTGATAAATCAGTACAAATAATGGAAAAGGTTTAACAAGTATAGGTTGGGGAAAAGGGCTGTTTTCTGGGTGGAAATGAGAAGGGGCTCTCAATCCTTCCTGAGCGGAACAGTCTCCTCCTTGATGCCATCCTTTGTAACTATGCAAAGTTTGAGTGCATCACCGGTGTACACATCCCTCTCGGCAGCTGAGATGAAGACGTCTTTGACCAGCTGAACAGCCTTCTCCAGGCTCAGGGGCAAATGCTCAACATTCTCCATGTTCTTAAACCCGATCTGTTACACAGAAAAATTGCATTAACATAGTTGTTTTCAACCCCAGTTCTGGTATATCTGTATGTATACCTGTTTTCAGTGACTTGGATTTGAACCGAGTTAAATTAAGACCAAAACCGAGAGCTTTAATGTTGAACCTTAGATCGTACCATCCCTTAGCCCCTTTGCAAGAGCAAAAACAATCAGGAAAATAATCGCTGTTTAGCTTACAGAAATGCAACTTCTTAATTCACACACACACACACACACACACACACTCACACTCACACTCTCTGAACCGCTTGTTCCATATGGGGTCGCGGGGAACCGGAGCCTACCCGGCAACACAGGGCGTAAGGCATGTTAGAGAAAATCATTAGCTGATGTTTCCAGTATTACTGGTACTCCCAAAATTAATTATATTACAAAAAAATAGAGTTCATTTTAATGAGCAATTTAAAGGCATTTCATTCAATCAACAGCATACAAAACTAAATCACATAATAGCTCTGCTATAGAAAACATCACCATATACTGAGGTCACCAGGACCAAGGTGAAAAAGCTGTGTTTACAGACTGACACATTTCTGCTGCCCTCCAATGGCCAGGACACTAATTGTTTCATTTTTCACTGCCGTTTTAGGAACCTCACTATAGGCGTTCTATTATACTAATACTTCCCTAATTATTTCTACCACCACTACAATGACAACCAATAATATTAACAACAACAATACCAACATTATTACCTGGTTGTCAAGCAGAGGCTGCAGCATGGCGCTGGCAGACCCTCCAGCTTTGTAGGTGTCTCTCTGGTAGGACCCAACTGGATCAAAGCTGTACACGGCACCCCGACCTGGAGGGACACAATCCATCTCACTCTGGTGATGCAATCGACACTTAACTGAACTTATTTTAGAAAACATGTTCACACTGTAAAGCAAAACTGTTCAAAATGTGCACTGCACATTTATTTCTGTCCCCGAGTCCATAAACAAAATACAGTGGTCACGACACCATGCTAAGCACATCAATACATACGAAAGTAGTACCGTTTCAATTTCAAATTTAACACTATCAAATGAGGGTTGACGTCAACAATTTGTCCAAAATGAAATTAAAACATGAGTAATATGTTCTTTCCATGCTGTCTCACCGCTAATGTGTCAATACTTAGGTTCAATATCTGTTATTGCTTGACCCAAGACAAATAGATTTTCTCAGGTGTCACAGGTACTGAAATCTCAGGGTAACAATACCTTAGATAACCATAAAAGAAACACATTTTAAACTTATCTTTCTCATCGCATTTAATCAGTATGTACAATTTAGTGCAATAAAAGTCTTGTGTGCAATTCCATTGGGGGCTGGTAGCTTTCAGGACACCGGATGATGTGCTCACCCTCCTCATCCAGGCCACCGATGATGTTGTAAACATAGTAAGGGAAGAAGCGTCTGCTGTACAGGATGGTGGACAGCATGGCGGCAATGGCTCCGCTTGTCATCGTCTTGTTGTTGGAGTGCTTGTACATCTGGCAAAGTGACCACAGGGGTGTTCATTGTCCCATACACTCTCATCTATGCAAAAAAATCTTAATTTACACACCATGAACCATTCTTAACTTGTCACTATTTAAACTGGCTTTTAATGGCTTACACAAAAACGGTGTAAAAATCAGGTACCGGTAACTAAGCACATCCATACATATGAAAGTGATATCGTTTCAATTTCAAATTCAACACTATCAAATGAGGGTTCATGCCAACGATTTGTCCAAAATGAAATTATGCAACATGAGTAATATGTTCTTCCCATCTTCCTTAGCTGTATAACTGACAGACTGAGCATAAAAGACACTGTTTCACTGTATATAGCTCAGGGGCATAGCAATGGGGTGGCCATGGGTGGCCAGTGCCACCCCTGTTGTGCAAAGCACTCTTGACCACAGTGACAGGTGAATTTTTTTTTCGCTGCTCAAACTTGTACAGCGCACATAGTGTGCAGCTCTTCAGCCTAATAGGACTGCAAATTGTCCGCACGGCATAAACCTCTGTGTAGGAGGGAGGAGTAGGAGCAGTAAAATTGGATTTCGGTATCGTTACTGCAGCCAAGTCCAGCGCTAGTGAGCAACGCAAGAAGATACGGTGACCAGGAAAGTAAAATCAGTGTTGTTTACCTACATTTCACTATCATTTCGT
The DNA here is from genome assembly GCF_900964775.1 of Scleropages formosus. NCBI lineage: Eukaryota > Metazoa > Chordata > Actinopteri > Osteoglossiformes > Osteoglossidae > Scleropages > Scleropages formosus. The sequence continues at coordinate 6,385,698 of NC_041809.1, forward strand.
GAAAGTTTGTTAAAGTTGAGGTACTGCGATGTTTCATCATGAGAAAATGTTACCTTACCATTAATATCGCATAACTTAGCTAATCTTAGCTCAAGTTACTGCAGCTGCTAGCTAATTTTTAAAAATAGCGTTACCACGTAAATGTTACCACATCATATGCTTACATCATGAGTCTGTCAGTGTTTTTTGTAAGTAGCTATTCAATTCAATAATAGTGTTTCTTGATAAGTGTGCTTGTCTAAACTGAAGAGAGCATGAAAAGGAAAGCAGGGGAAGATAAGAAGATACTTTTCCTTTTTACTAGTAGTAGTAAAAAAAAGAAAATGACAAAGAGGCAAGGAAATGAATGCTGCAGAGGGAAGAAGCAGGGGAAATGTCTGCTGCTAAGAGAGACAAGGAGGAAGCAGAGATACAGTCCGAGAGGGAGCTTGTGGAGAAGCTCTACAGAGACAACACAGATCAGACCAGAATTAGAGATGAGCAAAAAACACTCATGTAGTCAGTCATTGCCCACCAGGTATGTAGGTTACGTAAGTTGTATTTGCAAACATAAAAAAATTTTTTCCAATACCCAATTTGCATCATTAGCATCTAAATATACAAATAATGTAGTATAAGGATTGTATTAAATTATATTATAATGTTTTTACAGACACATAGGGGGGCGCGGTGGCGCAGTGGGTTGGACCGGGTCCTGCTCTCCCGTGGGTCTGGGGTTCGAGTCCCGCTTGGGGTGCCTTGCGGCGGACTGGCGTCCCGTCCTGGGTGTGTCCCCTCCTCCTCTGGCCTTACGCCCTGTGTTGCCGGGTAGGCTCCGGTTCCCCGTGACCCCGTATGGGACAAGCGGTTCTGAAAATGTGTGTGTGTGTGTGTGTGTGTTTTTACAGACATTTCTAAGTACTGCCACTGTAATTTCTTGTGTACATTTGTAATAAATTCTGTAGAATTTATAGAATTTCTGTCTGTAGAATTTGCTTTTGGTACAGCATGTCACAGTCAGTTGTGATTTTTTTTTGGCCACTCCAATGAAAATCACTGGGTCTTACTTGGTCACCCCTGAAAAAAAAAGTTCTGGCTACGCCCCCTGATACAGATTAAATTTAAATGTGTTCTAGACATTTAGTACCAGCAACAATATATTCAAGCTAATTTACCGATTTTACTCAGCAAAGGACTACAGATCCTTGGCAAATTCAAATTTTGACTCCACAGACATGTAATATTGCTTGAGCGAAAGGTGAAACCCACCTTGAGTCTTGCATCAATGATTTTAGTAAGTGTCAAGCAGTCTCCATGGAAACCACTGCAGCCAATGACTGTGGTATCTGTCCTGTAAGATTTCCCCCAAAATATGAAGTAACAATGACATTCTGGCTCTGCTTTAGCCACAGCTAAGAAAACCAGTGTTAAACCACAACACAACACAACACAACACCGAAGGGAGGCACCGAGAATTACGGAATGTGTCGACTGTGCAATTAGTCCCCGAACCTGTGGCTATAGCAGCATATTTCAAAGACAATTTAATGTTCAGTCTACTTAGTATTTTTAAAGAGAGATCAGTCCAGGGCTAGAAAAGCCTGTTAACATGTCAATGTGCGTTTGGTTTATATGTTTGAAGAGGACCACACTTACAGCTTGTAGCACTTGGGAGAATCCCGGCTGTGGATGGAGTACCCTTCACTCAGTCGGGTGTCTGAGGCCACGATAGCAAAGTCTTCGCCGGCCACTGCCAGAACTGTGCTGAAAGAGCACACAACATTATTATTATTGAGAACAGTGCACAGAAGACACCAGGACAAACACACCAGTGCTTTAGCCTAGGGTGTGTGGACTGGGATTTGAATCAGCAATGTTTTGGTCAACACTTCAAGTAGTGCAGGTGTTCTTACTCACCCTGGCTGAAGTGACACAGTTAGTACGAATACCTTGCTTACAGAGTAAAATACAAAACAATAGAAGCTGCTGACCAAAAACTAAGCAATGAATTATGCATTGATTGAATAAGGCAGAGGGTAGAAGGTGACATGACGTTTACAAACAGACAGGTAGCAGAGCATTTTTAACAGCTACTACTAGCCCATGGTGATGAAGAAAACTGGGATGCGAGGAGAAAAAGCCACACACAGTGGCCTTTTCTGTTTTTAATGCTGCATTCAATTAACCAACTGAGAGCGCAACAGGACTGCTGCCGTTGTTCCACATCACATGATTATGAGGCGTACAGCGCAGTTTAAAACAGACAGGTTAGCTAACCCGGCTAACGCCGGCGGCTTTTCTGCCACTTTACTTACCCCCCATTAAAGGCGTAAGGGGAAAATTTGTGCTCGACTGGTCCTGTGTAATGGTACTCCTTCATCTTCCCGTTCTCCCCAAACATATGTGTCGAAAGCATCGCGGAGACCTAAAAATCCCAGAAGAAACTGACAGTTCAAATGGACTAACCGGGAAAATGAAAGGAAACTCGCTGTCTCACCCCAGCATGGCGGACAGGAACCGGAAGTAGTTTTATTTCCGCCGCACGCTTTTCCATCTGGCGCCATCTAGTGGTCCCACGTGTTCACCGCCTCGCCTCATACCAGCAGTCCTGTTACTTGTATGACATTGCAAAAGTAATCATACAAACATTCATATAGTTATATTTGACTGTATATTTGATTGTCTGCTTATATTTGATGTATATGTCATTTTATTGTACATATGTGACGTGCATGACAAAATTTAAGGGTAACACCATCAGAAGTCAGAGTCGTTGATTTGTCGTTTGCACAGTTATGCTGGGTACACCGGGCATTGAAATGCTTGTAATGAGGTTCATATTGACATGAACAGACATGAACAAACACGTATTTAGACATGGATGTGCTGATAAGTAAGGCAGCAGAAATATCAAGTACGAAAGGGCAGGTGCAAATAAATACCAGTACAATAAAGAGTAAATAAATAGTGAATAGTGAACACTGAGTAATAATGTCCAGGCGTCTGGAAGAGAAGTAATAAAGTGTCAGTAATAAGTGTCGCAGTGCAGGACTATTCGTTGTTAAGTAGTCTGATGGCTCGTAGGTGAAAGCTGTTCTTCGGTCTTGTCCTTCTTGAACGGATACAAAGGTGGCAAACAGGTGGTGAGCAGGGTGAGTGTAGTCCTTAATGATATTCCGGGCCTTTCTCAAACAGCGTGTTCGGTATGTGTCCCGTAGGGCTGGAAGTTTATTTCCGGTGATGAGCTCAGCTGTTCTCACCTCCCTCAACCAAGAAGGATGAATGCCTGTGTGCAGAAAGACATCAGTGCAAATAAGCAAAATAAATTTATTTCTGTTCCGTGTTCATGAGTCCTTTATTATCATTCATACCAGCGCCCTTTAACTGACCGTTGACCACTGGTGTTGTGTCCTCCCCGTTATCATTTAATAAAAAGCACTGAAAAGCCATGGCATGTTTTAAAATACACACACACACACACACACACACACACAAACATTTTCAGAACCGCTTGTCCCATACGGGGTCGCGGGGAACCGGAGCCTACCCGGTAACACAGGGCGAAGGCCGGAGGAGGAGGGGACACACCCAGGACGGGATGCCAGTCCACCGCAAGGCACCCCAAGCAGGACTCGAACCCCAGACCCACCGGAAAGCAGGACCCGGTCCAACCCACTGTGCCACCGCGCCCCCTTGTTTTAAAATATCTAATGCAAAAATTAATCCATCGTGCCATTGAAAAGTCCAGCCTTCACAACGCGGTCAACATAAATTTTGACATCCAGGTTCAAAATGGTTCATAATAGTTCGAAAGCGCAAACAAAGCGATCATTTCAGAGACATCATGCAAGAGAGCGATGGAAACTCTGCCACTTGAGCACAACTGGCTTGATTTTTACGAACCCCAGTTCTTTGAAATCTAACTTTTAATCTGTGAAAGGGCTCGGTCCAGCAAGCAAAGCTGCAGAACAATGAGGGAACATCTGCTGATCTGGACCCCACTGCTGTTCTGTTAGGGAAAAAAACGGTCCACGGAGCCGACAGAGCGTCGCAGTGGCGGCCCTCAGCCGCTGGGGGGCGACAAACACAACATTTGAGCTCTCGCACAACAATAGTGCCATGAATGAGCCATTGAAGTCTCTTCAACAAGTAACAAATTATGTTGCCTTTTGACACCAACATCTGTCGCTTCCTGCTTTGTGGGCTTCTGAATTGCGGCGAAACGAGTTGATTTCAGCAATCCTTTCCACCCGAAATTTCAGGAAGAAACACGGCCGAGCGCTGCTCGACGCACCCAACAGCAATCTCAGCCTAGAAATGATTTTAGACACGCTGGGAACCGTTAATATGACGAATCCCAGGCTTCACGGTTCAGCAGTTGACCTCTGCCTGCTGGAAGCTCCATTATCAATCGCGGAGCTGAAAATCACACACAGCAGGTTGGCTGAAGGTGGGGGACCCCGCTGTGAGTGACACAGTGAAAGGGGCCGGACCAGATGGAGAGGTGTGAGAACCCAACTCCGGGTGACCGATCGAGGCCTGGATGCTGGGAGGTGGGGCGGGTGGGAAACGCCACCACCCCCCAACTGCTGAGTCACATGAGGAGCCCTTTTGTTTGGAAGCCGATGCACGCTTGGTCCTTACAGACGGACGGGCCGACCGAACGGCGGGGGCAGAGCGAAGATCGCACAGACGTCGATCTCGTTCGGTCTTTAGAGACGCCTTATCGAAAACGCCGGCGTGAACGACTCGCGACCGGCAGCGTCTTGTTTCCTGCCAGCCGACACACCAGCTGCTCTGGAACGCAAGCCCCTCCAAACCAGTCCACTCAACAGCGGCACATTATTCACAGACCCCCCCAGTCGCCCTCCAGCTGATTATCCAGCCGCCTAATCAGCGCTGCAGAGATGTCTAAATCCCACCCTCAGCGCATGGGGAGGCTCGCAAAACTATATTTACGCAATTTGCAGGGGATTAAGGGTGAACAAGGGTCCCTCTCTACGTCTCCCTTTCTGGCTGCCCCGGGCAGATAAGATCAGCTGATGACACAGAGGTGTGGGGGTCCCCGGGGGATTAGGGGTCCCGAGCCCATGATTACAGAATGCCGCCATCTGCCGCCAGGCACATTCATGCACTCAGCAGAAGGCCGCGGCATTTGTTTATTTAAATGGAGAACTTAACTTTCCCAGGACAGTATGACCCCGGCCTGCCTCCCAGGAAAAGAAATACTGTCTGCGCGCGAGGCGGTGAACCAGAAAGCCCAGGCGAATGTTAATTGCTTGTGTACGGAGACCATCTTCACATACGGACTGGAAGGTGGGCCGACGGGGCGCCCGCGAGGGTGGGTGCACGGTCCCAAGGGGAGTGACTGGGGTGGTTTGGGCTTGCAGCTGATGGGCCAAATGCTAATAAAGGGAGCAGGGACAGGGACGTGCTCGAGACGCAGGCCTGGGAGGGACGAGGTCCACGCGCTGCACAGGCCTGCCTGGTTAACATGCGTGTGCCTGCGGCCGTGCCTGCTGTCGCGCTGGTCCGGGCCATGGGAAAGTGACAAGGGCTCACGTTGTTTCGGGGGGGTGGGGGAGGGGTTGTCGGAGCATGTTCACACGGTGCTGAATCCATTGTGGCTCACATGGTGCCATCGAGCGCAAATAACCCCAAACAGCAGCACTTCGCAAATGGCACAGATGTCCACCTGGAATGCAGAAAGAGCTCAAACTTGACTCTGGATGCAGTTTAAAAAAGGTATTTACACTCATTTCAGTTCACACTGATGAGGAGAGGCTCCTTGTCTACTCTGCACCATGACACCATCATTATGCGTACGTGATACAAATACAACCCGTTTTACTCATCTGCTCTTAGGGACAAGGGAACGATGTTCATTTTGTGCCATTTCCCTGAATGTGACAGTTATATTCAGTTATACATCCTCCTTGAAATTTTGCTGTAAAGGCTAAAAGCTTTACCCTCCCGAGTCCCAGATGCTCATTTTTGTCCACTCTAGAGGATACATATTTGTTCAGTGTGTCTCACAAATCGCGCATATCGCAGTGCTTACTCATATTTCAAATTACAGAGGACATTGCATGGTTGCAAATAATACCACGCATTCGATGGTGGGATTTGAACGACTTTCTAGAAATCTAAGAAATATACCCAAAACCTTTTTTTTGCAGAGTCTCATAGACTCCTGGATTTTTTGTTCATGTTTGAAAGGACGGTCAGAGATGCACTACTATACATCTTGTTGTGGCCACAAAAATTTTAAGCGTACATTCAAATATCAAGTCTCAGTGAAGTAACCGTATCCAAGAAAACCCAAGTTTTATTTTTGCCTGATGAGTCGCGTTTGGCAGTAATGAGGTTCTCCTGTATGGAAAGACTTCGTTCGCCTAGTACCATAGTCACATTCTATAGTTTAAAAAAATCAACATGCAATTCAGTTAATATCATTAAAAGCCATTCACTCCCGTGCTAATTAAGTTCTTAACTTTTCCACATCCATAACCAGAGGAATATTGTTCTTCAGCCAAGAGCTCTGATTCATCACTTGTAGGCCTCTGTGACTCATGGCTGTGCGGGGCCCCGTCCCTTTGCGGTGGGCTGGCCGGTCGGTGGGGGGCCACGGTGGTGGTTCCATTTTCCATTTAGGAGAACCCCTGCGGAATGTGCCTGATGCGACCGCATCGAGACCCTCTCGGGCAGCGTGAAACCGCACCAACTCGTGGCCAATGCCATTTGGCCGGTGGCGGATTTAGGGCCATTTTGGCAAGGGGGGTGGGGTGTGACAGGGGTGTGCACACATGTGTGCCGCACGGCTTTTGTGTCCACTCTGACCAGCTGTCCCGGGCCGGGGCCGGCGTGAGAACGCGCACGGCACACATAACGCTTCATGCTAATCATGCACGCAAATTAGCCACAATGAAATCAGGAAATGAATGCAAATGTTCATTTGCTCTGACGACTCAAGGCTCTTTGTTGTGCTATAAAATATAAATGTACAATAGCAAATATAGTGACATGATGATCATTGTAGCCTTTATGTTTTTAGATGTTTCTTTTTGTTGAACACTTTCCTTGTCTTTTCCTTTTCAACAAATGACATAAAGTACTGAAAAGTGAAGTATTTTTTGTCTAGACTTGTAAGGCCACTTTTTACACGGACACCATGACCAATTCATTGACGGTGTTGGGCTTTGGTCAACTTAGATTTCTTTGCTTTCCCTCAAAAAGGGTCATTTTTCAAACACCTCGGCCAAAGTTTATGGTAACGGCAATCATATCACGCTGGTTTTCTTGCACAGGCTCCTCTTCCCGTCTCGGAGCAAAGCTGAAGAACGGGAATATGTGCGTGACACTCTTTCTGAAGTAAATACAGCGAGATACCTCACCAGTCTCAGGGGTAAACATATTTACTGGTTTCTAGTTGTTTCTTCAGCCTTCACCGACAGGTGATGCCGTGTAATTGTGAGGTACGAGCTAACTGCAAAGTAAACGTTATTACAAATTGCAGTAATTGGGAGGTATTAAATGGACATCATTCAGAAGAACAAGTGAGCGTCACTGTGAGGGAAAAGCCCTCTTATGTGATGAACATCGGTGCATATGGTGGAAAGAAACAAACTGTACTTAAGAATCGCACGTCTGCAGCTATGTCTTTCTCCTAATGTAATGTACAAATTATATTTTCATATGAGATGTACGTCACTTTGGAGAAAAGCGTCTGCTAAATGAATAAATGGAAATGTAAATGTAAGCCGAAATGATTAAGTGCTAGTTAGTTTTATTATGCGGTATCACATCAATCTAACTGCAAAGCAGTGTAAAGGTGACCGGAAAATTTGTGAATTTTCAACATCTAAGTTAATATCTCTGTGTGAATGGTCCCCTTCCACTGTACCACAGCTCCAGGTTGCACCGGCGACATGTTGCTTAATGAAAATTCTCCTAATTCTACCCTGTCGACCCATTGCTCTCATCCCATCAACTTCATGCCCTTAGAGGTTCTGATCCCGCGAAACACAGCGAAAGAGCAGAGACAACATGGCTGCCCGTTCCTGCGACCACTTCCTGTTACCACTTCCTGTTTCCTGTCTGTCAGCTAAGTACCTTAGATACAATATATACTTCATATTACTCACCTGTTAGCAGCTTAATCATGTGTTCATCATGTAACCCGTATCCACGTTTACAGTCTTTGACACACGTACACTGTTCTCGTGATCAAGAAATTATTTCAGAACCACATATTCACAGAATTTGCTGGTTGACCAGGAATAACACAAAATTATACCTACATTTACGTTTACACATGTAGCTGACACTTTTCCTGAAAGTGATGTACAATTTTAAGATACGTACACCGATTTACCGTTCGTACAGCTGTGAAAATGTGTTTGAGAACCTAAGGTTGGATTTTAAACTTTAGTCACTCAGTGATTCGGGTTTGAAGATCTTTAACACAAAGTTTGATTTATCCCCTCTACATACCTGTCAAACCTAAACCTACATTTTGTATTTGAACTTACGGAAAGCTGATCATTCCCATGTATTTTGGCAGAAGGATGCATCTTATTGTTGTGCTCCACATTACAAATCCCCTCCATAAATATGTGTTTGACACAAGAATTTAACTTCCACTTAAAATGTTAATGTTTGATTTGTATCCAAAATTGTGCTGTTTTCTGGAAGCTCTAGTCACCTTTTTTAGTACGTCTTAGACAGAGGAGCCTCGAAGATGACTGTAGCCTTTTGCCCTTGTGCTGTATTCACCTGTATCTTTAGGTATTTTTATATTTTCAGTGTCCTGACGTTGCTGTTGTGGCCCAACTTTGTTCTGTTCGGTTCTTTATGGAACAATAAATAAAAGCATCTTACACTTATCTGGAACTTTTCTCCAAAGCAACTTCCAGTCTTAAGGTTACAATTTTTTACTAGAGCAATGTAGGGTAAGGACCTCGCTCAACAGGGACCTTGGGATCCAAAGGCAGTAGCTCTAACCGCTACGGTACCAGCTGCCCTTATAATATATTTTAAACACTGTTCCACAGAACATCCTTCTTCAACATGAGTGACCCGCTCACCCTACATCCACAGGTAAGCTCAGACTGGTGTGATACGTTGCCCTTATGGGCCTCTTTGAATCTCTGGATCAAAACGTTGCTGGTAAAAAGCGTTGAAGGTTCGAGGAACCTAAGCTGGGTGGCCAAGCAGAACAAATGGAAGCAATTCTAGCCTGGCACTTGGAGGCTTTAAACCTGGTGTGAGGAGTAGTCCTCTCTGGAGGCACCAAATAGCCCCACTGCTGAGGCCTGAGTGTTGGCCTGGGAACCCTAAAGCAGAGAACCATTGGGGGCGGGAGAGCTGCTGTGTGAAGGGTCTAAGAGGAGATCTTGGAGGGGATTAAAAAGTGACAGTATGGAGGGTGTGCTATCAACCCTGGCTGACGTGAGGAATGCATGGGCAGACTTAGGGATAGTGATGAGGGATTTAGGAGCGTCGATAACCCTCCCTCCTTTCCCTGCCGCGCCATTTCCCGTCTCTGCTCGTCCCGCGTGCGACAAGTGGCCGCCGCCAGACGCGCAGGTGCGAACGCAGATCAGGCTACGCTTCACAGAGGAGAACAGATTGATGATTGACGGGACGTTGGCCTGCTCGCCTTGGGCCTTGCCCGTTGGCCTGGCTGTTGCTGGGGGGGGGCTCTTGGCTTGACACGTTTGTGTGTTTGAGACCATCTAAGCGAGTCCATCTGGAGGGAGGGGACTCAACACTCCAGATGCCACCAAACCTGAAAATATACAAGAGCAGACAGAGCAAAAGCAAGTGCGGGTTTTGAGGGGAGGGGGGGGGTGGGAGTGAATTATTGTAGGGGAATGAGATTTATGAGCTGGCTCAAGTAGCCCCTTCGCTGCCCCTCCTCCCGCCCCTGTCCGCCGTTGTTGTTATTGTTGTTGTTTCCCTGCCCTCCCTCCTTCCCCCACCCCTGACATCAGCAGAAGGGGGTTGCGGTTGGCGTGACGACGGGAAGGGGGTGATGGGGATGGACAAACGGGACAGCAGGGTTGTGTGAACCGATCCGAGCGGATCGATCTAAATCAGCCCGGAGGAGGACGGGGAGGTGGGGGGGGGGTCGGCCGCTTGCCCAGCTCTCCCTGAAAAGGGCCGTGCCCCACCTTTCCCGCCCCTATTCTTACTGAGCCCTTTTCCGCTCCACACAGACCTTTATAAAGGCCTCAGGCAATTCATCAAATGAACCCCCAACCTTTTCTCACACGGCGGTTTCCCTGATAAACTCTCTCCTTGCCGCACGCCTCTTAACGACCCAGGCCGCAGTGCGCGCGCACATCAGGAGCGCTCCTTTGATGGGTTATTTATAATTCGATTGCCGTTTTTGACAGGAAAGGTAGCCGAGCCCCAACCCCAGGATATCCTTTCCCAGACCGGTCCTGAGCGAACCTGCTCCGCACAGGTTCCATCGCTTCACCTCTCCCCCCTCAGCCCATTGTTTGGGGCAGATTGATCACTTAATGAACTTTTCTTTTCAGCCAGATGATGATTCATAAACATCAAAATGCTTGGAGGGCAGCAGCGCCGAAAGGGGCTGAATGCAGCGGCCATCACACACACGAGCTGATGCGGCCTCATGGCAGTGGGACGCAAACACAGAGCTTTGCTCTTGGCCCCCTGTAACCCGCCTCTTTCAAAAGTGACGTACAACTAAACGGAAGTTCATTTAGCATCAGACGAAGAGCTTCAGATACAGACACACGGTTGGGAAAGCGCAGCTTTTCTCTCGGGTGCCACTGTTTCGCTTGAGCACATCACTCAAGAAGTGAGATCCAGACAGCAAATACACAGATAGTCATAGCAGATCTATCTACGTGTTTATTTGTATGTACCTATATCTACATTTATGTGTCTGTCAGGAATTCAGGATGGGTGCAGAGAAAGACTTTTGAGACCCTTCTTGAATGCTGGAAGGGATTCAGAAGCTGTGAGGGAAAGGGGGGGTTGTTCTGTCACATCTGGGCCAATACTGATGACTGTGACAGACCTTTGATTTTGGGCGTATGAGACCACCTTCTCTGAGCTGGAGTAATACAGTGCTCTTTCTGGGCTGTGGGAAATGATCAGGTCCTGTAGGTACTGCGGTGCTAATTCTTTCAGTGTCTTACAAATTGCCTTCTAATTCCCAAACTTTGTATGAATGGCTACAGGATGGACACAACTTGTGCCACGATGTTCTGGATCATCTGGAGAAGATTGATGCGAGATGCCGGACGGCGAGACAGGAGGGAACTGCAATAGTAGGCGTCACCAGCGTGGAGTGCGCTGTGAGGAAGGGGTGGATTCTACAAATGTTGCAGAGGAGATGCTTGCTGAGATATAACGAGAAGCAGGGAATCTAACTAATATCCACTGAAGGCTTCACTGGTCAAACGTTCGTGAGAGATGGACTCCAGCAACTGCCAGTCCAAGCTGCAGACAAGATCGGGAAGATCTCAAGTGTCCTCAGTTTCAGCGTCAGAGGGACCTTGGGAAGGAAGGTACTGTCCGGTGGGGGTTGCCTTCGCAACCAGGACTCACTCTCTCTGCCCCATCCCCCCACCGTGCTACCAGCAAGGTGCTAATTCCTATGAAACGACCCTAAAGAAATGGGTTTTGATGTGTGGTGGTGGTGTGGAGTGGTGGTGGGGTAACAGTGCTGGAATGCTGCCCCATCTCCTCTAATGTTACCCCCCATCAGTGGTCAGGCTGTATCTGTTATCTTTCTACCCCAGATGGGGGGGTGTTAAGGCTGACGGGCTCCAGTGAACTTTCTCAGCTACCGTGTGGACGTCCATGGTCCTCCATCTCCGGTCGGAGTCCTGCGTGCCAGTGACGGGTTTGGTGGGGGCTTAGGAAAATATATCCCTCCTTTTTCATATAACAGCCTTATCATTCTGTACAAGAGCATTTTTCCCTTTTAGATGATCATTTAATTTCCTCATCGGACATTTTATTCTGTACAACAGCATCGCTGCTTGTATCAGATGCTCTGGGACAGAGATACACACTCTGTGTCTCAAACCCAGTAGGTTTCTGTCCCTCAGCGGGGTCAGTCTGGCTGTTTTCCAGCTAAATCCAGTGTACAAACCTTTACATTGCTCTGGAAATGATGACTGCCAGAGTCAATAAAGCGTGAGATCAGATGAAGATCTTCTATGCAATTCAATTCAGTTCAATTGAATTTATTTTTATAGAGCGCGCTTCTCACGCAACGACAAAGAGCGCTTTAACACAGGCATAAGGCAAGGAAAACAAGTACATCAGAACAAAGAAACGAAGAAGACAGTTGACTAGAGACTATGCTTTTATAGAGCTATAAGTACGTCTACTAGCCACACTGGCCTTCTGGTCTTCTAGAGTCAGATCATCTATTAGATCAACCACAGAAAAAAAGATCATCTATTTATTAGTAACGCTGTGCAGTGTTTCTAATTGCACAGACTCCATGTGCTTTGCAGAATGAAAGACACGGGCAGTGATCTTTGGAACCTTACACCTGTACTATGAACACACAGTCTGAGATGAAGCAGTCTAATCCCCCTCTTATTATTATATTGCTATTATATCTCTTTGTAATCAGGATTTACTAATACTTTAGCATAAAGATTTAAAATGGATTATTTTTCAGTTTGTTCAGAACTATTTTATTTTGTCTAATTTTTTAATTTTTGATTTAAATAAAAGCAGTTTTATATTTCTCTGCCTTTGTAGGCTTTCCGGCTACTTTTAGCTCTCCCTTTTCAACCTTGTTAGGGGTTATTTTGATCATCTGGCCCATGGATGTTTATGATATTACGAGTTTGCTCTTGCACTGGCTTTATCATCTGGTCTCAGTCCTCAGAGCTCTCCCAGGTCTGCCATGCAATACGTACGATCACGACCCACATATGAAAACCAACACACGCCGTGCACCGGGTCCAATCTGTCTGCAGGAAACACACCTTTTTTTTCTACTCTACAATATGAGCCATTGGGAACAGAAGCAAAATTCCTTGTATGGAATCGGATCATGATTCTGATTCTGATCCTCCCGACCCTGGATTGTAACTACACTGCTGAACTTCCGCTTTGCAGCAAACTGTTTGGAAGTTATGCCATTATGCAAAATGGCTTCAAAACTAACCTCATTTCCCAAATGATCTCTCTGAAAAATAAACACATGTAACTCTATCATCCACCCCTGTACATAGGCAGACTTTGATTTTTTTATTTTTTTAAAAAAAACAACATTCAAGAAAATCTTGCATGTTATGCAAAATGAAAAATAATCTTGAGTTAATCTCTATGAGAAGGACCTTGCACATTTTCCTCTTTCAGTGAGGAAAAATGTTTGAGCACTTAGTCTCCCCCCCCCAGCTGAATGTAACAGATTTTTCAAGTTTCCCTCCAGACTGATGGACACCTGGACAGGTGGTGATGGACTCAGGACTCGATGCAGTTGCGCTGCTCGACCACCAGGGGGCGCAGGGCATCAATGACAGCACCTCCCTGCGCCCAACAAACAGGGAACCTGAAATGTTTCCAAGTCAGTCCCATCCATTCAGAAGGGTTTTAAGCAGATGCAAAAGACGTGAGTCCATGAATGGCTGTTTACTGTGCCCTCTCTTTATCTTTCTCTCTCTCTCCTTCCCTCACTCCTTTTTTACATCTGATTGCTATGGTGTAAAATTGAATTACTCTTTACAATGTGCGCCATGAGCTATGAGCCCGGCAGCCTTTCCCACAGCAGCGACGGCAGAGACATGTCGAATGCGTGCAGCGGTCAGCAGCTTGTGGGAAAAGGAGATATAATTCAATCAGAAGCCCAAATGAGCAATTTGATTTCTCTTCAAGCATGGCCATGGTCCTGGGTAAATTCAAAGTAGGAAATGGATTAAACAAAAAGGAAGTGGATGAATAGTTCATTGAGTTATCCAACAAGAGGGATGAGGTGTGACCAACAATCAAATAAAGAACCAAAGATTTAAAAAATAAAAAAAAAAAAAATCAACATGCATGACGCAGGAGATGAAATCATTTGCTGTCATCCTTTTTTGTTTAATACAAAAGCACAAGCAACATGAGCAGATTATGTTGTAATAGATAAATAGAGGAAATCATGGAGAATGCATTAGGGTCTTCTCCTTGCACCAATGCTGAGCAATGCGAAAAGGCCTGCACGGGTGCGAGAGGGACAGTGATGAAGCCAAGGCTGTAATTAACAGCAGGTATAATCCATCCCTCTCGCACAGATCAACTGACACCATGTTATCAGCCACAGACACAGGTCATTATGAGCTCAGGATCCTCAGCACTCGACCTGAGGTGACGGAGCAAGTGATACACTTATCAGCGGAGGAAAAGACGGCGGCAGCGAGAGAAGAAGGGTCCGTGTCTAAAAACAGAGCTCAATCAAGTGATCTGAGATAGTGACAAACCGACTCGTACACTGACAAACGTCCAGGGCCTCTGACAGCGACCACTCCTGTCCCCTCCACTCGGGTTTGGTACCAATACATCATAATATTATTTATTATTTATAACCACAGTATTATTTACTATTCTTCGTTCAGCTGATGCCTTCGTAACGGGTGATTTGAAATATTGGATGTGCATCTTTACAGCAATTAACCCATTTATACAGCAAAGCATTTTTACAGTATCAATTTAGGGTACCTTCACTGAGGGTACAACTTTAGGATTCAAACTTGTTATCTTCTGATTGCTAAGAGTCAGCACTATCCACTCCTGGGACAGCAGGTTGCATGTTCCAATCAAACCACCTGCTGTGGTATCACTGAGCAAGGTATGAGCCCTAAAATTACACTAGTAAATTTACCCAGCTGTATAAATGGGTAAATCACTGTAAGCCACCTTGGAGAAAAGTATCAAGTAAATGAATACGTATAAATGTACCACGCCTACTCCTGCTGGAATCACATCCATTTTAAAATGGATAATTTAACATAACTATCGGATTGACACTACTGGATGTCCTCAGTACTGTAGGCATTCATTCATTCATTCATTCATTCAATCCTTTGATTATTATGGCACTGCTTTTCTCACCTTAATAAAAAAAGCAAGAGGGAACGCTTCACTTCTGAAAGAAAACATTTCTATTCAATGTCATTGTGGAGGCGTTACCATGTCATACGTGACCCTGAATTAGAATGAATCAGTGCTCGTTTGTGCTGCTGATCATCAGAGGGTGAAAAGACCAGCGCCAAGAACACGGATCCTGTGAGGGTCCCAGTCCACATCCTTCCTCCTCTGGCAAAGTGATCAGCCATTTGGTCAAATGTGTAGATCCTTAACTGTTATAACCACCTGCCTCTCGGTTCTCAAAAGCAGTATGCATGTGAGGCCAGGAGTCTGAGAAGCCTAAGAACAGCCTCAAATCCAAATCCTACTTCCGAGTGAAGGCCAATCATACGGTATCATCGATCACCAAGTATCAGTCCAGCGAAGACGGAACCCAAAGTCCAGTTGCTGACGATCAGATATACAGATTTACAAATATAAAGGCAGACTACTGCAGAAAAGTCAGAACAGTCAGGACAAGAGCAGTGCCCCTGACAGAATGGGGTACCACCCCTCTACCATCCAGCCTGTATTGCGGAGGTGCTGCTTTGGCTCCTTTTCTTCCCCGGCTCCGAGGAAGTGACAACTCAGCAAGGTCTTTACACCCCAGCGAAGATCCAGGGTAAGAATCGAACTTATTTGCACCATGGTGCGAGCGCAGATCTGGTCTCAGAACATCCCCCTCACACACACGCCTATTACCCCTGGTGTGCTTCATTAGAGCTATCTGGCAATAAAGACAACGGCCACGACCCGGCGCCTGCCAGCGAAAGTGACGAGAGTGACAGCAGGATGCAGTTTGGCACGGCCTTGTGAAAGGGGAAGCTGCTCTCCCTATCAAAGACGTGACATCTTGTCACGTACCTGTCCATTGGCTCAGAGTCCGTTTACTGCTCAATTACCTGCCTCATGGAGCGACGCCTCTGAGGGGCCCTGGATTGGGGATGCCACGCCGCCATCAGCAGGGTAAAGCAGCAAAACGTGCAGCTAGGTAGCTTGGATTTCACAGTTACACTACACATTAAATGAAGACACAGAGGGAAGAACAATCGATTTTCACTTTTTGAAGACATTTAGGAATTGCTGCCACCTAGTTAATGACACCGAACCACATAACACTAGAGTAAAATGGAATAACGATCAACGTCTACGTATTTAGCAGGCAGCGTAAACGCAGCCCAGGATGAAAGAACGATCAGAGTTCATAGGGTAACAAGGAAGCGATCAGTTTATTGGTGTTTTCAATAATGCGCACGGTCATGAGTGAAGTTATAAAATTCTAGCAAAGGTGGGATATTTTGATAGATGACCAAATTTGAATAAAGCCAATGACACCGCTACCATGCATGGAGAGGATTAAGTTGTAAGAGTTACTTCATCATCGTCTGACACCCATTTCTAGTGCTTTGCCATAAAAAAAATGAAAGTGGATTTTTCTTGAAATTAATGTTTATGGACCTTGATCGTTCTTCCCTCTGCGTCTTCAAAATGTGTGAAGAGTTTTAAAAAATCACACCAGTTACGGCAGAGTAACGTCAAGAGCCTGATTCTGAAACAAAGGTGTTTTAACCTGCCACTGATTCTATGCGCAACATCACCATGTTGCTGCGTTGATTCTCCCGAGACCCAGCCGTTAATTTTTTCCCATTCTAATCATAGAAAGAAAGAGAACAGAAATTTGTGCTGAATATTGAAGTTGCTCAGCTGCCCGTGAAAAGACGCCAGGGCTGTGTGTTTCGCCGACTGCATACTTCTCACCTTGCGGCTTCCCCGGCCCCTGGAGATCAGGGCAACACCTCCCTTTGTGAGACTGGTCCCAGTAAAAGCTCTGACAATGTGAAGCACAGGGTATTTATTGCAGCCCTAGCTGGAAAAAAGGGAGGACAAGGTTCTCATAGCAGGAGCTGAAGGATCAAAGGGGTAACTCTTTGAAATGATGGCAGCAGGTTCCAGGTGAGTTCACACAGAGGATCCGTGCATTTCCTTCGGATTCTGCCCTGGGCATCGTACCCCTTCAACCTCTAACCTGTGACCCGGAGCCTCCCTTTAACCCTATCCCTATGTTCAAGAGTCATGCGTGTGAAGGACGCCGAGTCAGCAGGAAGCACATGGGGAAATCAACCACTACTCACGTGGGGGTCAACAAGTGAGAACAAGGGTGTATGGACACAGGGAATCAGGGCTGCAGTGCTCTGTCTCCCATCGGTCCATCTCCCATCCTTCTACCTGCTCATCGTGCTCAGGATGTAGTTGACCATCACAGGATTTTCTCCAGAAAATAGCAGAATCTCTCCAAACGTGGAACAAAATAAGACTCGGAGGTCTAAAAATATTATATATACTACATTGATACGTTAAAGGCAAAGAAGCTACCATTTCCCAATTGGAGAAACCTTTAGATGAATGAATGTAGAACTAAGTGTAATCAAATCAGTTTTAGAGGAGGAAGGAGACATGGGCTGGGCAACAAGTTCAAGGAGGCGAAGAAGACGTATGTTGAGGCCAACAAGCTGCTGGGTGACCTTATCAAAGTGAGATGGAAGATTGCCTGTTTTTTGTGCAGTTTCCTCCAAGATCACTCAAGGTTTTATGTTTGTCTGTCTGTCTGCCTATCCATCTGTCAGCAACTGTGAGGAAAAAGTATGTGAACCCTTATATGTAGAGGAACTTCTTTTATGAATCTCAAACAAATCTTTCTGTATCGGCTGCTCAGACCTGCGCAGTGGTAGATATTCTGGACAATTTTTCTGTGCAGAAATATTTCAATTTGTGTTTTTTTTTTTAAAAATAGCTTTCTTTGTGTCACGCTATAGTATTTCAACGGAACTGAGGTCTGGACTCAACTTGGCCATTCCAAAATACAGAATTTATTCTTTTCTCCCCACTCTTTTGTGGATTTCTCCTGTGTCCTGGATCATTGTCAGATTGCATGACTAAACTTTTCAGTTTTAAATCACAGACACAGACACCATGACCTTCTGCTGTAGAATTTCATGATACAGCTTGGTCTCTCGATTATTGCAAAACATCCAGACCCAGAGACAGCAAAGCAGCCCCACAGCATTTTACTCCCTCCGCCATGCGTCACGGTTGATATGAGGTTTTCATGTTAGTACATAGAGTTTTATTTTCCCCAATCATACACACATGCAATGTCTACAACCGCTTGTCCCAAGCGGGGTCGTGGCAAACTGGAGCCTAACCTAGCAACACAGGGCGCAAGCCTGAAGGGGGAGGGGACACACCCAGGATGGGACGCCAGTCTGCAGCAAGGCACCCCAAGCAACACTTGAACCCCAGACCCGCCACACAATGAACCCTGCCCAAACCTGCTGTGCCACTACGCCCCCTCCCAAATCATATTGCTATGTAAATTCACTAAAAAGTTCACCTTTTGTCTCACCTGTCGGCAGAACATCATTCCAGAAGGGCTGTGGAACATTCGGGTGGTCGGTAGCAAACTAGATATGTCTAAAACGTCTTTTGGAGAGCAATGTTCTCCTTTGTGCTAACCTTCTATGAGCACCACTTTGTTCAGTTTTTTATGATAGACTCATGAACACAGAAGTCATCAAATACAAAAGATTCCCGGAGATCCTTAACTGTGACCCGAAGGTTCTTATTTGTTATCATAACTTAGAAGATGTGATCACATTTTAAGAATGATTTATTTAGAAATCCAGATAACCCCACAAACTCCAAAGGTTTCACAAACGTTTCCTCACAACGGTTACATACCTTGGACATATCTACAACTCATCCTTTTACCCAAAGGTTATAATATCCTTTCTCTGTGTGGCTATTGCCTGCCACTGAGGGAACTCAATAGACCAGGTGAGTTATGGGTTCAACCACCAGTTGCATCTCTCTGGGTCCTGCCCTGCGGATGAACGAGTGGTTAGGAGGAGCTCAAGCAGCAGAGTCGAGCTTGGGCCAACAGTGCTGTGGAAGGATGCAATTTATAAACAGATGCGGCTAAAAATAGCGAGACGGACAAGACTTTGCCCAAGCCTTCCGGTCAGGAATCAAGCCCTTTTAACATCGCGGTGCAGGAGAGGAACTGGCCATTACTGCACGCCCAAGGGGGGGAGAAAAGGGTTTGACTGTCTAATGGCAAGCATGCGGACACATAATGAAAGGTTTTACATCACATTCTGCAAAATAAACCCCTGTTTCGCATCAACGTGGCCTTTTCCTCCTTTGTTTCACCATCTTATTATTGCTCGATTGATTTATTTGAACGTTTGGCTCATGTGGTGCTGCTCTGCTGAATGCGGAGAAACAACTGGCTTGGATTTGTTTGCTACGAAAAGGACGAGGCCCAGGAAGGGTTGGGCTGGGCTGGGTTGGGTTGGGTTGGGGTGGAGGGGGTATGGGGTGGGGGTTGGCCTTGTGTGATCTCGCACTGTTGCTCTTTTTCTTTTGTTTTTCCACGGGAGGCTCTATGGCTGTGACTGGACTCTCAGGCTCCAGTAAATCACATCTTTACGAGACTTAATTCTTAGCTTGTCTGGGGA
Organism: Scleropages formosus; assembly: GCF_900964775.1. Classification (NCBI taxonomy): domain Eukaryota; kingdom Metazoa; phylum Chordata; class Actinopteri; order Osteoglossiformes; family Osteoglossidae; genus Scleropages; species Scleropages formosus. Next base: position 6,405,308 of record NC_041809.1, read on the forward strand.
CATGCGCCGGCAATTGTGGCTGCTTGCTAACGGCTTTCAGGCAGGAGGGGCCTCTCTTCGGGACACAAACATACACTTACGCCGCACCATTATACAGAAGATATTTTTAAAGCTTTGCCAAAAAAAGTCTAATTTGTTTCTGTATCCCTTGGCATTGATAATCTTGAAAGTTATTTTGAAAGTTCTATTTTTACCTGCAGACGCCTTGTGTAACGCGGTACAATGGAGCGCAGCGCTCCCTGATTAGAGGGGCCGAGCGCATTGTCCTCAGCTCGCCATTGCACTGCTTGTGGCATCACCCCACACGATCGTTGCCACATCGGGCTTACCGCCGCAAGCCTGCTTCCTCCGTGACCCAGCAGAGCGGGTTGCTGCAGGTGTGAACCCCTTGTGTTCCAGGGATGGAGGAAGCCGAGGGCTTCCTTCTTTACGGCAATGGCAGGCAAACGAAGACACGCGACTCACCCGGACTGCTCCGCTCGGTGCTGCGCCTGATGGCGCCCACTCCAGGATATTCCCTCCCCATTTTTTCACTGGGGGGACTGGGGGAGGGGGAGACCGTGGGTACGTGCACGAGCTGTCTCCGTCCTGCGGCATCCTGGACTCACGCACTTGGTTTCGACTTGCCAGCCGGTCTGCGGGCGGGCAAACTGACGCGTCTGTTTAGCCTCAGCGGCGACCACATTTAGGCAGGGTGATGCCACAGCCGCAGAGCCATGCGCACGGATGGAATCCTATCCGGCAGTCGGCTGGGGGCCGCACACACTGCACGGTCCTGATATGTGAGAACTTGCTATCATGCAAATGGCAGTTTCCTACCAATACTGAAGCTATTCTAAATATACAGCATATGCCAGACGCGAAAAAGGCTGGGAAGAAGGATGTAATGGAGCCAGATGCAGGATAAAGGAGGCTCCCACTCAGATCAACTTGCCACATGAAGCCTATTGCACTTTCACCCTTACCTCTGCAGCAGTTGCATTTTTTTTTTTTTTTTTTTTGTGATTTATAGCACTATTAGACACAGAATAACGGAATAACGTACCATTTGGACTAGTTTGTACAACTGGGTGATTTAAGCAAAGTTATCTGGGTTAAGTTCTTTCTTGAAGTGTAAAATAGCACATTACATCTTGGGGAATGAACCAAGAACCTTCAGGTCACAAGTCTATAAACTTAAACTCTGCACTTTCTCATCCAACCAGCGTCAACAACCACTTGTCCCAAGCGGGGTCGCGGCGAGCCGGAGCCTAACCCGGCAACGCAGAGCGCAAGGCCGAGGGGACACACCCAGGGCGGGATGCCAGTCTGTCGTAAGGCACCCCAAGCAGGATTCGAACCCCAGACCCGCCACACAGCGGGCACCAGCCAAGCCCCCCCACTTTCTCATCTACTGTTTTCGTTTAGCTGACACTTTCCTCCAAAAATGACTTACAGTTAATTACTGGTTAATATCAGCTTTCTCAAGGCTACTACAGCAAGGGGTGGGATTTGAACCTGGGTCCAATGAGTTCAAAGGCAGTAGCTGTAACTACTATAGTACTTGCTGCCCCTAGTAAAATAACTATTGATTTTGATTTTGCATTTACTCACTGAAATTTACACCGAGTTAGAACCGTTTCAGAAAGTAAAATTACGAAGGCAGTGAATGCCAGTAAATTATCCGGAAAGGCAATTATTTGGAGAGTTAAGTCACAGATATATTTTGGATTATTCCATCTGCTGTCCAGTTGTTGTTATATTTTGCCTTAGTTATTAAATAAAAGTGAATCAAAGTTGAAAAGCTTGACACTCATCCCAGCCTTGTTCAGATCTCATCGTCATGGCAAACAAAAAGCAAAGTGTAGCACTTAGAAGCCTGAGAGACTAATGGGATTTTAATGGCCTGGCCGAGCGTTACAAGATATCCTCAAACACGCAGAATCAACAACAGGCAGTTCGGACAAACAGAGGGGGGGTTGGTTAGGCTGAACTCCAAGGGCTGTCCAGCTGGGTCACGCCCGCACACGCCGAAGGGAAGTGCACTCCCTCTTCCCTTTGTCTTCTCACGGCTTCACGTTCCGACCCGGACCCCCGGGCCCCTGGATCTTCCACTGCTCTGGGCCCGAGAGGTGCCCCCGGGTCCGCCTGCAAGGCCTTAGGTGTCAATTACCCCGATTAGTTTGCACCTTGTTTTTGCCAAAAAAATTAAAAAAATAAAAAACCTCAGAGGCTGCCGCCCTGCCGGCCTCTTCCACCAGCTTCTTCTCTTAATTGCTCACTACATCCTTGTCATTAAGAGGGGGGGAGAAAAAAAAAAAACATGAAAACATGCGAAACCACATACCGCAACACAGTCCGTAATCGCCATGGGCGGGACGCTGTTTGCATTCCCATCAAAGCGTTTATCACTGCAGCCTCTGCAAACAGCGTGGTGGCATTTGAGGTTCTTAACGCGAAGACCAACACAAGGGTGAGAATTTTCTATCGCGCTTGCTCGATGACAAATGGACGCAAAGGGAATGGCAGCAGACATCTACCAACAAATGCGCAGCCCAGAAAGATGGCCAAAAAGCAAGTGCTGTTAATCTCATGTGAACTCGGGTGACAGCCTCCTTCCTGTCTGCACCGAAGGCCTGGAGAAGCAGCAGGCTGGGTGTTAACCTCTGGCCCGTTTGGCTCGAGTCATCTCATCTGAGGGTCTCTTCTGTGGAGGCCAGCAGAACGATGTAGCCACTGCCGGGATCCGAGCAGGGAGGTGTGTGCAGCAGTGGATACAGCCCTGTCACTCAAACCATATCTACCCATGTTATGGTCCAAAGGTCACACATTCAACACCTCTACAAGTCATATATATATATATATATATATATCTGTATCTACTTTGTATTGGTTTAATCTAATAAAAATCAAGCATAATGTAAAATTTATAACACGGCAAAGGTTTGCAAGCATAAATTCAATTTATTGTTATAGAGCTCTTTTCTCACGCAGTGACAGAGCATAAAGCAAAGAAACAAATACATTAGACATAAAATAAATCTTAACATGAAAGTGAGGAAAAGCAAATGACATTTACTTTGAAAGGGAAAAGTGAAACCACATTTTTTTTAACCGAATTTAACTCAAGATTTATGCCTGTACAATTGGAAAAGATAGAAAATGGTAATAAAATCAGGTGATAGCACAGCCCTTGCCAACGCAAGTTTGATCGGTTTGAGGCGCCCCAGGGTGTCACATTCAGCAAACATAGAAGTAATTCTTACATTGTCAGTTGGCTGTTACTCTGATGCTCATTTTTCCAAGTGTGGTTATTAATTTGGCAAATGGGGGTGGCCAGGCTCCGGCCTACCATACACCCATACAGGTAACGTACTTCATCGACACGGGTCCAACAGGTAAATCTGAATCTCACAAAACTCCTCGGTGCCCACAAGCCTCAACTGAAATCATGGGCCACTGGCTGTCAGCATTGATCATGTTTTTCTTCCTAAATCCAGTTATCCCACAGTTCCCAATATAGTCCTGTGTTGCAAGTACGCTGCGCCAAAATACTACACTGGCAAAATGTGGACAGTCTTATAAAAGTCTTATGAAAACAGCCCAGCGAGCCAGGGACTGCAGCGCTGCCAGCTCCTGGGAACGTACATCGTTTTCGCAACGTAACTCAAAATTGAGTGCCAGTCAGTTTCAAAATCTGATGCCAGTTCCAAAAATGGTTTCTTCCGCTTTTTTTTTTTTTTTTTTTTAAATCCTTCTTCGGAGGCAGCTGTTCTGGGACGTTACTAAAAAAAACTATTCCAATAACCTCAAGTCGACTCTTGTGACATGCTGTGCAGCAGCGTAACTGTTTCGCTCTAAGAAGGAAATTAAATATAATTGGCAGTTAGATCCCCTCCCCAGAGACACGCAGAGAGTAGAACACAGGAATAAAAGTGACCGAGTGCCATATGGGCATCACAAGTGGGGGTGGGTGTGGGGGGTGGAGGGAGTCACAGGTAGTCCTTAAATCTTTTTACTTTCCCTTTGAATGCGATGTCAGTTAGTTACAGTTGGCTTTTGAAGACACACCTCGACCAACTGACTGCAGTCTCACGTTTCCCGACGCCTCGATTCTTTCTGCGCCCCTTTGTGTTTTCTGTCCTCCCTCTTTGCGTATCGCTTTCCCCGGACGCGTGCGGTTACCAGCCCCTTGGAAATCAGACACCGTGCGCCAGCTCAACGGCACCACCCCGACAAAGAGCTCCTTCCCCTAAAGCAAAGATACCCAAATCGAGGAAGGTGCAAAAAAACAAAATAATGATAAAAATTAGGAGGATGAAAAATAACCACCCAAGGAATATATATGGTACACTGCATCAAAGCTACTATACAACCCCATAAAAAGTGTTTTCTGTGAGATGTAGTCACTGGTTAAGATGCTTGGCTCTCCAAAATCAAACTGGAAAAACATATTATTATTATTATTATTTACTGTTTGATCATTTATTCTTGTAGCGCAACAGTCCCCCTCTTGAGACACAAACAACTTGCAACCTGTTTGACAGTCCTTCAGTTCCTTGCCCCATTACGACCTTGTGACAACCAGAGGCCTGCAGTGTTTACGGCACTGAAGAGCCGCACCACAGCACCTGCCCTTCTCACGGGTTCGTCTGAGGGACCAGAGATAGTTCCAGCTGTCGGAAAGTTTGCGCGGCACTTTCGCGCTGCAGCATCAACTCAAATGACTGGTCTCGGTTTAGACCACCGTGACACAAAAATCACAGCACTGCTTTGGATTCTGGACTAGTAAAGCTAAAAAAAAAAAAATAGCCCATTATCAAATAGCATGCATGCATCAAGCTGTGTCAATGAATTGTGCGTTTGCTCATGGGGGGGATGGTGTATCTTCTGGCAAGGAATTCCATTTGTACCCATCCTCCCCGAAAGCAAAAGCTTCTAAAAGATGTGTGTGACCATAAAATTAAAAAAGAACACTGGAAAGGGTGTAAAAAGAGGAAATACTGTCATAAAAAAGCCCTTCAAACGCCTGTGACTGTTTCCACTGGGATGCTAACACTAAAGATGGACTTCTAGAAGAGGAAAAAGTGGTGGTGTCACCCCGTCAAACACATAGGTGGACGGGCAGAGACACGCATTACACACGTTCCACCCCCCAAAAAAAAAAAAAAAAAAAAACAAAACAAAGAAGCTGGAGTAGGAAATGTTTGCGGGGCCCTTGCATTGAAAGGCTTGTTGCCGCGGCAACGGGAACACTCCGCAAGTTCAGCGAACAGATGGAGTCTGTGCAACAGGCAGCATATGTTCCAATAAGCTGCCGGGACACGGGCGCAGATGGAGGGTGCGAAGGCAAGCGAACGCTGAAACATAACCTGACATTTCCTCCTTGCTCGGCGCTCGCAACGCGCCACAACGGGACATTAGCCAGGAGGGACACAAACAACTTTGAAGGGCAGATTACCAGGACCCCGTTGGGTCCCTAGTCTTCTAGCACAAGTTAACCAAACTGAGCTGCGGCTGTGTGCCATTCAGTGTGTAGAGGAAGGGAGGATGCCCAGGATGCCTTTATGCCTTTATTCAAAGTAAAAAACATTTGCCCATAACTTCAGTCTCCAGGAGTTTGACAGCATTGTGCTTTATGGCAGATGAGATTTGCAGGACTTCACACATCAGACGTACGGAACACCGCAACAAAGTTTAAACTCTGGATCGGGATTTCTTTCTGTATTGGAAAAATGCGAAACCCGCATCCAAAAAGTGCAGCACCCAGACGGAGATGGGGACGAGCGAACACCTTCGTTTAGATGAGTCCAACCATCAAATGCAAGAGGAGACCTTCTGGGACCTCATGCGTGGGGAGGTGACCAGAGCTCTTGTTTCCTGCAAAGTCCTGCGTCACTTTGGCAAACTTTCTTTCTCTGTTGTTGCGAGGTGGCGGCTCGACGGGTGCGCGGAGGGTTGGCGGGGGGGATGCAGCGGGATTAGCCGCCCCGGGGGCCCTCGGCCTGCAGCCCACTCCTGGCACTCGATCAGCATGCAAAGTGTGTTTATGCTGTGTGACGGAGGGGCATGCAGGCCTGCTGGGGGTCTGCTGGGGGGTGTGCCGGTGGCGTGATGCCATTGGCCAGGGCTGCCGCACTGCTTGTTTGCATTCGCACGCATCAACCTCACAGCCCCTGTTCCAGGCCTTGCTTGAGCCATGTTCCTGCATTCTGGAGGAGGGGCTTAACTCTCATATGAAAAATGTGTGTATGTTGGGGTGGGTGGGCTGGCTACGTATCACTGAACTCTCATCAGCGATGAGAAACAGGGTGGATGGGGGTGGGCTAATGGCTCCTTGCTTCACCCCCCACCCCACCAAGGAATCCATTGCACATGGAATCTCTAAGGGATACACATAAATGTGACTTGTTAACGGACGAGCCATACAACACCAGTCCCGTTTCCTTGATTCACGGTCTCCCCACCACTAGACAATGCTCTGAAAATTTTTCACATGGTAGAAATAGAGTTCGATCCCACAACGGCGCACACACAACATGCCATTAAGAGTCACCATTTCACCCAAAACATGCAAGACGCGTCGCCTTTGTCGCCCCCGCTGGGAACGTACCAACACGGAGGGATGAAATAAGATGATACAGGTGAGCCAGGTGAGCGGTTCCGGCCCGACTCCCGGCGCCACCCCACCGCCGCGTGTCTGCACGGACGGGAATTCGCGGGTCCCGATCACGTACGCGTCCCTCGGGCCAACTACCACTTTATTTTCTGCATTGGTTTTTCACTCTTGGATGTTTTGAACAAGTTCATCCGCAATTGCAGCAAGTATAAATCTGGAACCGGTTCCTGAAACAAACCGTTGAAAGCGTATTTATAGCCAAGCGCTGGCACGACAGCTATTCTGGGTCCCTATGATTCAAGGTTAAGTTATTTATTTTCATTTTTTGTGTCCCTCCAGCAACTCACCATTAGACATGTAATATTTACAATATATAGTCTGCTCTTATTTTAGAGTTTGGAAATAATTTCAGATTTAGCATATGTGGAAACACACTTTCTGAAGTATATTTTCGTGGAGGGGCCTTTTTTTATGGTCCCTCGGTTCAATTCTCTTTAAGCTTAAGTGTTTTCTGAGCGTCCAGAAAAAAGTGAGGTTTTACTTTGCTCTATGACATGTTAGGTTTTATTCAATGAAAAGCATATGGATGTTAGTATTTAAAACCACAAGAATGAAAATTAATGACACAAAGAAAGTATAACAACTGCTGCAAACAGCAAACCTCCCCTCGCGTCTGCTGGCACATGTAAGCATTCGTCTGTGTGGACCACCACCCCCACCCCGCCCCCTCAGACCTCTTCCCACATCCAACTTTGCGGAACACAAACCCCAAACTCAAAGCAGTGGCCCTGCGGGATTCTTGGAGAAAGATCTGCAGAGCCGTCGGCTCCACTGCGCCGGCCCCACCCGCCCGCCCGCCGCCGCCGCTGCCGCTGCCGCTCTGCCGAGAAAACGAGAGAGGACAAGCGGCCAAAGCTCTGCCCGCTGCCCTCGCCGGACCGTCTTCCCTAGAGCTCTCGCCACGGCCTGCCAAACAACAAACACATGGCCCACCGCCCCTTCCGCCATCCCGGCACTCTGCCTGCGTGTGATGGGCACGACGGCCTTTTCGCAGCACCTCCAGCTTGGTCGCGCTCAGGCCTGACCGCAGCGCCTCCAGGCAGCTGCTATATATACCATTAGCACACAAGAAACTGCACCATAATTAAACGTGTGATGGAGGGCTTCTAAACTTAATTTTGGGAGGATGTGTTGTTGTGTTTCTCTCTTTTCTCATTTTTAATCAGCACATTGCCAATCCAGGCTTTGGGGCCCAGGCTACCCCCCAACACCCGCCCACCCCACCACCTCCCAACCCCCACAAAAGATCCAAAACAGAGACAGATGATGGCGTTTCCCTCAGCCTGATGTGGCAAAGAAACCTCTGTGGCACTCGTCAGCCAGCCGGGAACGAACTGTGGCAGGCGTGAGTCCCCAGCCCCCACCCCCAGCGCTGTCCTCTTAAGTGCAAATCACATTTCATACCCCCTCAATACGTCACTCGCCAGCTAAAACTGGCCAGTCACAGCTGTTTAAAGTCGATCCCCTCGGCAGTCGCGTTTGAAGGCGGTAATGCAGAAGCATGCTGGCAATCAGAAAACACGTTAAACTTTACGTCAGTCAAAATTTAAATGTGCTTCAAATCATTAATTCTGTCATTGATTTTGTGGATGATCTATTAAAAGCTTTCAGTCTACTGCAACTACAACTAACCCCCAGTCATGAGTAATATTAGAGAAAATGAAGTATTTCCATCCACATGGACACTTTTGCTGAATTGTACTATGAAGTATATGCATTATTGAAAGTGAGGTCAATTAAATAGTGTATCTCTTTTAACTTTCAGTCTATGAAGACAGCACACATGAAAATCCACACTGAAACAGAGCCCCTGGTGCCCATTCACCCCTTCTGGGTATCCAGGGTATCTTGCTGAGCTAGCTTGCTCTCTCACAATGGCTGCATTAACAATGAGGTTTAAAAAAGTCATTGGGGTCTAAATGCCCCTGTACTTCCTGTGCGGCCTCTACGCAGCGATGCTGCCAAGGTTAAGTCATCTGTTTGCATAGCTTTTGTTTTTAGTTCCAGGGTGCGTTAGGATTGTTGCCGATAAGGGAAGAGAAGGGAGGTTGGAACACTCGAGCCGTGGAACTTTCTCCGTGGCCTATTTCCTCTCCGGGATGCTTTATGGTGCTCGGGCCGAGAGGATGCGGTTCAGTCTCGCCAGCAAGCAGAAAGTGAAAAAAAAAAAAGAAAGTCCGCTCCATTGTGAATGAAAAATTGTTCCAGTGGATCAGAAGGAGATGCCCGAGTGTGGTGCTTACTTGATTATATGTTGCCTGTCCACCTATAAGGATAAGTCTAAGTCCTCCTCTAAATAATTTATGCAGTAAATCTGACAGAGTATGTGATTTGGAGAGAGGACACCGATTTGGCTGCGAGGTTAGCCAACGTGACGCCATGTTGCTTCTGCAAGGTTTCTGAGACCTTCAAAGAGCTCAGGCTGCAGGTCTCTCAAAGCACGCCCATCGGAAGTCAAACCTCTGAACCACAGATTCCTGAACTGCAGACCGTCAACTTTTTCACACGAGGAACATCAAACCCTCCATTACACCCCAGCTCCATCTTACTCCACTATCAACTGTTGTTGTTAAGGGGGCTGTTGTCTTTCATTTTTTCAGATGAAGCTCGACTAACACCTTTATTACCGATTTTGTTTGCTGACGTTAGGTCTAAAGCTGCATACCACTCTGTTAAACTGGGTCTAGTCAAGCCACATGAGTTGAAAGATAAGAGATCACACACACACACACACACACACACACACATTTTCAGAACCGCTTGTCCCATACGGGGTCGCGGGGAACCGAAGCCTACCCGGCAACACAGGGCGTAAGGCCGGAGGGGGAGGGGACACACCCAGGACGGGACGCCAGTCCGTCGCAAGGCACCCCAAGCGGGACTCGAACCCCAGACCCACCGAAGAGCAGGACCTGGTCCAACCCACTGCGCCACCGCACCCCCGATAAGAGATCATCTGGGACTAATTAGAGCATCTGGTGGACAGCCAGCCCCGCGTGGCCTGTCATTCCTTTCCGAGAGCTTCCCTTTTACTGTTGTTGCTTCCCACATAAAAACCAATAGCCTGAAATACTCTTGGAGAAAAGAGATCCATGAATAGCTGATACAATGGAGCCCTTTGACTGACATTGGGTCCCAAATGATTTTCTGAGCCCTGGCAGGTTGAGAAAGCTCAGAAGTAGACAAAAGCAGCCTTTGATCAGCACTTCGAACAGGTGTTTTCCCTAACACAGGATGGGTGGCGAAGTTAGTGCCCCACACAACTGCACTTTCACTGCCACACTAACAAAGACCCTCCAGGGGCCCCCGGTAATCTGCAACACAACGCTGTGTAGGAGCAACAGGTCTTAGCAGCTTTGCTAGCTTAAAATGCAGAAATGCAAAAAAAAAAAAAAAAAAAATCACTAAGTGTGAAGGGAGGTGTTGGGTGTTCAAACAACAACATTATGGGAACTTTTGAAATCTTTTGATTTCTAGAAATCTTTAAGATCTAGCAATACACCATGCAGAAAAAAACAGAACCAACCAGAATACAGGGTAACTCAAGCTACACTCTGTATCCCAATGTCCCCCTTCTCATTTTGATATGTTTCAAGCACCAGTTTCTTGCAGACTTTGGACACAAGTAAGACAAACTCCAGTCATACTGGTGCTTGCTTCAACTGTTATAATTCCTTTTGATGATCTATTACTGTCTCCTTCCTGCCTCTCAGACTGATACCCAGCTCAGCTCTGCTGTTTCATCTTTCAAGAAGGGAACCGAGGCATGTGATGACTCTCAGCATCGCTGCAATGCTATTGGAGGCCACAAATGTCCGTCAGCAAAAAACCAATCCTCAGAGCAGACTCCCTGGCCCGCAGGGTGTGTGTGTGTCTTTTTCCTTCTTTCTTGTGAGAAGCTCACCACAAGAAGCGGCAAGCTAAACCGGTGGTGGACGGGAGGGAGGCGAGACCAGGCGACGGCAGCTGTCGTTCCTCCGCATACGGCTCCCGGAGCTCATCCCCAGGACCTCTGCGGTGGGCCTTTCTTCTCAATCCGAGGATGCATGTCAGGGGCAATTGGGATGGGGATTCTGATGCTGGAGCCAGCTGCAATTAGGCAAAACCAAGGACAGAGGGAAGAAAACGACTGAAGAATTCCTTGACTTTTGGCAAAAACCGAAGAGCGGCATCTTTTCACGGGGAAACGACAGGCAAGAATTCTGGCACTGGCGTCTGTGTAGAACATCATGGATTTCAGAGAATCATCTGCCAGGAACACAAAGGGTCCCTTGTGGGACTGACAAGCAGGAGAAACTAGAGACTACATCTACAATGCCAGTCAGTTGTCTGCACTTTGAGCAGGCAAACGGCGGCTTGCTACCACGTTAACTAGTGCGCTAACCTTGTAGCAGCAGCCAGTGAATGCAGCCCTGACTGAAGACAGCCATGCAACACCATGTCACGTGCTAAGACCCTGTGAAGAGCCTGGAATGCAATTCAGTCAGTAGGTTACTTAATTTCGCTAAAGGCTATAGAATTAGGTCCCCCGGTGGCCCACATTTACCGTTTCAGTTTGCTTTGTGTTGTTTTAGGTGGTCAAACTAGCTTTACTCATTGTTCTGCTCATGCTCTCCATTTCCGCCCAATAAAAGCAGCCAGCGGACTAAGCTACATGACTTCCTGTTCCCTTATTGCTACCCAACACACTGGCCTGTGAGACTTTGGCACAAAAATAAACACAGGCATAATAACAAAAAGTACTCAAAATAAATCAATTTGTCAGAGTTTCAGTTATAGAGTTTCGTGGCTTTAGAAGGTAAAGATATGCATGCAGAACTAAAAGACTATGGCCTAAAATCCTAATTAGGATACAATTCTAGAAAGGCACTGAGATCTAAGCCCTGGAAGCACCTCAGAAAGGTCCATGTATTCATGGAAAGCCCAGAAAAATGTGTGTAATGAGAAGGATGACAGAGGAGCTTATAGTTTTCATGTTCAGTCAGTAGTGACAAATGTGAGGAAAAAACCCGAAAGGTCTTGGTTACATGAAAGTGAAGAGTGTTTCTCGGTCAAACCCACCGAGGAGCAAGGCGATACCGCTGCCGGTTTGGATGTCTTGACCGGCTGCCAAAGCCTGTAGCAGAACACAGAGCAGTTAATGGTAAATAAGTTACTAACAGTTCATTCAATTCACTCCCCTATTCTGTCATATTAATTTTCATTTTGAACCGCATAAAAGTGGTGTGGATCCACATAAAAAAAGACAAATGTAAAGTTATGCGTAAACAACTTTAGATCCCAATGATTTGAAAATACTACTGTGGAACTGTAGATAAAATACTCAGACTGCACTGTGAGTATGAGACTGTAACAGAGTTTTCTATGTAAATAAAACTCCAACCACCATTATCAATAACTGCTCATCCATTGTAGGGTTGCGGTGGCCCAGATCCTATCCCAGAATCACAGGGTGCGAGACAGAGCACACCCACCAGTAAATCGCATATGAAAAAACATTCCTACATAAAACATTCAAGTAAAACTCTGCATCACAAAGTTAACAACCAACTGCACACTGACTGCTGCGAAACTCTCCTTGTCTCCTTCTTCAACTAGCTGAACATGGTCTTGGTACCAAGACAGTGCTCACTTTGCAGCCACGGTAAATTACCCAGGATGCACTTCTCATTTTCTTATACTTGTTCCTTGAAGAGGCAGTTCTTGTTAAGCAGGGGGCACGTGCTAGTGGTTAAAAACCCGATTTTTATCACAAAGGGTTTGCCAGCATGTAAATGTCCTTCCTGGTACACTTTCATTATTACCCTGTGATTCGCACACCTAGCATATAACTACCATGATCCCTCCTCCCCTTGGGAGGCATGACGTACTGCTGACTTTCAGCACAAACTACAAATAAAGCTTAGACCTTTCCATTTCTAATTTATCATTTGCAGAAATGTCAAACTGGGCAAATGACTGGGTTCACCAAGTCATTAAGACTGTAGGTTGGAAAAAAAACCAGCAAACATGTGGCCCTTTATAACTGGTGCTGAGCAAATGCTGGACTTCCCTGCCACAGCCCCACATTTCGCTGCACTTTTACCCCCACATTTAGCGGGTTTTCCATTCTCTCTCTTGATTACAAGCTCCAGGACCTGCTCATTCTGTCAGGCTGAGCAAGGTGAGCGCTGTCGTGACCCGCTGACTCATCGGTAGCCACCAAGATTGAAAGCAACCCAGTTCACAAGGTTGCCTCTGGGCAGTGTATCAAAAACCCGGTCAGTATCCGAACTTTTAATGGCACTCGGAAATTGGCTCCATGCTTTCTATGTTTTTCTACTTTTTACATCAATTCAATTTAGTGTTATAAAGCGCTCTTCTCTCACAGTGACACAGAGCGATGAACAAAGGGTATTTTGACTATTATTCTACAGAAACCATTGGGGGATAGGCTTGGGACTACCACCACCCTGTAGAGCACAACCAATTGATCAAAACAGGGTAAAGAAAAATTGCTAAGGTAAATGATCATTGATGCAAAGTGATGGATTAATCAAGTGCTTTTTGTACAAATTTGTATAAATTCTTGTATAAATGCCAGGTCTTTGACAGAAGCGGGAGTCAAAGGCTCTTGAAAGGCATGTTTCACGCCAGCTGGGTGGTTTCGACACGCAGCCATTGTCTAAAGTTGTTTGACGGAGCGTGCTGCTTCTTTCCATTTCAGAAAATTTACAAGCCTTCGCAGTGGGGGCCCTGGCTGTCGGAATTCATTTATTGTTGTTACGTGGTTGATTACTTCTGTCAGCCCCTGTCATGTTTGTTCAGACACTAGGCCCGCCCACTTCCTCCCCCCCTCCAGCCAATCGGCGACCCGCTCTTTTCCAGCCTCCAGCCAATCGGGAGGCCCTGCTGGTGGTACCTTGCCCGCGGACTCTGGTGCCTCTCATCTGGGGCCAGTTGTTTTGTGGAGGAGAACAATTCTGCCCAGCACTTTTCATGAGCTGGGGTCTTCTGACTCCGGCACCCGTTGGTTTCCCCAGGGACGCTTCAAATATTCAAATGCAGTTTTAATTACATGGTCAGAATGTTTCTTCAGTATAAATATTCACTGCTAGGCAGAAACTTGAGGAAGCATCCAAAACGCCAACCATGCAATTCCCTGCACCCCAGAGCGCCACCGCTATCTCCCCACAGCACTGGAGCAATGATTACTAGTCAAGCCTGGGACGTAAATTAAAGACATACCTTTTTATATGTCTACTGTGAGCACAGGAGGAGTGGCATATTCAAACTGCTGTGTATGAAATTTCATAAGCTGAAATTCCCCAGTCAAGGGGAAAACAACTGAAATAAATGTCTGCTCTGTTACATGGGTATCGGAAACACGGATGTACACACGCAAACCCAACCCACATGCATTACTTGTTTCTGTACCTCATAACTGAAGTCACTGTGGTACTGTTACCGCTTTCTTTCATCATTCTTTCTACTTACAGTAGTGAAGATGCTTGCTGTTCAATACATACCATGCTCTCCTGCTGAATAACAGGGTATCAGCAATTTTACATCGTTTTATTTTTGTTCCCCATATGTCATTCTGAGATAACCATAACCATTTGGATTTTGAACTTACAACTGTCATGGCCACTTTAAGATCCCTCAGAGTGTGATACAGTATTTGCGCTTTTAACTATTCAACTGGTGTTAATGCAGTTATTCGGTTTGATCTGTTGCTCCCAAATCACTTCATTAGGTGGGATAACCTGCAATAGTATCATTCAGAAACACTGAGAACAAGCGAGAGGTGCACAGAACTCATCAATCACCCCTGCAAGCAAACGACACTAGCGCTACAAATGAATGAGCAGGAGAACAAGAAGAGAGGAAAGGCTGTACCCAGAACAGAAACAGAGCACAGCTCGTGTGTTGCTTGACGGCGAGAGAACAAACACATGGATGCAATTTCTGTTGAGCTTTTTTCCTAATTGACAAAAGAACCGCAGGCGCTGGATACCAGTTTTGGTGGTGGTTGTGGGGGTGGGGGGTTTGCAACAACCCCCACATTATAATTTTGTTGTCTTGTTATGTTACTTAATATAGATCGAATCCTATAAAAGGAAACCCAGAATTATTCTCGTTATGACAAAGCATCCTGGATATCCCGAATTATGTACAACCGGAACACTGAAGGGAGCCCAGCGCCGAGGCTCAGATGGACTCCAGATTGCTAGATAGTTTTTCCCCCCGCAAGGGGCACCCTCAGTCCCGCACGGTGCGGTGCATATCCTCCACTCTGATTCCTCCTTTTATTTATAGCATATGGATAATAGTAATAATAACAGGCTTGCATTTACGAGCCTCGGCTATCAAGGAAAACAGAGGCTGGTCTTTGAAGAAACCCTTCCTGAGTTTCAGGCCAGACTAAACACAACTTCTCTTTCAACAGCAGAATGAGCAAACAACGGCAAATATCGGCGCGGGAGGAACAGCGGGGTTGTCAGTGAATGGTAACAGTCCTTGTCTAACTGTCTCTGTCTGAGATCAGGCCAAACACCGGACCCTGTTACAGATTTCACGTTAGCGGAGCTGGAGACGATGGTTTGTGTTTACAAATATGGGAAATAAAAACATATAAAACAACACAGCTCCTTCTTAAAAGCCACACTTCAAGTGGTAGAAACGTGTGCTCTCACCAGCTACAGCTGCCTCGGCCCTGGGTGGGATGACTTTGCCTCGTCGCATGCAAACCCCCAAAACTACCTCCCTCAGATGCTGGAAGAGTGATAACTGGGATGCCTGGAAGGAAGATGAAGAAAGGAACGCCAGCATGATGAAAATCCTCACCCACCTGAGGAAAGCCCCACATTACCTGCCCCCTGCCAGGCCAGCCACTTACGTCGCCTTCAAGCAGCTCCTCTTCTGGACTACCGGAGTGGGCGAGCAAGTACTTGGAATGGAAGAGCACGCCGTCAAAGGTCTTCCATGGCATCAGATCATCCATCAGAAAGGGGTAGCCACAGGCACTGTTGGCTGTAGCAAGGACGCTCAGCCCCCGCACGAATAGGGACCCAAGCTGGACAGCTCTGGAGTCCACATAGCTGACCTACAGCGGGGGGGACAGTGTGAAAACTCAGCCAAGGACCATCACCTGACCTGATCTTGGTGTGAGCTGGGTAGGGGGGTCCTCAATGAGCCTGTCAATAGACTCCTCCCACCCAGAGGTGGGTATTTCACATACGAGGGGTCACCAACAACCTGCAAGAAGGAAGTAGATGGAGCTGCTCGAGTTACCAGCGAGGCAGATGTTCCCTGTGTTTACTCTCAGGGCCTCACCTGGGAGGCCAGCTGCCAGCTGATAAGAGCATGTGATAAGGCCTCTCCACCTGCTCTGCACTCAAAAAATGCTGAACCAAAACAAACAGAGCTGCTGAAGACCAGGCTATGATAAGGTTGCCCTTAGTTCATGCCCTTGAGCCAAACAGCTTCAAACAACGCATTCTACTCACATTTTACTAGGTATGTGTTCTCAAACAGTACAGGAACGTTTTATTGACATGGCTTATGGTAGCAGCTGCTGCACTACGGGAGCTGGTAAATAATCAATATGGATTCACCTGCCTGCTGTTCGTGGGGATAAATGAGAAAGAGGGCAGGCAGACGCTCATCTGTGATTCACTAATTAATCACAATGTCATTATTTGCTAATGCATCTTGTCCATAATGAAGGAAATATGTTAAATACATTTTCTGACATGGAATCCCGGTCAGTAGCACTTGGGAAAAGAACAGTGTCTCTGGTGGTCCCAGCGAGAGAGTACGGACCAGCTGCTACTCAAAGGCACTTTAAGGCACCCTTACGGCCCCCTCCTCATCCAAACACCAACCACCCCACCAACCAGATTCCTGCACAGTCGGCATGTGTCTGTTTTTGGGGAACGCCACCCCTCTCTTTTCATTGGCCACTGAGATGCAGAGGTGTGCAAGACCAACTCAACCACTATGTCAGTTATTCACCGTTCCTCTCCAAACATCATACGGGCATCTCCCCTTCACAGCTGCAGTTCCAGCTGCTGCCACAAAGATCTTCTCCCCAGCTGCCCTGGACAACAACAGGCAACACAGGCTTGACAGGGAACGCCTACTCATTTGGCCAGCATTCGGTGCCTTTCAAATAATGAACTAGACCATTTAAGTTATATTATAGTATTACAACATATTCACAGCACGTGTTTACAAACACAATTTTCATCTTTTAATTGGGCATTTTTGTCTTATTTGTTTGTTATTTACAATTAATTTTTAAATTTCAGTTTCCCATGAATTTTTATAGGTAAACTGCAGAGCTCTGGTGCTGATAAAATAATCAGATCCAGGAATCATTACAGGCATAAAGTTAATACATCATTTCTTTTTTGATTACAAATCTGGATGTAACTAGTTTGGGTGTCAATTTTTACCCACCTATGAAATGTCAAGAAAAGTCACTATGATCAAATGGCACAGAATTACACTAGTGGGATTTTCTCAAAATATTTTCAATTTAATAATTTAATATACTCAGGTATTTATTAGGAGTATTTTTTATGTCATGCTTGGCTCATTTTTAAGATTAGTTTGAAAACTGCACAGCAGAGGCGGTCTTTAAATGGTTTAATGTGGACCAGCCTAAGCCACCTAGAGCTGTCCCATTCACGACTCTTATTGTCCCGTGGATTTGCTATCTGAGACTAAGAGGCGCTATTATCCCTGAGCAGAAGGCCGGTGCTGCGCTCCTTTATGCAACGGCATCCTCTGGCCGGACCGGGGAGGGCATTCTCTCACTCTGAGAAGCCCTGCGGGGGGAGATTAGGGAGAGGTATCAGGCAGGCCCCTCGAGAGTCTGTGCCATCTGTCCCCTTCTCTTCCCCCCAACCCCCACACACTCCTTCTCTTCTGAGATTTCAGGCAGATGTGACAGTATCACCCCTGATGGGGTGCAACAATAGCCCCGGTGACAGGTGCGTGTGCCCCCCCCCGACACTCCCGCCCACCACAGCCATCCCCGAGGCAGATGAGAGACTAGTTGGCCTTGTGTACTTTCATCTGTCCAACAGCGGGGCCATCGTTCTCCATCCCAGCCTCCCTTACTCACCCCCCTCAAGGCCCCACCTCCCTGCCCAACTCCCCCCAGAGTCCACCCATTCAACACCTGCTGCTGCTGTGCGCTGGCTGCACACACAAACAAACGCTGTACGAGCACATGTGTTAGAGCACGTCGCGCTACTTACTAATGACACACACTCACGCGCGCTTTGTGGAGACTTTCGGTGGCCCACTTCAAAACTTTTTTAGCAACCTAAATGAACGTTTCTTTTTTCACTTTTTAGGGAAATTTCTAGAATGTTCACTCCTTCAAGGTTTTGTATCCTTATCCTTGGTTATACTGGAAATACTTGGAAAACGGGAGCCTGCACACACGAGCATACCCGCTTACTCAAGCAAGACACACAGCTACAAACGATGAATAATTACTAGTCAAACAAGACCATTCATACACTGTCAACACCACTAGAGAAGAATTCACAGACAAAAAAAACTGTTAAAAATACATTAATGGGGGGCTACGGTCTACAAGGGGCAAAGATGAAAAATCCTTCAACTTCCCACCTGCCAACTTCTTTAAGTGGGATTCCATGTCAGCCTTCAGAGCCTTGATCACAGAAGGTATAATGGAGCAGAGGGCTGCTGATGAGTGCATTCTGGAGCGGAATTAACTGATCTCTCTCTTCTGGTACCTTTCTACAGGTTGCTGTTAGCTAGTCTAGGAAGGTGCTCACAACACTGAACCTGACTTGTGGCTGACATGCAGCACTGCCTACTTGAACTGCCAGCCTGGCCCCACACCTCACAGCACCCGCAGAGGGCTCACCCCAAGTGTACAACTGGAAGATGTTCCAGGTGCAGTAAATCAGAGGCCTGTTTCCTGTATGTCACCCCCAAGGCTCTAATTTGTGCCCCTCTCCTTGCTATCAGCGATTATCTCGTCCAGGGGAAGCGCTATCAGTAAGGAAGGAGGAAAACCACAGGCCATCCTCGGCCACTGGAGCCCGGAACAAAAGGCGGGATGGGTTTCAATTAGGGCGGGAGCACTAGTGGCGTTGTGGTCGCTAGCGGGAGGGGACGGCACAAGGCACATTGCCGCAACCTGGGTCTCTGCTTCAGGCCAGAGCGGGAGCAGCTGACAGAGGGAATGTCACAAAAATGCCCAAGTGTCCACGCACTGTGCCATTTCCCTTCACAACAAGAAACAATTTCTCTTGGGGACCTGCTGTTTTGGAGGGAAATGCTCTCCTTCCATGTAAGAGTCTCCAACATCTTGCTCAAGCTCTCGCAGGATTAAAAACGCAGCATTCCAGAAAAATTTGGGTTATTCTCTTTGCTTTGTTAGTTTCTCTTCTGTGTTTATCCATTTAATGTTTTTAATGTTTCTTAACATGTAATACTCTTGATAGAAGAGAATTTATGAAACAAAATTAAAATGACTGAAGGCAAATATGCCAGAGTACTGTCATTATATTCATGTATTCAGCTTATGCCTTTCTCCAAAGCGATTTGATGGCTGCTTGGTGATCCCACACACGAGAGGTCCAAAATCAAAAGCTAAAAGATTCTGGGTTCTGGCTTGACAGTGATTGAATGATCTCCTTCTGTCCCTCAGAATTGCTGAATCCCTCTCAATGTTCACAAAGAGTCTCAAAAAACATCTCTCAGACTTACTTCTCACCGGATCTCCTACCACCTCCATAAATTTACATTATATCATTTGTCAAAAATACCTTTGTACTTTCTACCAATTCCATATGCAGCATCCACTGTAATGTATGATGGTTTGAACGATGACATCAGACAAACTAACTATACTACATTCAGATGTCTTTATCTGTATCACTGTCTGTTGGTGAAATCCACTTTTGCTTTCTCTGGATTGTATGTTGCCTTGGGAAAAAGAATCAGTTGAATGAATAAATGTAAGATGTAAGCGTTAAGTTATTTACAATTTTTTACTCATTCATACAGCAAGGTAATTTTTTGCTAGAGTAATTCAGGGTAGTAACCTTGCTCAAGGGTCCTTTGATAGGAAAGAGCTTGTTGTGACCAGTATGCAATCTTCTGTCTCTAGAATTACCAGATGTAAATAAAAAAATTAAAAGACAGGAATTAAAAACATGTTACAATAAACATGAGTCTCTCCATACTGGTCTAAAGGAAGAATTTTGGGAAAGCAATGATCGCAAGAGATTAGATATGAAAACACACAGAGGTGGACCACCTATGCAGTAATCCAGATGACCTTTCTGCTCAGTGCGAATGGTCAGATAAAGGAGATAAAACGGGTGTGAAAAAGGCACACAGGCCAGAAAGCATTTTGTGACAATCGCGACCAGTGACCAAAGAGGCTGGGAATGCAGGGAATGCCAGTTCAGCCTATCACAGCACGCACAGAAGAGGACAGAGAGGATGGGTACAAGTCACCAGCTACAATGCATTTAATGTCACCGTCAAGGATGTTAGAAGGTACCGCTGCAAACACAGATGGAGATGCCCTGCAGATACCTGATCCCCCTGGGCTGTTTATTCATACACATCTCCAAAAGCAGGCACTGACACCACAGTAGTACACTGCCTTCGACTGTGCCAACAGCTGCACTAAATTAAGGCAGAAATTAACTAAAATAGACTGACACATTAAAGCAAATTGCCACTTCTCTTTTCAGTCTTGTAGTTCTTTTCTTTTAACCCTCCAGAGAAGTTATTGCAATGCCAGTCCCTTGTATAAACTCAAGCAGGTGCCATGCTTGTGGAGCTTAACTGCTGAGCACAGGCAGCCAAGAATAGTAAAATAAACCTGGCCAAAATAAATCTAGGTGGGTTCAACAAACTACCTCATTTTATTTGTTCCTCGGTAGAAAAAGAGGGGGGCAAATGTGAAGAGAGAACAGTCACGTAAAAGTGAAGGGTGTACTCATGGCTCACATTAGTACGGAGCAGCTCAGCGTCTGTCTTGAATCCGAGGCAGACCGCCTGGCTCAGGAAAGCATCCACATCTTCCAAACAAAGGTGACTGTCCTGCAAAACAGCAAAGAGTCCATTCAAGAAAACAATAATAAATACAATAATAATCTTTATTTTTAAAGTATCATTTGTAGCAAAGAGCAGCTCAAAGTGCCTTTAAAAAAGAAAACAAAATAAATATGGATAAAAAAGAACGGAGGAAAAAAGAATACATTACAATAAAAGTATCTGAAATAAAATCACAAGAAATCAATTTAAATAAATTAACAGGAAAAACTGATACACAAAAAAAAAAAAATCCATTCATCCATCCACTCATCCTGTCTAAAACAGGGTCACAGTGAACCGGAGACATAGGGTGCGAGGTAGGGTACAGCCGGGATGGCATGTCAGTCCATCACAAAACAATCACACGCCTGATACATGTCTTTGCATTGTGGGAGCATCGAGAAAAAACCTATATGAATACAGGGCAAACACGCAAACTCCACACATGCTGGATTTAAACATGTCTGGATTCACACCAAAATAATTAAGCAAACAATCTTCCAGAGAGAAACAAAACACCGTGTCAAAGCTGTAATTTTCCCTACTTGTAAGGCAAGATATGTGACAAGGCAAACAACGGCTATCAGTGGCGGATCCAAGCGGTCGCCAGTCTCAGCCAAGTCCTGCAGGTCAAAGATGGCCAGGAATGTGGACATGCGAAGACCTTTCACGTCTGGCTTTGTCCCAAACCACAGGACTTTCAGATCTGGATGTCCTCCTAGGGGACAGAGGACGCCAAACACACCCTCATTCTCATGAAAAAGTTTATTATACCACCAAAACCTACTAGGAGGAAAACACTGATATGGTAACAAGAATGCATGAAATGCCCTCATTTGCTGTAACAGGAAAGGATGATAGATTGGTGAAATAGGTAATAATGGATGCAGTAAAAACAACCCTACTGCACAAATGGTTAAATCCCTCGAAGTAGCTTCATACAAAAAGCTAATAGGAGTTCACTTTGGAGAAAAGTAATAGTTAGATTAATAAATTATAAGAAATGTGCATAGAATGTGATGTTATGGCTAATTCAAGTACAGGATGTTAAATGAGGACATGATGACCTCAAAACATAATTATGACTGACATGGCACTTTGACTTAAAACAATACCTGGTAGACTGAGAGAGCATGGAGACACTCTATCTGGCTCTTGCAATGGATTCATGGGGGAGACAAACCATTCTTTGACCACGGGGGGTGTGAATCCACTACCTGGTAAACACAGAAACACACATATAAAGACACACGAACACCTGTGAGGAGAGGGGTCTGGTGAAAACGTTTCAAGCTTTAACTTACTGGAAAAGCAACATGAACATTTCAAACAGCCACACACTGTATACAGGACTTTGGGGACGTGGCCAAGGTTAACAGAAAAATAGACACTCACTTCCTTGTGTTTGCACTGGCAGCAGGATGCCGTAGATGCGTTCTCTCGCTGGTCGGTACAGCATGGCTTGGGGTGGGAGCTCTGCATCTTTTGCATCCTCCAGGGTATTACTGCACTCCACAACGCCGTCGTGCAGCACATTATAAACCATGAAGCTCTCACAGTTTATGTGCTTCTCCTTGGAAGCCTGTGAAATGCAGTGGAGAAAATGATAATCATGAGACAGAAACTACACTTACTGATGGTACTTTCCTAAGCTTCTTCACGGTTCTTAAAAGTTTACAAGTGACAAGAGCAGTGACTGCTAGGAGTTATGGCCTAGCTGGCCTATTTAAGCAGTAATGTCATACTGACATACAAATGGCTTTCCGATGTTAACACATTACCTTCAGTATATCCGCATCCAAGTACCTCTCAAACAGAAAGGATGAGGTAGAGCAGGGGAGGTCATGGTTCACCCAGGGTGACTCCTGACCTGGAAGCACATAGGACTGGACTCCATCTTCCAGAATAGCTCGGTCTTCATCTGAGAGAGGAAGCAGGGCAATCCCTTGGGACCCCTGCTTGAGGATGTGGGAACGATGCTGCCGGACAAACTCTGCCACAGCGAACACCTTATCAGCTTGAGGGAAAGACCCTGAAGAAGTCCTACAGTACTCTGCTATGCAGTCCCTGCGCAATCGCTGCAGCCGGTGCTCTGGAACCACGTCGTTACCCAGCATGCACGCCAGCAGTGGAAGGTCACTGATGTGGAGCCGCAGCGTACTGCAAAGCCTCTCCCTGGAAAACAGTATAGTGGTCATCCTGCTGAGCTGCAGCTTGGCAATGGACAGGTAGGGAGCACTGTCAAAGATCAGGAAGTCAGTGTCCTGTCCCAGGATGCCCATGCAACCGTGGTGATGGGCATAGCTGGCTACCTCATAGTCAGCCTCACACACTGTTGTCCAGGTCTCCTGGCCCAGGGACTTGAGGGCCACACGGGAGAAGGTGGCCAGCCCTGGGGGGAGGCAAAACATCTCCCTGCCTGGCTGTCGCCCATGGTCTCGGATGTGGCGGAAGACAGCAGCAATCTCATCGTTGACCCTCAGCCGCCGCTTCACCCACTCAGCCCGCTTTCTCTCCTCCACAACCCCATCGAAGAAGAAGACCAAGCGGATGCCTGTTGCAGTGAACACGCCCACAAACTCACGCAGGTGCTGCAGGTACTCCCTCCACTGGCCACCATGCACCCAAGCCTGGCACTTGTACCAGTGTCTCAGACAGGCCATGCCATCCACTGCCAGCGTGGGGGGCATGCTGTGGCCAGCCTGCCGGTAATTCGTCGCCATCTCCTGCAGGTCCACCGGCACGCAGACATCTGGGCAGCAGTTCTCCACAAAGCCCTGAAGACCTTTCACTCCCATCTCTGCAGTTCACGGATAAACATTAAGCTGCTACAAGCTCCACCTGAATGATCTCCACCTGGAGGAGAAGATACAATCACATACTGCCAGCAGTGAGAGAGCATCCTGTGAACCTCTACAGTCATTAGAGTAGCTTTAAAGACCGTAGGGGGGCACGTTGGTGCAGTGGGTTTGGCCGAGTCCCGCTTGGGGTGCCTTGTGATGGACTGGTGTCCCGTCCTGGGTGTGTCCCCTTCCCCTCCAGCCTTATGCCCTGTGTTGCCAGGTTGGGCTCCGGTTCACCGCGACCCTGCTTGGGACTAGCGGTTTCAGACAATGTATGTGTGTGTAAAGACTGTAGTTTATTAATACATTTTACGTTTAGAAAGTGACCTACAATGAGTCACTCATCCATACAACAGTGAAACACACTGTCTCGGTTTCACACTCTAAAATCTGGGTGATTTTAGGGTCATCAATGCAGTTGAACAGTGTGTCTTTCGACAGCAGGAGGAAACCCACGCAAATATTCAAACACCAAACAGGCTGAGCGGTGATCGAACCTACATCCTCGCCCATCACCCAGGCGCTGTGAGACAACAACACTACTCGCTGTGCCACCGCGCCGTCTGAGAGCATGACGCTATCATCAGACTGGCTGTTAATGTATTGAAGGGTGTCTGACAAAGTTCTGTTATTTTAGCAACTGTTGCACTTTGGACAGGAAGTGATTGCAGAAAACATGTTTTAAAAAGGAAAAGGACTTGGCCAAAGACTGCGGCATAGTGAGCAATGAGTATTCTTTACTGGACTTAAGTTGAGGCAACATTTGGTTCTGTAGATTGTTTTATTTTTTGTGTCGTTTCAATATGGCATAACCTGTGCTGCTGATTCAGTGAGGAAAAAAGTCGTCACACACAGACGTGTATTCTGTATTTATACAAAACTGTGACTGGTTCATTTGGTGAAATATGACACGTGGGCTGCACTCAGTCATGTGTCTGCATCCAAAACGCTCCTTCTGTTGATGTAAATCGGCAAAAAAACAGTTTTTTGTATTGTTCTCTAACGTGACGTGACGTTTTAGCTACTGTCTGTGCTAGCTAAATCATGAGTAAATGTTACTTCTTTTTCTACCAGGCTTCTATTCCGCCAAACGTCAATCTAAGCACAACTTTGAATGATTAACAAGGTTCCATAAGCATAGACTGCAAAGCAGATATTCAGGTGGAAACGTGAAAAGGACTCGGCAGATCGTTTGTTTACAAAGCGAACTTGGACCTACCTATAAGACAGGAAGTAAGTCCACAGCCGAGTGACTGCAGGAGCGCGGAGTGGAGCAACACGCGGCTACTGAATGCGCGCACGCCATTGGGGCTCCACCGGCACGTGACAAGAAGGACTTCCGCTTCCGGCATGAGAGCGATTGTCTTGTTCGCGGAGGAACTGCAGCGGAGCAATGAATTATTATTATTATTTTAATTATTAGTTGTTGTTGTGTCGATGGTGCTTTTTATTCAGATTGGCATAATATTTGGCTCATTTGTACAGCAGCGTATTTTAGTCCAAGTGAACGAGAGTGGCACCAACTCACTCCATAACGCCGGCTTTTTCCTGCTGGCCGATATTCGTGCATACTAGTGATTCAGCAGCTTCTTACACCTAAATTTTCAGTTCTGCAAAATACATGTTATTTTAAACACTTCAACCTTCCTGCGTTGGTTTAACTTGAGTTCAGTGTAACTTAATTCAACCAGCATGTAACTCTTTTAGCCCGTAAATAAATATCCTGCTTAAGCCTTTATTTGTTTTCCTCATTCACACAGATTTCAGCCGAAATAACAACATACGTTTTAGAAAACTAAAAAAAAAATAAGCTCTGGAGCCATAAAATGCATCTGGTTTAACCTTACGGGAAAGTCACAGCCCCTCTGTGTCACGCGTCAGGCGCGAGACTCACGCATTCAGGCAGCGTGTCACGCATCGGGGGCGAGACTCACGCATTCGGAGCGGCTGTCACGCTCGCGCATAACTATGGGGCTTCTAAGCCATCCAAGAGAAAGCTCTGGACGGGTGTGCCTCTAAAACTGTGGGGTTTCCGGCAGGTAATGCCAGATTCACCCCTTCACACCCACAGCAGCAGCTGGACCCTCCAGATGCGCGTGTCTCACAGCCGACAACACACACATCTGGGGGCACCTCTTTTCAGTTTACTCACTGAAGTTCGGTTTTCAAACCTCGGGCTCTGTACACCTTTAGAACTGTACTGTTTTAATGCCACTCACTTGGGCACTAGTCTATTATCGCACAAAACAGAAATGATGAATTATTGTCTGTGCTGATCTGTAACCAGGGAAACTCTGAAACAGCCAGTTGTGGAGCTGCTCCCATTTTTTCACTGATGAAAAGGGCCATAACAGCACATGCCTCCACCCTGCCCCCACCTCGTCCCCGAGAGTTAAGACGAATATATTTGGTTACTTTGTGCGCACAAAACCCATTCACTGCGACCGTGTCTTGCGACGTGTGAATAGGAGGAACATATGTGCCCCGTTACTGCAGGTGCCTGCATCTGTTCATCTGTGGCCAGATGCTCGCAGGGACAAGGGAAGTCACTTTAAAGGGACATCGCCTCCGTTTCAACTCCCCCTTTCACAATTTCGCAGTCCCACGATCGCTCAGAATGCAGCCTCATTAAAAGAAATTACTTTGGCATTAATCCGGAAATGGGTAAATAAGTGTCACTGCACTCAGGTTCTATTTTCTACTCTAACTTCCAATTAATATGTTGAATCTTAATTAACACCGGTATACCCATTTAATTGACATATCATAATATGTTCTACTGTTAATATTATCTAACTGAGAATTAGTTATCAGAAATAGTCAGTTGAGAAACTGTGTAAAATTAGACTGAATTTACATGACCAACAGGTTACGAA
This sequence comes from Scleropages formosus, assembly GCF_900964775.1. Lineage (NCBI taxonomy): Eukaryota > Metazoa > Chordata > Actinopteri > Osteoglossiformes > Osteoglossidae > Scleropages > Scleropages formosus. Next base: position 6,431,767 of record NC_041809.1, read on the forward strand.
GGGTAATCAGTGTAAGCATAAATGTTATTCTCCAAATCTTTCATATATATATATATAATATCGTGTATTAAAAAAATACAATATATGTGTGTGATGTTTTTTTCTGTCCTGAACAGATGAGATTTGCACTGCAGACACGTTATGAAGTTTACGTTGTTATTAAACTGCGCGCTATTCTAAAGCGTGGTCGAACCGAGGACCCTATAATTCTTGCCTCTCGGTGGGGACTTGCGCCTGATGTCGCTGGCAATCTGTTGGTCCGTGGACGTGCGCAGCCCCCCATTGTCCCCTTTCTTTCCCTTCCTGTTATAGGGCGGCCTTTCTGTGCGTCTCCCTGCAATCGCACTGAAACTGCACCGCCCCGGGGTGGGGGTGACGGGGGGGGGTTGGAAAGAGGCAGATGTTCTTTGGAAGACATCGGCACGCGACTGCCCCTCAACCCAGCAGAAGCATTCAACTGAATCACAGCATCAGCCCACCCCACGGGCCCCTCCACCCTCTGCGTGCACCGACCACACCCAAACAGCATCACCCCCACCCCCCAATCGTTTCGCCGCCTGACCCCGGTGCATGGCCACTCCTTTCCAGATTGGTCCTTACTACCCCCACACACACCCCCTAGAGCAGCTGGCCAAAGTAATCTGACCTGGGGGACAATAGGAAGCCCGCACTCTCCCAGGATCACAGGTAAACACACTGACATTATCATGAAAATGAGGATAGGGGCCGGTCGGGAGCAGATGATTTGCGCTTGGTTTTTTTTTTCCCCCTCCCTTCCTTTTACAGGGAAGAGATGCGGACCTGCCGCTTATCCATCATCTGCCACACATGTGAGCGGGCTGAGCCACGCGACACGCCCTTTATCATTATAATGAGCACATGCCTTTGCAGCATCACACATGATCGGGCCACAAACGCCTTTATCCTCTCTTTATTCTAGTTATGTTCAGTCCAGGAGAAGAAAGAATACGTCCTTCTTCTAAACCCAAATCTACATCCTTCATAAGACTGAAAGAAAGTGTCAGGGAAAGGAAGGGAAGGATCCTCCTTTCCGACGCTAATATGGACCGAAGAGCGCGTCTTTATAGCGAAATTACTGGGACGGAGGAATACACTCCCTACCTCTCCCACCTGCCCATTCGTGCCATTATAAACCCTGTGTTTATAGACGCCTATTTATGCAGCGCGACTCAGTTGCAACACCCGGAGTCATGAAATATCGTCATAAAAATTATTTCATTTTATTTTACACAGAAATATGTCATGATGAATTTAAAAAAAAAAAGAAAACCTCTCTCGAAGTTTTAATGTTTTCATACTTGAACCAATAAAGTAAATTGGTATGGTTTTCGCGTCATTCCAGCTGACTGGATCTGCACCACGTGACGCAATATTCTAAATTATACGATGGGTATTAAACGCGGAGCCCTGAAGCGGTCGCCACGCCGCCAGCACGAGCGCTGCGGTGTGATGCGTGCCGCGCGCACGTTCCCACGAGCGGTCGACGCGCAGAAGCGAGAAGTTGCGGCTTCCCTCACCATATGGCGGAGACCATACCGTTGCAGGTTCTTTAACATGCTTCCAGTCCAATTTGGATGAAGACTCTGTACGCGTAAGAGAAACAGTAGAGACATGCAGTTGGATGTTGGAAAAAAAAACGCCATTTGGTTGGGAGCAGATGGTTGGCTTGGGGGGGGGAGACGGAGAGGGGGGGCGGGCCGCGTCTAAAGGCGTGTCGTGCCCCTTCAGATAGAATCCCCAAGGGTCCCCCCCTTGTATTCAAAATCAATGAAAATTAAAGCGCAAAGAAAAGATGAATAGTTAGACCTCGAGTCCCTTCTTTGTTCCGTGCAGCTACTGGTGGGCAGGAGTTAAACTACAACAGCCCCCTATAGAAACACTTAAGTTAAACAGTCTCTCCACAGTCCACCTTCTGAAAGAAAGAGGGAGCAAGAAAAAGGGGCTTTCTGCTTGATTTAACCAAGACAGAATCGCGTGGCATAAATTAAGTTTGAAAAGAATAAGTGTACTGGGCAAGATCCTGCAGGATTTCACCATGCCTTTCAGTTACGCTTTGCTGCAGTAATGGAGAAATGTGTGCCACGTCAGTTTAATAAATACCTGATGGGTTATGTTGGAGAAATGACCGGTCCATTGTATTTTTTTTTCCTTCTTCTTCTTCTCCGATCTTTTTGCGCGTGTAACTTTTACGCAACTCGAAATGATGCGGTTAAAAATAGAGCACACCATAATACCATATCGGCATGAATAAAGAGGATGCTCTATATTAAGGGAGATAATGAGCAGCAGAAGACCATCGGAGAACAAACAAAGCTGCGCACGTCACATCCAGGGAACGACGAGAACCGCCTTGATCATATTTAATCGAGATGTGATCTGTGTTTTGGAGGTAATCATCGCGCGCGACGGGAACGCGGATCTGGAGACTGTCGCGCGAAACTCTGCGATGCAGTCGCGAGGCGACGCAACGAAAAGCGTCGTTTTGTCGCCGCGGAACTTGCCGGCGCGCGTCGAGCTGACAGCAGTCTCTTCTGCGGCAGAGGCGCGCGCACAGGTACGTGTGACGTAGCGCGTCGCGCACTCCTGCCTCCCAAAATGACGCCACAGCGAGAAAAATACCTTTAGAGGGAGCGCAGATTTCTCCTCTTTTGTTATGTAACACATCCTAGAAAAGTAAAAGGCCACTCCCATCCCCAAAATTAAATTCCCGTTTCAATTAACGTCCTAATTAAGTAACCAACCCCCCCCAACCCGCACAAACTGCGCGCACACAAACACACCCCCCAAATCCCCCCCCCCCCCCCACACACACACACACACACACACACACACACACAGAGTTCTTCTGACACAACAGAGTAAAGCACATTGACAAATCAAACAACTTCCACGTTAGATCGTTCACTTTAATTAAAGCTCCCAATCGCTCGGGATTCTCACTCCTGGGAAGAAAAGAGGGGAAAGGAAACAAAACAACAAACAAAACAAAACAAGGCGGAGAAACAAACAAGTGTCCTTGTGTCTCATAGTCGAAATAATGAGATGACGGTTGGTGGGTTATTTTTTTTCCTCGATGGAAGGGCAACTTTTTTTTTTAAAGTTGTGCACACAGTTGTGTGTGTGTGTGGGGGGGGGACGGGGTACAGCAGCGCGCGCCGGGGGGAGCTCTTTCTTCCTGTTATATTGAAGGGAGAGCAGGTGCTGCCCGGATTACCATACAGCTGAGAGCACAAAGAACAAACTTATTCTCCCCCCCACGAGCCCCCACTCCCCTCCCCCCCCAACCCCCTACCCCCCCCACTCCCCCACACAATAACAAAGTGCCTTAATGACAGCCACGCGAGCGACACACACCAACCCACTTTTTTACTGCGCAGCTTAAAGGCTGTAAGGGGAAAATCTGTACTTGTACAAACTTAACAAAACCTTTACACAGTCCTAAAAAGTGCTCGCCCTCACAGGAGGAAAAGTTTTCACAACTGATAAAGTTGTGCGTGATGGGGGGGGGGGGGGCACGAAGCCGTGCGTGCAATGCTGTGGTGGTGAAATCGGGGTGTAAAAACGAAAATAAACCACGGGAAAAGGTCTCGTCTGAGTCCAGATGTTGTTCTTAATTATTTGTTTTATTTATTTATTCACTTATTTTTTAAGATTTTTTTTCTACTGGACAGATCGTAGCAGGAAAAAAGTACACATCCTTACAGATATATCATATTCGGTATCTTCAAATCTGTCATTCGAGGGTTGCGCATGTGACATATTCATCTGACATCTACCTGTCTACTTTATATAGAAATAACCCAAATTTATAAAGATGTTTAGAGAAAAAGCAAAATTTTACATATATTTAATGTACATAATGTTTATATTTTAGTTTGTGGTCTATATCATAAGAAGTAACAGATACACATTGTACATTCAGCTGAACTGGTTGAACTGGTGTCACTTTAGTGCTGATGTAGAGGTATTTATGAAGGTTGTGTATTGAAGAGTGCGCAGTTTTCCCTTCATGCTGGAGGGGGGGGGGGGGGGTGGCGGATATGGTTTTCTGATGGAAAATCCGCCGCATTTTACTGCAGGGCCACTCACTCACTCGACTCGTCCTCCCGTTCGGAGGAATATTCCATTAATATTCCATATCTGACACCTGAGGAGCGGAGCGCGCTGCACTTGAAGAATCCGCGTCCTGGAAGCATGCAACGGATTCTTATGCTTCGGTTTTTTGGTGCGATGTAAATGAGAGCGCTTTGTGTCATGGGGTAGGGTTGCACATTTTACAGCTCAGTGACCATTTGGCGATCTTTTGAGAGGGTTTTTTTTTTTTTTTTTTTTTTTTTGAAAAGTGTCCCTTTGTGACAGCTCGAGCCAGATTGGGGGGCAGCTCATTTGCATCTCATTACCCAGGCAGCCAGTGGTCTGTATAAAACCGGCGGCAGGCGGACCAGAACATCAGACACCACCACAGTTTCATGTCCTGCAAAGATCGAGTGGGAAGGCAGGAGGGACAGTGTTTCTGGAACGGTACCACCAGGGCTCCTAACAGACCAGAGGGGGAAACACACCACGACCACCTCCGTACAACTTTGTTTTTTCCTTTTTTTTCTTTTTTTTTTTTTAACCTCCCCTTTGCACCTACAAGTCAGAATCTGTGCTCAACTGCAAAATTTAATTTCACCATTGGAATTATCGCCTTGGCAAGGAATTTCGAGTTCTTTCCCCAAAAAAAAAAAATCCATCCTGGGGGGTCCCGTTCCACTCTCTCGCGCTCTGCTGGGGATTTACTTTTTTGTGTCTTTTTTTTTTTTTTTTTTACTTTCCAAGTGAAGAAATCTCTACATGGCTGATGCAAGAAGATAGAAGCAAGACGCTTTGAGTCAAGAGAAAAGAAGCTCCATCCCCAGAGAAGACCTTGCTCTGCGTTTAGCGTTCATCAGAATAGGGCGGATCTGAGGAAAGGAGGAAAAACTTTTCATTTCAATTTATTTTTGAGCTGGGACGTACGAGAGTAGCCCAGACTCTGAGACTGGTTATTTTATAGAAGACCTTCTCCAAAATGGGACGTCAGTGGTTTATGATAGTTGCCATCCTGTGTGCCTTCATATGCCAGGTAATGACAATGTTGCTGGATTTGTGCATGACGTTTTTATAGAAACTGAGCTGAACGGTCATAGAGGTTGAGCTGGAATGTGTGTGCAAGTTAAGCTGATGATGGTACATGAGAAAGGGTGCAGAACTGAAAGTGCTCATGATCTCTCAACAGGGGTTGGGATCCGGCGTCTTCGAGCTGAAGTTACAAGAGTTTCTCAATAAGAAAGGGGTCTTGGGGAACACGAACTGCTGCAAGGGGGGTACGGGCTCCGGGTTCCAGCAGTGCGAATGCAAAACGTTTTTCAGGATCTGCCTCAAGCACTACCAGGCAAACGTGTCGCCCGAGCCCCCCTGCACCTACGGCGGAGCCGTGACCCCCGTCCTGGGCTCCAACTCCTTCCAAGTGCCCGAAACGACGTCGGACAACTCTTTCAGCAACCCCATAAAATTCCCCTTCGGATTCACATGGCCCGTGAGTATTTCATCATCTCCTTTCCATTGCCTTTCGGTGATGCGCTAGATCAGCTGCGCATCTCCCCGAAACAGACACGCGTTCCTAAGATCATGACCAGTTGAGGGGAAAAGAAGTTGTAAGAGAGGGGCTCTTCCATAAAGCTTCAAAAAGAAAGAAAGAAACGTGGTGCGTTGTAAATTTCACGTCCTCGAGATGGCAAAGTGAGCTGGCAGCTCGGCGTGAAATTCTGAAACCTCCCATTAAGCGCAAGATCAGAGGTGCGGAAATTCGGCATGTAGATACGTCTGTGAAAGCAGATGAACAGCAGATCACTGTTAATCTCCTCTGATCACCATTACCTCGCGCTGCATGTATGACGATGATAGATAGATTATAGATAGATGGATAGATAGATAGATAGATAGATAGACAGACTTGTTGATCCCGAAGGGAAATGGCACACGTGATAGTTTACATTATCTTCATACTCCATTATTCAAGCAAAGTTGTGAAACTGGGACTTTTCATGTTCGCGCAGGGGACCTTCTCGCTCATCATCGAAGCGCTGCACACCGATTCCAGCGACGACCTTTCAACAGGTAGGAGTGGTAAAACTTTCACGTCTATGGTGCCATTTCAGTGCTTCCACTGATCAACTGGCTGAATGAATCTCTGATGCAGCGACGGGTTAAGATGTTCATGCATGTATTTCATAAACTGTCCGCTTTAGAGAATCCAGAGCGTCTGATCAGTCGCATCACGACCCAGAGGCACCTCACGGTGGGAGAAGAGTGGTCCCAGGACCTGCAGACCGGGGGGAGGACCGAGCTCAAGTACTCGTACCGCTTCACGTGCGACGAGCACTACTACGGTGACGGCTGCTCCGTGTTTTGCCGGCCGCGCGACGACGCTTTCGGCCACTTCACGTGCGGCGAGCGTGGCGAGATCGTGTGCAACGCGGGCTGGAAGGGCCAGTACTGCACTGAGCGTAAGTGAAACGTCCATAAATCAAATCATTTCACATTGCGTTACGATAAAATTAGGAAAAAAAAAAAAAAAAAAAAAACAACAATAAATTATATCAAAGACAGAAAAAATCGGTTTGGTTTCACTGCGACTGGAGGAATAACTAGTAAACATCATTAATAATTAATCTAATACAGAACGGCAACCCCCCCAAACCTCTTCTCTTACCGCACCCCCCTCCCTCCGCGCACCCCCCTCTCCTTTTTCTGAAGAATTCAAATTAGAAAAGTTTGTGGAATAATCACACGCGTGCCACAGATTAAATTCAAAGGCCGATTGGCTGCTGGGGTGAGCGCTCGCCGCTGATTGGTCCAGCCCAATGAGGTATTGTTGGAGGCCGGCAGCTGCTGATCGAGGGTAGACAATGGGGCAGCTGTCCTGCAGTGGAGCCATGCACACCAGCTGTCCACTCTTATCTGCACAGACTCGGGGATACTAAGGGGAGGAGCTGTGTGCACAGAATGAGAAAAGGGAGTCTTCTGACCCACAGTGCGGAGAAAAAAGGGGGCTTTTGTCTGGCTCCCCTTTTGTCTACGGGCAACTGTGTTTAGCAGAAAAGTTCTTCCCTGGTGATGGGGAGGGCACATTTCCTGGGCAGTAGTTAATGGGGCCACCAGCTCTTTGAAATAAATTAGCCAGGATTTATTGATAATGCCCTTCCTGAGATACAGCGTAAACAAGGAGAAACATATGCCCGCGTGATGCGCGTTCCCATGTGTTTTATGCGCTTGTTTGTCCCGTTGCAGCAATCTGCCTCCCGGGGTGTGATGAGGAGCATGGGTTTTGCGACAGGCCTGGCGAATGCAAGTGAGTTCCCTCCCCGTCCGGATGAACAGTACTTTTAAATAAACCACACGAAGCAATTCCCCGCCGTAATCCGGGTGGTAAAAATAATGGCGAATGCGAGACTTCGATTTGTTCCTAACCTGAGTGGTGTGTTTGCGCCCCAGGTGCCGTGTAGGTTTCAGCGGACGCTACTGCGACGACTGCATCCGTTACCCCGGCTGCCTCCACGGCACCTGTCAACAACCGTGGCAGTGCAACTGCCAGGAGGGCTGGGGCGGTCTCTTCTGCAACCAAGGTGCGTCCCATTTTCGCTCTTTTCCACCAGAGAAACAAAGTTTCCTTTCAGTATCGATTTTTCCTCCTGATGCTGTGATTTCTTCAACTGCACTTCCAGCCCATACACCAACACTGGTCATTTTTGGGATTGTTTCACAGATGTAGCCGAAATGGGAAGAAAGGGGACAGGACTGGTGTTTTGTAGTGCAGAGCTTATCCCACCTGCTCCTCTGGCTAATAAAAAAAAAAAAAAAAAAAAGGGGGTGGGGGTGCAAAGAAGCAGCATGATGTCACAGGAGTTTAAGCCACATGTGTCTTTGTGTGCGTTTCAGATCTCAATTACTGCACCCACCACAAACCCTGCATGAATGGAGCCACTTGTACCAACACTGGCCAGGGAAGCTACACCTGCTCTTGCAGGCCGGGCTTCACGGGTGCCAGCTGCGAGATCGAGGTCAACGAATGCTCTGACAACCCCTGTAGGAATGGAGGAAGCTGCACTGTAAGTACTATTCCCACGTCGCCTTGTTCCCATTCCCGCTCGCAGCCCTTGGCCGGTACGACCGGTGGCCTCTCAGTCCTTGCAGGCCTTCCCGAATCATTCATGGCTCATCGAAAGCATTGTGTCTCCTGTGAGGTTGTGGACTTACGTTGGCTCGTGTTGGATTTCCTAAGTTTGGTTATGCTCTCTGCTCTGACAGGATCTGGAGAACACCTACAGCTGTGCGTGCCCCCCTGGTTTCTATGGGATGAACTGCGAGCTAAGTGCCATGACGTGCGCCGACGGTCCGTGCTTCAACGAGGGACGCTGCGTCGATAATCCGGATGGCGGATACTACTGCCAGTGCCCCTCAGGCTATGCCGGCTTTAACTGCGAGAAGAAGATTGACCACTGCAGCTCGAACCCGTGTGCTAACGGTACGTGTGCTCACGCTACTCGCTGGCTAACTCTCGACAGCGACAAGGATGTCTCTGATGGAAACATAGATATCTAACAGCTGATAGGTACCGAAGAGTCTCCTGTTGTTCTTGTAGGTGCCCAATGCGTGGACCACGTCAACTCTTACCTGTGCCAGTGTCCAGAGGGTTTCATGGGAAAGAACTGTGACAACAACATTGATGAATGTGCCAACTATCCCTGCCAGAATGGCGGCACATGCCAGGATGGAATCAGTGACTACTCTTGCACGTGCCCTCCGGGATACCTGGGCAAAAACTGCACTGTCCCCGTGAGCAGGTGTGAGCATAACCCGTGTCACAACGGAGCCACCTGCCACGAGCGGGACGGGCGCTACGTGTGCGCTTGCTCACAGGGCTATGGTGGGAAGAACTGCCAGTTTCTGCTGCCTGAGCACCCTGGCAGCCAACCGGCCATCAAGGCCCCGGGCAAGAGGTACTCCGAGGCAGGCGAATTTCCCTGGACGGCGGTGTGCGCAGGGATCATCCTGGTTCTGCTGCTTCTCCTCGGCTGCGCTCTGCTGGCCGTGTACCTCCGCATGAAGGTGCAGAGCGGCAGCCAGATGCCTGACGGCCACGGCGAGAGCGAGACCATGAATAACCTGACCAACAACTGCCACCGGGAGAAGGACCTCTCGGTCAGCATCATTGGCGCAGCCCAGATCAAGAACACCAACAAGAAGGTGGACTTCCACTGCGACAACAGCAGCGGGGAGAAAAACGGCTACAAGGCCCGCAACCCGTCCGTGGATTACAATCTTGTGCACGAACTGAAGCACGAGGAGTTGCCCGTGGCCAAAGAGGACCACGAAAGAAGCGAAGTCAAGTGCGAAGCCCTGGACTGCGAGCTGGAAGAGAAGCACAGGAAGCGTCTAAAGAGGTGAGCTCGCCGTTGGTCGACCGACTTCCGGACAGAATGAGTGAGTTTGCAGCAGTGGGCCGAATGTGGCGCTTGAACTCAACGCCTTTGCTTTCCCTTCTTCTCACAGCGACCCTTCGGAAAGGAGGCGTGCGGAGTCGATGGGCAAAGACACAAAGTACCAGTCGGTGTACGTGATATCGGAGGAGAAAGATGAATGTATCATTGCAACTGAGGTGAGCGCAGCCGGCAGTGTGCGCGGCGGCTTCGACGCAGGGTCTTCACGCTTGTCCTGGAACGAGCTCGTGGCTCCCAGACTCAACGCCCTCTCTCCTCTTGCTTCTCTCGCCCAGGTCTGACGGCACACCAGGGGGTGTTCCTGGTCTGCTCCACGGGAGGATTTACTCCGTCGAATGCTGCTCAAACCAGAGGGAAGGTTTCCTTAGCATGACTGCTGCTGTGGGACTGAGACGTCGAAACTGATATTCAGAATGAGCTGGTTCTCAACTGAAGTAAGCACAGTGACTGCATAAGCGGAAGTTGGACCATACTGGCCCGCGCTCTCAAGAAAAAGTTTAGTTTCCCAGGAACGTGCGTAATGACCTTGTTGCACTGCCTGTGAGGACAGTTTTTTGTTTTTTTTTTTTAACCTCATTGCACTATGGACAGTTGCTTTTAAAAGACGTATTTAACACGAAAATGAAGATGACTTGATCACTGTGTGTAAGAAACTTGCGATGACTGCAGTGTGCGTTTCAAAGTCTTCTCATCCACTTGTGATTTGTTTTGAAGCAAAAAAAAGAAAAAGAGGAAAAAAGAAAAAAAAAACACTGCCGTCAAAACACGTTCAAATACTGTGGCTTTTTTTTTTTTTGTGATTTGTATTCCTTAATTTAATTGTATTATTTGTGTTCGATTTGTGAATTTATGTATTTTGTGCAGTTCATTTTGATATAATTTAAGTTCCTTTTTTTTTTTTTTTTTTTTTTTTGCAAATGTGTATAAAGGCACTTCTAGTCAATGTGACTGTTTTCCAGCAAATGTATTTAAGAAGCTTTGTACAGAATTTATTTGAATTGTTTAATTACTGTTTTGTTAATTAAGAAAATCATTAAATATTTTTCCAAATAAATAATGTTATACAAAGGGAACTCGGGTACCTCCTTGGGGAAATCCAGGCTCAGACAACAGCCCGGAAAAAATTGGTGCTTTTGCTTAAAAGACCAGGCTTTGTTCATCCGGGGACGCGAGCAGTTTTCTGCGTCCCGTAATCATTTTCTCGGAGCTCCAGCTACCCCGCGCTGCTGGAGAATTCCCAGCCTGTGTCGGTCCGCATTCCCGGACATACCATTTCCAGACAGATGCAACCAACAACTGTCTCCCTGGCACCTCTTTAATGAGACAACGGCCTAGTTCAAATCCAAGGGCCGACCCACCCGGTAATCACAAATTATACCCGTAAACTCCACGGAAGGTTATTTCTTTAAGAGGACAGAATCACAGACGAGAAGTGGGTGGCTGCATGTTACGGACCTGTCTGAGCCTTAGTCCACGTTTGAAATGCGGGGCGGGCGATGGCTTGACATACCCAAGCAGACCTGAGCTCAACGCTGCTCGACTGAACGTGACCACAGGACAGATCAGAGAAGAACCGTCAGCAGCGAATCAAGATCGACCATCTTCATTATACAGCACCATAAATAAAAAGCTTTAAATCTTAGCTTCGGGCACAAAACTTAAAAGATATTCTAAAGGTTTTATCATTAAATATAATTTTTCCTGCCATAAATGTGACACTAGAAAGTGCCTCGATGGGATTGTTTGCGTTAGTGACCATGACCAGGATTTCCTGCTGCTCAAAATATTAGAGAATCTCAACAATACTGAAGTTTGCATCATTGGTGGAGCAGTTTAGCTCAAAGCACTATAAAAAACATTTGAAATAACTGCGTTGTCTGTTGTTAAATATCCTAAAATACAAATAAACCAGTAGAAAATGAAACGGAAAACTTGACGTGTGATGAATTGATGGTTATGAGCGACGCCCGGTAAAAGCATGGTGAAGTATCGACTGCAGCCTTCGAGCAGTGTGAGGAGCGCTCCGCCCGCTTGTTCCTCCATCCTCGCTCAGTCTCAAAGGGGGCAGCGGTTGTTCCGTCTTTCCCAAAGGGCCAGGACAGCTGAACACCCTCCCCACCGGCCCCCGCACCCAGATTAACACACTCTGGCGCAGCTGTCCAGATGGTGACGAGCTGCACTCAAAAGTGCGGGGCCGGGCCCTTGGGGATCGAATCAAAGGAGACGTGGTGGCTGCGGGCTGCCAGAGGAGGCCGGAGTCAGCTGCGTCCGTGCTAATGCGCCCTTACGTAGGGTAGCCATCGCTTTCCGGGATCTACCGTCTCTTCAGAGCTCTGCTTGGCTTGGCCATGGCAATGCTGGGGAGCCAGGGTACTAAACACTCTTTACCTGTTGGTCGTTGTTCGCGCACCTCTTGCTTACCAGGTCACGCAGCCTTTGAGTAATATTTTCTGTCGTTTCATGGCAATGGTGTTCCTGCGAAAGATCTCGAAGTGTGCGGAAGGGAACGTCTACCTGCCCGCCACCGCAGCACATCATAGAGCACGTGATGGAGCTGAGCGTCTGGCTCCGGTGCCTCGTCCCTCTCGCATTTCCCACGCAGGGATCCTGCTCCGGTGCTGGAGCCCTCGACCCCGATCTTGTTACTCCCTGGGAAAGCGGACGGTGTGCCGTGCCTGGGTAGCGCAGGTGGCGAGGGAAACCGTACTCCCGGAGTCACCTCTGCCACGGCTCTGCGCCCTGGATTGCATCCACCTGGATGCAAAACAGAGGAAAAAGACAGAGTGCGACAGGTAACTGCTTTCTTGCTCACTTCACTAAGCCACACACCGCAGTACCCCACTGCACATTCACCTTCAGCGCCAGAAACACTATCCTCCTCTGACACCATTGCTAATTTCAGGTATGACTGTCCTTCGTTTGCTCGGACGCGGAGGAAAAACGTCCCGAATTGCCCGTGATGTTCAGATCGCTAGGTCTTATTTTATTCTCGGGAAGAAAGGAACAAACCTAAAGTAAAATATTAATACAATTAAAATTTGACTTTTGAAAACATATGTGTATCACAGGCGGACCCCGTCAGTTCAATTCGCGATATGTCGTGGAGCGACGGGGGTTGGGGGTGTCCCTGAATGATGAACAGCCGGACAAGGTGGCTTCATCCTGACCGTTTCTCCACATCCAAATGGCCCCCACATGTTCCACGGTGGCTGGGGGATAAGCTCCCCTGATCCCGGCGCAGCCGAGACGCGGTCCGTGTCCCGTGGCCAGAGTGCCCCCCCTCCCCCGACCCCCCTCCTCCAGCTGCGGGACTGTTATCGGGTTACCCGGCCAAATGATAAACACGCTCTCTGAATGCAAACAGGTGCTCGAGGGCTCCTTAACCAATCACCCGTCTGTAGCGCAGCGGGTCCAGGCATATCCGCGGAAGGACGGCATCGTGTCACGATGATGCTGAACAGCAAGTGTTCACAAATGGGCACTGATTTCTGTCAGCACCTGTTGCTTTTTTTTCTTCTTCTTTTTTTTTTTTTTTTTAAACCCCATAAGCAGGTTTTCGTGATATTGTGCATTTATGTGTGAGAGGATCCGGGGCTTGGGAGGGGGGGGGTTGGCTTGGAAGGGGGTTGGTAGACGTTCGACTCAGAATCGACACACTTGATAGACTGCAAACAACAAAGAAAGGCGTTTAAATTTAAGACGCATCTCCAAAGAACATTTATCGCATGACAAGGAAGTCGGGGAAGTCAAAGCGAACATTAGACGTAATTATTCTTCTTATGCAAGGAGCTCCGAAAGAGAGGAGAGACATCATCCATCCCGTGATTTCTTGAAACTGATCCTCAGCATGAGATTAGTTTATTTCTTTGTTTGTTTGTGTGATTTTTTTAGATTTTTTTTCGCCCCGGAACCCCGCTCACTCTGTCCTCGGGCCCAACGGCCGGAGCGACACACAATGCGGAGGCTCGGATAGGAAGCAGTGAAAAGCGTCCGCCTGTATTACACAACTGATGGAGCAGTTGTTTTCACATACCACGCTAAGCTTTCAACTTGACTTTTTTCAGCCGCACAATGGCTTTTTCGCTGAGTTGGAAAATATCAGGAGACAGGCCTAAAGCAGTTCTTTTGTGGCTTCATTCTCTGCAGTAATGTTCCGCCGCTCAGCACCTGATGGCCGATATCTTTAACAAAACAGGACTTTTTTTATTCTTCCTTTTCTGCTACGTGTTAAAAATGGATCGTTGCAGCTCAGGAGCGATGCGTGACGTCCCTTTTTTGTTTGTTTAGTAAGGAGTTTCCAATGTCTGAATTTCGGTAAATTGGAAAACATTTTTTTTCAGCCCGAGGATGGTTTCGGTGTGTAGTTCTCAGCAACAGATTTGCTGTATTTCATTTACTCTGAACGGACTGCGATCAGTTATATATACAAAAAAAAACCAAATTCCAGCTGTAGTAAATTGGTGTTTCTAGTATTATGACAGTAATATGCTTCTTATTTAATATTTAAATTAATCAGTTTCCCGCTCGGAGTCCGAGTGACAAATGTCTTAGTTTGTAAGGATGGAAAACAAGAGGCACAAATTCCCATAGTTTAGCTTTAAAATAGTAGACAATTTTCAAATGTTGACTTTAATATTAAGCTGCGACTTTCTCAGAGCTTCTCGTTCAGGATTTTTTTGGATGCAAAAAAATGAGTGCATTTCTGCAGCATGAAGCCACTTGTTCATCCCTGATTGAACTGATATTTTTTTAATGAAAAAACTCTTTGTGAACTTTAAAAATGCACATAAGCAGCAGAGGATGCAACTTGCGGAGTTAAGGAATAAGCGCTTCCCTGTTACCTCCCGCAAGTGCCGACATAGTGTGACAGCAGGGTATCATGCAGGTAGTCCTGCTATTTACTACACCCTAGATATTCAAAAAGCAGATGTTCTCCACCGTGTTCAGGAATGTCCCACTCCCAAAGGAAGGCAAACCCGCTGGTTTCCAGCAAGACCTTTTCCACAGCTCCACATTTTCCACCTCCTTCCTTAAAATGATGTGCCCAGCCAACTGGTTTACCGGATTTTGTTGTTTTATCGCACACTATTGTTGTTGTCTCATCTGCAAAGGCAATCACTTTCACCTAGATGCCTGCTGAACTATTTTTCCCAATAACTTTATTGAATGAATGCACCGTGCAACTATGTTGGTCGATTCTCTCAGCATCATCTGGGAAGACGGGAGTAGCGCTGCACAGATCTGTGAGAGCGTGACAAGAGGGGCATGGTGCCGCAGTTGCCGTAGGACGTAGGCTTGCTGAAGTCAAGCCACAGTTTCAGGCCGGAGGGCTGATTATTTTTAATCTTGTTACCGTGTTTTTTTTTCTTTTTTCCTCCTCCACTTCTGCTCTGTTTCCTATTCTTTTCTCTCCATCTTTGGGGAACGGGGACAGAACAGCTGCTGCGCCGCCTTCAGGTCACTCCTTGTCATGTGCCCTCTTCCTTCTGCCTGGGTTAGTCTTTATAAAGCTGCTTTCTGCTACCAAGCCCCTCAATGGTGAGTTCAACTTTCGACAGATTGCGGGGAGCGGGGGAAACACGGGTGCGGGCAAAGGGATCTGGCTCTGGCGATGACCCACCCTTTGTTCCCACGTAGTGGTCACCTGTCACTCCCACAATGGTAGGCGGTCCCTCCCCCCTCCCCCCTCCACGCCTTTTCAGTCAAGGCAACCTGGGCCCTCAGAACTCACCCCCCGCAGAGGAAGTCAGGATTTAGCGTACTGCCAGGGATGCTTTGCGAAACAAAACTGCTTCGTGCGGAAACAGTTGCGAAAGGGCGCAACAGGGGATGCGAGAACGCGAGTGCGTTGTCATTCGGTCACACGCCCCCCCAACAAAGAAGGCTGCTGTTGACACAGCGCTCTCCGCCAGCATTTACGCCATCTATGGCAAAAAATTTGTGTCGCCGCTCCACACAAAGGATTCCTTGCATATAAATGTCAAACAGGCAGGCTTCATAGACAACTTGAGCTCACAGTGAACAGAAGTTATATCTGACTCTACAATGAAATAATGGCTCCATTAATGCTCTGAACACTGTGAATGAAAAAAGCAGGCTTGTAACCAGTGCCATTTTACATCACAATTAAAGTACTTTTCTAGTTATAGGCATAGACTTTAACGCCCTCAGTTTTTAGCTCTGCCCAGAGAGACATATTGGATGTAAACACACAGGTCCCCTGTTACCACATAGAATGCCCAGGAGGGGTGGGCAGCCGGTGCTACTTGAACCCCCAAATGTTTGTTTTTCTCTCCTGTTTCTTGTTGGGAGTTTTTGTGTTTTCCTTTCCTCAGCTGCCAATTGGATTATCTAATAGCTGATGATATCTTTTGCTATAGTGAACAAAAATGCTCAATCTTGGATATTTGTGGTGTATTTTTAGAACTTTGTTCAGTTCTCTGTGTCACTCCAGTAAGGACAGTTCTGTATAAAGACGACTTGAATTGAATTTAGTTATAAACAGTAAAACAAATCAAAGAGAAAATTTCCTTAAATACTGGGACCTGGACTCATACTAGAGTCAGGATGAATAGAAAATTTGGGTGTATTTCTGGTAATCGAACTAGCAAAGCCATGAAACAGAAAACCAGTATAGTTTTGTATTCTTGAGCATCAAAATGGGAAATGTCACTGTGCGGAATTGGAGGGAATGGTGAACAACTCCATGAGTGGCTTACAAGGCACAGTGCCATTCACAGCCCATGTGATGGAGGGACTCGGCCAATGAAATGCCGCTAAGAAGCATTGCAGACCAATGGGATCCCACACGATGCAACAAGAGGGAACCTTTGTGGAAAAACACCAGCCGGTGGATCGCCAACCTGAGGCTTCTCCAAACCCGAAGCACCACCCAGCATTTGATCAGGGCCGTCGTACAATGAGCTCACTGTCACCCCAGCTTTTGACCATCTGCCATTACTTCTTTTGACCATGACTCTCCAGTGACTGCCATCCTTGGACATGTCCACTCTGTCCAGAACTTGGTCTATGATGTTGTCCATGGAGTGCAACAATCTGCAGCCGTGTGTTTGCGTGGACAATTAGCCAACGGCCTGTCTGACCGAAGGTCGGTGGCAATCCATTGGCTCCCAAGCTGTCTCGTTTGTTCGTCGAACAGGTAGATTAAAGGAAGGTCGTAACAATCTCCCTCCAGCAAGACTGGAATTACCCCGTTGAGTGTGGCACCGAGGGACCACCCAGATAGGGGCCGATTGAGCTCCCAAGCTCATCAATCATGTGACTCCTTGACTTCTGAGAGACCTCAACATGTCTCGACATATATAAATCTCGTTGTGATTCTAATGGTTGCTTATGGCTGTGATCTCATCTCAGTCATTGATCCTGTGAGTGCGTCACTCTCTTTAGTGGTCTGACCTGATGCTTGGGGACCGAGACCTTCAAACTCCCCAGTCAAAAGGGGTTGCTTTTGAGAAAGCCCGTTATTACCCAAGTGTCTTGAAAACATAAATCAACACATCTATGGAACTTGAAAGCTGGTGAGCTGAAATTGACTTCGTTAAAACTAAAAGAGTCTTTTTTTCCTCCCACCAGAGGAATTCTAATAACATCTGTCTCCATTTAAAATGCTGATTGCTGCTTCTGTTCGAGCATGGAGCAAAGTGCAAGAGCAGAATTCTGCAAGAGTTTTTCCAGCACAAACCCCATTTCGCCCCTGGCGTCAAAAAATTGCGAACACTGATGGACGTTCAAAAGTTAGACGTGCTTCAAAATCACTTTGCCTGCTGTTCACGTCTTCCGGTAGAGCCCAAGAAATGCTCAGCAAAATGAGGGGAAATCGCGAAAGGCTGATGGACTCCTTCGACAGATGAACGTTTCCTTCGTTTGAAATCATACACGCGAAAACTTGTTCCTCTGGCCGGCATTCGCGTTTTGCTCATGTTTAAATCTCACCGCAGATTTTGCGCCGAGAGGTTTTGACCAGCTTCTGCGTATTTCTCCTCGCCGCGAACGTCATCCGAGAGGCAAAGGCACGAAAAATCTATCACGAGCGCAAACGCTGGCCCGAGAGCAGAAGGCGTCCCCACGAGTGTGGCCTTGCTATTAGGGGCAGTGTCCTTTGTGGTGTGAAAGGGGTATTATGCAAAGGCTTCTCCCGTGCGCCCACAGCTTGTCGGCTTCGCTCTCTGCACGAGCTGAAGTGGCCGGCGGCCGCCTTGACGAGGGACGAGGAACAAAGTCCATCAGTGACATCTGCTGTGTCGTCCCTGACCCGCCCCATGGTGGGCCATTCTGTACCCACACTGCGGACATTGTCAAAGCGGGGCCCCCAGGGACCCATGGCTCCTTGTGCTTGCGTCGCCTGGGAGGGGCCCTTGGAAACCGCACCGGCGTGACAGACGCACAAGGGGAGGTGACAGCCGGGGACGCGGCTGGCCCCCGGAGGACCCGGACAGAACAGCCGCTCTGGACAATGGAGAGAAGGGAGGAGCCGTTCAATCATTTACAACATCGTTACGAGGTCTGTGCGCTCCGCTTCTCGAAAAAAGCCGCCGCTCATTTCGCGCAGGTTTAACAATTCGTGTAGCTGTGCTGAATCCGCGCGGTTTAAATTCACTTGAACGTCCGCGTCCTCTGCGGCAGTTTGCTCGGTCGCCGCAAGGGTCGCCTGTTGCTAA
Source organism: Scleropages formosus (assembly GCF_900964775.1). Taxonomy (NCBI): domain Eukaryota; kingdom Metazoa; phylum Chordata; class Actinopteri; order Osteoglossiformes; family Osteoglossidae; genus Scleropages; species Scleropages formosus. The sequence continues at coordinate 6,449,990 of NC_041809.1, forward strand.
AACTCAAGGTGCGGCCTTCGGGCTCTTAGTTTGCGGGGCGGAAATTTCAGCCGGAGGATGGTAGAGGGTCCCTGAGCGTGGCAATAACTCGCCTTTGCATCGTGGGAACTGGCCCCAGCAGACAATGATGGGATTGACAATGGTGCACACAAAGGCCACCTTTGGGAGAAACCGTATCCCTCAGCATGCTGGGAAAGGAGACCAATAGCAGCAGATGTTGTCAGTGCTATAAGCAACAGATGCCTCCTGGCCAGCATTCAGTCTGCACAGGACCCAGCGAACAGGGCTGCCTAGGGGTGAGAATGAAGGAGTAGGCACATACATGCACACACACACACACACACACACACAGAGGGAGTTTTTTAGTCCCGGGGAGTGATAGAATGCGATGATCTCAGGATGAGCGTTTCTCAATCTTAACAGACATAATGAGTTCTCGTTCCTTTTGCATATCTTTTAATGTCATTTCAGGAATACTAAGTGCAAAACGAGGATTTTTTGGACCGTTCGTTTTTTTCCTTGAGCCAAAAGTCACCTCCGTCAGGAACGAAACACACGAATTACAATGGCAACGGCGCAGCTGAAGTGAAAAAATTCCGCTATGAACGTAGTGGAGAAAGTAGTTTAAATGAGGACTCAAGAATTATAATTTGAATCCCCCATAAGGACAAAAAGAGGCCGATACAACTGATATAAAGTTTATACTGAAACTGACAGGTGAACGTGAGATGACGGCCCTGATTAGGTTGACCGGCGCTACAGTAATTATTTTTCCCCATACAGATTCAACAGGCTGTTGTGCGATGCTCAGCATACGTCAATCCTATGGAAGTGACCGATGAGTGGAAGAATATAGACGGTGACACCTGTGAGTTTCGCACGTGAGGTTACCAAGTCATCCACGGATTGCAAAATAGGTAAATATTACCCAGCTGAACACAGACACAAAGATATAAACGTTGCCGTGGACAACGGTTGCTTAGCAATCTCAATGGATGCGACTTTTTTCAGTGCTGCATTTATGCTTTGAGATGTGCTTCTGTCAGGCTCACTTGCGGCCCGCTTACGCCGCGTTGCCTTCGGCGTAATAACCCTCAGATTATCAAAAAGCTCGCGAGAGCTATCGGAGATCTCCCGAATATGGAGGACTTCGGAAAAGTGAAGTGACACCACTGTCATCCAGGCCTCAGAAGTGTCAAAAACAGTAAAGGGCATCACGATAAAATAAATATTAATTCCACGAATGATTCTTTTCTTCCGCAGCAGGTAAACAGGTGTCTGCGAGCGTGGTTTATATCGAACGCCGCGCTGGGCAGCCGCGTCTCTTGTCGAAGAGAGGGGACGGTGGAGTCCTTTGAGTCCACAGGGTGTGGGAATGGCTGGGCAGACTGACACGTGATTAATGATCGCCAGCACTGAAAGCTCCATTCTCTTGAAATGATAATCGTTTTGGAATGGCAGATGGGGAAAGTTGAGGTTGGTCACAGCCGCAACAGAGAATAAAAAATCCCTTAGGTGGACAAAGGGGTGAAGGGAAAAAGGATCCCACATCCCGAAATATCCCAGCCGTGCGCTTCGGACCCATTGTGTTGGAACAAAAGTACGACCCTGGACATTTGCCGTTTATTGCTATATTGAAACGCGCTAACTTGAGCTAATACCACGATATTTACACGTAGGCCGATTTTTGCATGAATTTATTACATGAAAATATGTTGATGAATCTTACGACGCTATGAAATGACTGCCTGAACTTACTAGTCAAGGATGTGCCGTTTCAACAGGCACAAGTCTTGCCTTCTGAGAAAGAGCTGTGTGGGATTTTGGCCTTTAGGAATGTTGTTCATTGTGTCGCAAAAGCAGAACTGTGATTTAAATTTCTTTCAGTATGAGTTTCTACAAATGATAAAGAATACCTCCTTCTAGGTGTGTGTGTTGTCCACAAGTGTTTTGCATGATGACTTGTGCCACTGGAATTCAGTCTACGGTGACATAATAAACTTTTACAGTTGTCGCCGTGATTCTGAGAGGGCCTCCGGACACTCCTTACCGCGGTAAAACCAGGAACTGGAGCAGCGATACGCTGACCCCTATTTCTTTGAGCCTCCCTATCCCCCTGTGTTTGAGACTTGTGGCTCCCCATTGCACTGCTTCAGGAGCGGGCCCATGAGAGCGCACACTCACACACCCACAAACACACGCATGCACGTGCACATAAACACGAGGCCAAAAGGGCCGAGCGCTTTCCGCCGGAGCGCGACTGCGGTGTGCGGTTGCCGAAGGGAAACGTAGATTAGAGCAAGAGGACTGGCTTCCTGCTGCCCAGTCTTTCTACCCCCTGCCCCCTCCGCACACCCCCCGCCCCGCCCCGCCCCAGCCTCGCCCCCCTAGCTCTGGACGCTTTGTACCCCGGGTCTGGATGACTCCGGTGCCCCCCGGCCCAGCAGCCAGGGGCATTCTGGGGGCCGCGGGGCTGCGGCTCCAGTCTGCCTGCAATATGGCGGCTGCACTCGCCGCTGCGATGGACAGATGGCAGGCACCGCCCACACCGGGGACCAACAGCATTGCTCGGGGCCCTGTCCCTGGTAACTGGTAACCACCAGCCTGTGCTGGCATTTTCTCATCCCCAGCCCTCGGTGGCCCTGCCAAAACCTCGCCTGCCTCTCGCCTTGTCCAAATATGTAAATAAACCAGACAGAGTTGGTTTGCTTTCATCTGAATATGAATAGGAGAAGATGGAGGCCAAGAGAGAGAAAGAGGAAAAAAAGCAAAAAAAAAAACCCCCCCACCCCCCCCACCGCCTTCCTTTCCCTTCATTCTAAAAACAAAACTCAGACAGGACACAATCAACCCGATTAAAACAATGAGGTTTTCCTCAAATGTTTTCCGCACTTTTTGTTTTTTGACGTTATGTTTAGCCGAGCTAACGGAATGGCAACCATAACAATAATACATGCGATTTTAAAGCTGCCTTCCAAGCCCATCAGCGGGGCTGGGGTTACGGCCAGGGAAGTGGCCAGTTTGTTTGTAAAGATCCGACGGAAGTAACAGCGAATTCGGTCTTCCATCCTTGGACGTGAACATCTTCAGTGGTCAAGAGCTGTCATGCATCGCTTGCTGCCCTGCCCCCGAACGAGGAGTCAGCTATTCATCGGAATCCCGGAGTGTCCGAGCGAAGCAATGACGCATCAGTGAATCACACTGATTGTCAGGTTTTTGCTCGAAGGTTCGCCCGATACGGCGGTCACCTTCTGCCTCGACAACAGCTGTAGCCGACGCTCTGAAGAAGTGTGTCGGCGATCCAGCGCAGCGCTGGGAACCTGCTCTCTGCCCCCCGGCTGCCTCCGGTACGCCTCCATATGTCGGTGCTGAACATGAATGGACCCGTGCTCTTATCAGAAGGTCCAAACCCAGCCCAGCCCAGCCCAAAGGTCATCCCTGCCTTGTAAATAATATTTTTCTATGAATCACTTTCCTGCGAAGTGTGAATGTGCCGCTAAACAAAAGCTCGGCCGCATTTTTCGTGCTTAAGTTCCAAAGCGACAGGAGGACCAGCTTTGGAAAATCCATTTGTATCTATGCCAACCCCTTGCAATAAAAAAAAAAAAAAGAGCTGCGGCGCAGTTCAAACCGAAGCGCAGTCCACAGACCTGAGGCTCGGATCAGCCCTTTAAGGCAAACAAGGATGCTTCCTCTGCTGGTGGAATAACAGAGAGTTGCTGATTAAGAAAGTGTTGGTGGAGGAGGGATCAGAGCCTGCCGCCCTGTCTCCAGCAGGAAACTCTGCCTGCTTCCTCCCAGGAGCCCCCTGCAATGGAGCGAAAACAAGGAATAGATCATGACCCAGATTAGGAGACGATCCTTCTCCGAACGGCGTTTGGTGGGGCTGTTTCAGCTGCGGCACGCTGTCCTCCAGTCCTCCGACGGCTGTCCCGTTTGCGCCGGCGCCACGGAGATGATGATCTAACGGAGCGCCCGTTCGGAGCAGGTGTCGTTCGGAGGCCGATGAGGAGTGCCCGAACACGGCCGGTGGACGCAAACCGGTTGCAGCAACAGAAACGGTTGAAATGGGCTTTATCTGGTAACCAACTCACGTTTGCTTACAAGTGCTCTATAAACCACGGGTGTGTTTACAAAGATGACTAAGCTATTTAATAATGTTCAATACATTTATTTGCAGGTGCTGAAATGAATTGTTTAACGTGTGATGAGTCCGTCACAAATGATGAAAGTATATTGTAAACTATGTATGAAAGTAAATATCAGAGTTGGAGAGTTACAGTCAGTTCCTGAAACAATAATCGATGAGGGAATTCACCTCTGTGAATATTTGACTGAAATGAACAGCATTTCTCAGAAATGCAAGATATGAGATGATATTTCCAATGTATGTGTCAAGTGGTGGCACCCACCTATTTATTCAGTGTCTTGCCTCTCCAGTAAAATTCTTAACAGAGAAGAAACGAATCGGATTACAGCTCCGAAAAGAAAACAGCCACACTCGCACCCAAAGCGGAAAAAAAGCAAAACTTGGGATTCACTTATTTTTCACCGTCTCCAGAAGTTCTGGGCAGCTGCCATGTGCAATTCTGGGTTACGCTTAAATAAATCATTAGAAGAATGTGCCTCATCACACTGTTTTCGAAATAATCGGAACAATCATAGCACTGAATAGCCCAAACAACCGCTCAAATGCACTTTCTGGAGAGGTATCTGTTCCAGCAGAAGCAGGAGTGAGCTGTACAGTGGTCTCGGCGATGGGGCCGTGACGGGTTTGCCCAGTGCTACTGAGTCGCTTCGTGGCCTCCAGCCTAATGGGCGCCTGATCTGGCAGCTTTTTCTAAGCGTGTTCTGCCTCTGAGTACCGCCTGCTCAGTTGCGAGATCTGATTTGTCCAAGAAGGGGGCGAGATGTGGGGGGGGTGGAGGTCAGAGGTCGGCCGGTTGGAGGGCCAACCTGCTGACAGGTTGACCGTCTCGCAGGGGGCTAATGAGAGCGCTCCGCCAAGCGAGCGGAACAAAGGCAGACGGATTACCCGGGACTCGCTTGTTGACGGGAATCGATAACGCCCGTCCGTCTGCCGGACTCCCGGGTTCGGTGGTCCGAGGAAGGGGGGACGTAAGGCTGCTTTAGCGGGAACAGGGGATGGGATGTCACGAGCGGTCTCGTCTGTGGGTGTGTTGGGCCATGTGACCAGCGGGCATCATTGATTTTGTGTCGCTTCCCGTTCCTTTCATGTTTTCAGCCTTGTGGTTGGCGCACAAGGACTCACTTTCCCAATGGAGGGCTTTTCTCCTTGGCTCCCGGGGTTCAGGGACAGATGTGAAGCGAAGAGTTGAGAAAAATGCATGTCACCGTGCATGCGACTCGAGCAGAACAAAGGCAGAGAAAACCTCATAGAGGCATTCCAAAGTCACCGTCGACTATAATTAAGATAATGGCAGGAGCAGTTACTATACATCAACTTAGCTACCTGCTGATTATGGAAAGGCCTGCATTTTGAAAAGTTCATAAAAGCAGGTGGCTAAACCACATGAACAGGCAGTTTTTATATAACTTTGTAATTTAGATGATGATTTTACGCTCTTAAGAAACTCTTTTTTTTTTTTGCTGTTTTAAACAAAGGAACAAGTGAGGTTAGGTGCGATGCTGCGCTAAAGCAATGCCCTTGCAGGCTTCTTTGTCAGCAAAGCTTCAGGTTACAAGCCTGCGTCCTTAAAACATTTGGCCGCGCAGCCTCATTTTGTTACGTAAATCGAGTTTCCACGCTTCAGAGAAAGCCGGGCAAGCTGAACTCTGTCTTTGTTGGCTCCTTCTCCTGACAAGTCGTATCTTAATTATGGAGCGAAGGTCGACGCAGGACTGGCACTCGAGAGAAATTCCTCACCAGCCGTGAAAACGCTATGTCCTGTGCCGCGCGGGTCGCGTTTCGGCCATCCCGCAGGTTCAGCTGGGGAGCTTGTTGTGCTGCTCGTTGCGATGATGAGGTCCGGGCAACAGCTTGAATCAGGAAACGCATTGGGGGCTCGAGGAAATCCTCGATAAAACACTAAGGAAAACAAGAGCCGCGGAGCAAACCATTCCATTGTACCTTGCACAATAACCCCCTAGTAGCGTACCTCGCACAAAATATGCTACACAATGTGTTCCTCTCACTGCGCCCCACGAAATTTATCCTACGCAATTTAGCCCCGAACCAATACACCCCATGAGTTTGCCGCACAAAATGTGCCTTGTACATCACCCTAAACGCAGATGCGGTTCGAAACTCGGAAAAGGCCGCAGCCAAGTGTGGCAACCGTGAGGGAAAAAAAAAAAAAAGAAAACATGGTATTTGTGTTCCTGTTCATCACAGTAATGTGTAAGACAGAAGGATTTAATTAGCTATGTGAATCCCAGCAGGGGGTCCTCCAGCCCAGGAACCTGATGGAGTTGCCAGCTCTGTCGGAAAACATCCCAAATGTGCTTCTTCTGCTTTTTTTTAATTATTCTTTTTTGGTTTTCTTTGCAGAGAGAAGAGGAGATGAGGACTGGGTGAGGGGAACAGGTCTGTTCAGCCGAGAAGAAAATCCCTCGATATCATACAGTCATTGTTATAGCGGCTACGTTAGCTACCTAGCAGGATAGCAAGTTGAGCTTAGCTTGAAACCACAAGTGATTTCTTTCTATAAGCCTCACGTTTACAGGGTTCGCTGTGGAGGAAGACCCTCTGAGGTTTTGCGCCTCGCAGCTGAAATGACACAACCAGGCCGCTTCATCTTTGCACCCATTAGCCCTCCGCTCACCCCAGATACGAGTGTTTGTGCAAGAGCGCAGCGGCTAACGGAGGCTATAAATCTTCAAGCATTGCTATCGGGTCAAAATGGGGAAGTGTTTCAAAAGTAAACAAAATGCCTGCAATACATCAACGTGTGGCTCTTGTAAAACTGAATCTACAGATTATGTGTGACGCCAAACTCCACCAGGAGCGCGAGTCACGGCAGTTGGGGATTTTTCTAGGTCTAAGGCCATGATTTGAAAATGGTACTATGAGCATTAGGCCAGCTGCATCTCTTGTTCGGATCAAGGGTCTAGGAGGCATAAGGTAACAGAGAAGATCAAGATCAACTGGGTATTAACATACAGTAGGAAACTTTTCCTGACTCAGGTAGTATGATGACTCTTGAAGAATACTAACATACCAGAGCACCTCAGTGCTGGACAGTTAAGGTGTAATAAGTTACTAGAAAGGGGTGACCGCATAAGTAAATGAGCTTCTCTTACAAGGTCTGCATGAAACTCACTATAAACCGCCACCAGAGGGAAAAAATAATAAAATCAGTATGAATTTTACATTTATTTTCTAAAAGCTGAATCGCATCCTAGGGGTGCGGTGGCGCAGTGGGTTGGACCGCAGTCCTGCTGTCCGGTGGGTCTGGGGTTCGAGTCCCGCTTGGGGTACCTTGCGACGGACTGGCGTCCCGTCCTGGGTGTGTCCCCTTCCCCCTCAGGCCTTACGCCCTGTGTTGCCGGGTAGGCTCCGGTTCCCCGTGACCCCGTACGGGACAAGCGGTTCTGAAAATGTGTGTGTGTGTGTGTGAATCGTATCCCTCCCCAGGTGATTGACCCAGCATACTTTAAAATCAATGTGAATTCCACATGGAACACATGTACATGTTTTAAGAAAAGACATTAAAAGCTGCGTATAAGATGGAACATCAGTGCAGTCAAACGCACAGTTTAGGAGAGTACGGTACCTATAACAGTGGATCTTTCAAAAGCAGTGTCCGGAGCACAGCGATCTGGGCTCAGTGCACAAACTCTTCAGCGTCAACAAGAACCAGGTCCTGGCCATGGTCAGGGGGTCCCGTAGGATCGTGCCTGAGAGTATAACTATGAGCACTGAGAAGAGCCAGGAATGTGACAACAGATGCCGACACCTGTAGAGTATACCGGACAGCAGCATGGAGTGAAACACCTAAGTAAAACTGCAACTAGTGTCACGGCTATACAGCTGCAGTCTTCGGGGGGTCAGCGTATCTGGGCTTTTGTTCCAAGTGAGAGAATCACCTGATTCGACCAACTGTCTTGACCAAACCCATTCAACTCTGAAACAATGAGCTGAACATAGTGCTCCAGAGTGGAATAGTCCTGGTCTTTGAGGCTTTAACCACCCAGAAATTTGGCCATAGGATAAAATCATGAGTTGGCCTCCATGCACGATTAAGTTACCAACATCTAGTTTTGTACCTCTTTTTGATACAAGTCTTATTATGGGAAGGAAGACATTGTGGTTCGCAAAGACTACTGTCATGAGGATAAATGGAGCTTCCACACAACTACATTGCAAGGTGATGTGACCTTACTTGCAACTGAACTTGGATAACTGCTGTGGGGAATCGATGCTGGGAAGGTACCTATTAAAATGGAATTCCAGCCTTCGGAAAGAGAGGAGGACAGGTAGCAATGCAGCACAGCGGAGACTTTTTACATTTTGACTACACTAAAACTTCCCTCTGCATTTTACGTTTTACAAAGGTATCCTCCACCCTTTGTGCACTACACCTGCCTGGTACCCTTTTTACCACGATGTCACAGCAAAAAGAGATAACAGTGTAGCGGAGCTTGGACAGCTCTCGAAAGGAGCACACTCACGCACCAAAACCCCTAGCTAAACCAGTGATTTTCCAGCTGATTTTCTGATCATTTGTGGACCAGTTACCACTGATGGACAGAACAGCTAAATTTAGGCCTCAGTCCGTCCTGGAACGATCCTTTTCAAGCTCAACACTTTCTAGTAAAGATTAAGACACTTCAAATTTATTCATGTTGCCGAGGCTTTTCTCCAAAGCAGCTCACAATGGTAAGCTACTTACACAGCTGGGCAATTTTACCACATTAATACCGGGTAAGTACATTGCTCAAGCGTACTACAGCAGAAGGTGGGACTTGAACCTGGAAGTTCTAAGTTGGGCGCAGCGGGCTTGGCCGGGTCCTGCTCTCTGGGCGGTCTGGGTTCGAGTCCTGCTTGGGGTGCCTTGCAATGGACTGGCATCCTGCCCTGGGTGTGTCCCCTCCCCCTCCAGCCTTGCGCCCTGTGTTGCCAGGTTAGGCTCCGGTTCACCGCGACCCTGCTTGGGACAAGCGGTTGTAGACGTTGTGTGCGTGTGTGTGTGTGGGTTCTAAGTTGAAGGTAATAGCTCTAACAACTACTCCACCTGTTGCCCTGACACCACAACAACTGCCAGCCTTTCAGCACTAAAGCTCAACTGAATGTTGATACTTCTGATAGGAGAGCTGTTGAAAGAAGGCCTGTGGTGTAAAATTCAGTTTAACCACCACTGGTGTTTACTGGCTGATGCAGGGGAACGAAGAATCCGCCCCCCTCTGGGATTCCCCGTTCTCAGTGTGGTGTCCAGGGTGGACGGCCGCGGCGTGTCGGGGAGAGAGCCCGACCGCAGGGCCGAGCGTGCCGGGGGCCCGTGATTAGCCAGGAACACGCCGGTTTCCTTGGAATCTGTGCCCATTTCCTATCCGAGCGAGCAGAGAGAGAGCCTTTCCTCGCTCCGGCTGCTTCCCTCCCATATCCTGAGCCCACCCTTCCCAGCCCCTGCTCAGACCCCTGCTTAACCGTTTCAACACCCCGCAGGAAACGGAGTGGAAACGGCGGCCGCCTCCTGGTGGGTCGCTTCCTAAACCCCACCCCCCGCTTGCTTGATCAGCAAATTTTCAACACGGTCATTCCACGCAGACAGGTCGCTGGCGTTCGTCCTCTGGTTCGTATTTTTTGCTCGCCGCTTGGGCACGGATCTATTTGTATTTCATCCGCATCCGAAGCGTCCGAACGCGCATTCGCCACCGCATCCGCGTCCGAGGCACTGCGGGCACGTCCACCCGCACGTGCGGATGCATGCCGGTGTCCTCCACGGCAGGCCCGCGATACCAACCCACGTCTCGCACGCTCAAGTCCCGGAGCAGAGGATCGGACCAAGACCCCAGCCATCTAAAGGCTCCTCTGTGCATTAGACGTCGGGCTGCTTTCAGGGTTTCTATCACGGTGCGGGCAGCAATAGTGTCCCGCCCAGGCTCGCAGGAAGAGAGCTGCGCCAGGAGTTACTGTCCAGCATGCACACATGTCATCACATCATTCGGATGCAGTGTTTTTTTCTTTTTTTTTTTTTTTTAAAGACCGGCCCATTGTGAATCAACACACTTTTTTTTTTTTTTCTTTTCGAATTGACAGCCCATCGCAGATTAACGCACTTTATCGGCTCCTGTACTAAGAGCCCTTCTTTGAACGTCGCCTGTAGGACAGCGTGAATGAAGGGGTCCTCGACAGCTACGGAGGGCTCCATTTAAAAGGGAGATGACGCACACCGGGAAGGGGGGGAGGCAGGCTCGGCAAACTCTTGGCTCTGTGCCACTTCAGGGGCACCGTGAGGAAGGTGGAGTCTGCCTCCCTCGCTTCCTTTTCTCGAATTCCCCGTCATCGAGATAAACTCACACTCATCCCGCTTTTGATGCATTGCTGCGACAGGAAAAAGAAAAGGCTGGCGATCGTCACCCCGGGGGGAACAAATGACCCAAAACGCCAATGGACCGAGCACATGCGTCCTACAGCAGGGGCTTTTAAAGACATTCATCCCCCTCCCCGTGCCTCTACGCGTTAGGACCTCCGGAAATCTCGTCCGCGTTTTCCAGCAAGCTCCGTTTGCGCAGGGATCCGAAACAAACAAACACGAGGGCAAAAACAACAGCGAGACGTTTGATTTCTCTGGCTCGGCGGAAGGGAATAAATCACCGCCGGCGGGGAACCTCTGGGGAACGCTGTTTGTTGCTGTTGTTGTTTTTTTTTTCCCCACTTTCCGTGCGACGCAGGAGCTAAAATAGGAGCGGCTTGCGAACGGCCGGTGGCCCCACGCGGCGGTGAGCGCCGAGCATAGAGAGCGCCGCAGTCACTTTATGAAGTGGAAAGTTTAATGAAGTGGCCGGCAAAAGAATGGGGGTGCGTGCGGTGGTGGCGGTGGCGGTGGCGGCGGGTGGGGCGGGGGGGGTTGTGGGGGGACGGTGCTCCTCGCACAGATGGTCCATTGTCACCCCTGACACCTGCCAGCTGCTTTGGCTTCCAAATGATGGCAGGGAGGGGGTTCTGGGGGCCACGGGGGCCGGGGGAGTTGGTGTGGGGACGGTGGCAGGGGGTAGTGGCCGACCCCTGGCTCCTACGCTGCCTACAGTGGCTCGGGGGGTGACCCCATGACCCCCCTGTGTCAGACGGGGCCAGCGAATGTTTTCTTTTTTTTTTTTTTTCCGCTTTTCTCCTCCGCCCTCCCCCCCGTCCACCCCCAGCAGGTCCCTATCTTCTGTTTACAGCCCCTCGCGGTTGTTACCCCGCCGACGGAGCTGCGGCCCACGGCTCCCGAGAGCCTAACCTCGCGTAATTGTCGGCCGCGTTTCCGCGCGGCGCCGCTTCGTCCCTCCCGCCGCATTTGCGTCCCTCTCCTGCGAGCGTTTGTCGTCCCGTGACTTTCGGTGTCGCTAATTTGCACAGAGCAGAGACAAAAAAAAAAAAAAAAAAAACGCGTCTCTCCTAGCGAAGGGGTTGGAGGGCTTTGTTCGGTCGAGGTCTGGCAGCTGTCATCGGCCAAGATGAATTGAGCTTTATTAGGGTGCTTTGCGTAATCGGGGTAAAAGTGTTCGCCTTACCCAGTGTGGGCTGGAAGGGCCTTCGCGGAGCTCACTTACCCAACTTCTCCACATGGATTTCTGCAAAAAACAATCCTGCTTGCCTAAACTGTGCACTCATCCCGGGTCACGACAGGTTTCCGCAACACCCGCTCTCTTCGGAGACCCTCTGGTTACTGCAGACACCCAACGCGGGGCTTCGTACGAACTGTTGACTTTCTTCAGTTTGCTTCAGGACTTTCAGCAGATGCAGATGGAGACGAGACCAACGAGTGAGAAATGTGTTTGATTTCATGAGACATGGCACGTTCTGCAGCAGCACTCCTCCTTCCCCCAGTGCCTCTAAATACACAATTCACATGCTTCTCTCCATGTGACATTTCCACACTGCGCTATTTGCAATTATTTACCCATTTCTAGAGGTAGGTCATTTATATCTTATCAATTACAGTTATTCACTTAGCAGACACTTTTCTCCAAAGCGACTTCCAATGAACTCTATCTAGTGTTATGAGCCCACACACCTTATTCACCAAGGTGACTTCCACTGCTAGATACACTACTTACAATGGGTCACTCATCCATACATCAGTGGAACACACTCTCTCTCTCTGTCACTCACACACTATGGGTGAACCTGAACAGCATGTCTTTGGACTGTGTGAGGAAACCAGAGCACCCAGACATGGGGAAAACATGCAGACTCCACACAGACTGAGTAGGGATCAAACCCACACCCTCTCACATCACCCAGGTGCTGAGACAAAAGTGCTACTCGCTGTGCCACCATGCCACCCCAGTTCAGGGTAGGTACCTTGATCAGGGGTAGTACAGCAGGAGCAGGGATTCAAACCCACGCCATTGAATTGCAAGTCGACAGCTCTAGCCGCTGCACCCTCTACAAGTATTATTAGTGTTTTTCCTTAATCGTCTTTTTGGCAGAACGGGTGCGTTCTGCTGCTCAACACGTGACCTACAGAATGTTTTTCCGAGTTCCAAACAAAGCTCGCTATGAGAAAGTGCGCCGACATTCACATGCACGAAGTGGCAATTATTCCGGCGACCCGCAAATCTTCCCATCACAGAACAAGAACTTCCCAATAAAACGGTTCGTCCCCAGAGGACATACTTCAGACCAGAAGAGCATATTTTCCTATTCGGTCACTTATGAACGCTGAACACAATGCTCGCTGGAACTCGGTGGTGAGTTTTATTAGCGTTCATCTCAGAGCTGCCTTGGGTTGCGTCCCTCTCCACGAGTCCCACGTTCAGATCACTTCGGTGACGCTTTTCTCCAAAGGAACTTATATTGTTAACCTTCTTATAATTATTTACCCGTTATTCAGCTGGGTAAGTTTACTGGAGCAATTCATGGGAGGTACTTTGCTTAAGGGCATTAATTCAATTCAGTCCAATTCGATGTATTTTTAATAGAGCGCTCTTCTCACGCATGACACAGAGCGCATGAACAAAGGCATAAAGCAAGATACAAATACATCAGACAAAGAAACAAAGAAGACAGTTGACTACAGACTAGACTAATATCAATGCTTTTATAAACTGATAAGCCTGCCTATTACAGCTGGGATTTGAACCACCAACCCTTGCATCCAAAGGTGGCAGTTCTAAACTAGGAAGTCCCACATGGGTAAAGCTGGATGAAAGAGCTGAATTGTTCTTCTATGGAAAGTAAAGACTCTAGAGTTTCCTTTCACTTCTGTACCAAATGCTTCCCAGTTGGGTCATGTCCCATTCAACCAACCAACTTCAATAACCACTTGTCCTGAGTGGGGTTGGGGCAGGTCAGAGCCTATTCTGGAGACATTGGGCACAAAGTGCTGAAGGGGATGACGGGGTAAACCCTGGACAGGACGCTACTCCATTGCAAGGTGACAACTATGCACCCAGACGCACAGCTGGGCCACATTACTGGAACAATTCACAGTCCAAGCACCTTACTCAAGGGTACCACAGCCAGGGATCGAACCCCCAACCTATGGAGCCAAAGGTAGCCGCTCCAATCACCACACCACCAGCCACTTCCATGTCCCATTGAGATTTTATCTAAGCTTTTCTCAAGATAATATTTTAGCGGCCATGTATGTTTGAACACGCTAGGAATTTAACGTGTTGGACCCTCAGACACGTTTAACATTACCGAACAACGTTAAAGTGGCACAGCGGATATGAAGCAATAAAGTTTGAAGAACACGCAATAAATAGCAAACAAATAGTACAATTACTCAGAGTGATGGATGTAGAGCATATACAAGGTGGATGAGAATTGCAGCCGTGCTAAATGTAATAGGCGACGCTTCAATATATTTAGGTGTATAATAAGTGTAATACATGGGACTTACAGTAAATACATAATTATTTTAAGACATATAGTGTGTTATTCTAGTGCTGGACACCAAGAACAGAATCATAGTGTCCAAGTGTGGTATGGATTATCATCCTCACTTCAGAGGTTGGCATGGGACACCGATTTGGGGAAGCTTTGCGTCTCAGTCCTGATTTTAACAGCACACAATTTGGAGAAGGACCCCAAGACATCTCCATCCAGACAAGATACACGCTCTGCACCCAGTGAGGACGGCCGTCCATCGGCGCATTTGCCCGCTGTCGTAAACATCCCGACAAGCGCGAAAAGCATGCGTGCGCCCGAGTGACGTAACGCTATCCTCCTATTCGATTTTAATCTAAACGATTACGAAACCATCCGGTAGGTCCCAAAAAATGATTTGACTGATGAGCGGTGGAGCGAGGCAAGGTGGCCTGTTGCTCATCGATGCTCAGAGCTCCTTTTATTTCATATCAGCCGAACTAATCAATCTGTGGACGTTTCGCCGAGCCCCTCCGTAGGACGTGTCCTGGGAAAGGGGGGCGCTCAGGATATCAGGGGTGCCGTGTGTGCGCTGCACAGGCCAGCGATGGCAGGACGGCGGGCGAGAGTCAGTAAATATTGACTACTTGAATTAGTGCGTGGGAGATAAAGGCCTGGGAAGAGCTGTCAACGGCGCAGCTGCCAGCCCTGAGTAATGGCCCTTGTAAAAGGAAGAAAGCGACAAAAAAAAGGTCCATAAAAAAGGTGAGGTTGTTCCTGAAATCTTGACCGGCTTGGATCTCCGACATCTGCGCCCAAGCCGTTCTCTCTTTTCTCACGGCCAGACCCCCACCCTCCCCCCGCCAGCCACTGTCAAAAAAAAAAGAGAAATTACGTTTCACGGAACGGTGGGAAAGGCGCCTTGACGTAATTTATGCTCCAAACTGCGAAACGTTTTTCAGGCCAAAATACATGTTTCCATGCAAGTGATGTTATTTCATACCTGGTATTACCGTGGGAGACCCGCAGTCCTAGTTGAGTGTTTTGGGCTTAGAGAAAGACACACCGAAAGCCATAAATACCATCGGTGGCATTCGGCATGAAATCCGAGGGCCACTAAGAAGAATCGCAGTCTCAGGAAGACCCCGAAACATCTCGACGGGGTCTGGAACCTCCACGCTCAAAGGGAGCCGAGCTCCTTTCCACAGCCGCCGCGACCGCTGGGAGGATCTACTGACAGCTGGTGGGCTGAATCTCTTCCTGTGGATTCCATCATCCTCTCGCAAGGGCTGGAGCAAAGCAGCAGCCCTGGGGGTCAAAGGTAACGCCCCCTTCCCCCCCCCGGGGCCACCCAGCCAGAGCCACCTTCCCCTGCAACAGGAAGGCAGGGCATCGCCCATATGTCGTCTTCACTCACTGGGCTCGGCCCCGGCGAGATCGGCTCGCGGTGGGAACGTCGCTCGCTCTCTGGGAACTTCACAAGGAGTGGAAGGAAGAAATGGGGAGGACAGACGGACAAACCCATCCCCCCATCAATCCCCAACTCAAAGCTCTGAAGAAGATGAGGTCTAGGTCAATGTCCAGTCGCTGAACCTGTACTTCCCTGCGAGGTCGAGCCGCCCGTGAACGGACACTATAACGTATAGAAATCGAATATGTTATAGAAACCAAACCCGAACCGCTAGCAGAATGGCGCTGGGCTGCGGATCCAGTCATCTGGTTCCTTCCAGGTTATTCAGTGACGAAAGTCATACTGATATGATTTATTCGGCACATGGTGGCACAGCGAGTATCACTGCTATCTCACAGCATCTGGGTGGTATGAGAAGACATGGGTTCGATCCCTGCTGAGTCTGTGTGGAGTTTGCATTTTCTCCCTGTGTCTGTGTGGGTTTCCTCCGGGTGCTCTGCTTTCCTCCCACAGTCCACCAACATGCTGTTCAGCTTCCCCCATGGTGTGTGAGTGACAGAGAGAGTGAGTGTGTTCCACTGATGTATGGATGGGTGACCCAGTGTAAGTAGTGTATCTAGCAGTGTAAGTCACCTTGGTGAATAAGGTGTGTGGGCTCATAACACTACATAGAGTTCGTTGGAAGTTGCTTTGGAGAAAAGCGTCTGCTAAATAAATACATGTAAATATTCATTTGTCTGATGCTTTTCTCCCAAGCAGATTACAATGATTTGCCCTCTAATGCAGCTGGGTTATGTCTACTGGAGCAGCTTTTGGGTAAGTGCCTTGATCAAGGAGCAGGAAGTGTGACCCAGACCTGGGTCTTTGCAAAGACTCCCTGCCACCCCATCACTCCCGATCAGTGTGAAGAGGCTGATCTCCTTTATCTGAACAATGATCCAAGTGCAGATCCAGCGTACTGTGAGAAAACATAAAATTAGTCAAGGGTTTGGATAAGAGGCACACACCCCCAACACACGCACACACACACACAACCGGAACGCAGCTGAGAATCTCCTCCAAACACACAAACCGGTATTTAACTGGACGTTCCACTACAACCAGGAGAGTCTTAAAAAAATGAATCTGATAGTAAAGCTTGAAGGCTAAAAAGTGGAAGGGACTTAGATGGAAAATATAATAACAAAAACAATTATAGTGATGATGATAATAACAACAACAACAATCACAAAAACTAAACAGCGTTCAATTAATACAGTTTACAGCTGAGCTTGTGGAAAGGCACCAGGATGCAGCGTCTGCCCGCTACGTCCCGTATCCATTTCACCGTCCCACACAAACATGCACTTTTAATGACAAGCCCATTTCCCTGCGTATGAAATTACCCCGATCATTAAGGTAAACTACCCGTGTATGAAGGGAGTGAAGCGGAGTGAAAATATCGACGGGACAAAGGCAGAGTGCATCGTGGAAACAGCGGAACGTGTCCATTCGCTTCGCCACGAGCTGCCAGAGTGTGGCGTCCCCACCCTGGAGACACGGCGCGGAGGGGAGACGAGCCGAAGGATGCCCGACCCTCAGGAGACACTTGCCTTCATCGCACTCATCTTCTAAACCCCAGACGCAAACAAACCGAGGCTCCCGGTGTCCTAAATTAGCACCTCAGCAGTAAATTAGTAACTGACGCGGCTGTTCGGGTGGGTATGGAGCACCGCACACACACACACACACACACGGACACACACACGGGGGACCTGTCTGGACACCGCTCCCCGATGTCTCAGAAGTCACTGTGAAGTGTCTTAGGTTAATGATTCACGACCCACGTGTAAAAAAGGGCTGGATTTTGAATTTTGAAGACGAGTGACGGCGGCAGGTGGTGCGGTGGTTAGAATGAAGCTTTCTAATGGCAGAACCCAGGTTCAAACCCCACCTCCTGCTGCGGTACTTTCCGGCAAGGTACTCGCTCGGAATCAGCCCAGTAAAATTACCCAGCTGTGCAAAAGGGTAAATCAATGTAATCAGTTTAACATTGCGTGTCACTTTGGAGAAAAGTGTCAAATGAGTGAAACACAGGGTGTGAGTCTGGATACACCCTGAATGGGACCACAATCCATTGCGGGACAATATCACACACACTAAGGGCAGTTTAGAGCCACCACTGCACCTAAAAGACATGTCTTTGGACTGTGGAAGGAAACCAGAGCACCTGGAAGAAACTCACACAAGCAAGCAAGCTCGACAGAAATTGAGGTGGATTCGAACCCGTGGCCAAATCCACGGAGGTACCGGTGTTATCCTCCGCGCCTCTCGTTTGCATATCCACGAACGGTTGATCAACACTCTTCCATTCGAGTGTTTTCCGCGCAAACCTTTCCTTGTTCTCGCTGTTCACAAAAACGAGCCTTACAATCTGCTCCACTTATATCTTCACACTTTATAAGTGGATTCTCTCTATCACACAGACAGGAGGATTTTTTAAAAATAAAAAAAACATCCCTGGTGCTGAGCGTCTCTGGACTCCTCCACTGCGGGACACAAATTGACTGTTTTTCTGCAGTCGTAAGAGACGTGGGTCAGAAAAGTGACCTGTGGAGGGGGGCGAACCCCAACCCCCCCACCCCGCAGTCACGGGGAGTAGCAGTTGGAAGCCGCGCTCTCGCAAAATCGCCACTCGAAGTCCCTCGTGTGCCCGCCATTGTAGCTGCAGCAACAGGTGCGAGGCAGGTACCTCCCTAAAGTAAAATATGCATGAGGGCGTCCGTTGGCGCTCTGCTCCCCGTGCTTGCGCTCCGACAGCCTGGTAGCAGCGACTCCCATGACTCCGGAGCGGAGTGGGGGGGTGGGGGCTTTCATTAAAAACTCGTAATGAGTCTAAATTATCCATGGGCACCGCCATTTAATAATTCATGTACAATAACTGATGCAGCGCTTGAGTTTTGTGCGGAGGGAAAATGCCAGTGGAGCAGGGGGCATGGGAAAGCCGGGCGACCGCCCATTCCAGGGTCCAGGGACAAACGGACAGACGGGTCGGGTCAGGTTGGGTCGCTGCCTCTTTGCTGCTCAGGACTGCGGACCTTTATTTATCTATTTATTCACTTGTTTTTAACAGTTTATCACAGCATCCCCATCTATCACTAGACAATTCTGTGCACTTCCTCTGTATGGAGCACATCCTGTTTCGACCTATAAATCCTGAGACGCATATATAGCTCCAGACAAACATGCACGCTAACTTTTGTGGGGGAAAAAAATCTCCTGGTCTGCGCATCCCTAGCGAACTTACTATATTTAGGTAATAAACATGTTGTAGGATTGTCTTTACAAGAGTATATGCTCTCAGCAAAACCACCGAGTCGAACCCAGGAGAAGGATTTTTCATTGAAGGGACAAAGTATCTTTGCTACATACAGTCTATAGAGACAGATACACGTTTGTTGTGGGCTTCCTCTGGCTGCTCTGGTTTCCTTCTACAGTCCAAAGACACACGTTTCAGGTGAACTGGTGACTCTAAATTGCATTAAGTGCATGTGCGTGTGTGTTATACATTGCTGTATAAATGGATGAAGGAATGGAGAGTTTAACCTCATGCATCACTCATTTGAATGGCCTTGGAGAAACAGGTAATATTACTAACTGTTATTATTACTATTATTATTATTAGTTATTATTCCCCATGGAACAGGAAAAAACCTTCAGAGACACTGCCTGGTGGCCCAGACACAATAATACACACCAGCGGAAAACACCAGTTTACTCTTTTGCCCTCAATAAGAATAGGCCAATAGCGAAACACTAGTGCAGGTAAATGGTGCGAATTCCTTTGTAGTGTGGAACTCGTGGTGCCCCCATGTCCACCTGACATCCCACCCCTCCCTTTCAAAAAAGTAGTACGACACGACAGACAGCGCCATCCTGTGGCAGGTCTGGGAATGACACTATGCCCTAACAGAAAACGATGATGGTCAAGGTATTAAAGGAACTCCTACTAAATGGGGGAAACAAGTTGACGCTCCTTTACGCTTGGGTTGGGGGGGGGTGGGGCACGGCGGTGAAAAAAGCACCAGAGACAGAAGAAAACAGTTGAGGTGATCATAGCAGGGGTGAGGAAAAGGGCTCGCCGCAGTGTGCCACTCAGACGACGATGGGGGGAAACAAAGTACCTACATTGGCTGAAGCAGACAGGATGCTCACAGTCACGTTCGTGCGCACATACACACACCTCCACAGCATCTGCTGCGCGGGACTTGCACCCTCTCAGCCTATCTCAGTCCAGGCCAGAGGGAGTGCGGTGGTAACCTGACCCCCACCTCTCCCAGGATCATGCTTATGTGAGCTGGAGGGGCAGGACGTCACACGGGTCACTAACTGGCACTTGAGCCGACCGCCTGCTGTTGCCCGGTCACTGTCCTGCCACCGCCAACCTCCCTGGAGCCATGGTGTAGCCAGCAGAGGACTGCCACTCGGGGGGCTCGGCTGTACACACGCTCAGCGGTTCCTCCCGATTTTTGCCTCTGGGGCTGGAAGTCCGATGCACCCGAGGATTCTGTCTGAATACTCTCCGAAGATGGAACGCGTGCAGCAATAAATCAAAGAATTTACTTGAAAAAGCAGTTTATTAGCAAAACTTTTGAACTGTGGTAACAAGATTTCGTATCTAAACATGTCAAAGCAATATATACAAGACAGTAAAACCTGGAGCGTAAACCTGAGAATAAAAAAGGAACAGAAACAGTAACAAATATATAAATACCCATTTAAAAACAGACAAAATAGCACTCAGCAGTTGATTCCGTCGCGTGTCAACACTGCACGGGTTTATTTCTGAGATTTGGACCTTGGAGTTTTCGTTCCACCTTTTTTCTTTGGGGTCGAGGTGTCCTTGAGGCACAGCTCGCAAACCCAGCAACCTGCAAGGACAAAAACGGTCAACGTGAGAGAGTCCTCCAGCCGGCAAAAACAACAAGACCGCAAAGTAAACACGACAAGTATTCAGAGGTCTCTCGACAGCTGTGCGGTGTCCTGGCTCACTATTAGCTATGTAAACAACTGTCGTTCTTTGCGGTAAATAAAAACTGCTTATACAAGCATCTCCAAAGGTCACACAGTCAAAAAGTCTCAATGGAGGACACAATGCAGGACACCAAACCAACCTCCCACCCTATGTTGCATTTAAACAATTTATGGATTTAAACTCTAAGCTCTAGAGAAAATTTGAGAAATTCTTGCTTTGCGTTTTAAAAAGGACCTGATTACATTCCTTTAGTACAGGACATAATCTTACATAATGTAAAAAAGGACATATAGGCCAAAGTTCAAATACAGCAGAAACAGACATTTCAGGAATTTGAGGGCCCCCGACCACAAGCTAGCAGACAGAGGAAACGTCAAAACTAACGTTCCCCACAATGTTTCTGGAACATCACAATGTTGCAAACAGTTGTTGCTGTCCTGTTTAATGTGGTGGTGCAGATTGAAAGGGGGACACTGACCCAGGGGTATGGAGTCCATGCCTACGCAGAACGTGTGGAAGCCACGGTCGCACTTGTCACAGAACATCATCTCCTCCTCGTGGTGCGGCTGCTCGCACACCATGCACGTCTTGCACTCCATGCACTGCCAGGGGTACGTCTTGATCATGACCACCAGCTCGGCAGTCATGTCCAGGCAGGAGGGGTGACCTGGGGGCAGAACGGGTAACGATGTCAATCGCAGAGGTCAAAAGATGGGGGAGAAGGGCAACCAATGGTGGCAAACAATGAAAAGTAGCAAGGAAGATGTATGCTAGAAGCTCATTCGTAGGTTTCACAAGTTTGAAGAGGATGGAAATGTACACTGTATACTGGCCCCCTTTTCCCCCCAGTTTCCCCAGAAGCACCATTAAACTATTCAAATGGCAAAAGACAGATAGGTGAGACATGAAGGGAGACAGAGTCAAGTGCAAAGCCCACTTACCACTATTGGTGCACTGGGAGCAGTGAATGAGCGCTTCTGGCTTCCCCTTCTTGTTGGACTCCTTACCCTTCTGGCATATGCCACATATAGCATTTGGAATGACCTTAGGCTGCAAGGGCAGAACAGTGCTATAAAAACCAGGGCGACAAGGCCTCGCGCGCCCCAAGAACCCGGACACGGCGAGAAAGAGTTCCCTTCGTTACCCGAACCATTCCAGCCATTTCAACCAAAACTATTCCAGACAGCCCAGAGGCTTGTGGGACCTCTACATTTAAGAAAAAGATATTTGGTTTGAACATTCTGTTTTATATGACATTTTTTAATGGCATGGAACACTGAAATACCATTACTGTTCATGATCGATAACCAATCAGTAATCAATCACACAAATCACATGGAGAGTAGTACTAAGCAAAATACAGTCAGTAAAATGAGCAACAAAAAGATATTTAGACCACATATGTAGAAAACAAATGGTTCTCAACTTATTCATCAATTGACATACATTTTTAGTTTGGTTTATGACCTGCATGGGGAACACAATAACGTCTTGCATATCATAGTGTGTATACATCTTTAACCAATATTATTACAAAAGTGAAAATAACCCAGTAGCTAGTACAAAAACTGCTCCTGAGTGTGAGTTTGCACATGGATCTAGTGGGGAGTTCAGTGCTGAACCAAATTGTTTAGAGTGATGGCCAAAATAAAATTATTTTCACACATCTCCTTTTCCTGCAATGTTCAAAATATTGTTTTACTGGAGTGTCACAGTTTGGGGTTCGCTAGACTCATCAGTTTGATAATATCAGCTTCAATCTATTTGTTTACATTTACATCAGTCAAATATTCAACAGATCTGCTGAAAAATCAGATGTTATGGCAGAGTTTATCCTGCGAATTGCCACTTAATGCTATTTTCATATTTAAGAAGAAACATTATACTCTGGTTGAAAGTGACTTGGTTGCAAGTTTACAGTTATTGAAAATCTCAGCACATCAGGAAAAAAGTTCTCTCACATATCAGGGACAAATACTTTATGTGCTATGCATTGTGAGTAATGTGGAGAGAAACTGCATTCCCAAAAACAATCCCACAGTCCAAAGGTCACACAAATCATTGATTCAGGAAAAAAAAAATCTATGTGCAGGAAATTTGTTTAAAACCTTTATTTCAATATGTATCTGCTGTAAACCTCCTAAATACTGACATTTCAGAGATTACCCCACTATGAAAAAATAACTTCAAAAAACAAAAGCAGCAAATGACCTTGATAAGAAAGGAGCAGACATACAACCAAATGGACAGGAGCAGTGGGAAAGCCGGCAGTTAAGGAGGCAGGTTAATAAAGCACACAGAGTTGCGCAGCCTTTCACTACTTCACAGTTTGCAGTTACCGGCCCTGGTTGCTGGCTCAATAAAATACTGTATCTGAATCAACATCAGAGTAGGCTGGTGTGTACCGTTTGGGCCCTTGGCCATATTACAGACAGGAGGCTGTGTAGAGGAGAAAGTGTACAAAAACGTGAAAAACATTCAGAGTGTAACAGGATCAACACAATCTTTACCTACTGCAGTTCTGGACTCACAGTAAAAACCAGGATTTAAACTGGGACCAATTTAAACTGACAATGCCAGTGCAGTTTTGATGGGCATCTTCTCAAAAACTTCAAGCCATGAGATTAAAATTCTTCCTATTTGATTTTATTAAGCTGGGACTGATACATACTAACTTTAAAACAAAGTGCTTATAAATTGAGAACTGGTTTAAAATGTTACGATTTATTTTCAGGTGCATAATTACCCCAACTGATATGCACCAACTTTATTAAAAAAAAAAAAAAAAAAAAAAAAAAAGCCCCAACAGGGAGTACTGAGTATTTCACATACCTGTAGTGACATTCAGCACCTTGCCTAAATTCTGCGTTATTTCACACTTCCGCGCTCTTCCAGCAGATGGCGCTGTCCTTGCCCGACGAGCAGTGAGCACTACCCTATCCGTCCAGCAGTGGCGCCCTTAACACGAGTACAGGCAGTCCTCGAATTACAAACGACTTCCGTGCCCTCAGTGTGTCTTTAAGTCGGATTTTGACGCAAGTCGGAACAGTTAGGTATAGAGAGTATCTAACATCAGTTTGTCAAATGTTTGACTTATTATATCGTATATTGTGTACCTTTCTATGCATAAAAACATTAAGGAAACACTTCGGATACACTAAAATATCTTTAATATAACTACAGAAATAATAATACAATATAATAATAAATGTAACTACAGTATTTATAATAGCGAGACATAGAAAGCGATAACAAATGTTACTACTGTCACCTTTTGCTTTATTATTTCCACTTCAGTTTCAATCGTGATCGTTTCCTTTTTCTTCGATGCATCACATTTACGCTTTGGTGCCATGGTAAGGAGGGTCTTTTTTTTTTTTTTTTTTTTTTTTTTTTTTTAAAAAAAAAAAAAAAAAAACCCAAAGCCAAACACAGTAACACAACACACTGTTAAAGGGAAAAGAAAGAAGTCTGTCCTACCTCGGGCTCAAGCGCCCCGCCCACGAGTCAACAAACCGGTGTAGATACGCAATGTTTTGATGCACTTTACAAAGTAGCACCCATTTATTATTATGAACCACTCTATATACAGTAACTTAAATTTTTATATAATAGGCTTAATTATGAAGTTTTCATTTGACCGTTACTTAAGGGTGACAAAAAAAAAAGAAAAAAAAAAAACCCAACTTCCGGTCAGTAAGGGGATGGTTCGTAAGTACGGATTGTACGCAAGTCAGACGTTGGTAACTCGGGGACTGCCTGTACAGGCTTCACTTGCATAACGAGTGTAATTTTGTCTGTTAATTGAACTCTTAACTGCTTTAAATGTAAAAATAAGAAATGTGTTCATGATTAAAAAAAAATACAAAACTGCTGCCTTATTTTTTAAGCATGGAGAAAATTTAAATGACAAACATGTCTAGAGTACAAGACACGTTTACATGCAGGCATAGGGCTCACATGTTCAAAACTGTTTACACAACACACAACTGCACGTTCCCTTTTTTCTATCCCTTTCCCTCTAATTATTTAAATAATTTTATTTTGTTGTTTTATTGTGTTGCTCCCAAGAGGCACAGTGACACAGCAAATAACATTGGAACCTCACAGCTGCTGCATAAGTCTATGCGGAATTTGCATGTTTGCACAATGTTTGTGTGGGTTTCCTCCAGGTGCTCTGGTTTCCTCCCACAGGCAAAACATTTGATTCATATAAACCATTGAGTCTAAATCTTTTGTTCTTTAACTGCTGGAATTCAACATTCAGTTTTTTTCTTTTGTTGTGTTTTTGGAAGATGTTTAAATTTCATTGCTTTAGTGTTGTAACCCACACAGTCTTTCTGTACAGTAAAGCATTTGAGAGGCTGCTTTTAAAGGTGCTATATAAAGATTTTTCATTATCTAATCACTAACAAGGCAGTTCTCATAATTAGTGTAATTACTTGTAACACTACTAACCTGACTGATGAGCTATTGATAAAATATAGTTTGTGACTAAAAAGTGAATCAAATCACCGTCACTTGTAATGATACTGCCATTGAAGAGAATTTTGTCACTTCAACTTTTAAACAGAAGATTGAATTTTTACCTTCATTTAGCACTTTGTTCAAATTTTTTTGCTCCCTATGACAGAAGATGGTTGTACAGTACGACACAAAAAAAGTCACAAGATTTCTGAGAGACGCTTATGAGTACACGCGGCTACGAGACAACCGAGACGCACAGCTGCTACTTCTCATAATATCAGTGTTTGTTATGCGAGGGAAGACTGGACTACCAACGAATGCTTGAAACTCCCAGTGCTGCCTGGGAAAGTAACCGTAACTGACACCCTCTACCACCAGTAACCTTCAATCTAACAACACTGCCTCTCAATGAGAGTGTAGAAGACGTGCCAAACTGTATATCAATATAGAGCAATACACAAGCTATCATTAAAGACTAAAGTAACAAGTTCCTAAAAATTCATAGTGGGCAAGTAAACAAACAAAAAGTGCACATTCTATTCAAACTGTCAACTTGCCTTTGGCACAACACTCGAAAACGTAGTATTTCCCTCAGTCTGCTCACTCCCTTCTGGGCATTTCCTCATGTAAAACTCAAACTCAAAGTGTGCTTTTTACGTACAGGTCCAGAAATGCTAAAACAGTGAGTCTTTCAAGTACGGAAGTGAATTATAGGTGCGTACGATAACATAATAGGCTCAAGTCTGACAATAAGGTTTATTCTGATAGTTAGGGCTTTGGGTATAGATTTATTTAGCTAAAAGTGCTCTAGGGAAAATGATTTCCCATGAATGTGGTGAATGTGCAGTCCTGTAGAGAACCTAACTGGAAACTTTGCCAAAATGAAATAGTGGAAATGTGGTACGTAAAACAAAACAGATTTTTTTTTGCTGAACCATTAAATACAATATTCGTACAAGAATACCTCAGGAACACTCTACCAAGAAAAAAACAGATCCATGTGAAAAACTATCTTAATAGTCTCCTTTGTGAGCTGCTGCGCATTTGATACTGCTCTCACCCATCGTGCAACAAATGCAGAGCAACATGTAACAGGTTTGTTCTCAAACCACTCTACGGTAAACATTGTACAGAAAGAGAGAATTAAAAAACAATTACATACATTTGGTAACATCAGAACTCAAACTCTGAAAGAACATTGTTTGCGGAATATAGTATTTTAGTGCTACAAAACAAACTCAGTATAGCTAATTAACCATCATTACTAAATGTTAATACTACGAAAACTAGCAGCCAAAACCATCTGCTCACTTGCCTTTTAGTTACTAAGAGGCTGGCAGCATAGAGGTATATTACGACATTCAAAGGAGAGGATGACTAACTCAAGTGCAGTAATGGGGGAACAACAGAAAAAGTCCCCTTTTTGAGAAAAGAACGGTAAAAAAGGGACATTATTGCTCTAGAGAGTCTACCACGAAGACATTGACGTGCGCCTGCTTGGTAAAACAGTTCCCAACGAAGAAGACAGGTCACAAGAGAGGGCCCCACCTCCCCCCCCGCCACGACAGAGAAGTATGCCAACCCGGGTGGTGCAAAAAAGGGCTTGTTTTACTGGAGCTGGGAGTGGGGGGAGGGCGAGGAGGAGGGTTTCGAGTGGACACAGAAGGAAGAAAAAGTGCTGTTGAAGGAAAGTCAGGGGCTTTTTTCTTCTACCTTGTACCCGGGGACAGATTTGTGTTGGAGGGGGCGTGCGGGGGTGTCCTTGGGCGCAGGTGTGCTCCGCTCCTTGCCTTTGCCCTTGGGTTGTGCTGCGCTGTCCTGGCTGTCCCCATCTGACGTGTTGCCCGAGGAGCTTTCCTGGAGGGAGGAGAAGGAGCGTCAGTGTAGGCCAAGTATGCTGTCAACATGTTTTCAGTTGAATTGTGGCACAGCCAACCAGTGCTGTCGTACAGCAAATGGAGCAGTCGCCGTTAGACGCTACGACCAAATTACAAATTATGGGATTTGAAAAATAACATAATAAGGTTAACGAGTCGGCTGTCGTGTAAGTCCAAGTGGTTGTAATTGCCTTTGTCGTAACTCAAGGACTTCCTGTACTACACCAATTAACTGTGAGCTCATATACCGAGGAGCCTTTGCTCTTCTTGCCCTCTTCCCCCTTGCCCTCCTCCGCATCGTCCGAGTCGCCATCACTGTCCAGGGCTGGCAGTTCGGGGTCCAGGGGGGGCTCGTACAGAGCCGTGTTCATGGGCAAGTACCGCAACTCGTTGGGCGAGTACCTTAAAACAAGTGCTTCACTATAACATCACAGTGACTGCAACAGAAAACTGGATAACTGCATAATTACCAGATCAAAGATGTGATTGTGCAGCATTTTCAGTTTGTGAGCAAACAAAAGAATCCAGGAAAATTTAAAAAAAAAGAAAAAACTGCTCATACTATGCCTGATAATTAAGAAGCCATTCTTTTTTTTTTTTCTTAACTATACTGACAAATACAAAGTAACTCATTAGTGTTTTTCACAGTGCAGCATCAACACTATCCCCAAGTGTCTCACACACCTCTTATAGTAATCCTGGAACTGACCAGGGATAAGCGCAACAGGGTACGGCCCAGTCTTGGTCCTTTCGGGGGGTAGCACCTTGTATTTCCCCTTAGGAACCTGGATAATCTGGAAGAGGATGGAAGGAAATCAGAAACCTGAGCTCCTAATCAGACACACACATACACACACTAGGGGATTCATGGTGGGGTTTTATAAATTCGCACATGCATTTCACTTACATGGGTCTGAAGGTCAAAGTATGCTCGTCTCTCTTCCATCCTTTCCCTGTTGAAGTTACTGTTGAATTCAGCAGCTTTTTTTGCGGCTTTCTTGATGTACTCTGGCACTTTGCTGGCCTCCACCTTCTGTGGGTTCTGCTGTTGCATTTGCTGAAAAACCACCAAGACTTAACCCTAAATGAGCCTTCATCTTCATTACACTCTTCAGGAATGTCTTTAACAGTGCACAAACCCTACATAAGAAACAAAAACTTTGTCAAGACTGAACTGAAATATATATCTATGTTGTCTAATTTTTATTGTGAAATTGTTACCCATTGTGTAATGGAGCAACTGTTACTGTTGAAAGAAATCAAAATTAGAGTTGCCAGAAAGCAATGCAAGCAACACATTCATCTTCTCTCAGGGCAAATGCAAATTCAGAGCAAAGGAACACAACACTTTTTGTAAATGTCTTACATGGAAATGTTAATACTTAAGGTGGAATAAAAGAAACACTATTTAAAACTGGCATTACTAGACTATATTACACACATGCATATACATCATTTTATGTAGGAATTCTGCAAAGAAAATTTTTGGTACCACTCATATGCCTTGACTGCACCAACAGTGATGTGGTATTTTTCTGGTGACTTTGTCAAAAGGATTGATCATGCCATTTATGGATAAAAGAACTTCCACAAGCTATCATAATTCAACATATGTCAATACATCAGTGTACTGATGAAACAAATTTTACACCAGTGAAACTGCTGTTTTATAAATTACTGTCTAAGAAAATGAACTACAGCACACCAATAACTATGCTTAAGGAGCATCGTATGAGAGACGCCGACATCATTTGAATATCATACTTCTACTGCAATTCAATCAGCCACTTTGCAAATATTCAGCTACTAACAGATGGCTGTACTCCTTGGTTTGCTAAAGAGCAAATGCCAACCCCAAAAGAACTGTCACATTTTTGACAACCACAGATTGATTCATTGTACCTACAGCAAACTGGATGATAAGTAGCATCACCCAAGACTATTCATTCATTCATTTAGCACAATTTCTTGTCCAAAGTTTCCAATGTTAGGTTTGTACACAGAAGCGATGAAACATTTCCTGACTGGAGCCTCCACTGCTTTCGAGATACTCACAGAGTACTCCTTAGTGATTCTCTGGCGCTCTCTCTCCTGGAGGATGACTGAATACTCGGCATGTTTGGCCGGATACTCTTTAATCATCAGATCGATGACTTCATCACTCCGCAGGGCAGTAAGGCCTGGGACAAACATCAAGATAAATTAGCAAATGTAGCTGGTTCATACGACAGACAGGTGGGGATACCTAAAATTACACTAAAAACAACTTACTCAGCAGAGCATGGTATTGAGAATGCTAGAAAGTCTAGCGTTCAAAGCAAGGAACACCCTGGATGGGACACCAGGCCCTCTCATGACAGACACACACTCACTGACTCACACATGCACACACTACAGACCAATTCACCTGAAACCCATGTCTTTGGACTGTGGGAGGAAACCAGAGCACCAGGATAAAACGTACAAAAACATGCAAAGGCCACACAGACCGAGGTGGATTAAAATCCACTTCCAAACACACAGCCCCAGAAATTTGAGGCACCAGTGCTTCCCGCTGAGCCACCGTGCTGTTTAACAAACTTATACATCAATTTTTCCTATTCCTTTCTACAGTTAAAACTCTCACCCAAGGTACACTGGGTCTCGGTGATGACGTTCTGTTCCCTCAAATACAGCTTCTCTTTGTGTGAAAGGTCTCTCCTTTCCAAATCTTCCGAAAGAGAAAGAACACAATTAGAGTTCTCCAAGAAAACATCTCAGAAGGATGCACTCTTCCCAACAGCTCAGTAATACAAACTGCACGGGAACAGGAACTGCAACCGTTACCTGGATACTTGCGCTTGAATGAAGTGACCCCGAGGTATTCGCTGACCTGCTCCTGCAGCATGTAGTACTCCCCGCTGTCGTCCGATGGCCATTTATACTCAACCAGGTTTTCGGCAGGGAAGTACGTGGGCCTGCAACAATTCGGATCTCCTTGAAAATTATACGTACACTTTGTTGTGAGAATCAAATTTAAACCTCAGGTTCTGGAGCACAGGCACACAGCAGACTTTGCCCACTTTAAGTTACTTTTTTACCACGATATTAGAGATTCTTAGCGTGTGGCTTGAGGAACACAGTGAAAATCTGTAGAATCGGAGTTGGCCTGCACCAAAAAAGAGAAATTACCCTAGATGCCTCATATCAGATCAACAATGCAAAATATTTCAAATATTTATTTACATACTTTTTTCTTCATTTTCATCAATCCCTTATCCTAATGATAGGTCACTGTGAAGTGGAGCCTATGCTAGAAGCAAACTATGTGAGGCAGGGTACACCCTGGATGGGACACGAGCCCATCACAGAGCAATCTCACACACACTACAGAAAATTTACAGTGATCAGTACAGCCATCTGAATGTAATAAGAACATATAAACTCCACAGACTGAGCTTGATTCAAATCCAAACCCCAGGAGGTGTGAGGCACCAGCGCTACACATTGTGCTACCATGCTGCCCATCTGTTTTGAATACATTAAAAAAAAAAAAACACACGCACACATTTTTATGAGACAATGCCAAAGTACACAATACACTAAACGGTGAAGAATTACCCAAGATCCTGGCTGGAAGTGTCACAGCTCCGAGAGCTGTCTCCAGAACCCATGCGACGCCGTTTAGGAACCTGACTGCCATCGTTGGAGTTGTCTTCTGTGTCGTCCTTTGAATGAAGAGCAATGTAGTATTATACCCTGTTTTCACACAGAATCATAGGGCTGTCATCCAAGAGGTACATTTCTTTATACTGCTTGTTCAATAAGGAATCAGTAAATCATGCAGTTTATCAAAAACAATCACCTTATAATTTATGCAGAATACAGCCTCTAGATGGTTTGGAAACTCTCTTAGTGCAAATTACATTTACTGTTGTTATTATTTACACTTAATCATTTAGCTGACACTTCTCCAACGCAACTTACAATGTTAATCTACCTACAATTATTTACCCATTTATACAGATGGGTAATTTTACTGCAGCAGTTTAGAGTAAATACCTTGCTCAAGGGTTCTACAGCTGGAGGTGGGATTCGAACCTGCGAACTTTGTGTCCAAAGGCAGTAGCTGCAACAACTACACTAGGAGCCATTTAATTTTATTTAAATGATCCTTTCATCCCGCATTTATGCAGCTGGGTTTTCTTACTGTACCAATACAAAGTAAGAACCGTGATCCAGAATACAGCAGGAGTTCTGACAAACGGGACAGCGGTCCGAACCACTTCTCCACCAACCTTACAGTGTAGCCAAAGGACCCCTTCTATGTTGTATTAATTCAATCATAATTCAGCACATCCTGTGTATGGCTCCCACTCCACCTAGGGCCACTAGATGGGGTAGTGGTGAAAAAGATGTACTCAAACTTGAGCTTCTGCTCGAGTACCAATCCGGACTACGGCCATGCCGATTAAGGCACCGGTGTATTTTACCACATTTCCCAGACTCTGGGATACTCACGACGTTTAACTCAGCTACACACACACTGACACTGCTGTGTCAAACGAGTGCCGTTACCTCAGCCGATGCTGCCTTTTAGAACACCACCGTGGTAAATGCTTCCACTTTGTAAACACTTTTTTTTTGGAACATATTTTAACACTTTTGTTGTACGTAAAGAAAGCGGCGCTCGAGGCGCGCTCTGTGTTCTGCTCGAATTTTCTCTCACTCAGTCACAGCCTGACAGAAACAAAGCCAAGAAGAGCGCACAGCGCGCGCCCCTGAGCCTGAGGCATTTAATAATTATGTGAAACAGTCCGAGGCGACGAGAGGACAGTAACAGTGTTCCTTCTACTCTCTTCTGTTACATATTCGTAATTTAATCGTCGTGTCTTTTTGGCCGAGTTTTCCCGCTACATCATGTACATATCATATGCATCTCCGCAGCGCGTCCCCAACCCGCTGCTCTCCAACTCGCTCGCGCCTCTCGGCCCCCACGCGCCTTTCCCGCTCTGCAACCGTCGCCCCGCGCTCCGCTTCCGACTTCCCGCGCGGGTTAAACGCGCCGCTTTACCTTTAACGACTGCGCTCCCGGCGTGGCGGGGTTGCTGTCGCACGCTCTGGAGGGCAGGACCGCAGCCATGTTTACTAACGCTGCACGGAGGCACGGGGCCGGCGCTGCACGAGAGGCGGGTCCGACTGGAAACACGAGACCTGGAAACCGCAGTTCCATTTTATTTTATCACCGCCCTTGCTTTAAAATTGCGTTTCCACACAAAATGCGTCTTACACTATAGCGACGTTGTTAAAAGTATGACTTATAAATGTTTTACGATTGAATGTGAAGAAAACGAATCGAATGTCATGACAGCTGGCACAGTTGCGAACTTCGCGCTGAAGTGATGGACATGTCATGGAGACATACATACTTCACTTGACTGCAAAAATAATCAGATATGATGAGCCCACACGAAGGGAGACAGATTATTAAAACTGCTCCGGGAAAACTTGTCAAAAACGTAATTCGTTTTGTTCATAGCTCAATTTTACCATTAATTCAATCAATTAAAGTTTAATAGATGCTTATCACTGTTTACGGGTTACGTTCTCCCAGGCTGTACAGCTAACGAAAAAGTACTCCGGAAAGCTTATTAAATTTCATAATAATTTAAAATGCTCAAAAATCTCTAAAAACTCCTCTTAACCCCAGTATTTTACTGGTTCACTTAGTAGATGTAACAAGTTAGCCATTGTTATTGTTGGCGGACCCTCAGGCACAAGTGACGCGCTCTGAACGCTGTGAAAGTGAGTTGAACTGAGGCGGTCGGACTCCTTGCGTGCGCTTTACTGCCACCAACCGACTGGGAGCATAAATAAAGGTTGCGTTCACTCTACGAACAGAATTTTTACAAACTACTTTTAGTTAAGACTTTTTTTTAAGCGGGAAACGTTTGTCTTCTAAGAAATGTATCAGTTTGTGACAGGAGGGTTGGGTATATGGATTTGAGAACAGAATGAAAACATGTGGAACGCTACTTTGAATAGTGCTGCAGGACTGGACTTTTAAGGGTATCAAAGGCAGCCAGAAAAACAAACAGATCTTGGATTAAATCAGACCAGGACTGTCACTGGAAGCATAAAGATAAGTCTGACATTCATACTTTGAACACTTCAGGCAAAGGCTGGATTCTCTCGAGAAGATTCAATGCTGGGAAAAGACAGAAAAAGGAAGAGGACCAGCAGCCAGATGGATAAATTCAATTACAGCTACAATAGATGGACCATTTTAACCCTAAAGACCAGAGAAGAGGACTGAACATTCAGGAGGCACTCTGTATGTGGTCTCTTACAGATATCATGGATAGAATGTCACATTAAAATATAAATGACCCTAATACTGCACATGAATTTTTAAGCATCAGCACTGGGAGCATGAAAGCAGCCAAAAAACTTCATCCAACAGTCCTACATAATCTTAGTAACACTGGTAGCGGCAGGAGTTTGTCCTCTAAAGCGCAAAATCTGTTATGCAAAAACAAGATACAAAGTAGGTTTATTCATTGACAACATAATTCCAGATATGCAAAATCATCATTCAGTAAATGTTTGAGAAGGAGTTTACCTTGAGAAATTAAGCAAAAGGTTATCTGCTCTCTAAAACAGATTTATATAGAATGAAAAAAAAAAACCAAGCCAGAACATTTCAAATACTTACAAAAAATATATTTAAATTATCTACCAATTAATGTAGGTTAATAGGTTAAACAGGAGTAGCAAAATGCAGCCACATCATGAGTCAAGTTATTTTTATGACATTTTTAATAAAGTTTGGCACTTTCATACATTTTTTTTTTTTTTGCTTAGTCAAAAGGTTGAGCTTTTTTTCATGTTACATGTGATGCACTTTTCATTAAAGCATAACTTCTTTCCTGTTGGCTTTTTGGCTTTAGTTTTTTCCATGTTATACAGTATGTGAAAACAAGGAATTACAGAGATCCTGGCACCTTTTGAAGAATAACATCCATTGAGTAAAATAAAAATTTCAATGCAAATGACATTTTGTTAGAGAAAGAAAGTTGGCTTCTGGATTTTTACCACAAGTACAACTAATGAAGCATGAAGTTCAGAAATGGCCAACATCCATGACCCTTGCACCACACTGTATGTGATCACATACTTTATCCAATTTTCATGATAGGTTGTAAATATCAGTATACGGTTAGTGTGTTCTTTCCCCTCTTAAAGATTTACTATGCTATTATGTCACAAAACTTTTTTCAACAACTGCACTGCCACAGAAAAAAAGGTTAAAAATTTGCCAGTCATCTTTGCCTGATTTTTTTAAAAAAAAATCCAGCTGGACACATGATAAGAGCCAACTGGTAAAGTATTTTGGAGTGATACCTATTACATTTATGTAAATGCAAAATAAATGTCAGTACTGAAGGAAAACAGGCAGTAAAAAATTTGTTCTGTGCTCAGAATTTCATTTTGTAATAGAATCATCCTGCTCCTTACGGAGATGACTGCATAGCTTCCTATACAGTTATAATAAATCATATATGGATACGCAAAAGATTCCTATGTATCAACACAAGTCAATTTACAAAAGAAAACTATTTCTGACAAAGAAATACTAACAATAATTAATTTTACCAAAGCTGGAATTTCATCCTTTTTTGTACATTTCTTAGTAAATGTGTTACAAAACTTGCATCACACCTGCCACACTGCACTTTCTTTATAAACACATTTTTAAAAAAAAAAAAAAAATCTAATTATGCATTAAGTGTACAAATAATCAAGAGGAAAAAGAAGAATATTCCCTTACCCTGAGATTATGAGCTATATATGACAAAACTCCTTATTCAGATTTTTTGCAAGGTAACAACTGACATTAGAACTCTAAGGAAGAATCAACATCTAATTTTTAGGTGGGCTAGCCTTCAGCACTGGTAACCATTTAAATGCTACCCATTATAAGCGCACTAACTACAACGTCAGACACAGAGTGCACACTCCCTGTATTACGCGACTGTGTTCAATATGGGTCACTTTTCAAAGTCGTGCCTCCTGACCACATTTGTTGGCACTTGACACAACCACTGCTCCTGTCACTCATCCTCTTAGTCATACCCAACAGCTGCCCTGTCAAGACAGCAGTTAAAGGTTAGATTATTTGCAGCAGAATCTTTTGTACTTTCACTTCCGTCACCTAGAAAAGCAATGTTGTTCAATAGCTTAACTCAGTGTTGCTCAAGTCTCCATGTACATGGGTTTTAAAAAATTCTCAAGTTACAGCTGGACAATTAATGCATGGAGTACATTCATCAAGAAAATCAAAGGCACTACATTGCTTTTGCCACTGTCAAAGATACTGAGGATACCCTCATTTCAACAGTATATAGGCTGAGGAATATAGTTTAAACAAAAAAAAGGATGTTAGAAGATCATTGGCGGCAGGAGTTGCAGGAAGGAAGTGCACATTTGATGGAAAGCAGTGTCTGAAGCCGAATGACTGGTAAGTATACATGAGAAAGACCAAATCCTGGTACGATCCTTGTTGAAGTACTAAAGATATGTTTTCAGAAATATGTGAACGAAAAAAAGATGCTTATTTTCCTCATTTGAATTTTCCTCCACTAATAAAAGTTGCTGCCAGTGTCCTAGTGCACAAGTGAGTTTGATTTCTTCAAACTGCAGTTATTTCACAGTATTGCTGCTTCTATTAAGTCTGTCAATATCCACCACAGACAGGACTTCAAAAAAGAATTTCAAGTATTATTTTTAAAATACCAATGAGGACAGTTGAGAGAATGGATTCATCCTCATGGAACTCGTCTGTGATTTGGGGCTGCTTCTCCTGCTTGTTGGTCTCTTCTGAGAAGTAAGAACCTCTGTCAAAGGGGTCTTCTGGAACCGACTGGTCATAGAATACCTTCATTTCAAACTCGCTTTCCTGGTACGATGGATGTCCATAGATCCCAATCCCAACCGGCCGGGTAAAGTCCACTGGAACCACCACTGTGTCTGAGCCACAGGTAGTCGACTGCAGCTTGTATGTGTCAAAGTTGGGGCGCAGAGTCTTGTCCGACACATAGATGTCTGCATCTCCTTTGAGGCTCTGCATGTACAGGATGATGCGCCCATCATGGTTAAGCCTCAAATAGCTGTAGTTTCCCGCACCAACATGGCCCTGCACCACATGGAGGAGGACCCAATCCCCAGGCATGATATCATGCTCGGAGCTGTGGAATAAGCCCCAAACCTGGGACATTAACAACACCAAAGACCAGGGGGTCCAGCACAGCCTCATTTTTACTGAAGGCTGTCAGCAACCAGAAGGCTAGGTGCTTTAAGATCTCTGAGGACAACCTGGGGAAAAAAAACAAGAATGAAGCATTTAAGTTTTTGAATGAGTGAAGTTATTTAATTAACTCTGTCCAAAGCTTCAAAACATCACATACTGCACACCTGTGTAAAGGACTGTAAAAACTGATTTACCAAATGGCAAACTACTGAAAAATTAATGCTTTATAAAAGGTATTTTCAAGACTTTTGAAAATCTTAAAAGGACAGCCTTGTTTTGAAACAATTCTATTCAATTTTAAATATGCCCCCCAAGAAGCAAATGAGACCATACAGAATTTATGCAGTTATTAATAATTGACTGACAAGCTCTTTTGTACTCATTATATAAACAAGTAGAGAGAGACTGAAAAAAATCCAATTCCTATAATCTAAAGGCTTAATAGTAAATGTGCCAGACTAATCTATTCCACAACATGACATTATCAGTGTCTCTACAGAATATACACACTTGTAGTTAAAAAAAAAAAAGAAAAAAAAAAAGGAGTGAGATGATGTTAATATGGACCTGTACAAAGGCATCACTGTAAGACAGCATGGGTTCTGTGTAACTCTAAAGCAATGCAATACAGAGCAGTACTCCAAACAACTAACTCCTTGCCATCATAGACAATGACTCTCACTCTCTGCAGGCCACCCTGGATAAAAAAAAAAAGGGGAACCTTTTGCAAGAGACTGGTCAAGGTGTGCTGCTCCATAGAGCCACCTGTGGTCCTTCCTGCCATCAGGCTTCACCAGATTCATGAGTCCTCTCTCACTGTGAGGGTGGCTTCTTATTATTACATTTATTCATTTATTATACACTTTTCCTCAAAGCCACAAACATCGCCAAGAAGTATCAAGCTATCAATAGTACTTTTCACCTTTTTAACATATTTCCATTTGCTGTCTATTTACAGTAGTCACTATGTGCTTTTGCACAACTATTTATTACTGTTTATTCATCATGAATAAGAGTATCTTCATGAATCTTCTGTCACTGTGTTGCACACATGACATGCTGCTGTAAGTTAATCATTAATCATCATGCAACGGGCAAGAATATCATTAAACCACAATCGCTGACATTCATTGAATGATTCAACTGGATGTAAGTATTTCCTTATAACAGATAAACAGAGGTGAAATAATAAATACAGTTATTATCATCACTCAGGAATTTGTACGTCGTGCCCCAGTCAACGCCTCCAAGCAAGCTGCAACGGTTCCAGCTGCTGGGCGGTTCTCCAACTTTACAATAAAACTGTAGTAGTAAGAGAAAATTACAATAAATGTATTTTCTGTAGTGAATATGATATTTCTTTAGCGGCGAACTGCGTTCATGCAGCCCTCGCTAGCTGAGCTGCTGAGGCGATCACAGCTGTGTGTGTGAAGCAGCACGTCGCGAACCACACACACACAGCGTGCGTAATCCTTCATTCCGAAGAGAACCCATTAGCGACTCCTAACAGTAAACAAAAAGTACACAAAACACCCGTAACATGTAACTCGTAACTAATACGAAGTAACAACTCACCTTCGAGTTTGCCGTTTTAACAGCGCAGCAATTTTAAAAAGAGCAACTCGAGCTCCATTTCTTCCACTTTCTGGACTACAGCGAGCCCTGACGAGATCACGTTGCTTCTCGCGAGATTTTTTCCATTCCCAGGGCACTGTTCGCCGCCCGTCTTGTTTC
Organism: Scleropages formosus; assembly: GCF_900964775.1. Lineage (NCBI taxonomy): Eukaryota > Metazoa > Chordata > Actinopteri > Osteoglossiformes > Osteoglossidae > Scleropages > Scleropages formosus. Next base: position 6,487,769 of record NC_041809.1, read on the forward strand.
CAGTTCGAAAGTGTACGAATGCTTAAGCGTTGCTTGGCGTGGATTTAAATGCTGCGAACTGAAACTTTTTACAGAATACGCAGCTACGACAAAACCTATGAACGGGAAACTACTTATCTAAGCACGTGAGAAACCCTTAAAAGTTTTAAGGGGTTTGTTTGAAACTACTTGAGCCATCGAATACAACACTACGTAAATTTAGCCATTCTATATATCGTCCATACACAGGGTTACATCCACGTAAGTCCTGTTAATCGTGTTTCGTTTAACAAAAGAGTTCAACCGCACAAGAAAATATCAAAAACAGATGCGATGCCCACATGATTTTTTGGCAGTCACTCACTAGTCGGAACTTGGTCTAGTCATTGCTGCAGTACATAATTCAACTAGTGGAATTGTACCACTTTAAAACTCTCAGAACCCTGTAGTACACCGAAGTTGTTGCGGTTCACTACAATGAAGAACACAGACAATATAGTGTACAATTTAAACAGTAGAAATAACAAAATTTTACATTTAGTATTCCTAGTTCTCAAGGTAGCATGAACTCCTATCCAGAATGTTTTGAATAAACGATTATCAGTTATACTAATGACCTATTGTAAGTTATTTCTTACAGTAATACAACCTATAGGAGACACCGTTAATAACTTTTGGCGCGCTTGACAAACCCACGTTTGCTTCCGGTGCAGCGCTCATGCGCAGTCTTTGCCACTCGATAAACTTCCTGTGTACCAGTCATGCGCAGTTCTTTCGATCGATACATTTCCACTTCCTTTACACCCCGGGTTCACTTTGGAAGGCTGTTGATTATGGTTTTCGGTGCACGTGCTGTCATTTTTCTTTATTTTTAGCTGTTTTTTTACGAACGGGGAAAACACTTTTGAGAAGAATTATTACAAGCGCCCTATTAATTCTTTCATCCGACAGTTTTTATCACGTCCCATCGGTGGGTTAGTTCAGTGTGTGTGTCTGGTGTTGGAAAACGTCCCGTTGGCCGCTGGCTGGCTGGCTGTACCGCCGGGACTCCTCCTCGGTGTTCGAAAAAGCAGTTTACGCCGGAGTGCGTTCACACCGGGGAGTCGCTGGAGTCCCAGAGAACCGAACATAGAAGAGTGCGATGGTCAAGAGCGGGTTGACCACTAGAAAGCAGATAGAGTAGACTAAGCTCGCACTTCTCTTCGGCTCTTGCGGTCCCCCCGATTCGTTCTTCACCCGTCCCTCCCGCCCTCCTCCAGCATGGGCGCTTACCTGTCCCAGCCCAACACCGTGAAATCCTCCGCCGACGGCGGAAACCAGCATCTGAGCTTCGGGTTCGCGGCCATGCAGGGCTGGCGTGTCTCCATGGAGGTAAGAAACGTGGACTTGCTGGGATTTCAATTTGTGTCTTGCCCGGCCCCGTGTCTTCAGGAGTGGGGCATGAGTTCGAGCTCTGGACATTCATTCACATTGTGCGCGGGGTTGGCTGCACAGACTCCTGAGTGGGATTCACACACAGGTTGTTGTTGGCAGTTCACGGCACCGAGATCATGTTGGGCTGCATAAGATCACGTTTTCCATCTTTAGAGGTTTTTTTTCTTGAAATCACATTGTAGTCATCTGTTGAATCAGATGTAACTGGTGGGGAAGGGGGAAAAAAAAAAGTTTAAAATCTGTACAAACAATACAGATCCTAGTCTGGCTGTGGTTTTGCTACACTTTGTCAACAACTTTGTTAGAAAGATGTGCTCCATTCTTGCTGGGCATGAGAGCAGCTGCCTTGTATCAGTTGTTTGCCACTAAGTTTGTTTTGTGTGTTGTTGTATTTCCAGGATGCGCATAACTGCATTCCGGAGCTTGACGAAGAAACGGCAATGTTTGCAGTTTACGATGGACACGGAGGTATGATGATCAGTACTCTTCAATTGGTCTTTTACAGGGGAAGGTGGAGCCAGATTACCATAAATGTTCACCACGTGCTACACAGACATTTTCCTTCTGATCTGATCAACAGATTACTACATTGTTGTTATCCTTATTGTTTATGCATTTAGCTGAAGCTTTTCTCCAGAGGAACTTAACAGTTTTTAGTTTTGTATCGTTAACCCCCCACCAGAGATGGGGTTTAAACCTGGGTTCTCCGATTGCAAAGCATTGGCCCTAGCCACTACAGCACCTGTGTAGAATGTTCCAGATTTTCTCTGGAGGTAAGTATGTTGATAATCATTGTGTGTGGGACACTATTTTGGAACAATGTCAAATGACACCCTTGATTTGTGTTTAAAGGTGAGGAAGTAGCATTGTACTGCTCCAAATACCTCCCAGATATAGTCAAGGATCAAAAGGCATACAAAGATGGCAAGCTGCAGAAGGTAAGAGCAATGTATTTTGATGAAGTCTTGCGTAACAGCACACAGGAGAGCAACTAAGAAAGATTTTACCGTGATTCATCCTGTTACATTTCACAGTAATGGGTAATAAGGCCAACCTGAGAAATTGAGAGCTTCAGTTGCATCAGGACATATGTCTGTGTTGCAGGCTCTGGAGGATGCCTTTCTGGCTATTGACGGCATGATCACGACAGAGGATGTGATAAAAGAACTGGCTCAGATCGCCGGCCGTCCTCAGGAAGATGCAGCAAAGGACCGAGTAGCTGAAGAAGATGACGGTGAGGAAATAAGTTCTATTCTTCTCTAAATATTCTGTTTCTGGGTAGTTTTTTCTTCCTCTAAAAAGGTGCATTAAATTGAGGAAGAGAGCACATCCTTTGTGGTTAGCACAAATGTTTGACTGGACACGGAGGGCACAAAGCTGTTTTGATATTGCTGACGTGTTTCTCAGTCATGCTGATTCACAGCTTGCTAATATCCGGCAATGCAGGTCTGTCGTATGGAGATTGGCATCTCAAGTGACTTATTCAACCCTTCCCTCTTATCAGTGGACAATGAGGAAGCTGCGCTTTTGCACGAAGAGGCCACCATGACGATTGAGGAGCTGCTTGTCCGCTATGGGCAGAACCTGAACTCTGTCAGATATGGGAAAAAAGCCAGCCCTGCATCCAAGAAAGAAGCTGGGGATGAGGTGAAGTCCCACTTGGAGAAGGGGGTAAATGGGGAGGCAGAGTGTGAGGCCACAGGAAGTGAGAGCAGCAATGGGAAGGAGAAGGTTGGAGGCTCAGAGGATGGGGCTGGCGGCACAGGGGATGGGGCCAGCAGTAAAGCTCGGGGTTCCAAGACGAGGGCCTGCCGGAAAGCAGGAGGAGATACTGGGGCTGGAGACTCAGGTCAAGGCGAAAAGGCAGCCAAGATGGAGGGGGAGGCCGGGCCCTCCTGCTCTTCCTCCACAGCGCAGGCCCAGTCTGGAACCAAGTCAAAGTTCTTTGAGGACAGTGAAGAGTCTGAGGAGGCAGAAGATGAGTCTGAAGATGGGGGCAGCGAAGAAGAGGTGAGGAAAAATAAAGACTAATGAAGTACACCTCTTCTTTCATGACAGGGTTCCTCAGCGCTGTGGCTAAGTAAGATGCTGTATATCCACATTGTCATTTTGCCTCAGGGTTTAAGCTCTAAATTTAAAAAAAAGTTTAGTACTGGGAAGTGTGAAGTTGGCAGGAAAACTTGCATATACAGCGGCTTACCTGGACAGGGTCTCCTGTTCTATAGGATGCCAATGGGTTTAAAAAAATCTATGTTTTGAAAAGTTCACACTCAAGTTACCTGTAGTGTTGGTGAAGTGTGACTACATTTGTGATGTACTAATGAAACTGAAATCATGGTCTGTCTTTAGGACTGCAGCGAGGAAGATGAAGCTGAATACAGCAGTGAAGCAGATGAAGAAGATGACACTGAAGAGGATGATGAAGAGGAAGAAGAGATGTGCCTTCCCGGGATGGATGGGAAAGAAGAGGTAAAATTATTAATATTTTTTTTTTTTTTGCTACATATGATGAGAAGATGGGCGCTGAGTTATAGTTCCTTTAGCGTTCTGTGTTGTGCATGGTCTAAGATGGTTAATTTGTTTTCTCCAAGCCTGGCTCAGACAGTGGCACCACGGCAGTGGTGTCTCTAATTCGGGGCAAACAACTAATTGTGGCCAACGCCGGGGACTCGCGCTGTGTTGTGTCGGAGAAGGGCAAAGCTGTGGATATGTCCTACGACCACAAACCTGAGGATGAGGTAGAACTGGCCCGGATCAAAAACGCTGGTGGGAAAGTCACCATGGATGGAAGGGTCAATGGAGGGCTCAACCTTTCCCGAGCTATAGGTAAAACTCTTATAGGATTCAGAATGAATTGCTACTGAGAGTCAGTGATTCTTAATAATTTGTGTCTGATAGATGTTACGCATTCTTGTTTTTAATGTCTCAAATGATTTGGCCATTCCCCCTCCCTCTTTTGTATCAGGGGACCACTTTTATAAACGGAACAGGGCGCTTGCTCCAGAAGACCAGATGATCTCAGCCAAGCCTGACGTCAAAGTGCTCACTCTTAATGATGATCATGAATTCATGGTCATTGCGTGTGATGGAATCTGGTAGGCATACCCCAGAAATACGTGTCTACGCCCTGAATGTACATTGCTGCTCTTAGTAGAAAATGTGGTAATGCACAACTGAAGTGTTTGCTCAAGCCATATGACTTTTATCATCCATAGGAATGTTATGAGCAGCCAGGAAGTGGTGGACTTTGTCAGCGAGAGGATAAAGCCCGGTGAGGACGGGAAAGTCCGAGCACTTTCCTCCATCGTAGAAGAGGTATGCCTCATATTATAGTTTATGCCAGACGACATTTTTTGTTTAGTTTCAGGCTGTAAATCCAAAAAATGTATAATATATCATGTGTACATTTCTGTTGTGGAGGAGTAAATGAGCCTTTTCTATGTTTTTGCACAGCTGCTGGACCACTGCTTGGCACCAGACACCTCTGGGGATGGCACAGGCTGCGACAATATGACCTGTATCATCGTGACCTTTGCTCCCCACCCCTGCAGCAGCCAGGCTGAGGGCACCAAGAAGCGCAAACCTGAGGAGAGCAGCCCAGAGAAGAACGGTAGTGACAGCAAGAAGACCAAGACGGAATAGCCCTTGCCGGGCCATATCTGCAGGGCCATTTTTAACAATCAGTTAGGACTTCTCTTGCACCTCCTCCTCCTCCAAAAATGACAGCTTCTGAGGGAAGACTGTGACCGCCTCGGAGTCCGGATGCGGTTATAGCTGTGTTTCTAACACACTGTAAATGTAAATCTGCCATTTCTGTTTCTGGTTTCTAATTATTTTGTTGCCTAATTCTCCCCCGTTCCACCATCTGTTCAACAGCAATATTACGGTGTCTGAAGGTCTTGAGGGAAAAAGAGTGCTGTTGATGAGTCTGAAGTAGTATGTGAATCCTATATGTGCTATATGTTGTTATCCATGCCCGTATTTTTATGTATATATTTCTTTCATACTTGTCAGTTCTGAGGAAGTCTGAAGAAGTGCTTTTTTTGTAATTGTGTGGCCATGTGACTGTTGGTGCTTATTCTTCAAACACCAACATGTTACTACATTCAAATACACATTTTTAAAAAATGTGAGGTCCTGTCTTTATTTTGTCATCAAAAATGGAGGGAAAACAGTAGTGCTTGACAAAATTTCTTGTTTCTGTTCTAGCTTGTTTAAAATAATGAGGGGAATACATAATATAAATCCTAGAATGGTCCCAGAATATGCTGAAGATCATGTTTAATAAAAACCAAATAATAGATTCAATGTATCTCCTTAGATTTCTGTACAACTTGATCACATCATACAATGTAAAGGGTTTATTTTTTTTCCTTTCTTCATTTTCACTTGAGGTGTCGCCAGGACTCAACTGTGTTCTATACACCATAAGGCATGTAGTACTGAATGTGGCAGTATTGCCTTAAACCTGAAGAAATTCTACCTAGGTCCCAGGTATTATCAGTGGGATTTAGTTTGAGCCAAATTACATTTATGTTTCTTTGTAGTTTCTCATTTTCTTCTGAATCTGTGAACACCTGTGCAGTTCCATAGGTTTATATACAAGGTATTTTTGAATATATATTTTGGTACTTTTTAAGAGCATCATTGTGAGTGGTTTAGAATAACAAAATTGTTCAGAAGGAAATGTCATTTTTTTTTTCCTGAATCAATAAACGGATGGAAACAAATGTGTCTTTCTTTGTGAAATTTGGCAAATGTATGCAATAGCTTTAACTTTGTTGTGATATGTGTAATTATTAAAATAAAAGCAGATGTTGCTACTGTGAGAAGTAGACCATATTAGGAACTTACTGAAACTGTTAAAATACTATTTGAAACTAGTTAACTGACAACTTCACAGATGCCTTTTTTGTAGCTTTTAATCAATTTTTAAAACATTCTGAAAACAATCTGATACTCAAGTTTTACAAAAAATGCATACTGTAAAACACTGGGCACAATACAAAAAACTAAAGATTCAATGGCAGAAAGTAAAAATGCAAGTGACCCGATCCAGGTTGTGTTTTACCACAGCGGCCGTGTGAACATGCCTCTCCAGCAACGCGAGTCAGCCATCTGAAAGTCGAGGTCACATGTGTTTCAGCTACTACTCAAAACATAAAAATTAAAATACAAGGTCAGCTCATATGACACACATCGGACTCTCAATATTAGATGTGAAACCTCTTAAAAGAGTTCTTTAGTCCGTGACATCGGGGACCTTTATGTGCACAATTAACTAATGAGTTTCACATAAAATTATTGTCACATATGTAAATTATGTTAAATATGCAAATTCTGATGTTATATATGTAAATTATTATGTGCACAGTTAACTAATGAGTTTCACATAAAATATAAGGCAGTTTGTCCACCTTTATACCACATTTTCTACTAAGAGCGGTGATTATTTAAAAAGAAGATGATGATGATGATAATAATAATAATAATACTAGATCCATTTAAATGATCAGTATAACTGTGCCATTGAAGCAGTGTGTACCTGCAATCTCTTGTTCAGAAATAGCAACTTCTGACGGAGGAAGTCAATTTCCTGTTAAAAAAAGATTCTCAGTTGAACTGCAGACATCAAAAGAGTTTTAATGGTGCTGCCATTTCATAAATACCCTCATTTCCCTTATACTGGTGTATTACATGGAAATAAATGGAAAAAAAAAAATTACCTGAATTATTTTCTCTTGGTTTTTTAATTTAATTTGTGGAACAAGTTCTTCAAGTTGTTCACTCTAAAAAACACGTGGAGACACAGATAAAGTTCATTTTAAGGTTTGTTCAAAAATAAAATAACTAAAGTGATTGTATTAAAAATATCACTTCAGTACTGATCAGTTGCATTTTGGCATTTTGCATTTTCCACGTTTTTGCTGACATGTTGTAAAGTCCAGCACATATGGCCTATGCGTGAAAAAAAATTATATGCAGTGATTAGATAATACTTAAAACACTTGTTTCCTGATACATGTAAGGTGTTTTATTTCAGATGAGAAATATAATAAATGTTTTCCTTGCATGTGTTTGCTGTTCACTTGTAAAAGACAATTTAACGGTACAAGACAACCATGCATATTTTGGATCTGGAAAAAACATCAACATTATTAATCACAATAATTATAACGGCCTAATTTATCTTTATCATTGACTTGAAAACTAGAGTAATACTTTATCTCACAGATATATTCTGAGCTAGAAAACTGAGAACAAAATACGTGACACATTATTTTCCAATACCTTTAGTATCACACGATCCAAGTCGAATCCGAAAGAGCAACGTATTATCTGGAAAATTATATTTGTGGATATTTTAGGAAATATTTTAGGAAAATTCACAGGACTGTAAATAATTGCATAATGTTAACACACTGTGCATAGTCATAGTCTCAGAGTTGTTGTAAATTAAATCATATCACATGTATGTGGCTACAAAAAATGTCAAAAAAAGAGATGAAGAAGATTAAAAGAACTCTTAACTGGTAGAAAGAGTGATGGACACTGATACTACAAGTTGTAACTTGTACAGGTATCAGTTCCCCTGGGTATAGAGACCTCCTGGAATGCAGTCAGCCTGTCACGTGCAATGAGTTCATTCAGTATACATGCTATGAATAATAATAATAATAATAATAATAATAATAATAATAATAATAATAATAAGATATGATACTGTGGAAGCCTAATGAAATATGAAACAACCTAACAATTAAAACGTTATTTTTTAAAAAATATTTAACAAACATTTTCTCTGCACTGATTTATGTACTGATCCTTGATTACAATCCAGAGGATAATGAACAAGCCATTTTTTGCAGCAGTACAATAACAATGAGAAATAAGTTATGTAAAGTATTAACAAATCTAAAAAAAATCTGCTCTTCTTTATCACGCTCCTGTGATGCATCTTTATTTCCTCGTTTTTTATCCGCCAATTAATTATTGTGCAGCACTACACAAAATGGAAGATGCCATGGCTTTGTCGTTTCTATGGCAACGTGAAAAAGCGCGTGAAACAATTGTACAGCAGGATCCGGCCAAGATGACAGATACACACTGCTTTCCTCATTTGCACAAGTTTACACTATCAGTGCACCACAAACGTACCATGGAGGTCGAGCCTTTTTACAGCGATCCACACTTTAAACTCGCCCGTTTTCTCAGAAGCCCTATTACCATATTGAAATCTCGTGCCATACGTGTACAAATGCGCCGCGCGGGAGAAGCAGCTCGCACCGGGACCGCGCCCCGCCTCCGCAGCTCGTCCTTTCTTCCTTATACGGAGAGACTTCCGGCTTTGTCCACGTGCTGCCATGCACATGCGCAAAGTACTCGGCGCCACAGTTCAAAATGTGAACAGAATAATGAGGATTTTTAAAAAAAAAAAAAAAAAAAATATTTATTACTTTTATTATTTTTTTAAATTGTATTTTCATTACCATAACTGAATCTCCAATGCGGATGCAAAATGAGATGTATTTTTTCCCCCAAGTGCTGAAGTAAGAGGGAACGTTAGGAAGGACGCCCGTTGGGTTATACGCCGGTTGTGCCGCTGAAGAAGAAGAAGAAGATGAGGAGAAGCGCGGTTCGTATTTCGTTTCTGACGCGCGATACATACAGTGACACACACACACACAACTGGGCACATAAGTTACTTGATAGCTGGAAAACCGAAGGAACTGTGTGTATTAAAAAAAAAAAAAAAAAAAAAAAAAAACCCTTAAGTTAGGCCCAAACATTCTCTCTCTTACATCTCATCTGTGTCCAACAGGCTGGCGGTGGAAGCAACCAGAAGCACATCACGTCCTTCTTCTCTGCTGGTGCCTTGGTATGTACATATCATGTATGTATGTATCTGTGTGTGTATGTGTATCTATCTATCTATCTATCTATCTATCTATCTATCTATCTATCTTTCTTTCTTTCTTGTATCTGTGTGTGTTTAATTTTTGGGTGGTGCAGGGAGTCCTCCTGGGCTGTGTATTCAGATGTAGGTTTGAATAATGTCGGAGTGGACTGTGCATGTTCTCCCTGTGTTCGTGTGAGTTTCCCACCACAACCCAAAAGTGTTCCAGGTGATTCGCTCACTATAGTCTATACTGGCTGCAGTGTGAGGTTGCGCTGTGGTGGACTGGTGTCCCATCAGAGTGTACCCTGGATCGCACCGTATGTTTCTGGAGTCAACGTCGTCATCATGGTACTTCGTAACGCTTCGCAGTTTCTAGAATGTTTACTAGAGTCCATACCAGGTATTATAAGCTGTGTCCATAATTTTTAGTAACCGTCTATGTAGTTTTACATATTTATACAGTTAGTCCAATAATACGACTTTTAAGGGGTTCACTAACCATAAAATTATCTCTGTTTGATTTGTCTGTTTTGATTAAATAACTCTTAATAATTTTAAATAAATGTTTTAATTAGATTTAATTTTACTCATTTTGCAGATGCTCTTCTACAGAGTCAAGTGCAATGAACATGCATACTAGGTGACACCTTTTTCATCTAAGGTGAAGTTCAATGGTAGATACACTGTACTACACTACCTATAGTCATTCACTCACTTATAACAAAGGCAATGTGACACACACACACAGTGGGTGGTTTAGTGTCAGTAATTAACCTGAGAACATGTCTTTGGAGTGGGAGAGGAAACCCTTGTGAAAACAGGAAGAACATGCAAACTCCACACAGACTTAGTGGGGATCAAACCTGTGTTCAGTGTTACCGTGCCACTCTGTGATTAACTTCGGTGAATTAACTATCTTTTCGCAGGGCATGGCATCTGCTTTGAAGAAGAGTGGATGTAACAGGATGAAAAGGGAGGCTTCTGACATGAAGCCCATGATGTCTGATCTGCATGGAGATGTTGAGAAGGAGACTGAGAACTTTCCCGTTTCCCCGTGTCCGTCGTTTATTCCAGAGACCCCCGACAGCCAGATTTGGCCCTCGTGCCCAAAGCTAGAGGCTAAAGGAGAGGTGTGCTCACCTGTAGCACGTAAATCTCATTCAGGGCCATTGGCCTCCAAGCAGTATCTGGCAGCCAGGAGGCCCTCACTGTTCCCTGCACTGGAAGAAAAGCCTTTAGTAGAGATGTCACCTGCGGGTCACAACAGATCTGTTCAGAGCGGCTCCACAAAGAGGCCACCACTGTGTTTCCGTGACGAGGCGCTAAATACCAAGTTGAGGAAGACCTTCTCACTCACCCCCATTCGTGGCCCCTCCGCTGAGGATATTCTTAATGATGAGGATCTAGGCATCTGCCTGGAGATGATTGAGGATTCTGCTGGTGCGCAGGTCAAGAGAAAGTCGAGCATCGCCAGGCAAGGAGCAGACTGGAAACGCAGGCAGGTCCTCATAGGGGATGTAAGGAGATCCGCTCTTGGCCCTGAACCTAACGAAGTGAAGAGGAAAGCTCTGTCGCCACTGAAGACCGTTCAGATTGACAGGAAGCCCTCAAATGTTTTCTCGAGTAAGCTCTTTGGTACCTTGTCCTCGAGCACTGAACAGAAAGCTGACGTACCTGTAAGAAGCAATAGTGTCCGAGCATCTCCCGTTGGACCAGCAGCCTTGGAAAGTCCAGTCAATCTAAGAGCTCTTGAGGGATGGGAGAATGACATTGAAAGCAGTGGCATAGAAAACCTGCAAGCTCCTCTCACTGATGAGGACGCTTTTGGGGACACTCAGCCATCGAGCAGTGGAGATGCCAGTCAGAATGCCCTCACGTGCTCAGAAGATGATTTCATTGGTGATGAGGCCTTTTGGTTTGATGAGAAGATTGAGCTGAATGAGATGGAGACCTCAAAAACTGTCACAGAGTAAGACAGACCCTTAAATAGACTGCCTTATTAAATAATGAACTGAAAATCTGTGTTTCTTGTTTTATGTGTTGTCCTAACAGATGACAGTATATTTGCTCTCTTCTGTTGCTTGTTGTTGTCATGTAATCATTGTATTTTTCTGTGGGATGTGTGTCGCTTTGGGGAAAAGCGTGTGCTATATAAATTAAAGCGTACATGTCTGCCTTACTTAATTGTCCAATCTGGACTTTGTTCATTTAGGAGACGGATTCCGGAAGATGTTATCTTGTCCACTGGGCTCTACAATAGGTACTGGGTTCTAGATGTGCAGGAAGCCGTGGGTCCCAGTGGCACATTGGAAAAACATCTGAAAATTACTGCTTCCAAGACCACGCAGCCAACTGAAACCTGCATTTTGAAGGACGGATGGTAAAAAAAAAAAAAAAAACTTTTGCTGAGTTGTGATGAATATCCTTGCTTTGATTCTTAAACTGTGTTTATAAAGGAATCCCCATAAATTCTGATGGACACTGTTTTTGACTGTGGTTTTCCCCCTAGGGAGTCCATGGTGGTTGCTGTGGGTGACATTGTGCACCTGGAGGGTGAATGTGTCTCAGGAACCTGGGTGATTGACAGAGAGTCTGGATTCTTGGTCTTGCTGCCAGACATTTTGATCTCAAGCACCAGCATTGCAAGCAGTATCCGTTGCATGAGACGGGGAGTGCTGGGGGAGAGGTTTAAGGTACAAATATTACAACGGCTTCTGATATCAATGTTTGGACTGTGGGAGGAAATGGCACCAGTGAGAAAGCCATGTGAACATGGGGAGAACGTGGTAAATCCACACAGACTGAGCCAGATTGAAACCCACTGTTGAAATTTCAGTCCATGAACGGTGAGGCACCAGCACTACTGGCTGTAGTGAAAACAAGATATGTCAGATGGTTAATTGATCGATCGATTGATTTGTCCCTCTGTGCAGGCTTTTGAGGGAGGTTCCAAGCAGATGCTTAATGGTACCATAGTTCATGACATCTTCCAGAAGGCAGGAATGTCCAGGGACTTTGCTCTGGAGAAGCTCCACCAGCTTGCTGACGAAGCCCTGATGGGTTCGAGCTACCTCAAGGAAATGTAAGGGTCAACATTTGCTGTTTAAAGCCTTCAGCAAATTTATAGCTGCTTGGTGCATTGTTGTTTAGGTTCTGACTTCACAGGTCCTATGAAACTATGTAATGGCAATGCCTACAAAAACATTTTGTTTTTAATATTTGTTTAATGTGTATTGTGACTGCTGATTCTCCTGCTATGTAGGTATAGCCTGAAGCTCACTCAGGAAGACATGAGGCAGGAGGTGGAGGAGTATTTATCCCCTGTCTCCGAGTGGGCAGATGACTACCTCCGCTCCTCCCCTCTGGAAGGGAGGAAACGGCTAATGCTCAAACTGTGAGTTTTCCTTCCTTCTCTTTTGTCATATGCGTGTCTCACAAGTGCACGTGTTAACGATGAAAGGATTTAGGGTGGCTTTATGAGCAGTTTGGGGTCTGAGTATTCGCTAAATATACTTCTGCGGTCAGTCAACAGTTTTGTTTTAGTGAATTCAGAAAGCTGTAACTGTTCCTGGTTGCTGCATAGGCCAAGTGAGCCCCAAAAACAGGATGCTGAATGCAGCGTCGCAGTCACAGACTTCGTGGACATTGAGGAGAACATCTGGTCCCCTCGCTTTGGCCTGAAGGGGAAGATCGACCTGACAGCCAGGGTGCGAATCCATCGCAGGGGCCGGCCATGGCAGGAGCGGGTGGTGCCCCTGGAGCTGAAGACGGGGAGGGAGTCCAATTCCATTGAGCACCGCAGTCAGGTACCATCATGCAGAGTGTAGCTGTACCTGTGAGGAACAACCACTTCAGGAGAAACAGACCTGTTTTTTTTTTTTCTTTTTCTTTCTAACAGTTGCTTAGACGTGGTTCTGTAGTTGATTATTACTGAGCAGTACATTAAAATATACACATACAAAATCAAAGGACGCAGGTTTATTCTTGCTCCTACTGTAGTACCCCTGAGAAAGGTACTTCCCCCTAATTACTTGAGTAAAAATTACCCTGCTGTATAAACTATTACCTTAATATACAAGGCTAACATTGTCACAGGTCACGTTGGAGAAAAAGGGTCAACTTAAATGAATGCATAATTATAATAGTGCACAGACCTCAGACTGCAGACCCGACCTTTTCTTTGAGTATAATTTTACTTTTAGTCATTTAGCAGATTCTTTTCTCCAAAGTGATGTACACCTTTGTAAACAGAGGACGAGTCTCAATGTCGATTAGTCCAATACCACCGTTTTGTGCCAGCATGCGTTACATGAGTTGGTATGTGTAGAATTGATAGGTGTTGCATGAAGGTTTTAAGGAAGCCCTTGAGGCAGCAGGGCCCTGTTTGGGCTATGTGTGTTCAGCCCAGTTAAATGATTCTCCTGCTGTGTAGGTATAGCCTGAAAATGATTCTGGAGGTCCTCCTTTACAGGTCATTCTGTACAACTTGATGAGCTTGGAGAGACGCAGTGATGCAGAAGCAGGTTTTCTGCTTTACCTGAAGACTGGCAACATGCACCCAATTGTAAGCAGCCATATGGACAAGAGAGGTGAACACTTATGTTTTTTGAAATTCATTATTAGTTTTGTGTACTGAGTTGCTTACAATAACTTACTCATTTATATAGGCTTGTAATTCTTATTGTATCAGTTCAGGGTAAGTTGGTTTCTCAAAGGTGCAACAAAATGAGGAGGATTTGAATCTAGGTCTCTAACCACTACACTATCTGCTATCTCCTACTTTTTTGTTTTGAAGATTGTAAAAAGGTTATTAATATCCTACCTCTTAAGTCCTGATTTGTCTACCATCCTGTTGACAGAGTTATTAAAATTAAGAAACACCCTGGCTCATCACCTTGGCAACAGCTTAGTGCAAGAAGACGGGAAACACCCTCAGCTGGCACCGCTGCCACCCATAATTTCTGACTCTATGGCCTGCAAGTACTGTCCTCAGAGGAGGAACTGTGCTCTCTACAACAGGTGCAGTCACATTGTCAGGTGTCCTTACTCTGAAAATCAACAGTGTACCTTAAAGGCACATCATCTGCAAAATACAAATTTGCATTGTTAATTTCTGTGTAGCTGATACCTTTGTCCAGAGTAACATACAGTGCTGAATACACTACACTAAGCCAATTGTGTTTACCCATCCAAACAGAGCAATGTCACACACATTTTCTCACACAGACACATTAAGGGCAGTTTATATTTCCCAGTTCAAGTCTTTGCGCTGTGGGAGGAAACCAGGGCACCAGGAAACCCATATGAACACAGAGAGAACATGCAAATTCCAGACAGACTGAACTGTATTCAAACCCACATCCCACTTTTGGTCACATCTATGTTTAACTGACCCAAAATCTGAGCAGGGTGCAGTGGAGCAGGGTTCATGCTGTTTTTTTTTTTTGGACAGGGCTGTGGAGAGCAGAGGTCAGTGTGGTCTTGAGCCTCCCAACAAGTCCCAGTCCCCCTTCCTGGAGGAGGAGAGCCAGCACCTGAGGGAAGCCCACCTGCAGTACTTCAGCCAATGGGTTCTGCTGTGCACTCTGGAGGCTGTCTCAGCAGAAAGCAGGGGTGGACGGAGGAGCATCTGGCTGCAGAACACCCAGGAGAAGTATGTCTTGCACCATACAGCTCATCTCTATGTGCCTGGCCCTCTGTCTCCTTGGGAGGCAGGGCATAGAGAGTCCTGCTCAGACTGGCTGAACTCAATGGGAGTCTCAAAGTATTTTACTGGTAGCAAAGCTTGTGGTAACTTTGGGTGTCTTGTAAATCTGAAAAATGTAAGGATTTCATTAAAGAGGGTTTATGAAATCGTACCCCTTCTTATGACAACTTGCTTGACTTTGTGTAGAGATGTTGCATTTAGTGCTGAAAATAAGGTTGCTTGCAGAGGATCAGTATTGACTGGCGTCTTGCGATATGAAAAATAAACCTACTCTTCACAGGATATTTTCAGGGATGTCTCAACTGTGCTGTAATGTGAGACTGTAATATACATCTTGGAAGGGGTGCCAGTCCATCAAAGGGAAGCCACATACACACTCTGGTCTTAATTTGGGCAGCATGGTGGCACAGCAAGTAGTGCTGCTGTCTCACAGCGCCTGGATGGTGCGAGAGAACATGGGTTCGATCCCCGCTCAGTCTGTGTGAAGTTTGCATGTTCTCCCTGTGTCTACATGGATTTCCTCCAGGTGCTCTGGTTTCCTCCCACACTCCAAAGACCTGCTGTTGGGGTTCACCCATAGTGTTTGTGACAGAAAGAGTGTGTTCCACTGATGTATGGATGAGTGACCCATTGTAAGTAGTGTATCTAGCAGTGTAAGTCACCTTGGTGAATAAGGTGTGTGGGCTGGTAACACTACATAGTATCCATTGTAAGTCGCTTTGGATAAAAGCGTCTGCTAAATAAATAAATGTAATTTAGAAAATGCAGCATTCTGGTAATTAGTGTAAATTCTTTACCCATATCTCCCTTTGAATGCCTGTTTGACATTCTGTCTCCTGCTTCTCAGGGAAACCCAAGGTGGGTGCGTGGGCAACTTGTTGAGAACTGGTAAAGTGACAGTAATGTCAGACAACAAGTACGTCCACCACTTCAGGCGACAAGGCCCGGAGTTAGCTGGCGCTGGCTTCAACGTGGGGGATAAGATTGTGGTCAGCGGCCAGGATGTGAAGCTGTTTGCTGTGGCAAAGGGCTATGTCACTGAAGTCAGCAGACATGGCGTGGCCTGTAGTCTGGATCAGTAAGATCAGTTTTTAAATAGCTTATGTCTGGACTTGGTCTCCTTTATAACTTAATTTGAACAAGCACTTTAATGGATAAGTCCAGTAACATTCTAATTGTGACATGATTTCACTTGAAAACATTTTTTTAAGAGTTGCCCTTATGTCAGTGTTCTGAGCACTGCTTTCTAACAATTATAATTTCCTTTTTGAATCATTGCTATAGGAATCTGTCCAAGCTGCCAGGAGATGTTGTGTTTCGACTGGACCAGGATGAGGGCGAGAAGCAGTTGTATATCCATCTAGGAAATCTCTCCAAACTCATGGAGAACTCCCCGGAAAGGTGTGTTTCTTACATTAGCGCCTTTTTCCTT
Source organism: Scleropages formosus (assembly GCF_900964775.1). NCBI lineage: Eukaryota > Metazoa > Chordata > Actinopteri > Osteoglossiformes > Osteoglossidae > Scleropages > Scleropages formosus. Next base: position 6,504,221 of record NC_041809.1, read on the forward strand.
GTAATTATGTATTGAATAATACAAGAGTCAGGCATGTTGATATGTCGTTGTTTTAAAAACATTCTAAATACTTCTGTAGTACTGTTGGATAAGGTACATTCTTTGAATGACTAATAAAAATTGTATAAATGGGTTAAATAACTGTAGGTGCCTCAACACTGAGTCACTTTGGAGAAAAATGTAAATGAATTGAATAAATGTAATTTAAATGTAATATGCATTGATTGTCAGCAAAATAAGAACAAGGGAAGAGAGTAGGGAGACTTGTAAATTAGTTCTAGAAGTTGTATATGGTAGTTGCGAGCCCCACTGTTTTCTATCAGACAAGTTTATTGGAATTCTGTTTTACATTAACACCTGTTTCCTGTATCCAGTTGGGGACTTAAAATGATTTAACTCTGATTTTTTTTTTTGAATTTGGAGACAGACTTCTAATAGGTTATGTAATTTTCCGTGGAATGACCCACTCAGGTTGTCGTCATGGTCCTCGTAGCAACGCAATTTCTGCTTTGATTCTGATATCCCATGAATCTCTGCATCCTCAGCGAACGGCTCCGGAGGCTTGTCGTGGAGTTCGACCCTCCTCGCTTCATCCCATCTTTGAGCAGTGTATTGCCTCAAGACGCTAAGGACACTGTCGCCAATATCCTAAAAGGTCTGTCGTTAGACTTTTCAACCCACAGTTCCTTTCATTTAGCAAATTTTTCAGTAAAGCTGCTCACATCCACTATCTTTTTCAAATGTAGTACCCCCAAAAATCCCTCTTCAGAATTCGAGACTATGGTGCTAATCAACGTGCTTTATCAATGTATATGAACTTCCAGGGCTGAACAAACCTCAAAAGCAAGCCATGAAGAAGGTTTTGCTGTCCAAGGACTATACTCTCATCGTGGGTATGCCAGGGACTGGAAAGACCACCACCATCTGTTCTCTGGTATGTTCAATACAAGCTGATTCTTTCCAGACTTGTACTGACAGTGTTTTCCTTAAATCTGATGTCAGTGTTGATAAATATGCCGGAAAACATCAGTGCCAAGATGCTCTTAACCACATTTAATAAGCACTTAAGCAATTTTGTTATAAGCCTAACATTGTAAGTGGCCATGGTCAAAGTGTAATAGTAGCAGCAATATAATCACAGTGGCTCCTTGTGCTAAGTATAGTAGAGTTATGAATTTTCTATGATATAAATGTTTTTTATAGTTTATTTTAATAGCATTTTATATGTGTCTGCTTTGTGACATTTCTGCTTGTTGTGGAGTGAACACAATCTACAGAAAGGAGTTTGGGCCTGGACTAATTCAGCTTAGTTTGAGTGTTTACAGCTTGTCTGCCATTGACTGTCCATAGTCAATAATAAGATGAGGGACATTGCATGTGTCTAAGGGAGGAGCTGTCAACAATTATCACAGAGGAGCTTGTGCGAATTAATATTTTCAGTAATTTTATATTTTTAATTTCAGTATAGCTCAAAATTAATGGGGTATCTGTATTAGTAAAGGTATCTGTACTCAACATTTACTTGATTGATCAGGTAATAAAATTTAATGAAGTAGATTGTAACTAACACCATTCAGTGTTTGGCTCTTGCTTGTTCAGTTGCTACATCCTTGCGTGTATGTCAGCTATCCTGAGGTCCTCGTTGGTATAAAGTGGTAATACTTCATGGTACTTGTGAAAGTGGGCAGCGATCACCTATGTACGGCATTCCCACACCCTGCGCAGGTACGGATCCTGCACGCATGTGGCTTCAGCGTTCTGGTCACCAGTTACACACATTCGGCTGTGGACAACATCTTGCTGAAGCTGCGCAGGTTCAAGGTGAGCTTCCTGCGGTTGGGCCACGCTCACAAGGTGCACCCTGACATCAGGCCTTTCACCGAGGAGCAGATCTGCGCCCGCAGCGTTCACAGCCTGCCTGAACTGGAGCAGCTGTACAACCAGGAGGTGGGTGGGCTGAGGGAGTGGTGTTTCACAAACTTGCCATGTAATGTTAAACAGTGGCTAAATGAGGTGTTCTGTAAGGTATGGAAGAAGTAAGTGTATCAATCATTAATGACAGGTTATTTGAAATAAGATGCAGTGCAAGGAAATTATCAAGGTCCAAATCAAACAAATTAACAGCAATATTATATTAAAGAAACCAGTTATGAATCCAGTCAGATTTACATATACCTCTGGAATGGATGGAGATGCTGAAAAACTATCTTTAGTACTTGTTTTAGGAAACATGAGGATGCAGGATCAGTTGAATGTAACAGCCTGTGAATTTCAGTTGCCTGAAGAGTCCACAAGATGCAGACTTTCTCTTTGTTACATGTTTCCTCCTGGCTGATCACCTGTTGGAAGCATGTTGCTCTATGGTCTTATGTCACACCTTTCCTCACTACACCCCTAGCTGGTGGTTGCCACTACATGCATGGGCATTAGACACCCCATTTTCAGCCGACGCCGCTTTGACTTCTGCATTGTGGATGAGGCCTCCCAGATCAGCCAGCCTGTGTGCCTGGGGCCGCTGTTCTATGCTAAGCGCTTTGTCCTGGTGGGCGATCATCAGCAGCTGGCCCCCATTGTGAAGAGTCCTCAGGCCAGGTAACCATGGTCTCTCGCCACTGATTACTTTTCCCAGCAATCCTTCGTAGGGTGGTGTACTCACTGGGGGTTGTGCTTTGAAGCTCCCTGGTAACAGAACTCAGTTTTGCAGTAAGAGCTTTTACATACCTTGTCTTGTAGGGCTCTTGGGATGGACGAGAGCTTGTTCAAGCGTTTAGAACACCACAGCGATGCGGTGGTGCAGCTGAATGTGCAGTATAGGATGAACAGGTCTGTATTTTCATTAATATCTCCACTTTCAATGCGTGCAGCTGTGTGTTTCTCTTTATTAATGGTTCTGAACAGATGCACATATGTAATAGTACAGTTGTCCCTTGTAAATGGAATTTTAATTTGTATTAATACTAAAGGATGGCATGGTATTTGCAGGTAGCACTAGTTATCAAGGGCTGTGTATTTAAATGTGGCTTTTAGTCCAGCTCAGTCTGTGCAGAGTTTGCACAGGGTTTCCTCCAGGTGCTCATTTTTACCCATAGTCCAGAGACATGTCTCAAGTCCAGTCATTCAAGTGAATTTGAGAATCTTAATTGCCTATAGATAATTAGTGAGACAGATATGTGATGGACTGGCATTGTATCCTGGGTGTACCCTGCTTTGCACCCTCTGTTTCCAGATTTATGCTTCAGGACCACAGTGACTCTGTACTGGACAAGCAGGCTATGAAAAGGGGGGGGAATTATATCAATTGAAAGGAATGTATTCTCTACTGAAACTGATCCTTTAAGCATTTATCTAACATATGAAATGTCTTTTTATTTGAAATGCTGTCTTGTTTTGACCTGAACTTGTTTCCTCAGTAAGATCATGTCTCTGAGCAACATGCTGATGTATGGAGGGAAACTGGAGTGTGGATCAGAGCGAACAGCCAATGCTGTACTGGAACTTCCAGGCAGGGGCGCTCTACTGCAGGAACTGGAACTCTCCGTGAGCCACACTGAGTATCTGGCCTGGGTCCAGGCTGTCCTGGAACCTCAGAAGCCCATCTGCTTCCTGGATACTAATAAGGTGAGACCACCACCTCATTGGTTGTAACATGCCCAGTTCTGCCACCTTGAGTATTGTCTTGTTCTCTAAAAACAGCAAATGGACACAGAGCGTACGTGAACATTTTGTTGTACAGGTTCCTGCTCCAGAATTGGTGACGAAAGGAGGAATCAGTAACCCTACGGAGGCCTTTTTGGTGCACTGTGTAGTCAGACTACTGCTGAAGGTGTGTCTATGGAATAAAAGTAAAACGTGGGATCTTCCACCTCTGAGAGTAGCCTAAGCTTTGTGCCTTTTTTTTCTTTTTTTAAAATTCCAAAGCCTTCACTACATTCATGGGTACAAGTTATAGTTTCATTAGTCCTTATTGTGGGTTTCCTAAAGTTTCAGTTATAGAAAACTGGTGGGTTCATCTGCTTTATTACTCAAATGGACTACTGCAGCGAAGTTACTGTCACTGTATGACTGGATTTAATAAAAAATAATGCTGCTGCATGCAGCACATTGTGCAATAAACAGATACTCTAATAAGATGTGAATTCCTGCTCCCCCACACCCAGGCAGGCTGTCATGCATCCAACATCGGGATTATCGCACCCTACCGACAGCAACTGAGTTCCATCTCCAGCCTGCTGGGGGACTCAGCATTCAGTGCAGTGGAGGTCAACACAGTAGACAAGTACCAGGGCCGGGACAAGAGCGTTGTCATTGTGTCCTTTGTCCGGAGCCACACAGAAGGCTACGTAAGTGTCCTGCCTGTCACAGACAGGGCTTTTTTTTTTTTTTTTCCCCCCCCCTCCCTACAGTGAGCCCATATTGGTTAAATGTGCTACGCATGCTTCAGATTAACATCCTGAGCTGACAAAACACTGGAAAAAGTAAGAATAGTCTCAGGATTTCTAAGAGATGCTTGTGAGTGGGCACACCACTATGAAACAAGTAATATGTATGGGAGAATCTAGGCAATGTGCTGGGTACTGCTCTCCTGGTGTGGTACTCCATGTCACCATGGCTCAAATTCTGAAATAAAGTATCTGATCTTGTTGGATGTTTATCATTTTATATGAGCAGACAGTTTGTTTCGTGGTATAATTTACATGTGATCATAGTTGAACTGTGGTATTGTGAGTGCTTGTAGGGGAAGACTGCACACATTGTTTGAAGTAGAGGAAAAACAATGGGTCTGTGAATGTTAAAATAAAGCTAATTTTGCATTGGCTTTTTTTTTTTTTTTTTTATCTTGGGCATTCAGTTTCAAATTGCTTAAGAGCACATTGATGTACAGAGTTGTACGAGTCACACTGCTTGTGGGCGAGAAGTTGTTTTTAAAGTCATCCACATGCACAGGTGGGCGAGCTGCTGAAGGACTGGCGCCGGCTAAACGTTGCTGTCACGCGAGCCAAACACAAGCTGATTATGCTGGGCTGCTCTCCCACCCTGTGCCACTATGCCCCTTTGGAAAAATTGCTGAAACACATGGAAGAGGAGGCCATGATATCCTTTCACTGTGTTCCTATGACACAGGAAGTGATTTGCTCAAGTTTTCATGGAGTTAAAAATGGGGGATGCAAAACTAATGGCAAGATTTACATTACATCACCATACCAGTGTTTACAATATTACTTAAATCGGTGCAAATGGTCTAGTGGCTGATGTTTATTCTGAGGGACTGGTATTTGATTGGGGTCAGTAATGGTTTTGTAGGGATCACTAACTCATGGTGAAACAAAAAGCTTGTTTTTCTTTAACTGAAACCCACATTGTCCAGCTGCCACCAGCTGTCCATGAAGCACTGCCAGCCATACATCTCATGTAAGGAACATGTGGTGAAAGGTACTGCCTCCACCTGGCAAACTGGTTTCTTAGATACTCTTGTCTCTTGGACTTTAGATTATAAATCTTTCTGAAGGGATGATGTTATTTGAATATACAAATGGTAAGGTCTGAAATAATGCAACAGTTGTGATTTTTCTGCTGCTATTAGGCATGACACAGTTGCAGTGTCCCAAAGCACACAATTTTACAGAATCTTTAGTTCAGTTCTTCCCCTGTTTAACTATGCTAATTCAAACTTTCATTGTATTTTTTCCAATCAGTTAATGTTTTACTTGAATGTCATCTAAGTTGGAACATTGCAAACAATGTAATATTGTGAAAAGCTGCTGGAAACTAGGCAGAAGACATCTGTTGTCAGGGTATGCAAGTCATCAGGTTATGCATTTCACATAACTAAGTTTTTCCATCAGGAAATGGTACAATAGTTTTTCCTTTAGCACTGACTACTAATCACAAGGAAGGAAAACTGTATATGTTAACATTTCAATTTCATGTTTGTCATTACCTATTATCAAGGTCTTCCAGTTTAGTCCAACTGCAAGCAAAGTACTTTAAATAACATGTGAAAAGTCACCAATTTGTTGTACCAAAGGATCATAGGAGCTGCAAAAAATATGAAGTTGTGGAAAAGGTTGTTGCTGTATTATTCTAGAACACTTTATTCACAAATCCTTACTATCCAACTTAAACTGAATAGTGTGGTTTCATAGCCTTGCTGCTGACCTGAATAAAATTGTCTACTTCACAGGTGATAAATACACCTTTTACATTTTACTTCAGGTCCCTTTTACCTCACAGCTAGACTTTTGTTTGTGCTGTTTTATAGCTGTACATCCTGAACCAGTATTTAAATTCTCTTTATAGAAATTTTGTACAGTACAATTGTTTCAAAGGTGTTTTGCTTTTTAAATAAAGATGACTATTAAAATGTTTGGTTGCAGTAATTTTACTAAATCTATTATCCATTGTAAATGACAAAAGGGGACTTTTGGCCAAGAAAAACCATTAATTGAACATTACATGTTGCAGATTTGACCTTACTATGGAAGGCAAGAGAGCTAAGAGTTGTTAATGTTTGTTTTACACATGTCACACATACTGTAAGGCTAAAGCATGTAATTTGTCCATTAACATCCTATGAGACAGTTTGAAGTAAGCTAAACAACACTTTGCAGACATGGAGACTTCTCTAACTGCAGACATTTTTTGCAGTTAAACTAATGGCAAGCATGGTGAGGTTAAGCACAGGCATCTATGTGTTTCTCATGGAGAGTTTAACACCTTCAGTGGTCCAGTTCAGAGTGGGAGTATGAGCATCCCCTTCAGTACCGTGACAGCTCTACCAGCAATGTCGACTCTTCCGTCATCTTTCAGGTTCAGAGTGAGCTCTCCACCTCGGCTGGAGCACTGGTAGGCTAACGTGCGCACACACAGTTTTCCATTTAACTGCAACAGCGTTCAGTGTACTGAACCAGTCTTGAATAATTGCATTCATATTTCTTATACACTGAAGTGACTTACTGAGAATCTGTTCAAGAATTCTCAATACTTTTACAAACAGTAATTGCGATGTCTGAAGAATTTCACAGGTTCAGATATCTATTTTAAATTGTTTTCTCAATGAACAGCAATTAAAAATACTTACCCAGCATCTTTTTCTTGTCTAGTTTCTCTGACCAGTAACTGCCAAGTATAGTGTGTGCAGAGCCTGAAAATGCCAAGTAAAAATGGCACACATTCATACCTGACTTAACAGAAAGTAATTGCAAGGTGTGGGTTAAAAATGACTCTTGCTGTTACCCCCAGAAAGTCATACTTTAGGACACATGAATTCCAACAACACTCACCGGTCACAGGGTCCTCTGGAATCCCATGCCAGGGGGCAAAGTTCCTGGAGATGAAATCGTATGCTGGTTTTGAGGAAGGGTCTCCTTTCATCGTGACGATGATGGACTTTATCCTCCCGCTGCTCTCGGCATGCAGAAGAGCTTCCGGATCAGGCTGAAGGGAGGTCAAAGCCGTCCTGAAACATCACCAGAAAAAACCTCAAAGCTACAAAGGCACATAGAGCAATTACAGCCATATTTTCCAGGCATTAAGATTCAATAAGGAACCTTCTATAAGCTTGTCTATGTACCTGTCACAATGATCACTCAGACGCACCATTAGCGCCTTTATCGCTCCGCAGTGCTGCACATCAGCAACAGGCAGGTCTCCAACTGCAATCTGCAGGATACCATTCAAACCATGAACTATAGATACATTGATTCCCCATAAGCAAACCATATCTGAACTATAATTTGCTAACAGCAATAGAGCATATGTAAAAGCATAGAATTTTAACTCAGCAAGGTGGGTATGACATTATTATGAATTAAAGTTTAAATGTCTTGTACTTTCAAGCATTCATTGGTTTCCACTATAGTATTCCATTGTAGATTTGCTTTAAATTCCAAGAATTAAATACACTATTGTTAAAAATTCTGCCAACTTACTTTAATTAGATCTTTCACCTCTTTTGGGTCCTGAAGAACATAAGAATAGATAGTTATAAATCATTTATAACCTTGCAAAGATTAAGCTATAAATGATTAACTAGGAAAATGTAGAACTAAGGACTGGGCTAAGGATAAGACAGAGAATGCTAGTGTCATAAGGCAGTGAAAGTTCCAGTTTTGAAACAAGATGTTTTTAAATAACAGCCATGAAATATGGGAGACATACAGTACTACAGTATAATTGCTATGTCACACCCTACATCGCCACATTTTGCCTACCTGTGGAGTGGGCTTGTTTTGAGGAAAATCCATGACTATGGCCTCTTCATGCATGCGAACATACAGCTCACCGCTCAGAGTCTCAAATGTCACGGAGGGGTTAACATTTTCTTTTAAATACATAAAAAATGTATTACAAGGGCACCAGTTCAAGCATCATACAGTGGGTGTATTTCATATTCTTAAACTCACTTTGTTTTCTTCGTAAGAGTTACTTCGCTGCTTCTACAAGAGCACAAAGTATGTCACAGCTGTCTATACAATATATATATATGTTAACATATTTACTGTGTGTGTATATATGTCATTTTTACATGATTTTTACCCAGGGGAAGATCTTATAAATGGTAAGTTAAAAAGAGAAAAAGACATAAGTATGAGTGTTCATCACACAAGATGTTTTTTCTGTATATGAGGACCGCTAGTGTCTCCACTCAAAAAACTCATACTTTTGTGGTAAAACAGCACAGCCGCTGAAGCAATGGTGGCATGTCCACACAGGGGGATTTCATTTTTCGGGGTAAACCACCTCAGCCCAAAACGGACCCCTGCAAGGAAGACAAAACTGAAATTGCTAACATTATCCAAGTAATGACAATAGATTTAAGACGCATTTAATGTGAACAAGCTGTTTATCCTGTATAAAAACGATGTAGGATCAGAACCAGAACTCTTGTTCCAGGCAAAGTGTGGCTGTGACATTTGATAAATGTTTTTGTATAGTGTGAGACAAATAGAATTTCTACAGCAAAATTCTGCAAAACTGATTTGCTTTTTAATACCTGCACATCTGAATAAATGGAAGATTACACATCCATACACAACCATGTTACATGGTTTAACAGAACACCTGAACTGAAGTCATCCGAAGAGTTCAGTGTCCAGATGAACGCCGTCTCTGAAAGGTTCATCTCTGCTGCAATTTTCTGGTACAGGTCATCGTGCAATTCCTGGGTATGTGGAAAAGCATTTCAATTATTACTATTACTTGTTTAAATAAATTAACCGCTGTCAGCCACTTGATCACGGAACGGCTTGGTGACACTCACATGTTGCAGAAGGCAAACCGCTGCAGGATTGCCTCGGAAAGCTTGGGTGGTGAAGGCATCCACTACGAATATGGGGATGTTCATGGCTCACCGTAGGCTGTCAGGGTGTTTCACAGATTCACCGTGGACCTGCAATAATGCTGTGTGACTGAGACCCCTCTGTGCTGAATTTATTTATTTAAGTGCTCTGCAATGGACTTTAATCCTCTGAGGAGTAAGGCCTCATTTAAAGGGACACCGTCAGAGAGATTTAAAACTTTAAAGCTGCATGGAGATTAAAATACTTTGACTCACCAAAAAAAATTATGTATTTTTTAAATTATCACAGCTGCAAAAAAAAAAAAAAAACCTGCCACTTTATAGGGGAAACTAACATACTGTACTAATAAACTAAATATGGGTGGCACAGAGGGCCGCACCTGGGTGGTGTGAGAGGTGGTGTTCTCCCCGTGTCTGCATGGGTTTCCTCTGGCTGCTCTGGTTTCCTCCCACAGTCCAAAGACATGCTGTTCAGGTTCCCATAGTGTATGAGTGACAGAGAGTGTGTGTTCCGCAGATGTATGGATGAGTGACTCATTGTAGTGTATCTAGCAGTGTAAGTCACCTTGGTAAATAAGCCTGTGTGTGTGTGGGCTGATAGTATGAAGTCGCCTGGAAGTGTCTGCAAAATAATAAATAAATGTAAATAATGACTATAATTACTCAGGGTCCTTCACGAAGCAATCTCTAAAGAATTTGCAACATACCGACTACATGTAAGAAATCACTGACAAAACGCCCGTCTGGACAAAACGCCCGTCTGGACAAAGCAACTTGTCACAAATAAATGAAACTGAAGACACAAGCGAGTTCGGCGCACTTACAGCCAAGCGCGTGCACGGCAAGTCAAACCGCACCATGAGCTTCCGGCCTTCACTTCTCGCGAGATTACCGAAAACGCGGAGTTTCTTAAACTTTTCAAGGCTTCGGACTAATTTGATTTTTTTCTTTCTTTTTTTTTTTTTTTAAATTTCTTTTGCACTTTATTCACAAAAAACAGCCGTTTCAAAAGATAGGCTCATGAACAGAACAAGGAACCCGATCCAGATATTATAACAAACAATCACAATGTCAGACTGGGAATAACTTTGAATAACAAGAAAGAACTGCCATTTCGTTTTAAAGAAACAATGTCTTTTTAGAATATCCCTGTTGTTCCAAGTCCATTCTGATGGGGATTTTACTAATGTTTATATTTACCTTTTTAATTTTAAAATGTCAGTTTTGATGGGGATTTTACTAACTGCACAGTAAGTAATGTACACTGTAAATTGCACATGAGAGAAGTCGGAGGCCACCTGTCTCAGAAAAAAAACATGAATGTGGGATGAAAACAAATGAAAATTATTAAAAAAACATAACGTGGGATAAGATCTGAAATGGAGAAATGAGTACCAAGGAATTGCTTGAGCCAGTCTAGTCTATTTTTAAGGTGTCATTGAATGTTCCGAAGTCAAGGTAATTCACATCCTCACATGCACTGGTGTTCATTAAAGATTTTTTTTAACATGATAATGTGTCCTGCTCTTTCATATAAAAATGAAAACCATCAATAACCGGATTTATATTTAAAGGACACCTTATTTTGGGCGCGTTGTCTAAACCTAGAAGAATCTAGATAAACTCAATCTTGGCGATGTACAGTATTTCACCTTAATGCAGCTGTCGCCATTCTTATATAAAGTGCGACAGAATTGTAGAAAAAGTGGCACAGCAAAATCTCTCGAATCAAAGCCTGTTTGACCGTCTGAAGAACTACGCAACGATCAGTCTGGCTACAGCTCGGAGTGCGCGCGCCACATCGGCCGGCGTGATGTCAACTCACGTCGCAAGGTCTCGCGAGATTGTCAAATGAGACGTCGCTTTCTACCTGAGGCGGAACGGTGTCGGAGGGACGGTGAGCGATTGCGTTTATTCTGTTACTCGTGTCTTTTCGAAGCCAAAGTCCTGCTTAAAGCGGCGTCCGAGTTCAGCGATGAACTGGTTTTTCGATTGTGGAGAATGAGATTTGACTGAGCTAACTGGCGAGAGGGAATGGAGGAAGTGTCGCTGCTGGGGCCCTGCTATGCTAACCGCTAGCTTGCTGCTAACGACGTGTTGTTGGTGGCGACGGACGCGAGGGGTGGGTGAACGAGCCGGCTGCTCACTAATAATTAAGTGCATTATTGCCCCACTTAGACCTAGTCCATAGTCCTTCTGGCACCTTCTGAGATGCTTAACGGCATGCAAGCCGATGTGCGACACGAACTGTGTCGTTTACTTGAAGATTCAGTGCGAGTTATACAATCATTGACAGGAAGTGATATTTAAAACAGTTGAGGTGCTGACACAGCGGGGCTGTTTTCCATGTTTCCAACTCGGACTGATGAAGGATCGCAGTGAATCATGGGACTTTTTCTCACGGGCTGTGTGGCGACGGTAGTAACCTGTGTCTTCTAAGACGGTGCGGTCTTGCTTGGTGTCCGCTTCCCTTCATCACGCCCTCAGCCTCAGCAGTCTGACATTCCTGTCCTTCAACACTTATGGACATGGGCGACAACTGGCCGTGTCCAGCTCGAGTCCAAAGGGGACGCTATTGAGTCGCAGGCAGAACAAGGTCTCCTGGGGTAGTCAGTAAACAAGCCTTGAACTCACTAATCATATGCAACTTTTCTGAAAGTCTAGTGGTGAGTTTACATTGCATTTATTTAGTTTGTGCCTTTTCCCAAGGTGATTCATAGTGTTTCGTACAGTACTTTGTTTGCAAAAGTCTTAGGCACTTAGATGTTTTAGATTATTTGATGTCTTCTGCATTAGTGTTAATGGGAAAGAGCATATTTTTAGATTTACAAGTATTACAGTAAGGGTTTTGTGTGTTGTTAAAGAAAGAAAGTACGACACAGAGTTTAAAACCACTTGTCCCGAGCGGGGTTGCAGTGAACCGGAGCCTAACCCAGCAACATAGGGTGCAAGGCTGGAGGGGGGAGGGGACACACCCAGGAAGGGATGCCAGTCCATCACAAGGCATCCCAACCAGGACTCGAACCCCAGACCTGCCAAGTATGCTCGGGCCAAGCGCTTGTTGGCAATGGGTGGTTACTAAGCTTTACAGGAAGTTTATTAATTAAGAGCATTATTTTTAGAAGCATTCTCACTTTACAGCTTTTTTCACCCAAGTGCCTAGAACTTTTGCACAGTACTGTATATTAACCTAAAAGTTGGTATGAGTATGGTACAGCTGGTGGTGTAGTGGTTACAGCTGCTGCCTGGGCCCAAAGGTCACAGGTTTGAACCTCACCCCTAACTGTAGTACCCTTGAGCGAGGTACTTGCCCTGAAATTGCTCCGGTAAAAAATTATCCAGCTGTACAAATGGGCAAATAATTCTAGCTAGATTAGCATTGTAAGCCACTTTGGAGAAAGCATCAGCTAAATGAATGTAAGTTCAGGGTAAATACCTTGATGAAGGAGTAGCAGGTGCAGGGATTCAAAGGTATGATATGCTTCCAGATTACATAGCTGTTTTGGGTGTTACACTTTAGGCCAGGAGACACTAAAGGCTGTATAATAAAGTTGATCATCTTCAGACACAAATAACAGCTTGTCACCTTCTCCAATATGGATAAATAATGCCAACACTAGTGCAGAGCTGTTTAAATTCTAAACTCTCTTGATTTTTTTTTTTTTTTTTTTTAATTTTTGCTGGTCCATCTTCATATTAGTAAATGGGCGAAAAACAGTCCATGGTTTGCTTTTATTGTGCAAGTAGTTAGATTAAAATATTTTAATTTGCTGGAGGTTGGCCTCCTGTAAGGTAATTCTGTCTTGTTTCAAGTGTGTTTTTCTAAGTCTGGTTTCATAGCTTCTCTTCTGCGAAAGAATTGTACTGTCTGGGCACAGTCTTCCACCTTCTGTGAGTTAAGCACGTTAGAGAGTGTCGCTGTACTCATGTTTTGTTTTATTATAAGTAATACAGCAAAGGTTGGTATATTGCGTGTTCGTTTCTGTACCTAAGTTCTGATTTTTGGGTTTTGTTTTGTATGTTTTGACAGCTGCAGAAGCCAGGAGATGTCTCTTAACGATGAGGGGTTCGTCGTGCGAATTCGGGGCCTTCCTTGGTCCTGTACACAGGAGGAAGTGGCTGAGTTTTTCTCAGGTAGGTAAATGCAGTCTCATTGAGATGGAAAAAAATCCTGTTGCTGATTAAAATAAATGCGTAATCTACAACCAATCTGAAGTAGTTTTAACTTGAAAAGGTTCTGTAGCTTGTAACTAACTCAGTGCTGCTCTCCGCTTTCAGACTGTGACATAGTTGGGGGCGTAAGTGGAGTGTGCTTCACCTTTTCTAAAGAAGGACGGCCCAGTGGAGAGGCTTTTATTGAACTGAAAACTGCAGAAGACTTCAAAAATGCCATCGCCAAGGATCGTAAATACATGGGCCATCGCTACATTGAAGGTGTGGCAGTATTTGCTCATTGGGGCATAGGGTGATGGTAGGCAAGAGTGTTACTTTTTTCTAAAAAAAAGAAAAATTTGTTTATAGCCAGAAGTTGCTACAGTACAGTAGTGGTTCTTGGTGCTGTGCTAAATTTCCCAGAATGGGGCAAGGCAGAGAATTATTATAAATGAGAAAATAAATCTCCATGTCCTCAAGTTATAGTGCTTGCAGCAATTCGTTCAGGTTGTCTTAAAAATTACCCGTACACCAGAGTGGTTCCGGGTTCTGACTTATGTAAATGTATGGAGAGCCTTTGAAAAATTAGCTCCGTTGTGCTACTAGCATCATTTTGCCCCTTCGCAGTGTTCAAGTCAAACCGCAGCGAGATGGACTGGGTACTGAAACGCTGTGGCCCTACTGACTACGACAGCAGCAGTGGGTGTATGCTGCGGCTGCGAGGGCTGCCCTTCGGCTGCAGCAAGGAAGAGATCGTCCAGTTCTTTGCAGGTACGCGCAGCCCCCCCTCCCCTAGGCACGGCCTCAGCTGCTCCAGCACTCGCTGCAGCAGCCTCTAAAAGATAGAAATGTGAAGGTCGTGTCCTTGCAGGTCACATGGAAACACTGCTATTTTGGTTATTTGAGGTATAAGACTCTGATTTATTGTATAGACAACCTGCTGTAAGAAAGCACAATGTAACATTATGTCATTAATATCAAAGTAGCTTGTGATTAATGTAAGCAAATAAGGGGCAGAATTTCTCAAATGACTGAGCACATTTTCCACCACTGACTGTTGTCATAAATGTGGAATATGTAGTGACTTTTAGAGCATTTTATGGCCTCCTGTCCATTGGCAGTATTTAACATTGATGGATTTGTCTTACTGCTTTTAACTTGTATATATCCTTTTTATACGTGCAATAAAAACATAATTTATAAAATAAATCATCAATATTAAAATATTGAATGCACAGGCACATTCAGAGAAAATGTCAGATGACACTGTTTAAAATGCTACAGAAGTCACTATATTTTCTGCCACAGACTGCTTTCTATGTTTGTCTCTGTTGCAAAATATATTTTTGTTTGAGAAATTTCTATATAAAGACATTTAATGAGGCATATTTTTTCTTTAAGAAAGAAACTGACAGTCTGTAGTTTTGGGTTTTTGGTGAATGGGTTAAGTATTTTTTTTTGCTGAAGATTTTAACGTGTCTCCCCTTGTGGGGGTTATCTGTCCTTGGGTTGAAGGGTTGAAAATCGTGCCAAATGGGATAACATTGCCGATGGACTTCCAGGGGAGGAGTACGGGGGAAGCCTTCGTGCAGTTTGCCTCAAAGGAGATAGCAGAAAAAGCTCTTGGGAAACACAAGGAAAGAATAGGGCACAGGTGGGGACGGAGAGACTGGGCTGGGAATTAATGTTATTACTAATGTGGGGATGGGGTGGGGGTGGGGATAAGGGGTTATGATCTTGGGCACTTATGACTAATAATTCCATATGGCTCATTTTTCTGTGCGGGAGGAAAAAGAGTGAAGTACACTGTAGTATTGTACCTCAAAGACTGAGTGAGGGCTGTATGTGGAACCGTGGCTGCCGAACGGCATAAAAGCCTTGGCCTATGTGTGGGAGAAATGCCTTTGAAAAGGCCACGCCTCTTCTTCTGTCCCTCACAATCCTGAGACACCGCTGCATGACGACATTGCAGTCAGCCAGTGCCTTCTGTGTGCATTAAGAATGCCATGACAAAGTGTGCTGTATTGCTAGCTAAGTGTGGTAGAGTAACAGTTCTGTGCTCACCACATACATCATGCAAATATAAAAAGCCCATCAGTTTTTGGGTATTGGTCCCAAGAATAAGTCATACTTAAATAGCTATTTTTCTTCAGTTTTATTTATGATTGCCCATATGTGTACCATGAACATAACTGTGTTTTGTCTGTTAAAATGCTCCTTAAAGAGACCATTGTATCCAGTGTGTATGTTTTACCCATAATTCCTCTGGAAATGACCTTCACTAGGTACATAGAGATCTTCAAAAGCAGTAGAAATGAAATTCGGGCTTATTATGAGCTGCCACGGAGGATGATGGGACAGCGGCCAGGGCCGTATGACAGGCCCTTGATGGGCCGCGGAGGGTTTTTTGGTCCTGGACCAGGAAGAGGGGGCAGCGTTTTGGATCAGATGCGCAGTGGAGGGGGCTACAGTGGTGGTATGTATGCTTAAATCTGATTAATTATGCATAACCAAGGTAGAGCCAATAAATGATTGGCAGCTGTGTAACACTGCTGGGGGCTTGCAACCACAATGTCGTACGGACAAATCGACAAACCACTGACTTGTGTAAGATGTATTTAAAGGAAAGTATTACACAAGGGGGATTTCTTATGTTTCACATAAATACTCAGTAATATTATATAAGCATATATGGTATCAAAGCTGCGGTGCTAAAATGTTGCTGTACAACACTTTTGGTTGTTTATGAAGCTATAGTGTTTATTCCTTAGGCTACGGGGGATTTGACAATTACAACGGCTTTAATAACTACTGTTTTGGCAACGGCATGTTTGAGGACAGAGTCAGAGGCGACCGAGCCAGAGGTGAGATGGGTTCCGCTTTCAAGCAAGTAGGGCAACGCATGGAGGACCGCAGCGTTACTGAGAGGGACTGGTCTCGATCTCTGCAGGGATGGGTGGACACGGCTACAGTAGTGGGGATGCTGGCTCCGGCTTCCACAGCGGACACTTTGTGCACATGAGGGGCCTTCCTTTCCGAGCGACCGAGGCAGACGTTGCCAGCGTAAGACCCCTTCATCTATATCCAGTTATTTTTTTGCAGAATGCAGTTTTAGGGAGCATAATTCTTTAGTGTCAACGTATTTAAATTTATAGGGGATGGGTTATGTGTTTGTAGTTCTTCGCACCACTGAGCCCTGTACGAGTGCACATTGACGTCGGGCCCAACGGGAAATCCACAGGCGAGGCCGATGTGGAGTTCGGCTCTCATGAAGACGCAGTGGCCGCCATGTCAAAGGACAAAAATCACATGCGTAAGCACCTGCTTGTTTTTTCTTGTGAGCTTTACTGCCTGTGGTTATAAATATAGTATATACGAAACCCACAATGCATTGAGTAATTTTTCTGTGTCATTGTAATAAAACCCTGCGATTCTCCCCCACAGAGCACCGATACATTGAACTGTTTTTGAACTCTACAGCCAGTGGAGGGTCTGAAATGGGTTAGTGTGAATTTTTCCTCCATAGTGATTGTATGCTGAGATCAACTGTCTTCTGAAGTTAATATTTACGACCTGTTGAGAACTTGCAGGGGAAATGTTTCCAGTTGCGATACAAAAAGTTTTACATGACTTATTACCTGTTCCTTTCCTGATTTGTTTAGGTCGTGGTGGTGGTGGTAGTTTCTACGGCAGCTCTGGAGGCATGGGTTCAAGAGGAGGTGGGCTGAGGGGGATGTTTTAAAGATGCCATTTTGAAATGACAAAAGCTCATCACTTTCATCCAAAGTTGGAAGACTTTTGTATTTGGGAATGTTTTTCACATGATCAAAAATTGTATTTAGAATATTTCCTGTTCTCACTGTGGAAATATATTTCAGATGTTACATAGGTTAATCAGTTATTGTACATTTTGCTCATTAAATTTTATATAAAATCTTCTCCTGTGGTCTTTCACTAAAAGTCAGGTCAGCAGAGTTTTAACCTAACAGGCCAGGATGTCCCAGAAGAAATAAATCTCCACTGTTCTCTAGTCTATCTTCCAAGTAAACATTGGTGTGGAATTTAAAGCAATGCCTGAATTTCCTTGTGTTAGACTTTTGACTGTTGGTACTACAGGAAATTAAGCTTACAGTGCAGCAAAAGAACCTCATACACAGACCATTTTTTACAGGGACTAACTTTTCCCTTAAATAGGTCACCTGGAGCTCTGGGTGTAGTGATGAACAGCAAATATGTCCCCTCCCTGCTCACTCATTCTATTACAAGTCAGCCAGTGCAACAAGCCATCTGAGCTAGAACCACCAGTACTTAAAAGTTCTGCTATCAAACAGGAAGAAATACAAGCAGCACAATTACTGCAGTTCTTCCAAAGCCACTGGTTTCCAGAAGGCTACTATTCAATGTGTCCACAAGGAGTAAAGACCTACCTGACAGCAACACTTTGTTTTGTCAAGACAGTAGTAGCCAAGGAGGAAGTTGGTAAGCGGACAGGTAAAGAGACAACCCCAAACTCTGCTTTGGGACAAGGTAGGAAGGAGCAATTATGCCTTGTAAAGATTTTTGAGGTCTAGAAAATGTTAACGCTGCAATAATAAATGGTTACTTTTAAAAAAAAAAAAAATCCATAGCAGCTGGCCTTACATGGACCCAATACGGATATAGGAACAAACAACTACCACCCAACCAAATCATTCCTGTATCAGACAAAGAACAAAACCGTATGCCAGAAAATTTTTTTAGTACATACTCATCCGAAAAATTTGGCACAAATTTTAAAAAAAAAAAATCTATACACATTTTACCATACTAAGAAAACAATGCAAAATTTACTGGAATTAATAGGAAAGTAAGAAGGCTCTTTCTGAATTACTTTGCGTGTCACTAAATACTCAGATTTCATTTAAAACAGTGGTAACTGATAGAATGTACGTGAACAAACACCAAACACTTTGCATTAGACATTGTATGCTGTACTGTATTCTGTACCATACTCTATACTGCACACACAGTATCTTGGAGAACTGCAGTATAACGTGCTTGAAACACGACCATTTAAAACATTCAGATTTTGAAATGATTAAACAAAGAAAAAAAAACTATGTGCACATTCAATTTTAATAAACCTTTTAGTGCTTATTAACAATAGTCAATATGCCATTTTTATTATTTGGCACCTCTGGGCATTATTAGATAAATATAACAAAGATTTATAATGTGCATTTAAATAAATGCCATGAAATAAGGACACCCATGAAATACTCCATTTCAAAGCCTTCCACTTTTCGAATATATAAAATAACTTGAAATGACCATTCAGTCAGATTTTTTGTAAATATGTGCTATGTTAAATAATAGTCTCTAACAACTACTTTTACCACAGTAGTTAGGTATACTATTTGCCATCCAGAAATAATTACATCAATATAAAACAAAGTTGCTGTGCTGATCCTTGTAGTTTCTGGTCTGTTTGCTCCAGTAAACTGAAGGCAAAACGTTTTGCCTTCATAGAAAAAATACTCTTTTTTTTTTTTTTTTTTTTTTTTAAGCGGTGTCACCTGAACGTATTTCTGAGGCACGTGTGAATGTCACCATACAAGTAATCTCAAAAGCAAAAGAAATGTGAAACATTTAGTATGTGCCCTCGAGTTTTATCGCAGTGTTTTAGAGTCTAATACCCTGGACATACTATGAATCGTCATTAACGACCAGCGTGTTTCCTTATAATTTCAGTTTAAATTTAAGTTAATTTCAGCAGCCTTAGTGTGAGTTGCCAATTTCTCGAACGCTCTGCTTGGCCTCCCCTCTGTAGTGGAAAAAGAGATGCGTGAAGTGAGATGAGTGACGTTCTCCCCCTATACACCCTGTATACACGAGGCTCACTGCACCTGTACTGTATCTTATCCAACAAAGACAAACGTAAAACAAGCTCTGAAAACCTGGACGCTTGAAAATATAAAACTTTCGCAGAACCTCTTAGATGCACCTGGACAAAAAAAAAAAAAAAAAAAAAAAAAAATTCACAACTGCCATCTGGAAGGTGAATTTTCACTATGCTGTAAACATTGGACAGGTCAACTGGAATTTAACCCTGCGGAACAGGGTTAAAACTGGGGTGGAGGGGAGGTGGGAGGGGCTTAAGCAACCATGTGCTGTGAGCACTGGCTCCAGCTTCAGCTTCGTCTCAGGTGGTGCTGGAGGAGCAGCGCTGGAGCAAAAGAGCATGGCAGGTGTCGCATACCCTCACGGGTTTGGGCGAGGCGGGCAGAGGCAGCTCATTGTCAGAGCAGGCGTTGCAGAAGATCTCCCCGCAGTTCCTACAATGATGCTGGGACACGAGAGAGGGCCATGAGTTGGGCCACAGCGGAGCAGTTCCTAGGTGCATTAATTATGCAGGAAGTTTTTAAACATACATTTACATAAATCAAAGAACATCCAAAAAGTCTTATGTGCAATGAAAGACTAATCAGTTTTGTAATGTCTAATTCGCAGCTAATAGCTGCCCTCTACCCATTTGCTTCAGCATCATTTATCATCTTTTATTTTTCGGCTGCAGTATATTTCACGTCCAGATCTTACAGTTTTATATAAGCTACTTAAAAATTTAATTTATAATTAATTACCGATTTAATGTAAATTTATCATCAAGTACTTTAAGCACTACAGCGGAGATTGACCTGAAATAGACCTGGACATTATACAGAGGTGTTTAGATTTTTACATTTACATTTATTCATTTCGCTGATGCTTTTATGCTAAGCTTCTTACAATTATTTATCTACTTACGCAGCAGGGCAGTTTTAGTGAGCAAAGTACGTACCTTGATATTTTTGGTAGTGGATGGGAGTTTTTACCATTTTGCATATAAATTGCATAATAAAACTGAATATTTGCCGACAATCTTTTGCGAATTACACGTCAATCGAACGCTCGTGCCGAGGAGCACACATTTTATAGACTGATGTGCATCGCAAACAACAACAACGGTGGAAAGAGGCAAGTTCATTTTAATCATTTCTTCAAAAAGAATGAAAATACGGTTTTAAATACACAAGTATTTCTCGTGTTAAAGTGAGTTATATATGGTTTTGAAAAGATCCTAAATGGTACTGTGCTAATATACAGTCATGTGCCGCTTAACGGCCGACCACATATACGACTATGGTCCCATAAGTTAATAATGGAATGAAAATTAATCGACTAACGACGCCGTAGCACAACGCGTTACGTGCTCGTGGTGGTGCTGCTGTAAACAAACCTACTGCGCTGCCAGTCGTACAACTATAGCACATACAACTATGTACAGTAGATAATACTTGATAATGATAAACACGTATGTTACTGGTTTATGTATTTACTATACTGTACTTTTTATCGTTATTTTACTGTACTCTTATAATAAAACGTTTACTGTAAAACAGTATGCTGTGTTACGCCGGCAGCAGCGTCAAACCTCGTGTTTACCGCATTTCTTGCATCGAGGCTATACCATCTAGGTTTGTATGCTGTAAGTACGCTGTATGATGTTCGCACGACGACGAAATTGCCCGACGACATTTCTCAGAACGTATCCCCGTTGTTAAGTGACGCATGTATACTTTTTGTTTCTACTAAGTTTCGTCGTCGTCGTCAATACTGCTTTTGATTCTCTTATTATCGCTCAGACTAACTGCTCTATAATGCTGATAAAATACACTGTCATTAGGGGCTAAAATGTATTAAACAATCAAAACTAAAGCTAATTAATTTATATACAAGAATGTTTAGTAGGAAAGCACTGTTAATAGCATTGTTAAGACTGGCTGCTTGAAATGTCCAGCCCATTCCATCCCATCACACAGCTGCCCTTGCCAAAGATTTTGCTGAAATCCAACAAGCACCCAGCTTATTAATAAATTATTCTGGTGGCGGCACAGACCAAAGGAACACCTGCTTAGTAGTTTTTATTTACATCTTAATTAATGCCATGAAAACTGTTTCAAGTGGAGTTATTAGAACCGGTCTCTTTCATACGGTACTTGGTATTATTTAATATTTGTGGCACTTTTACCTTCAGTATTACTTTTTCTTGTTATACCAGAGACTGTAGTTATCTATCAACACCACCAGAATGCGGAGAAAAATAAAAAGAAAAATTCCCTACATGACCTCAACATTTTATTAATTTTGGCCTTATAGTAAGACTCAAGATGATGGGTGCACATTATATCAGAGGTATTACCACAGATACCGCCCACAGAATCATGCTAAATTATACAGTATAAACGCACACAATTACATTTATAACAGGTTTGTGTTACTATTTAAAAATGTCAATGATATTATGTCGTCAGTCTTTTTCCGTCAGTAATCCTGACCTTTCTCCTAGAGATGGAGAACTCCTTTTCGCACAGCTTACAGTGGGTGGCATCCCTGTCTTTGAGCCAAACCTGCCCCCCCTGCAATGCAAAAACATAGTATGTCTTTCAGTATTATTTCCATCTTTTTCCACCGAAATCTGCTTACCCGGATTTGCAAGGAGCTACTACTAGATCATCATTAGACTGTAAGCTGTTCTAATAGCACGCTGTTTAATACCCACCTGAAGAGCTTTATTCGCTTCCTTTATGTCTTCAATTTTCAACTTTGATCTGGGAAATTAAACATTTTTGTTGGAAAAAACCAGTTTATGCACATTTCAAATTCAGACAGAATATAAATCGACAGAGATTTACTGAATAAATTGCCAAGTGCACACCATCTACCACCAGCCGTGTCTTACGCCTAGACGAGGATTTATTTTGAAGATATAAATATAGAGAGGACAGTGAAGAAGCTAACAGGCAGTATCCAAAGAAGCAAACTACATTTACATTCATCTGACACTTTCTCCAAAGTGACTTACAATGTTAAGCTACTTCCAATTACTTACCCATTTGTACAACTGAGTAATTTTTTTTGGTACTGGCACAATTTAGGGGAAATATCTGGCTCAAGGGTTCTACAGCTGGATCCAAAGGCAGTAGCTCTAACCACTACACTACCAGATGTCCCACACTAGCTGTAGTAAGTATCGCAAAGATACTACCTTACTGGCAATGAAATGGAGAACAGAGACGCTTACTCGCTGAGCTTGTAGCCAAGTTCCTGCAAGGCCTGCTCCTGTTCCGCGCAGATCCCCTTCAGTGCCCTGTTCTCATCCTGCAACTGATGAAACTCCTGGGAAGATGAACAGAGAGAAAACGTAAGAAAAACGGGAGTTCTTTATCGGG
Source organism: Scleropages formosus (assembly GCF_900964775.1). Classification (NCBI taxonomy): domain Eukaryota; kingdom Metazoa; phylum Chordata; class Actinopteri; order Osteoglossiformes; family Osteoglossidae; genus Scleropages; species Scleropages formosus. The sequence goes on from NC_041809.1 coordinate 6,526,919, forward strand.
CTTTCTTTTTTACGACATGGGTTGGACCGGGTCCTGCTCTCCGAGTCCCGCTTGGGGTGCCTTGCGACGGACTGGCGTCCCGTCCTGGGTGTGTCCCCTCCCCCTCCAGCCTTGCGCCCTGTGTTGCCAGGGCAGGCTCCGGCTCCCCGCGACCCCGTATGGGACAAGCGGTTCCGGACAACGCGTTTGTGTGTTTTACGACATGTCCTAAACACCCCAGCCAGGAGACTCAAAGAATGCCAAGGAGGAGGGGTTGTCTGCCCCCTCACTGCCTCTGATCTGCCGAGTGGTGCTGCTCGGTTTCTGTTGGGGGGGGGGGGGGAAGAACACCCGAGCTGTTGCTTCCTACCCTGCACAACGGTCCTGGTGGTTATTTACGTTTATTCATTGAGCAGATGCTTTTCTCCAAAGCTGGAAATGTAAGTGCATTTCATCAGCTTACGAAAAGTTATAGATGCAAACATCTCATTGTCAAAGTACAGTCACTTGGTCCAATAACCCCCGTTTACAGCAGCAACATAAAGAATTGATGACAGGGCTCTCATTCTCTCTGTGTCCCATTTGACTTGCAAACTTCTTGTGAAATGAACCAACTTTTGGTCTCAAATGTGGTTTGTAAGGTAGGGATGAAATGTACCGATATGCACGTTCCTAGGACGCGTCGCCGACGTTGACGGACCCTCTACCTTTTTGAGCCCGTTTATTTGCTGGGCCTCGGTGCTGAGCTGGGTGATGGTCTCGCGCTCTCGCTCCAGGTCATTTTGCAGGGTCTGTCTCCACTCCTTCTCAATCTTCAGGTCCGTCTCCAACTGAACCCTGCACCAGGAAACGGAGAGCTTTCCTTCTTCGCAAAGCAAGACCCAGCAGGAACCGGCCTATGCTACAGCCATATATAAATAAGTTATTAGAAATATAAATACACATTAAAGCATTGATTAACTCTAGTGCAGTAAATTTATTAAGTATTTCCTAATGTTGGTCACAACACCACAATTAGATTTAGGAAGCTTATTCAACAGTAGCTGTACGTGGTTCAGCAGAAGGTGGCTGCCAAGCTAAACGAACATGTCTGAGATGCAAAGCAGGTGGTAGGACTGGGTTTGCTGACCCCAGTGGTACCACCAGACACTCACAGCTGCTTCTCTCTTTGGCTGATCTGCCTTTGCAGGCTGTCCGCCTTGTTGGCAAAGTCCTGTTTGAACTTGCGCACCTCGTCCTCGGCGCTCCACTGGTCCCGTTCCGCCTCCTGCAATCTGCCGTAATTCAAACCCACCGGGTAAAACGGAGGCTCCAATCACAGAGGATGGGGGTGGGGTGGGGAGGTGGGACGAGAATGGCGGGGCGGAGGGTTGCACAACGTAAAAGATGAGGAAAGGAAAATGTGACAGGAGGAGAGCTGGGCCCTCCTGTGGAAAAGGTAAACAAGGCTGAATGCAAACTTGAGGAGGTGAACATTAGGTGTGTTGGACTACGGCTTTTTGGGGGTGGGGGGTTACGTGGCCGGGCTCGGGTCACTTGCAGGTCAAAGCCAGGAGTCATTTTGCTAGGAAAGACCATTTGCCATCAATGACTCAAGTTAATTTTTAAAAAAAAAAAAAAGAAGAAAAGAAAAAAAAAGACAAGGCAAACTTCAAAACATCTAACTTTATTATTTCAGACACCAAATGACACGATATAATTTTTACTCCCTGTCTAACGAGTGCCCTAACTCACAGGTTCTGCGTATCCGTACATTTCGTGATGCCTCTAAGCGCTGCTCTAGAAAACGTACTCTTAGAAAAGCTCGTCTTCAAAAAAGTGAACTCAAATATACAAACAAAGCAAAAAAAAAAAAAAAAAAAAGAATATACAGAAGAACGAATAATCCCTTAAATTTCAGACAATATTACGTTAGTGGATGTTCCACATTTTTATCCCCCTAAGAAACATTAATAGAGAAATAAAGGGCTTTTTCTTCCCCCCCTCAAATCTCAAAAAGAAATGTCTTTGACAAGCTTGTATTGGTGTTCGGTGTCTGTGCTGGCGCATTTCACGAAGGACATGGCAAGGGTTCGAGTCTGGCTCAGCAAGTCTTTGTCGCTGCGTACGGAAAACGCAAGTCACGAAACCCGGTTAACGCATCCGTGGGCAGGGAGGAACGAAGGCGTATAAATGAGGTTTTAAAAAAAAAAAAGCATGGAAATTAAAATTAAAAAAAAATGACAAAAAGAAAAGAGGGGAGAACAAAAAAGGGAAAGAGGATGTCAATATCAGTGAAATTCCATGTTACTTAAAAAGCCGTTCAAAGAGATCGTTAGGCAACACATTCGTAAAGTATCACAAACGAGATGGCGGTAAACCAACAGAAGAGACGGAGGAGGTGGTCCATGTTGACAGACACATGACAAGGCCATGGAAGTACCACACCACACAGCCATCCGACCAGTCAGAGGGGGGTTCGAAATAGCCATACTACAACTTCCCAACACGGGAGAGGCCATGCACACCTGCACAGTAATAATACACAAGCTATATAACTGGATACACCGATATAGAGAACCACAGTAGCGTCTGTAATACGCTGCAAGTAGACATTTGTAAAACATCTAAGGGCGAGAGAAATAAGTAAAAACCTTACGCTAATATTTCATTTAAGTGCAATGTGAGCCATCAAAACCTTTACCTTTGCTCCAGCTGTTTCATGGTTGCAGTTATCTGATTGGTCTTCTCCTCCAGCCGAGCGATGATGTCGTTCTTCTGCTTCATGCTATCATCCGAACGCTGTCGAGAAGGCGGAGGAGGCGGTTACGTGGCGCGACTCTGCTCCGGGGACCAGCAGGTGAGGGTGCGTGTCGAGGCGCTACCTGCATTTTCTGGTACATCTCCACATTGATGGCCTTGACCTCATCCAGCTGGTGCCGCAGACCGATCAGCGTGTCCTGCTTCTCGTGGATGTCCTTCTCCAGCAACTTCATGGCCAGCTCCATCTCCTGCTTCATGCTGACCTGCACCACCAGCTCATTCTCCACGTCCTGCGACACAGCAGCGCTGCTCAACTCACGCCGAGAACATCCACGCTGCACACCGACCCGATGCTGCCTGCCCAAAAGTCGCAGGCAGCCGTGAAGAACTGGTGGGTGGGTGCAAATGACCCCTGACCTGTCGGAGTTGACACTCTTCCCGCAACTGCCTCCGGGCCTCGTTGTACATCTCATCCAGACCTTGCCTCGACTGTTTGTAGGTGTCGAGCTCCACGCCCACGTCCGCCTGGCTCATCTGTCCGAAATCCAACCGCAAGTGTCACGTGACTTACTGCCAAAACACACATGGTGCCTAGCCTTTGATCCAGACAAAAGGGAGAGCAGGCCCACGAGCGGAGTCGTGCACCGGTGCCCATCTGCGCTGCTTAATCCACCGACCTACTTCCACAATGACGTCATTGGAGTAACCGCAAACACCGGCGGTAGAACGGCAGGAGGAAGTCAACGCGTGGGCGGGCTGCGCTTCCTGCCAGCGGTAGCCTGGTGGGATCACTCACCTCGAGGTGTTGCTGGGCTTTCATCAGAATGATGGCGTTCTCGTTTCTCAGCTGATGGTTCTCCTCCTGCAGTTTGATGATGTTGTTCTTTGCGATGGCCAGCTGCAGCATTACGGAAAGGGCCATTAACGACCTCAGCATCGGAAAGCAAAGAAAAGAATCGCGGAATGTCGACGTGCCCTTAACGAGTTACCTCCTCAATGAGTTTAGTGTTAGATTTCTCCAGGGAGTCAACCCGACCTTGCAGGCTGTGAACTGTAGAACTGGGGAAAAGCATGCACAATTATTACTGCTATTAATCAATATGAAAATATGAAATAGCCCTACTCTAAGGTACCAGGTGTCACAGAGAGTAGTGCTGCTGTCTCACAGTGCCTGGGTGGTGCGAGAGGACGTGGGTTCGATCCCCGCTCAGTCCGTGCGGAGTTTGCATGTTCTCCCCGTGTCTGCGTGGGTTTCCTCCCACAGTCCAAAGACATGCTGTTCAGGTTCAGGACCCTGATTATTGTTTACAAATGCATCAATAGAACTGCTCCCAGCTATTTACAGGACTTGATCAACTGCTACACCTCAGCCAGACTCCCGCACTCCTCTACTTTTGCTCGCTTGGTGGTCCCACGCACAAAAGGTAAAGCTTGGAGGTTCTCGGTTCTGGCTCCGATGTGGTGGAACAACCTTCCACTCTCACTCAGAACTGCTGAAACTCTGTCCACATTCAAGAAAGGTCTGAAAACTCACCTTTTTCAGATCCACTTTGCCCAAGAACTCTCCAGCTCATGTACGGTGTAAATGTTCATGCACTGTAACTTCATGAGTATCCCCAGATATAGCCTTTATTCAGCCACTACTCTGGCATTGTATTTGCTTGTTAGTATATCTTATGTTTAAAAAAAAAAAAAAAAAAAAAAAAATTGGTAGGATGGTATCAGGATTTGTCTATCCTGTGTTTTATGCACCTACTTGAACGATGAACTTCGGTGCAACAAGTGGCAGGTAACAAACTAGGTTTACTTGAGACTTTCATGTCTGCAGCTATGTCTCGTTCTCTCAACGTAATGCATAAATTGTACTTTTGCCGAGATGTACGTCGCTTTGGACAAAAGCGTCTGCTAAATGAATAAATGTAAACGTTCACCCACAGTGTGTGAGTGACAGAGAGAGAGTGTGTTCCACTGATGTATGGATGAGTGACCCAGTGTGAGTAGTGTATCTAGCAGTGTAAATTGCCTTGGTGAATAAGGTGTGTGGGCTGATAACGCTACATAGAGTTCATTGGGAGTCACTTTGGAGAAAAGCGTCTGCTAAGCAAAATAACGCAAACGTACCAAGAGAAACATGTAAGTCATTCAAACACTGGGCTCTCACAAGTTACAAGGTCAATATCACATGAACCTAAAAAAAACCCTGTGACTCCCTTTCTCTTCAAACCCATCCATTCATTATAACTGCTTGTCCACTTTACAGTTGTGGTGGTCCAGAGTCTATCCTGGCATTGATCCTGAAAAAACAGGATGTGAAGCAGGGTACACCATGGGCAGGAAATCAACCTATCACAGTGCAATCTCATACACACACACACACAAAATGGGCAATATTTAGAGTCACCAGTTCCTGTGAAACACATCTTTGGACTGTGGTAGGAAACCAGAGCACGTGGAAGAAACCCACAGAAACACAGGGAGAAGATGCAAACTGCGCACGCACACTGAACTGGATTCAAGCCAATGTACAAACGCAACGTCACAAATCTGAGGCACCAGGTCTGCCCACTGTGCCACCCCTCTGTAAAAATCATACGATTTTTAAAAAAAAAAAAAAAAAAAAAAAATTACCGCTTTAAGCAGAAACAAACTTTCCCATGCAAATAACACTTTGACAGTGACAGTTCCTGCTAGACTTGCTGGAACTTGGCCTGATATGAGCCAGACAGCGAACGCCCTTTGAAAGTGCAACTGTCTTTGTCAGAACAAGAGAGGCGCGACTTTAATCGCTGTATCTGGAGCGACGCTACGGGCAGCTTCTATATGGCTTAGATTCGAGGAATCCTGCACGCGGCTGTTTCACGTTCGCACCCATCAACTGGGGCGTTCATTTAAAAAAAAAAAAAACCCATCCAATCGCAGGTTATGATTTCTCACCACTGCTATGACATCAGCTGTATCTCAGGCAAACCTGCGACAACAATCGCAGCGGCTACATCCTGTAGATACTATAGTTGTTCATCAAAGCAACGTTACGACTTTCCAAATGACATCTTTTAAAACTCCTTTCGTTTTCATTTGCCTGCACAGCTCAGAATAAAGTCAGACGCAAACCTGATCAGATCAAACCTGATAACTCACTTGAGCTGCCTGTTCAGCTCTTCTACATAATTCTTCTGGTCCAGAATAGCAGCAATTTGGCCATTTCTACAAAGGAGTAGAAAATACACAGTGAAAAACACAGAGAATGTGAACTCAAATATCCCAATGCCAAGGTGGTGGTGCTGGGGGTTAATTATCTTCACCAGAAGTGGGTATTACCTGTGTAAACGTACAAGCATTTACCTTTCTTCACTCCTGTAGTCATCAATGTCATTCTTCAGATACATGGAGAAATCAATGACTCCAACCTGGATAACAGTATAGAGCAAATTTAGAGCAACGCATTCAAATTTAAAATAGAAAAAATTAATCACAGGCTACAAAACAGATTTGAAAGCTCTTTATCATCATCGCTTTTTCTGAAATCAACGTTAATTACCTTCAGTGGCTAATGACAGGTCATACAGGTAATTTTTATGAGCTGTGCTGAGACTATTTTATTTTGGTCATCATTCTGAGAAGATCTGCATCCTGCAGAGCAGGGGGACTCTTACTTGTGTGTCCAGGTCCTCACCCTTCACGCACAGGTTGGCATCGATGACGTTGAGCCCCACCAGCAGCCCGACGATGACGGCACCTTCCTCCTCCAGCATGACGGCACCGCTCTCGTAGAAGTCGCTGGAAGACCCACATCTGATCACATCTGACCTGTAAACCATCCTGCGTGATTCCTGCGTACAGGTGAACAGCACTGGGGTACAGCTGAGATGTTCTACCTAAGCAGGTCCTTCCGGGTGATGAGGCAGCGGAGGTAGTCAGCCAGTTTCTTCTGCATCAGAGCAAGACGCAACCACGCACGAGCCCGACCCAGAGGGGTCCTGGAGGGACAGAGGAACACCTCCCAGGTGAGCTGAACAGCAAGCAGGGAAGGAAACTATCCTTCATATGACAAAATACTCTTATGCTCTACCACAGTCAGAAGGACCAAATTAAGGATAAGATAGACATCGCAGACTGCCAAAATAGACAACAGCCCCAAAAAATCCGAGCGGTTAACCCAGTTACCACAATTGCTACAACTGGTCATGATAAATAAATCGAGCGATGTCTGTATTATTAAACTTTTACTGATTAGTACTTTGAGGGCAAAAGTGACTTTGAAGTTACAAAGAAGGTTTCAAACAGTCTTCCAATCACAATTATGTCTAAAAGATGAGAAGTCAGTCTACTATTGTAATATCAAAATCAGGAGGAATTATGAGTGCACGCAGTTAGGAAACCTCTGAACTATATTATGAGTTGGTGTTGAAACGGTTAAGGAGCTGAATCAAACACTTAATGATTCCGATTCCAGCGGGAGTGGTCCAGCGCAATGCTCTACCACATGAAGCTTCATCCTCGGCAACTCTGTTTTTTGCATACAAACGTATGATATGCAAATAAATATAACAACACTAACATCACCCAGCAATTCAAAAAAAAGAGCAGATGTTTAGACTGCCACATCTTGCCACTGTTTGTGAAATCCAGTTCTGTCACTTGAAACTGAACCAGCCATTTCAGATGGTTTAACCTTTTAAAAATAGTAGACGGTTGGAAATGTGAAGTGAAAGCACCTCATCGGCAGAGTACTTCCCATTTCTAATTCAAACTCTGGTTCAATATTTCACTTCTTGGAGCAGTTAGGAAATGTGGCACAACACCCTTCCTTTGGTATCAGCCTCCTGCAGGACACATTCCCACGTCCTTCACTGTGACCTCAACCACAGGCGGTGACGGCTGTGTACTCTACGCACTTGAGTCCTGGCAAGTCCCTGACGCTCGCGACGATCTCCCCGGCCTCAGGACACAGCTTCTCCACCATCTCCAGGGGGCCCCACAGTGACTTGTTGTATCCCAGAAAAGACTTCTTCACTGGGGACACATGAGCAAATAGGTGACCTTCAGCTGAAACAGTACTCTGCTCCTGTTTAACCCAGTGATTCATTTTTATAAGAACAAAGATAATACTCGGGCAGAAACCCGAGTGGAACATTACTTTTGCCATTGCGTAATATTTAACGAGAATGACAAGTACGGTAATTATATAAATTATTCACCCCCCAGACTTTTTCAATTTTTTTGTATTGAACATACAACACAATCACAGTGAATTTAAAAAAAAAAAAACACTGATCAGCAATATACTCTTCAATCTCAACATGAAAATTTTGCTGTGTGACTATGGGGGGGCGTGGTCGTGAATACTTATGCAGTTAGTTCTTTTCTGTGTTTTATAATTAATTCAAAATTGATTTTTAGCAACATGTTTTCTCTTTGACAGAGTACTTTAAACCTTAAGGTGGAACCCTACCAAATGCACAGGCTTGGGATAAATGTCGCCTTCCAGTTATGGTTTGTGTCCCCGGGAACAGAGGTGGCGGCAGGGTAATGTGCGGGGTGGTACCTTTCAGACCATGTTTGAGGCAGTGCTCCATGACAACGAAGAACTGCTGCAGGGGTGGGTAGTCAGAGTCAAGGGTGCGGCCAAAGCTCAGTGCCGACTCGATGAGCCCCTTGATGCTCAGCTTGGCCATGTTGAGCAGGTTGGCGCGCTCCATAGCCATGGGGTCCCGGAGAGCTAGCCATGCGGAAGGACAGAAATTGGGGCTTAGATGCCACACACAAGTAGCATGCTGCACTGTGCAGCAGGTGGTAAAGCCACTAATAACCTTTAATGACATTTAATGATTTACCTGGAGGGCTGCAGGTTCAAAGCTCAAACAACCATGCAGCTGCCCACTTTAACAGACCCTTATGCTGCTTTTCTGACAAAAATAGTAAACACCATACAATGGAAACTGACCTTTCAAGTAACTATGGAACTTGTCATTAGCCTAACGTGTAGATTTGATTATTTCTTTTTGTTAGAAACTAACGGGTTTGGCACAAATGCATCACAGGACAGCCCAGAGCTGTGTACACTATTACAGAGCTAAATCACCAGAGTCCGAACAGCCAGACCACTTAACTGACACCGTTTCCTTAATTTACACTTAATGTATCCACCAAGATGACCATGGAACTCCCTCTAAATGTCACGTATGTTAACCTTCATATAATTTAGTTTTTTATTGTACCTGACAATGAGAGTATTCTACCTGGTAAAAGAAAAAATGACAAATGAAATTCATTTAGGAAAAAAAGGCCAATATTCAAAAGAGTTTGTGGTTGAATACTAACATGTATATGAGCCTTAGTGTTTTGCAATAGTTACGCTGCTGTTCCTAGTTGCCAAGGCTACATCTCGAGAAGCATCCCTCGTGGTGGGGCTAGTTACATAACAAACTTCCCAGCAGCTGTGTCTTTATCGTGTACATCTGAACGGCGCCATTTCTCCGAGAGGCACACGTACACCTATTTTTGCTGAGGAGTGTGCACGAGGAACTTGCGGCTAAAGGTAAAAGATTTGTTTCTAAATGCCCTTTCACCTTGGGTGAGGAACATTTTTTTTCCATTGTTTCAGTTTTCACACATATGTTGCAGGTTCCTGCTCTCATACATATTCATGAGGAAAATCTTTCTGGATGGAGCAACGCGCAGTATACAGATGATCGAGGTCTACGCGGCTACGCGTCACACGAACTTGCGTTCGCTTAGCGTACAGCGCGCGTGTATCAGTTCACGAATCAGAGCCACACCGAATAAAAACTCCGAGCGAACTGGCGTGCTCTCACACAGATAAAGAGCTCTTTATCCCTTTATCATCTGACCCTTGTCCCAGGTTTAAGATGAAGTCAGATTACTGCGTTTTGCCAAAATAAAGGCTATCAGAGAAGCAGCCTGTAACACATACAGTATGTAGTCTGAACGTGTATATTCCAACAAACTAAAAAATAATGTACAACCCACTGTGTAAAAATTCTGTATATGGACCGGTGGATACGAAACACTTTCAGGCAGAGGGGAAAAAAATAATGTAACACGAACTAGCAGTCACCAGTTATGAAACAATGTGAGCTTCTCTCTTATTAATCAGTAACAGTGTCCTTGGGCTGCTGCTTTTCTTTTCGCACCCTGGGGTTTCTAGCTCCTCGTATGGATGCTTGGGAGGGCTGGGATTTTGGACTCGCTGTGGCAGTCGTTTCACTTTACATGCATGTAAATAAAATCACACTGCCAAAGCGAGCAGGCGATGTGACATTGTGACCTTGACTCCTACTACCTGATAATAGGGGATCACAACAGCAAACCCACCGCTTCTAGAATTTTGGTTTGAAATCAAACGTAAAAAGTCCCTTACGGCTGCTGAAAGTCATCAGAAGAGAAACAGAAGTCGTGGTTTAACCGGGGTTATGGCACAGCTGGGTTGCGATTCTCTATCCGAGGCACGTGTCGTGATTCAAACGCAGCATCACAAAGGGTCAAGAATTCAAAGTAAATCACTCAGGCTTGGTGAACCAGGACCGGTCCCCAATACCGTCGCTAATACGAACGGGGCAGCAGGTGGCGCAGCGGTTAGAGCCGTCGCCTTGCAATTGAAGGTCCTGTATTCAAGCATCACTTCTGTAGCACCCTTGAGCAAGGCACTTACCCTGAACTGATACCATGAGAATACCCTGCCCCATATATGGGTGAATAAATTAGGCAGCTTGTTACACAAACCTAATGTTAGAGTTTCTTTTGACAAAAGTGTCAGCTAATTAACAATACATTACTTTTAAATAATAAAAGAAACTACGGTGACCACTTCCATGGTTGTCTTTGAGGAAAGGGTATAGAAGTGGTTTACCATTGCTGCCTGCAGCACATGTCTTTTTGGTTGCGAACATGGACAAAACATGCAAACTCCACACACCCTGATGTGGATTTGAATCTTAACCTGAGCGAGCGGCACAGGAGCCGTGGGGCAATTATTACCCGCTGCGCCACTGTGTGACAAATTATTTTAATTGCAGCCTTATGTTGAAGAAAGCCATTATGTCCGTCCATCCATCCATCCATCCATCAGTTACCCCTTGTCCAGAGCAGGGTTGGGATGGTCTAGAACCTATCCAGGAGACACAGGGTGTGAGGCAAGATACACCCACAGGGAGGATGCAAATGAGTTTGCGTGGAGAACTGAGTCGGGATTCAAACCCGCAACCCTAGCCTAGAGCCATAATGGGTCCATCCGATATTTCCGCATAGCCTCACTGAGAACTGCTAACAATTTTGGCTCCCCCAGGCAAGACATGTCACAGGCATATTTCATATTACACAGATTCGTGATAAAATTCCGCGTGGGCTGCAGACAATTCAACCAGGGCTGAGATGGATGTGAAAGTACACATTACATAAAGAGAAAGACCATTACGTCATCCGGAGGCCACCAATCAGAAGACAGCTTCTCACACCGGTGCGCTTTCTGCAAGAGCCAAAGTAAACGCGTCGCATACGGCGGGCCGGTCACCGCCGAACCTGGAACCGCGGCGTGACCACGCAGCGAGGCCCGGGGCCAGCTTACGCACGTCCACGCGGTTTACACACGCGCTAGTAGCACGCGGGGTGCTCCGCGCGCTACCTGGAGATTACGCCGGGGCGTGGTCTGGGGGGGCTGATGTAAAATGTATCCCAGAGACTCTCTGAGAGAGTCACTGTGCAGCATCAAGGACCGGTGTCGGTCAGTTGTACGGAGAAGCTGCTGCTGGACATCAGTGTCCCTTCGTCCAGTGTCCATGCGCATCACCCCGCGGACACGCTCACTGTAACGTCACTACACGCTTTATGCTTTTTTTACCTCAGTAAAGTAACGCGTCACGCATCTGCTACGTACGTCCTACCTGACCTGCCTGCGGCCCAGGCTCATACGCACCACCCAGCAGCCCCTGAGGCGAAAGCCGCCGCGCCCCCCGCTCACCGTGCGCGCCCCACTCCTCGTCCGAGAACGCGCCGTGCTTCTGCTCCGCCGCCTTGGGAAGGACGTGGATGCTGCCCGACAGGGTCTCGGACGCCTTCCTGGCCAACGCGAAGATGGGCGCCTGCCAGCGGCCGTCGGGCGCCTTCGCGGCAGCCGCAGCCCGCTCGGCCGCGCGCTCCTCCTGTAGCCGCAGCACGCCGAACACCTCCTCCTTGTCCTTGCTGCCCTCCGCGTCACCTAGGGCGAGGTCGTGCTCGGCCGCCGGCGTCGCCATGGCGCGGCTCGCTCTCACGAGGCTGGGGCAGATGCGCGTGCTGACAGGAGCGACCACCGCGCGACCATGAGACGAAGCATTCACGCCGCCGATGAGCGAGCGAGCGGCTCCCCGGCGACACCGCCGCGCGGGCTCGAATCTCTGCACGTCCAGCCGCGCGCCCGCGCCGCTACATGCTGCGTCCCGCGCTGTGATTAGAAACGAGACCCGCGCTTTACAACCGAACAGAGATAACGTTTACGCCGACGGAGCGCTGGCCAGAGTCTCCGCGCGCGTCCTGCAAGGGGTGGTGTTCTGTTGCTCACGAGACACAAAAAGGCACTACGTAATGCCGCCGTTTGTACGTGGGACGCACGCTGGCGCCCCCTCGCGCAGCGCGGACGCACTGAGCGGCGCGAGGTGGCAGAGCGCGATTTCGTCGGGTTCACACAGTTTTTTCCCCGCAATAAAAACATGATAAATCACTGTCACTGTGCCGCCTCGAGCAACTATAACAAAATAAAATAAGAGATAAAATAGAATAGACGATAAAAACATGTTCTGACGCTTTACACGGTCTATTTGAGCCATAATAATGTTATATTTATGTAAAATATGAAGCCATGATTGAAACTAAGCCACACATGTTGCTGTCAGCTGCATGGAAGTTAGATGAGAAAATTACAATATTCATAAATGTGCTTTGAAATGATCATATTGGGTAACTGGCTTTAAAAAAGGCTATTTTTGAATTCCCTTTAGAGAATTACTCACAGCAACATGCGGCCCAAGTTTGTCTCATTTAACAAATTCACAGAAATTCAGAGCTTAAGCAAATATATGTATATATATATCACATATATTTCCAAGCCTGTGCTGTAATAGTTAATATGATTTACAGTGGCATCCTATTTGCTGTGGGTCGCTTCCAGTACGCTGGTGTGAAGAGCACAGAGGACCGCAGATAAAATCCAAAGTTCAAGGGGTAAAACTAAGGCTGCGGCGCTTTACCTTGGCTGTAGGCCAGCTGCTCCATGCTCTCCGTGTGTGTGATCCCCCAGCGGTGGAGGCTCTGGGGAGAGTACATGTCCGCTGCTCGGATCTGCCTGGGCACAAGGTCACGGTCACGGTCAACGTGAGCAATTGCGCGGACTGGCAACCGCATGCAGCGGCACCAAGCAGGACAGGGGCGCATAGAAAAACCCTTTGCCTTCGCCACCCCACCGCACCCCTGTCCTGATTCACAGCTGAGCAGAAGATATAACAGAAGATGTCCTGCGATGCCGCAGATGATCGCAGTCACATCCACACAACTCATCTGGACTGATTTAGCTGACATCTGATTGATTACCAACATCATGATGCTGTTGCTTTCTTTGCAGGCAGCAGGTGGCGTAGTGGTTACAGCTGTCACTTTGCAAGCAAAGAACCTGGGTTCAAATCCCTGCTCCTCCTGTAGTACCCCTGGCCATGGTACTTACCCTGAATAGGTCCAGTAAAATTACTCAGTTACAGTTATCGCAAGCATAAAAGTACCCAGCTGTAATAACCATGTTAAGTAGCTTAACATTTAAATCTAACCCAGCTTTGGAGAAAAAGGTCAGCAAAATTAAATGAATGAACAAACAAATAATGTTTGTGGAAATTATGGCATTTTTGTTCCATACAGCTAAGTTGTCGAGTGAAAAGAAAATCACACGTGAGACTTTTACCCTATTTTGTGCCCCGGCTGAGCGCTGCAGAGGAGAACTGCGGGAATGCGTAACTGTAACCGTGCGCCTGTCCTGCCTGGGTGGGCTCGGTCGCTTCTGCTAACCTCAGCTGCCCATCAGGGTCGAGCCCGAGCCGCCGGGCAGAGAGAAGCTTTCATGTAGTCAGATGCAAATTATTTCAATCGGAATTAAAGGAAGGCCCTGTCTGAGCACCTCTAAGAAAATAGGCTTAACATTCTTCTGCATGCAGATTTGATATTTGTGGAAGGGCCTTTCCAAGTGTGTATGATCCGTGTGAACTGACCAGGCCCTCATTGTGTGTTTGTGCTGATCCGTCTATTTGACAGGGTGTCATATGACTCTGATTTCCCGTTGCCCCAGCCCTGTCCGTTAAGTAATCCTCCACGGAATAGGGAAACAGGGTATTTATCCATCCCGGTCCGAACGTGCATTTCAAACCCTTCCCGAAGCTTCTGCATTTGGCCTGGGCCAGACCCGTGCTAAAAACCCACTTTGTCTAGATAAACACACTGCCGCTTCTCTATACTCCTGCTCACCTACCTTTGCCTGGATGTGGCGCTGGGCCAAGTTTGGCTCGGCTTGGGTCTGGCTCGGTCCGGCCCGGTCCGGTCCAGTCCAGTCCAGTTCAGTCCCAGCTTAGCCGGCCAGGAGCCCACAGGAGCCCCCCGGCACCTCCGCAGCGTGAGGCCTGTGTGTGCAGCCGGAGCTCGATCCCACTGCAGATGCACACAGCTGAGCGGTGATGTCGCTCCGTGGAACGGCCTGCTCTCGACAGAGAGCGCGGGGGGGGGGGATCCTGTCGCGGGATGGGGGGAGGGGCCAGCCGGTGTGGGTCAGCCAGTCCCTGGCCTCTGAGCAGGGAATGCACCAGGGCGGTGGGGTGTGTGTGAGTTCCAGGAAGTGATGACACGGTCACACGGCAATGACGCCGCAGCCGCCCATTTCCTTGGCGCACGGCTGTGAGAGGATGAGGGAGACGCGGGAAGCGAAAGGGATGAGAGCGGGGAGCACGCCGGTTGAGCTCTTGTCATTCATAGAATGGGTTATGATGTAATCTCAGCTGAGATTTGAATGAATAATAAATAATCATGTTATGGAGTCAAGTACTTATAATCCACATCTCTGACAACATTCCTCACATCCAGCCTTTCCAGATGAATAATTTCAATGAAAAGTATAATATTAATTAGGCAAACTTCTTTATTTGGCTCTTTGTTAGAGCTTAAACATAATTGTGTGATTTAATGAACCTTTGTCACTTTTATTATAGTGATGTGGGGATCGAGTTATTTTCTACTGGGCTCCTATGCAGATAAACATGTACAAAATACAGAAATTAAGCTGTTGTATGTACGAATATAAATGTTGCATATTTACAGTGAAACACAAACTGAATAAAATGTAAAGGCCGTCAAAAGCAACACTAACCTGCTTGGTTCCACTAGATGGTAGCACAAACTTGCTTTAAAAAAATAACTATTGCATTTCGTACCGACAGCAACTGGGCCCCGGTTTTTCTGGACAGCTACATATGTGACTTATTTTGCCATATTTTTCATTTCCATATTTTTGGTGCTGTGCTGTACTGTACTTTTTTCCCCTTGTAGAGATTTACTGTGCTTGAGATTATCATACTCGGTGAAAATATCGAAGTGGGTTCCGAACCCCATGTGGAACCACAATCAGGGTCATCCGTTCTACATTTTTTCCCCATGCGACATTAAGTAATTTGAAATTACATACCAGTTTCTACAGTTGGGTAATTTTACGAGAGGAATTAAGGATAAGTACTTTGCTCAACAGTACTACAGCTTGAGATGGGATTCAAACCCATGACCTTCAGATCCAATGACAGTAGTTCTAACCTCAACATTACCAGCTGTTTTTGGGCTGTGAAACACAGCCTCTGTTTTATACCCTCATACAACCATGTTCACATTGTATCAAAGCAGCTGAATTTCACAGCAGTCAATCATTTAACTTTATTTTTTGTACCCTTGTCAGTGTGAACAATTTCAAAAGGTTGTACTATGAGGTTGTTTTAAGAATATTCAAATATCATGCTGTGCACGCTGGACCGACATGTAGAAACACACTAGAGCGGCAGGATCTCTACTGCTCCCAGAAGATGGCTCTGCTTGTTTTGTATTTTTTTTCTTTACTAAGACTAAACGCAGCCGTGGTGCCGCTCTGGCAAATCACTCACTCAGGGCAGGAACAGGCCGGCGGGGTCTGACTGCAGGCGTCTGCTGCGGTGAAAGTCCTCCGCGATCTGCCGAAATGAAGAACGACACTTTTCGATAAGCGGAAGGGGTCGGAACACCGAGTCCACGGCCTGGAAAATGGGCCATCTTGCCAAGTTTTCATGTCAAGGAGCGAAACAAACTTCACCCACGTGGACTCGAACCTCATACAAGAAAATGGTATTTTGTGGTCGATGGTGAAGCCTGTTAAATCCACGCAAATCTGGGATGCCATAGTGGCTCTGTGGATGAGTTACAGGGGGTCCATGAAGCAGAGGCTTGCTTTGGAAATAACGCTGTCTGACTAAATAAAAGCTAAAATGCAAATATTGCTATTCTATTGGTACCTGTCACATAATGCAAATGGAAGGAAATCAGTTTTCTGTGTAATAAACTGACTGCATGGAATTATGGAATTTTTTTTAGGAGCTTTCTTTATCTTTCATCAGGTTCTTAAAAGTCTCAGACTTTTTATGCTGATCTTAGGGGCAGTGGGTAGCGTAGTGGTGAGCACTGTTACCGTTGGACCTAAAGGTTGCTGGTTTGATTTCTGCCTCTGGCTGTAGTACCCTCAAGCAAGGTATCTATGTGAAATCATGCCAGTAAAAAATCACCCAACTGTATTACATTCATTTAGTTAACTGACACTTTTCTCCAATGCAACTTGGAATTACTTACCCATTTATAAAGCTGGGTAATTTTTACTGGAGCAATTCTAGGGTAACTACCTTGCTCAAGGGTACTACAGCCAGAGGTGGGGATTGAACCCACAACCTTTAGATCCAAAGGCAGTAGCTCTAACCACAACCTTCTAGCTATCTCATAAAGAGGCACCTCTCTAAAAAAAAAAATGTATAAATGGGTAAATAGTTGTAAGTAACAAACACTGTAAGTTGCCTTGGAAAAAAGTGTCAAATAGATATAAATGTAAAGGGGTTCGAGGCCTAGACAGGGGTTAAGGTGTCTGATATGAACAAACCCTCCCATTTTAGTCCAAACATTTAAGTCACTAAGGAAGTCAATTCACTGTGTCACAAGATCCTTTGGAAGCTGTAACAAATAACAATGTAAATAATAATGATAATAAGGTAAATTCCTTTTTCACCGGGGTGTTTTTAGTTGTGCAACCAAAGGCCACTCCCAGGCAAGGCTCACTTGACTGCTTCCAAATGTTCCCCCTTTTAGAATGAAACCGCTGGAGGCAGAAATATTGCACGTGAAATTTTGACGACAGAAAGCCAACGAAGTGAGGGGTGGCGGCTAATCTCGCTCTCTGTTGTATAATAATGCGCTCTAAATAATTTATGCAAATAAGGCGACGCGCTGGTGTGGGGGCTCCTGGTGGAGAAGGCTGCCAAGGAGAGGTGGAAAGTGATTCTATTAGGGCCTCGTTTTAATAAGAACCCCTTCCATTAATCTGGAGACAGACCCTGGGCGGCGCAATTTGAGGATGTCTGCAGCTCATCGCGGAGCCCGAAAACTCGCCGCTCGGCGAGCGTGTGTTTTTCTCTCACATTTTCGCAGCCCGGCCTGCAGACAAAAGCAAGAAGTTCTCGATCCAGTGGCCATCCATTGCGGTCCACCGGGCTTCCAGTTTCTGCTGGCTGTGATGCCGAGCCGCTTGCGTGTATCCGACACGTAACTTCAAGAAATGCAAATTGGTGTTAAATTTGTTGTCAAGGGCGACGGTGATGTGCTGGGCCTGCAGTGTGTGTGTGTGTGTGTGTGTGTGTGTGTGTGTGTCTAAGGCACAAAACCCACAGCTTCATAATGTGACAAAGTTCTCTGACCATCAGCAACATTCCACAGCTGGAAGTGTACCGGTTACAGTTGCCGAATTTTGAACCCAAAGGTTGCAGGTTTGAATCCCACCTCCAGCCGCAGTACCCTTGAGCAATGTACTTATCCTAAATTGCTCCGGTAAAAATTACCCGGCTGCATAAAGGAGCAAATAAATATAAGTAACTTAACATTCTAAGTGGCTTTGGAGGAAAAGCATCAGCAAAATAAAAATGCAAATTTAACCAGTTATTACCTCTGTAGGCAGGACTGTCTGGTAATTCACTGCTCAATAAATATGCTTCCTAAAAAACAGCAATATGTTCACGTCTCCAATGCCTAACAGAGAAGGGGGGGGGGTGATGGCTAATAAACACAGTAACCCGAGCTTCACCTCTGCAAATAATAAATTAAAAATAAATCTATACAAGCATTGCTACAGAATGTTTCACTGGTGCTGACATCCAGAAACTGTAATTTTTTTTTACAGCTTTCCTAATTTTTGGTAAATAGCAGGACCTTAATATGTCAAAGATCTTTAGGGTTTTTGTATCATTTTTCCTTTCGTATTTTTAATATTTTATTATGGATTTCCTATAAACTTAAATGTTCATCTTTTTTTTCCATTTATCTCACATTCATGAAATGCTTATTTTATAGGATTTGTTCTTGTTTACTTTATTTATTACTTTGTTCAAGGCTATCTTATTTACTGTACTGCATATAGATGTCTTATATATGGAAAGTGCATCAGACACCTAATGATGGACACTATGGTAATTTGAACATCTTCAGTTTTTACGGCTACCCCCCTACACCAACTCCAGTGGCGATATTGAACAGTGTTCACAATCATTTTTAAACCGTCAGGCTAAAAAAAAAAAATAAGGTAAATTACGATACTGTTTTCGTGAACCCTGAAATGTTTTACATACTTACTTTGCATATCAAATTCTGTTTTGTAGATTTTACTCCACAGTAAAAGTGATGTAGTGGAGCCAAGTGGTTAAATAGCTTTTCAAGTGCGTTGCAGGTGCTTACAAAAGAGAAAAAATAAAGGGTTTCACTTTTTTTGGACCTCTGAAGCTTTTCATATAACAATGTAGTACATTCAGTTGTAGGGGGGTACAGTGGCACAGTGGGTTTGGCTGGGTCCTGCTCTCTGGTGGGGCTGGGGTTCAAGTCCTGCTTGGGGTGCCTTGTGATGGACTGGCGTCCCGTCCTGGGTGTGTCCCTTACACCCTGTGTTGCCGGGTTAGGCTCTAGCTCCCTGCAACCCCACTTAGAAGAAGTGGTTGCAGAAGATGTGAAGATACATTCAATTGTCATATATGTGGCACCAGCTAAAACTTTGAATATGCATTTTGTAAACTTTTTTCCAGTGAGGAGTGGTGAAAATGGTCAGAATCTGATCAGGACATGAGGCACCAAATCTTCCTTTATTTTGCGTTCATTCTTCTTTCCAGTCCATTCCTTACAGATGTTGCCCAGGTTACCTATTGGACTCATGCTTTTCTCTACTACTGTATTTTTCATTCCACATAACTTTTAATTGATCATTTTCTCTTCCGCGAACGCAATCTGCACTCATTTTTTGCCAAAATAAATTTTCAATAAATTTAAAAAAAAAAAAAAAATCCACCAATCTGTGTAGCGGAGGTGCAACAGAATCATTTTCCACAAAGGAAATGATACCATCTTCTTTACTCACCTGGAAGTGAGACAGGTGCTTCACGTTCTTCTACAAAATGGATTTGAATTGAATCAATCCCCCAGAAATAAATCAAACATCGGACCTTCGGGGCGCCCGTACAACGGTCAATATTTTTGTGGTCCGGGTCCAAATTCATGAAATGTACATTATGTCGTGCATTGAACTTTTGAGATTTGTTTCTTTAATAAGCGTTCATTATGTAGATAAGAGGAATCAGTCTTGATCTGTGACAACTCTCCTCAAGCTACGTATGAAGTTATCGTTGTCTCGGACTGATAACTAACAAATGATGATTTTAGACTTAGGCATTCTGGGTCTCTTTCCTCAAATAGCGTCATATTAAATAGCAGTTGCGAGACTTTTGTTTTTGTATGATAGCAGAAATGATTGTGCATTGTTAAGTCATTAGGCAAGCAGAACATTGTTGAAAAAATAAATCTTTATTCAAATTTTGATTTAAACCACGGTTGAATTCTCATTTTCCAGCATGTTTCTGTATAGAAGGTCTGGTGAAATTTTAGTGGCCCTTATTCTCCTGTGGACAATCAAAACTGCGTAACGACGACTGCTTTGGACACGTCATAAGCATTTGGCGAGAGTGTTTTGAAAAGCAAAGGGTCAAAAATGTGGTTTTCAACACAGTGAAATGCAAGAAACAGTCTTTTAATATTAGACCGCGCAAAACTTTATTTAAATACTGATGACTATTCATTAGCTGGTAAGAAATTTAACAGATTTTCTCTGTTCATCACCCAGAAGTACCAAGATGATCGTCTTGAAGACGATGTAATTGTGGATAATATGAAGCTTAAATCCCACCTGGTACTATAGGACCCTTGAGCAAGGTACTTACCCTGAATTGCTCCAGTAAGAATTACCTTGCTCCATAGATGGGTAAATCACTGTAAGTAGCTTAACACTGTAAACTGCTTTGGAGAAGAGTGTCAGCTAAATAAATAAATGTAATTTGTCTAAATTCGCTCTGTGCTGTGGGAGGAAACGCACATGGAGGTGAATATATAGTCCCACATGGACTGAGGTGCGATCGAACCCACAATTAGATGCAGAAAGCACAGGCTCTCTAGCATCGGTGCTGTCCATGTACCACCCCGACATGATCCCTGGATGTTGAACTACTATATTCTAACCGAAAATGGAGTGTTCGCTTACCATAGCTTGCACACCGAACAACAAGGCCTGCTCCTGTTTGACGTATTATAGTCTCCAAAGAGCTTTAGTGGCTAATTTGCTAAAAAAAAGAGATCGTTTTGAGTTTGGTGGTGCAGTTAAACTGCTCCCGCGATGATGCACAAACAATCGACCCACGGTGCATGCGCATCTCCTGGGTCAACCCAAACCGGGGATTCATGCTTGGCTGCGGTCTTAAAAAAGACCGTATTTGACTGAGTCTAGAGAGTTCTCCACACGTTGACCCTGGGGGCAGCAGTTGATTGCCTCTCATCGCAGAGGCAGGCAGGGATCGGACCGAAGCGTGAAAAACGGCCCTGATCTTTGGCACAAGAAATCAGCCCGCATCATGAGCCGCTATTTTCATTCCCCGGCGGGAGCAAAGCACTTAATCATTACACTTAGATTAGAAGTCACGTATTGTTGCCTGTGACAATTCCAGGTCTCACGACTAGCCAGCGGAAGGGTGACTGAAGGATGCAAATTTCACATGTCAGGGCTTCTATTCAAAGACGTTGCTCGGGCGAGAAAGCAGACGTCCGAAGCCCGGTGTTTATCAGAACGCGCTAACGTCACCATCGTTTAATTTCTGGACACGCTTTCGTTGACCTTTAGATATTTAAATATCTAAAGGTCAACGAAAGATGTTCTTGGGTGGACGTATAATTAGCATATTTGACAGCCACAGTATTTCAAATTGTGTGAGAACTAATGTTCAAACTATTATTATTATTATTATTATTATTATTATTAGCTGGTTTGTATCCTTTTTCCAAACAACATTATTATTATTATTATTACTACTACAACAATGACCTATGAGGTTTGGCATTTTTAATTTGCATCAATAAATAGTTTTTATAGCTACTTATTCATTTTCAAAGCAGGATAGGGCAGCATAGTGGTGTAGCGGATACCGAAGGTGCTGTCACAGCTCCTGCGTTATGGTTTTGGCCGTGGAATCTCACTGGGCTCTCTGTGTGTGTGTGTGTGTGTGTGTGTATGAGATTTCCCTGTGATGAACTGGGGTCCCACCCAGAGAGTACCTTGTCTCACGCCTTGTGCTGCTGGGATAGGCTCCGGATCACCGAAACCCTGCATTAGGACAGACAGTTTATGAAAACAAATGTATCAATTCAGGGTAAGGATCTTCATCAAGAGTACTATAACAGGAGTGGGATTTAAACCAGCAACAGCCAGACTGCAAATATAAGGAACAGCATGTCTTTGGAAGGAAACCAGAGCGCCCAGAGGAAACCCACACAGAAAGAACATGTAAACTCCACACAGGCTGAGCGGAAATCGAACCCACAACCTCTCACAGCAGCGCTGCTCGCTGTGCCACCATGCGGCCCGAAACAAACACTTTGTTGGACAACCCTTCTCTTTAGATAATATTCTATGAAATGGTTTGCAGGTGCAGAATAAACTCATCATTCCTGCCACACGAGTCGTCTCCAGTTATCTCTGTTGATCCATCGGCATATTAAGATCCAAGTCATATTTATCTCCATTGCGCGAAGAGCATTTGCCTAATGTTTTCTTGACTCGAGACGAACATAAGACGAGGTTGTCGGTATAAATTACACAGACACCTTTCTCAGTGGGCATTAGGGCGAATGGCGCTGTTGGCCTGATTGCTCCAGCATCTCTGTGATTGAATTGGTAGGAATTATTTTTCCATGGCAGTGGGTTCAAAGTCTGCATCCATCTTCAAAAAGAAACCATTCCCAGGATCGGTACGGGGCGGAACACGTCTGATTACAACGGACCTTATTGCAGAGATGACCTTGCAGAGACGGTTTATGTTCTTACTCAACGAACTGGTTCGTGAAAAACAATGTGAAAATATATAACCCACCTGTTAATAGTCCTTTAGCGCTGGGAAATGACCTACCACATATAGCAAACTACATAAAGACAGAGGCCTGAACACCAGGAAGCTGGGCACGTGCTGGGTGTGATGTTGATGTGGTTTGAAATTATTCTCGGGCATGCAATTTAAGAAACGTACAGGTGGAAGCGCGGGGACGATACCGACTGATGGATCACGCACAGGGAAGCGCCGCACCGCAGACATATTTCTGGATGTTCAGTGAGCCTATCTAGAATGGTCAGCAGCAGTGGCTCCATCTGAGCTCCGGCAAGAGATTAAATGCGAACGTCGGCATTACGCCCGTTCGACGCTCTTGAATGTCTGAAGAGCGGAGCAGCGAATCGTTTGCGCATTTGGCATCCGCGGGCCTGCGAAAGACAAACTCGCCTTTCATCAACAGCCTCACGTGGAAAGAGATCCTTGAAAAAAGACACGTCGTTCCGCTCACAGGTTAAAAGCAGCCAAAGCCATTTGCGGGGGGACCTGCTGTCCCGGTAGCCTTGGATTATGTCCATTCAGGACCAATTACAATAAGAACCGTTGCGCTACTTGTACCACGGTTTCACCGTGACGCATTTATCGTCGGAATATTCAGTGCTCCATGGAAATACGGCGTCGGCTGCGAACTTCTCAAAGCCGTCATCCAGGGCTTGGCGGAAAGCTCAGAGGAGCAGTTCGGAAAAACAATTGGACAGCTTTGACAAACAGGACCACTTCTGTTTTGACAATGACTGATCGGTGAGCATTTTCCTCAAACCGTACCCTCGGAAGAGTGCCGCGGACATAATTGCGCGCCAAAATATTTACACAAGGCCTCATACGTTGCACACGAGACAAAAAATCTCGACATTGTTAGCATCCATTAGCATGAGAGAGAACCCTGAGAAGGGCCAGTCCCATCAGTCGACGACGGACTAAGCCCGAGGTATAGCGAAGGATCTTAAAAAGCCTTGGAGACAAACACAATCGAGAAGACGTGGTTTTGGAGGGAAACCAAAAGCTCTTTAATCGCAGTGGATAAACAAAGATGGGTGCAGCCGCTTGGTCGATTTCGGGCAGGAAAAGAGCAAGGCAGCAAGCAGCCGTCTCCGACAGCGGAGGGTGGCACCGGTTTGCATGAGGAACCTTTTCTAGAACTGACTGAACGATCACGTTTACACTTCTTTTTTTTTTTTTCTAAAGGAATGGTACTTGTACATTTATTCATTTAGCAGTTGCTCTTCTCCAAAGCGCCTGACAACTCGCAGAAACCGAACGCGCACTTCGCCGGCAGAGAGGTAGCGATGCAGACGTTGCGAGGCTCGAAAGTACAGCCAGTCCGGCCAAAAGCGCGGTTTTCGCCAGCTGCATGTGGAATCGGTTGAGTGCGATTGTTATTATTTATTTTTAAAGAGATAATGCGGTGCAAGTTTATGGCGTAGATCGAGATCGAGAGATACGTGGGTCTGAAAGAGGTGTGTTTGCAGACCCATCTTAGGGACGGAGGGAAAACTTGCCTCCACAACTGAGTCAGAGCAGAACCTCCGTACTTTTGAGTTTCCATCTCTTGTGCGCAGGCAGAGGGGCGGTGGGGAGCATAGTGGCTGGAGTTGCTGAATTTAGGCCCAAAGGTTGCAGGTTCGAATCCCAACACCGTTACATTTATTCGTTTACCTCACTTTTCCCCCCATGCAACATTAAGTAACTTAAAATTACTTATCCATTTCTACAGTTGGGTAATTTTACTGGAGTGATTAAGAGCAAGTACTTTGCTCAAAGGTACTACAGCCAGAGGTGAGATTCAAACTTGTGACCTTCAGGTCTAAAAGCAGCACTGACCACTACATAACAAAGCTAGCCCTATCCCAGCTGCAGCACCCTTGAGCAAGGTACGTATCCTACATTACTCTAGTAAAATTACCCAGCTGTATAAATGGGTAAATAACTGTAAGTTGCTTTAGACAAAAGCATTAACTAAATGGATAAATGTGTAGAACCGCCAAGCAGCTGCAGGAGGAGTGCGGCAATCTGGCCGGAGCATAACAACAGATCCTGAATCAGATCACCTAAATTTCCTATTCATGTTTCTCAGAAACATCTCCATTTCCAGACTTTGAACAGGTTCTGGAGTTATATTACATTCACATTCATTTACTTAGCAGACGTTTTTCTCCAAAGCGGCTTCCAATGAACTTTATGTAGTGTTATGAGCCCACACACCTTATTCACTGCGGTGACTTACACTGCTAGATACACTACTTACACTGGGTCACTCATCCATACATCAGTGGAACACACACTCTCTCTGTCACTCGCACACTATGGGTGAACCCCAACAGCAGGTCTTTGGAGTGTGGGAGGAAACCAGAGCACCCGGAGGAAAGCCACGCAGACACGGGGAGAGCATGGAAACGCCACACAGACTGAGTGGGGATCGAACCCGCCTGCTCTCGCACCACCCAGGTGCTGTGAGACAGCAGCAGGACTATATTAGCCCTGCTCTTCCTTCTGATACAGCAGAGAGAGCAAGATCACGGGCTTCAAAATCTCGAGCGTGTCATGCTGTCACTGCCGAGCTGATCCCGGTCAGCCTGCAGCACGGAGCCTGAGGTTCCTACAGCGAATGAGAGTCACTTAAAACACAACAGCAGTTTTCACAAATAATAGAAAGACTGTCCTTTGCGCTCTAGCTGGGCACTCATTTACCTTAGATAAGGTACTTACCCAAGATTTAACTTAGATTTACCTCTCTGGATACCGCGTCATTTCAGTTACTGTAAATAATTATCTCAAAATAAGGTCTCAAAACATCCAGATTGGATGGCTCTCCTCCAGTTACTTAATCTTACAGGCCAAACAGCGGGGGCCTTCATATGTGTGTGCGAAACAAACAGAAATACGTTGGTGGGCCCGCCGTATCTCACGGTGACGTCGTATGAGCAAATATTTAAATAAATAAATAGACAAATAAATGATTGAGATGAAAGGATGGGGATACAAGGAGACAGAAAAAACACTAAGGGTAATAACTTCCTGTAATGAGGGTCCCCCTTTGTGCATTATCACGCGGCACGGGCTGCACTGGCCGTGTCCGCTACTGGCACCGCGTGCGCCCGTATGAAAGAGGTCCCCTTCCAAAGGCGCTGGCGGGAGCAGCACGCCGTGTTCGGAGCGGGGGGGACGGCTGGCGCATCCTGATTCCCAGGGAGCCAGGCTCATTAGGGAAGAGCAAACAGTGGGTGCGGAGAGGGCGACGGCGGATTTTCCGTCAATTGCGAAGCGGTTGGCGGCGGATAATTGGATTGGCGCTGCGTGGCACATCGTCGACGCGGTTCCCGAACGGAGGCCATTTGGTTCATGCGGGGAGAGGTGCCAGCCACAGATCAATAGCCAACAGCCAAAAACAAATTTAGGTAGGCTCTAAATGAGAACCTTGATGGACCTAGAAGCACAGTGAGATGGACGGATGGACTGTACACCCCTCCGTTCATTTCCGCTGGATGAGGCAGAATCAGCCTTGTCACTTTCACCTGTGAATGAAATTTGGTTTTGCACAGGTCGCATCTTCTGGAAACCTTCAAAACTTCGAAAACCAGTTTATAGGCCATTACTTTGACCGCATTACTATCCAACACTTACTTTGACAGCCCTGTCTCCGGCGCGGTGCGGTAATGAATGGTGTCCCGCACTGACAAGTGCGTTTTAGATTAATGATTAATTGCCTGAAGCAATTATGCAGAAATGGCATTCGCCTCTCTCTGACATTAAGACGTCTAAATAACATTGGGGGAACAGCTTAAATTCAGAGTATTAACTGATCCGTAAAACAATGACACGGATCCAAAAGACAAAAAAAAAAAAATTCTTAAAAGATTTGTTTAAAAAAATCCTACGAACTTAGACCGCACTGTTCCTTCTGTATTGCTTGAGACGTTTTTCTGGGACTTGGATGAGTGTTCATTATAAAACGGTACATTTTCTGTAAGGACTGCAATGTTTCCATGCCTGGCGAAGTCATTTTCCACCCTGACTTTTCCCAGGGTCTGTTTGCCTGCTATCCGCTTTAATCTCCAGCGGAGAGCCATTGGCAGAGCAATGTGAGTGTACGTGACGCCGTTTCCCTCGCCTGCTCTTCTTCCAAGGTATGCCATCTGGACCGGGGAGCCTTGATGGAGCCTGGTTGTTTATGCAACACCGTGCCATGTTTACGCATGTGGTTAGTGCCCTTGAAACGGTGCAGGGCCGGCCATGCCATCGCACCCCTCAGAGCGACACACACGTTCAGGTCAGCTCCATGGATAAGGCAGAGGACAGGTCACAGTAGAGCTCTAGGTGTCCAACCTGTTGACTAAAACCATAGCTAATGGACTGATAAAGTGTCACTGCAGGTCATGTCGCTGGCAGTATGAACTTCACTCAAGGGCAGGTGATCCACCACCTGTTATCCACCGTCTCCAAAGCGAAACAGAAGCATTGTGATTTGAGTTGCTGTCTTTGGACCCAAAGGTTGTAAGGTCAAATCTCAGCTCCAGCAACCTACAATTATTTACCCATTTATGCAAATGGGTAATGTTACTGGAGCAATTTTATGGTACTTTGCTCAATGGTACTACAACGGGAGGTGGGGGTCAAACCTGCAACCGTTGGGTCCAAAGGCAACAGCTGTAACTACTATGCTACCAGCTTGCTTCTGAGAAAAGCATCAGCTAAATGGGGGGGGGGGAAAAATGTAGATTTGTGTGTTGCATTACTTTATTGTGTGCATGGATGGCAACTTTTATGTAGTTCCCTGTGGTGCATCTAGCATCAAAAACCACCTTGAACAAAGGCATCATTCAAATACAACACAAGTAAAATTAATAAAACTTTTCTTTGTGTTCAAGGCAGTTGTCCAAAATGCACAGGGAATCAGAACTGATGCTGCAATTAAATGGTTTACAAATTTTTAATTTCAGGGCCCCATCATTAAAAACCAAAGTGCCTAGTAATTTAATAGTCATTTTGTTAATTAGTTTACAAAGCACTTCTGGATTCAAAAGGGGAAACCATCGGTAAGCAACATTTTTTTCATGATTCAGGGGCTAATAAGTGTAAACAGCAACAAAGCACAGTACGATATATTATTATTACTCAGAGGGTGTCTTCATTTAGTTCTGACTAAACGAATTCTACTGAAAGAATGTTCATTTTATATAACAGCATATTTATTTATACAGAAGCCAATTAACTTTAACAGAAGTTAAACCAGGACAATAATGTGCTGTTTTCACAAAATTTAAGCAAGCAATTAATATTCAAGAAACTTTATTACTAACCAAAATAAAAACCTGATTTTTTTTTTTTATCTACCAGACAGATACTGAATTAAACTAAATCTGTCCATAAATACGAGTAAAATTTAAAAGCTACTTTAAATCACATCAGACAAAGATGTCTTCATAAAAGAACAATATTGGTTTTATGCTTTCCAGGAACAGTGGTATTAGGTAGATATTTACGGTAATGTTGTTAGCATAATTGTTCTGTTTAGTGTCCAAGTCTTTTCCGTTCCATTCCATCTGTTTCCATCTGGGTTTATAAATCTATATAAAAGCGTAATGCGGGTCTCATTTTTTTGTAACGATACGAATAATGGCATAAGTCACCAAGGTCTAAAACTGGTATGAGATCCTCTTGCTGTTCTACTTAGATTTGTAGCTTTGCCCGTAAACAGCAGACCCTCACGGCATGTAAAAGAGCCCAACAAAGGAAAGGCAAAGGTCACAAATGCAGCGTATGGTTGAGCAAAGCGAGTCTCCACCGCTACAATAAAAAGTAGGGGCTGCCGCAGTTTAGAGAAAAAATACTGCAAAACGTCAATATGTTCAACAGGAGTGGACGTACATTCACATTAATTTACTGAGCAGATGCTTTTCTCCAAAGCGACTTCCAATGAACTCTATGTAGTGTTACCAGCCCACGTACCTAACACACCAAGGTGATTTACACTGCTAGATACACTACTTACGATGGGTCACTCATCCATATATCAGTGAAACACACTCTCTCTGTCACTCACACACTATGGGGGAACCTGAACAGCATGTCTTTGGACTGTGGGAGGAAAGCAGAGCACCCAGAGTAAACCCACACAGATACGGGGAGGACATGCAAACTCCACACAGACTGAACGGGGATCAAACCCACATCCTCTCGCACCACCCAGACACTGTGAGACAGCAGCGCTACTCACTGTGCCACCCGTACAGACCAAACCCATCTAACCTGCATATTTGCTCTTTATTTAATATGCGCAGAAGAGCAAAAAACCCTGAAAATTTAATGCTTAAGTGGTCTGTAAGCAGCAGTTGGAGGCTGAACGGTGGCGCATAAGAGTTGATGACATACAAGTGAAGAACGCCGCTGTGGAGCTGACAGAGTGACAGGAGCCAGACACCGAGAGATGAGGTAATGCTGATGAAGGAACCTATAATTACCCCGTGCTGATGTAGGGTGGGCTGGGCACCAGTGAGGTAAAATATTAACAGCGTCACAGTAAGATCTACGTGGCTTCTTTTAAGAACCATCAGGATGGAAAGAGAAACGGGAAAAAGCCACAACAGCAGCTTCTCAAAAGGCACCGTAAACATTTATTTATTCATGGCCCTTCATGTCAAAGCCTTTACATGTCATAAATAGTAGTTGACAGCATACAAATAGGAAAAAAATCTTTTCGAAATGGAGGATGACATATGTCAAGTTAGGCAGAAACTAAACAATTAAACAACACAGTAGTTAGTCCACCATAGCTCCAAAAATCTCGATGTTGTCCTATTAAGTTTATATTTCTGAAAAGTATGAAGAGACACAAGAGAGGGTCTTCAATCTTAAAAGATTGTCACCAAGTGCTTCTGTTGCCTGGAAATAGACCTGTTGTTTCGACCGATAAAAGGATATTAATGTCCCTCTAGCTGTGGCTTGCAGTTGATAAGAAGAATCATAAAAAGCATGATAAAGAGTAAGTCTTCACCTGAGGGGGACGTCCATCATCCCTGGACTGACTGTGCTCCAGGTTCTTCCACAGGTGCCAAAACACACTTGTGAGAAGCAGGTTCTTGTACAAAAAAAAATTGCTCAGGTCTTAATATCTAGAAAATGCATAAGAAGCACAGCTCTGGAATTGTGTGGAGCATCTCTGAAAGCAATGAACAGTCATCTGTCACCCAAAGTCCACCCATATTCCAAGACCAAATGCGGGGTCACTCAGCTACAGAACGGCGGTGTAAGCCAGGAAGCGGAGCAGCTTCGCCATTTACTTTGGCAACGAAGTATACCCATAGGCACCGATGAAGTACTATACATTCATAAGCAGTAATCGTAAATAAAGCCAAAAAATCTTGAAGATGCAGGGAAACAACAAAACGCTTCTCTAGGTCCATTAACTAGGATCTTCGAGGCGTAAAGATGTAATTGCTCCTGAAGAACCTCAGCTCTTAAAGGCTAAACTGGAATGGCTACTTGCATAGTTGGCCACCTGGCACCGTGGCTGTGGTGTTTTGGTGGCCCGTGCCAAAAACAGGTGAGATTAAGGCTTTTTAAAGCTCTTTCCTGCAATACCCGCTGCGGGGTTTGCTCTGTCTGTGAGAGAGCTGTGTACGCGTGTGTAAACACATTACTCATATTCATAAATCTCAGGCCGTTTTATAGCAACCTGCCGCTACCTGAGAAAAGATGGCACCATCAGTCTGGTTCCTTAAAATAACTTCCAGCATCGTAAAGGCGCATTTCCAGACACCAGTCGGTCTAAATTACGAGCCACGTGATTAACGGGAAAGTTTTGGCACCTCACATCTCTTTGAAATACATTGCAAACATACAAAATGCACCTTCTTGAAGGCAACAGCCGAAATTCTTTCCATTCTCGTACACCCCATACGCTAAAAACAGTCTTTTTAAAAGGGGTTTTCGATGCACCGATACACAACTGAGATCACGTGCGTTCAATAAAAGTCATTTCCTGTTTACGGAGCTCACACACTGGTCGCACCTGATATCTGCTGAGAAGTTCGTTTGCTTTTCCCTTGTATTAATGAGCTTTTAGCTAGCTCTGACAAAACCAAACAAAAACCATCAAAAGACAAGAATTGAAAAAGAAACAAGAAAATTATGTCAATCAGTAATCGACTGCTGGAAACCTTCTATTTCTTCAGCACAAATTACAGATAACCATCCCTTTTCCCATACATTTTATAAACATTACAAGCACTAGGAAGCCATGCCCCTTCCCCCAGCTCCTTCTGTGGACAAGGAGAAAAAACAACTCCTGGATTAAAAAGGTGGAAACAGGTGCCGCTCAACTCAGTCCAACTCAGGCAGGCACCTGCAGCACCTGGCCACCCTGCCCTGGTGTTTTAGTGTTCGGTTGCCGTCCAGGAGGAAACTATCCGGGTAGTTCCCAAACTCGGCGATGGCGTCCTCCACTCGGGTGATGTAGAGCCAGCTGACGATCACACCAAAGAACTGCAAGAACATGACAGTTGGCAGGTTACCATCAGGGAGGTGGGGGTTCGGGAAGGACTCTTTAACCTTGAACCCCAGTCGTGGAGCTTCCTTTGAGGTTAGAGAACATATAGCAGGGCAAATCGCCTGCTCTTGAGCCCCATGAGCCTGAGTGCTTGTGCTCCACATTCAAGACTCGAGCTGTATGAAGGAAGGACATGACACTCTTGGAGTAAAAATATGAACATTTCTGAGCCAATTTTATATTACAGGCTCCCATTTAGAGTGAACCCCTCACATCCAGTATATCCTGTGTGGAGAATAATCGTAAACCAAAGCATTGAAAAACCCTGTAGGAGATATTCCCTTTCTTGACTCTCTGAGGTTCAAGATGACTCCCCTCCCTACAAGACCAGTAAAAAAACATCTGCTGCCATAGAGGCTTTGCAGCAAAAAAGGAATATTAAACATATTGGTTTTTAAGTTTGACCCTCTTCATGGTTGCACAAAAGTACAAGACTCTGAATATTCCCCATGATGGAGAACAGGGTTGTTTTTCTGTACATTTCGGACATTGAGGCATGCTTTCTGATAAAATATGCTTGCTTTCAGCAGCATGGGGCTTGACAATTTGTCCATTAAAACCTATAAAATATGCATGTTTCTGGCACTGACCATTGCCCTCTCCTGAATTAGCTGTATAAAAAAGGCTTTTTTAAAGGATAACTGATCAAATCATTCTTCTACAGGAATTGGTAAGGACTTCAGTAAAAACGTCATTCTCAACCAACTGGCATAAATGGTATTCAATTACAATGTTATATAAAAGTGCAGAATATTGACTACTCAAAATCAGTATATTGAAATGCTCACCAAAGCTTAAAATTGAAAGATTGTGCAGAATGACGACTGGCACAAACCCCTGTTTACCTTCCTGTAGCCATGGATATACAGCGTTTATAGAGTTCCGATTTGAAATGTTTCCTGAAATATTTGTGTAGCTGTGCATTACAGAGCTAACAGCAACCCATAAACAAATACAGGAGTTAAACACTAAAACGACGTATCCACCATAAATCGAATTGACATTAAAAAAAAAAAAAAAAACTGGATCATTGTAGGGAAGAAATTCAGAGCTTTAATGACCCGACTTTCATACAAACTTCAATAATCCACAATATTGAATCTTAAAGAGAAAATTAGAGTAGCTGAGGTCATTTTTTACTCTATGATGAGAATAGTTATATTACAGTAGTTATCTCTACATGTATGTGTATTATTTTCTCTGTAGCTGTGCTAGATTTATTTCTTACATGACGTAATGACATAGAGGTACAAGTCATTACCATTTGTTTCGTGGCAGATTTACGGCTCTAAATGAGCGCGCGCTGAAAATCAGAGTTACCTGAATCACTTTGAGATGGTTTGCTATTTTCCTTGCAGAGCAAATTATCACATTATCCGTCCCTGACAAGCTGCAAAATGTTGACAGCCAGCAAAGTGAATACATAAAACAGACATAAAAAAAATGCTAAATTATCTTGATTTGTGTCATTTGTGTCCACACCTTAGTATTTTGTGTTTGTGGAAAGGATACGTAAAACACTAAGCAGTGATGAACACCATTACTGTGGCTGAAGTTGGGTGTAAGTGATTCAAAGTGGGTTGTCATGGTAACCCGTCCACACATGGCAAATTACATGCAGCGCTGGGGTGGGTTACCAAGTAGGCCTCTAACAAGATGAAGATTACTGAGTAGTGTCAGGTTGTTCATGTCCTTATTCATCAAGCAAGACCACGTTTTTCATTATACAAGGCTTTTGAACTAAAGAAGAAAAAACAGAAATCCATCGCTACTGCAGTTTTCCTTGGCAAATTAAAGCGTTTCTGGCAAGCAACACCAATCCATACTATCGACGCGATGTGGAAGCCTTCAAGAAAGCATAATCGGCTTTGTGTCCACTGTGTTACTCGACTGTGAACGCAACTAAGATGCCAATATGAGATTTGTATTACAGCTTATGGCTCTCACATGGCAACCTACTGGTGCCCTCCCAAGGCTTTGTTTCAGGAGACACCTGTTTTAGGACAGTGAACCTGGGGATGGTGAGGGGTGAATTCTGCTGAGCCCTGGATTTCTCCATTGTCCCAAAGTAGGCTTACAGAGGACTCATTAGGAAGACTCTTCTCTTCACCACTTCTTCACAGCAGTGCTATCGATTACACGGTCATGGGCCAAGAAGCACATCTCTTTCAGATTAAGCCCACCATCTGATCACAGCCACTTTACTGCTTCCCAAAAGGCCAGTGCCAAAAGGCAAGCTGCACAAAGCCCGGCAAGCTGTTTGACCACATGAAATCAAAGTGAGAAAATCCGACTGAACGAAAGCTGGGTTTCTGAGGGCAAGCAACATTCCCAGTGCAACCATGGAGCTGTGTCCATCAACTATATCCATCAACCATGGAGCTGTGTTTTCTAACAGAAAAATCAAGTGACAAATGTGAAGAAGTTTGACACCAATGCGAAGCGCATAAATCTGGGGTTCAGCATTTTCCTGGACATCACCAAATCAGCATCCTCCAAAGAAAAGATGAGCAGAGTAGTAGACAGGCAGTAATGTATTTCTACAGTCCTCTTGTCACAAAGTCTGGGTGGTAAATAAGCTGAATATTCATCTGCTAGCAGCCTTTATACAAGTCAGTTCAGCTGTTATTGAATATGAAGCCATTTTCCATTTTGTTTCTTTTTAATTGGAATTTTCTCTATTGTTCAGCACAGCAGGCTTTGACAATTGAAATGAAGTTTAATTATGCCAGTGAAGCAAAACAAAGCAAATAAAAATGAATTATGGAGAACAAATACAGAGGATCTTTTTCTCTCCTCTTAATTTCCGTGGCGATCGATGAGGATGGCGAACAACCACAAACAACAGAAAGCAACAGTCCGTTTTTTGCAGGTGCAAATTACAGGAGTAGATGCCTATAGAATTGAGTCTGATAGGAAATATGAATTGATGGTGACAGATGGTGCGATGCAAATTTTTGGTGCTGTTGGGAGATCGGAAGAGAGGCAAATGAGAAAGATGTGTTCTGTGACCCCCCCCCCCCCCCCCAAATACTGCAAGGAGCAGCATTTCTTGGTCAGCTGGATAGGGTTGACAGCAGAAACCAGAACACCAAAAAAGGAACAGTAATGGTCCAGGTGGGATAATACTCTAATGCAGAAGTTACAGTATATAGGGTGTGTTGGTCAGACCCTGCATATGTCAAACTGTTGATATCGTAGGATGGCTTCAGTATGCTGGGAGAATAAGACACTTGAGTCAATTGTTACTGCCAGGTTCTTAACTGATGATGTTGATGAAATGAGCAACATTGGCCAATTTGATAGAAAGTTCCTGACAGGTAGATAGAGCTGCTTGGAGATGGAAGACTGTAGTCTTACAAAGATTCAGTTGTTGACGGCAGTGAGTCATTCAAGCAGAGATGCAGGTTGCAGTATGAGAGTAGACATCTGAAGCAGCTGGAGGAAAAGGGGAGAAGAGCTGAATATCATCAGTGTAGCAGTGATAGAAGAACCTGTAACATGGAGTGACAGAGCCAAGGGAAGTAGTGAAGATGGAGAAGAGTATGGGACCCAGCAATGAGCCCTGTGGAACACAGGAAGAGAACAAGGAAGAAAGGGAGACACGCAAAACCAGCCGGTAAGATCTTCCCAATCGGCAAGACTCCAAACCATTTCAGCGTTGTTTCTCTTGATATCAAGATGTTCTACAGAGGACAGTAGCATCTGTTGGCTGACAATGTCAAATGCTGCAAAGAGGTTAATGAAAATGAAGGCCAGGGAAAAAGAGGCAGCTCTAGCTGATTGATGAGCTTTTCACGCTGCAAAAATGGACAGTTTTGGTCAAATAGCCAAACCTGAATCCAGATTGATATCCATCAAAAAAGTTCCTCTTGAGAAATGTGAGAAATACCTACAACTAGCTATAATTTGCATGTTCAGGAATGTTGGAAAGCATGTAATTAACATATGGCTGTAGTTTAAGTTTTCATAGCTATTTCACTTATTGGTCTCTGAGCAGTTCGTTTGTCTCGACACGTTTAATGAGCCTCTAGAGAAACAATTTAATTTGCCATAATTTTGTGTGTCAGTAATGACAAGAGCACGGGCCTCCAACATCTACAGAATGAATGGTATCAATAACAAAAACTTCATTCAGTAAGGAAGGTTCCTTCGATACATCACTGCAGCAGACCATGTAGAGAACAGAGGATTAATGAGAATGCATTTACAAGATATATCCAGCGAGAACTCGTTAAATATCTGACAACAATTCAGAAAAATGGGTGCCGATTTGCATAATGAAGCTGCATATCAAAACACCGCACATCGTGAAAAATGTCATCACATTAATTCAACAAACTTGTAGGCTGAAACAAAGTCAAGGCATTCTTTTCATTAAAATACAAACTTCTGTACTTCGGGACACCAGATACACGTCAGACCAAACATGTCAAATTCATTCATTCCGTCATAAATAAGCATCATTAATTGCTATTAATGTTTATTGTTAGTGCTGTATAATTGGTACTAGAAACAAAAATCACTATCTATAAGAGGTACTCATAATTAAGCGGTTAATGTTCTAATGAATGTTATTTTCCTCACCCAAGTACATTACTTCACAAAAAAGTCTAAATGTTTCACAACTTTGATATACATGCATGAGATGTACACAAAATGTTTACATAGAAATTTAACGGTTTGTTCTTTTTGTCCCAGTCAATGTAAGTAGACATATTTCGTTACACCTGGGATATTAAATTTATTTCACATTACTTAAGGATATGTATCTTCTAGGCTTGTTGTGAAACAAAATTACTGAATGAAAATTCATGCAAAGGCCTTTCAACTACCTCTATGGATGTTAAGATTATTATTTATTGATTTCACAAGCTTATTTCTGGTGTACATGAAAATTATTTTTATGAACAACACAGTCATTGTACTATCTGTACTTAATATGCAAGACTACTCACAATGTAGTCAAAATGTTAGCTAAAAGTAACATGCTATAAATAACATGAATTACCATATTTCACTGCAACCTACCTACGATATGGTATCTTAATTGTGAAAAATTTAAAAAACACACATTTTCCCCCTTTCCCCCCCACCTGTTCTGACACTTGAAATGATTTATCAGGAGAAGAACATGAATTTGTTATTCAATAGTAATATGGTACTTGGACATCTGAGATACAAACAGGTAATTTTTGTATTTTCCAGTTTTTTTTGGTTTTATCTGAATATAGAGTAATCCAAGACCCACAGTTTCAATACACCAAACTTCTGACCGCCTAGGATGCCGAAGCAATTCCTTATTGACTAGACAGCAGAAAGGTAAAGCGGCTGGGAATGAACTTCAATCCCTCCTTTTAAAAGTGTGCCGAAAGCAC
The DNA here is from genome assembly GCF_900964775.1 of Scleropages formosus. NCBI lineage: Eukaryota > Metazoa > Chordata > Actinopteri > Osteoglossiformes > Osteoglossidae > Scleropages > Scleropages formosus. The sequence goes on from NC_041809.1 coordinate 6,563,323, forward strand.
AATACGCCATTTGATTATATTTAATCGTTCAGACAGCGTATGCTGACCTCTTTCACTCTCACTCGGTCCTTATCAGGGAAATGTGCTGTGTTGTAACTGCGCAAACACGAAAATCGGGTTAATTATTTCCCGCGACTGATCGGATTTTTAATTGGTAAGGATTAGCTGGCAAAATTGATAGGAGATTGTTTAAGCAGGCTGGCCATTCGTGCCCGCAGTGTCAAGGAGATAGATTTAGAAGGACGACACAGTCATCTCGGTCAGGAAAGACACAGTCTCCTAACAATGAGCAGATGGGCTTACCTGTGGAAGTAAAATACTGAGCAGGATTACAGCCATGGTCGTACAGTTGTCCATAAGCCAGATGAAGACTGCATCAGTACAGCCTCGCGTGTACACAACGTCCATGAGCTCCAGACGCTGCAGATAAACAACATAAGAAATCAAATAAAAAACATAAATGAATAACCTTAACATATTGCCTTCCACACAAATCATTATGCCATTTGCCACCATTTGCGTTTTACCTCCTGCGGGCTACGGAAATGCGACGATCTCAGATCGCTTTCATCTTTAATGAAAGGAAATGAACCTTTCTGGCGAGTCCCCTCCCATAGCTCAAAACATTATGATGCGACCAATGATGACTATAGTACAGCATGAAATATACAGTATATACTATTGATACAGTATACAATATACTGGATATACAATAGATACAGTATGCAATGAATATGCTATAGATAGAATATGCAATGTTCCAGTGATGTTCTGCGGCAACATTAAGAACAATTTAATAAATGTAATTACTGAATGCCTTATCAAGAGTGTTGTTGATGTTAATATTTTTATTACTATTGTATGGAAATTCATTACAAGTTCAATACCATGTTTTAATGTGGTGAAACAATAAATCAAAGACTTTTGCTTTTTTTTTTTTTTTGCTGCTGCATACGGTAGGGGACAGTTGGTAGTGTAGTGGTCAGAGCTGCTGCCTTTAGCCCCAAAGGTCACAGGTTCAAATCTCACCTCAGGTATGGTACACTTAAGCAAGGTACTTACCCTGAATTGCTCTGGTAAAATTACCCAGCTGTATCAATGGATAAATAACTAGGCAGATTAATATTATGAGTTGCTTAGGAAATAAATGTCAGCTAAATGAATATTAAAAAAAAAAAATTAAAAAAAAAAAAAAAATTAAACAAGTCTTCAAAAATTGAACAATTTTAAAATATTTATTCATCCATCCCTTCACCCATCACTGCTTGTCTAATGTAGGGTCCTGGTATCTATCCTGGAACCATGAGGCAGGATATCCCCTAGACTGGAAGCAAATCTATCACAAGAAAATGACAGACGATCATTCACACTGTACAGACTGGGCTATGTTCACGCCCACATCCGAACCCACAGTGCAGGAGCTGTGAGGCACCAGTGCTACCCACTGCTCCGTCATGCCGGCACAAAGAAACAAAGGGATTTTTTTTCCCCAGTCACGTCATTAACATTGATATAGCTGGCCTTTATTTCTCTGCTTTCTGGTAAATATCCTCAAACACAGGTGCTATCACCTGACATCTCAGCAAACTGCTCCAATAACCGCAGCCACGCCTTTGAACGCCGCATGCAGAACTAACCGGTCTAAAGCACGCCAACCTTTACATGCTCACTGCAGCGCTGATGCCGTCACCTTGTAAAACCAGCAAACCTGAAGTTGATGCACCCAAAATGTAAACTCATTATGAGTCATTTTTAAATGAAAATGACAGTAATGCAATCGGCACAGATAAACTTGAACCGCAGCATCCCTTCCTGAAGTACCCAACGATGACTAAGTACACAGACATAGCAAATACTGGGGGGCGGGGGGAGGGTTTTTAATAGAGTGGCACATTCCGTTGAGCAAGAGGATGAGCAGTTTGTCTGGAAAGGATCAAGATCAATGAACAAAGAGCAGGAGACATGGTCATGGTCTGGGAGTGGTGCATGGCTTAGAGTATTTTTGGAGAAGAGGTGTTGGGCACATGCTCAAGGAAAGGTTGTGGAGAAAATATGAGCGAGACTGCGCGATTTAGATGATGCTGGAGGCACTTTCAAGGTCCTTTCGTAGAGAACAGGCCAAGAACAGCAAACTGAGTAAAAATGGAAAAAGCAGGAAGGGGCAGAAAGTCAAATATTCTGGGGAGCAAATACATCACTGTACCATCAAACACGGTCCATACTGAACGCATGATGTCAATCACGTGTTCAATACAGACTGTTAAATCACTTTTCGACAACGGGCATCCTAACCAAGATGCAGGCAAAGTCTTACCTCCTTTTTGAGGACCTCGAATCCACACAGAGTGTTAACAACTTCGTTTGACTGAAAGACAAAGAACAAAGAAGTGATTTTAACCATTACACCTTGAACCTCTCAAGTGGTACACTGTCATACCAAGGGCCCCCTTAAAATAACTGCTGATACATTGCTCAACCTAAAACTAAGGAGAATCTGAAGTTACTTTGGCATACAGTAAATTAGAATAAAGACAGTGAATTATTTCAGCGTAGTAAATCAAAGTTCAACAAAACCCAAAGCGGTACTGCCCTAGTTATTAAGTACTAATACATTACTATAAGTACTAGTACATTAAGATATTTAAGTTGAACAGTAGGAGCAGTGGGTGGTGTAGTGGTTGGAGCTGCTGCTTTTAGACTCAGAGGTTGCAGGTTCAAATCCAACTTATATACTCCAGAGCAAAGTATTTACCAAGAATTATTCCAGTAATAATTAACCTACTGTATAAATAAGAATAATTAATGGATGGAAAGCCGATGTTCTCAGAATAACTTATCAAGTGCACAGTGCATAGCAATGTTCAGATTTACCAAGGCAGAAGTACATCTTCTGGACTCAAATCCATCATTAATGGCAATCACTTAAGATGCTTCCAATTCTTGCGACACTCAGGGAACATGGTGATTATGTATCAGCACCGTGCTAATACTTGTGGAACTCAACAACTACTTTCCTAAAGGTCATCTTCAATGATGAAAGACTTTCTCCCCACCTAATGGATGATCTCATCCACAATTATTCAACAAACAGCTATTATACTTTTCACTGGGAGTTCATTGCGATGTCCTGACATCAAGGGTCACAGGTTGATCATTTTAAAGCAAGGGTTAGAAGATGGCATACAGTCTATTTATGGTTATATTTTATATGTATAAAATAAGGTAGGCTTACCGTTCACATTACGACTGATTATTGAACTGTAGAGATTCTAATTCAACGAATGGAAGTGTAATAAACAAAACCCAAAAGAGAAAGTCGAGCCAAAAATACCATTAGCAAACGTGCATGGAATGTGTCCTCTCACAAAAGCTTTTCTAAACTGTCTTACCGCGTTTAGAAACACCGGATATTCTATTCTGCTTACGAATGGAGTGCTCACAAAGTAAGACCGCTTCACACGTTAACGTGAAATAGACGGTTTGTCTCACATTTTGCGGGACAATGCCATGATGGGTTTCGGCAATATCGGACGAAATCAAACAGTTGAGTTAGGATTTGAGGGTTGTCCCGTTCACCCTGCAAACTAATTCATCCTGTGTCTGAAATTTTACACAAGTTGAAATAAGCCTCCCCATTATATGTCAGCTCCTCATAAATTATGAGTTACATTTATTTAGCAGATGCTTTTCTCCAAAGCAACTTCCACTGAACTCTATCTAGTGTTAGCAGCCCACACACCTTATTCACCAAGGTGACTTACCCTGCTAGATACACTACTTACACTGGGTCACTCATCCATGCATCAGTGGAACACACTCTCTCTGTCACTCATAGACTATGGGTGAACCTGAACAACAAGTTTTTGGACTGTGGGAGGAAACCAGAGCACCCAGAGGAAACCCATGCAGACATGGTGAGAACATGCAAACGCCACACAGACTGAGCAGGGATGGAACCCATGCCCTCTCGCACCACCCTGGAGCTGTGAGACAACAGCACTATTCACTGCGCCACCATGCCGCCCAGTAAAGCTATGTAGTAAAGTTACGTAGTAAAGGCTGGAGGTCATGGAGGTCACGGAATTCTATTAACGTTTCTCAGACACGGTGCAATTGACTGAAAAGGGGATGAGTTTCAGGAACACCGGCAAGCACGAGGGTCTCAAACGTGGAACACGGAAAGCTAAACCATGAAGCACCACACGCGTGGAAAAAATGAGCTTTTAACATCTCCTTGAGATGTCTAGCGAATACAGCACAATCCAGACATATTTTCCATGGCAGTTAATCTTTACGGATTTCTAGGCCCTAAAACATCTGCACTTTGCAGGAAATGGACCAAACGCTCAAATACGACGTGGGTGTGAGTTTGTCCAGTGGAGGATCTGGTTCTTCCACTAGACACACAATGCTGTTCATTAACTAATAACTAATCTGAAAAGAATTTAAAAAAAAAAAAAAATGTTGTACTGTACATATCAGTCCATACTTCAAAACCTTTTTCATATTCTAATTGAATACCTTGACACCTCGTATAAAGAAATTACACAGTTCTTCTGGCGACAAGAAATGGAGCACAACGAGAAGGGAAGCCAAACCGCAATGTGATTTCAAAAGCATAAATTCTGAATTATAATATTTATTTGAAACCTATTTTCTAAGCTTTACTGTTATTTACATTTATTCTTTTAGTGGACGCTTTTCTACAAAGCGATGTACATCTCAGCGAACAATAACCAAAGTGCATTACATCAACAGAAGGAGGAAACTAGATGCAGATATGTGATTCTAGAGTTAAAATCTATTTCTCTCAAATTCCACTATAAGAGTCAGTGTACTGAAGGCTTTTCCATTATTAAACAAACTTATTAAAGATTATTAAACATGACAAACACGCACACTTTTCTTTTTTTTTGCACCTAAGAGATTAGGGTAGAATTGAGTTTGAAAGAGATGAGTTTTGAGACCCTTCTTTAACGTAGAGAGAGATTCAGCAGTTCTGAGTGAGAGGGGGTGGTCATTCCACCACATCGAAAAGAAATTAAATCAAACCATGTATCCCAATACAAAACAAATGAAGATTAAACAGTTTAAATCTGGTTTCGTGGTTCCTTGATATATTCAGAAACAACCCCTCATAGTGTCGATAATTACATTTTACTGTCCTCTCACTTCTTCTTGCTGACTGATTTTATCTTGCCTACAGTTTGTCTCCTTAATCGACTGCATTTGTGGATCCTGCTTGCCTGAAACATGCAAAATATGCACTGCAGCTGTTCTCAAGGGGTTCATTAAAAACACCCCTTGAAGCCACTAGATAAAGCAATTAAATAATTTAAGCGAGTACTAAAGAATCTCAGGCCCAGTGTCCCACAGCTAATCTTCACCATAAGGCTGTGATTAATTTTCACCATCTCTTTTTCTATGCTGCCGTCCTCTTCGATTCTATTATAGACCGATGATTCAATGGCTGATGTGATTCAATGGGCAATATTCTCACTTCCACTCTACTTCATGGACCATCCGGCCTGATGAAATCCTTTTTTTTTCTTTTTTTTTCTTTTTTTCTTTTTAGACCGCTGGGGGGACAGACCATGCTGGTGAACATCACTCCAGATGCCAGGGTTGGCCTGCCTGTGAGCGGCGAGGGCAATAATGCAGTAAACCCCCACATCCAGGAGTGAGACACAAATCGCTCCAGGTGGCCTCTGCGCGAATTAATAATTTAAACACGTTGAACGGCTACACGGGGTCTGCAGATGATGATAACTCCAGTACACCAGAAGTCACTTAAGGGAACGAGACCAACTTCTTGTTCTGTTTTCCCAATAATCTCTTGTTCTGCATAGTTCCTGTCAAATAACAACTTTGTTTTTTGGCACATGACTTTGTTAATGCAGTTAGAATGATCAAGCTGTACACAGACCATCAAAATCCACAACAATGTGAAAGTTAACAGTATTATTATTATTATTATTATTATTATATTATTATTTACAACCGATTTAGATGTGTTATATATCAATGAGCACAGGCAGCAAAACGCACGGACAAACTGCACCGAGATCAGACATTGGTGGCCGGGATCACCTCGAATACAGTGCAGTGATTTAAGGCAAATAAAGGGACATTATCCTTGACATGTGGCTCAAAGAAGAGAAGCGTTTCGGTTGAAGGTAAATAAAGGCTATTCAAAGGGGACACTCGCATTGTCTCCATGTTTTAATCCACTTACTGTACACTTGACCTTGCAGGAACGGGGAATGATGAACACTAGAATGGTTTATATATTTGATAAAGCAAGCAGCACTGATTACATTCCATTCAAGCACAGTGGAAAACAGCCCCATACAAACTATAAAAAGCTTCATGCCAACATCAAATAACATCAGATCTTCAAATATTTTATATTCCAAGAGAAGAAGAGATCTTAACAGGTTCACTACAACACTGTTGCAGTAGCACTGACCGAGCACCAGTACAGTCCATCTGCGGAACAACGGATGGCGGCCAAAAAAAATGTTATTTTACTGCTTTTGGTGGAAAAAACATCATGAGAAAAGATTAAAGGTTTTTTTTTTCTTTTTTTTTGAAGAAAGCATTAAAAGAATAATCAATAAAAATGTATCGATACATATACACGCAAATGTAGTCACATACCTGTGTCTGTGTTCACATTTTGGAAACGCCATGTGTGTAGACCTACTGCAGATGGTGTTACCGTATATATGAGTCAATCACATGACCAAGGCTCAGTGACTGCCAAAGTTTGCAAAGCAGGCTCTTGCGTGCATTTCACAGCCGTTACGCATCATGTGTTTTACTTTAATGTTTGCATCATTTTTCCGGGAACATACATACTTATGTGCATATTTATTTACGTTTTTCATGTAAACGTTGTGTATGCACATACTTGGAGTACACACAAACGCAAAATGCTGGGAACAGATTTTCGGAGTAACAGACACTGCCTGCTTCCCCCTACATAGTCCGTTGATCTGAGTGCAGACTGCATAGGGTAAATTTCCTGGTAAACATGGTGATTCATGCCGGGAATGACTGCAGATCGCATCTTGAACTTCACCGATTGATCGTGCTTTAGTGTGCTTTCACAAGTCAGATTTACGCTTTATACAGGATTGTTCATTATTTATTTAAAAGGTGGGATAATTTGTCCTGGATATAGCGTTTAGTTTTCTCCAAACAAAGCGCAATTAAAATAAGACATAAGCGTCCGAGTTAATTTCTTCCTTCCTGTCGTGGACACTGATATTCACCATTATAATAATAATAAAAATGGAAAAAAAAAAAAAAAACCTCTGATGAATTCCTGGCGTGCTTCCAGAAATTTGAACTCAGACCTAAAATGAGCACCTGGCTCCCATTTTCTCATTTCCCCCCAGATGGAAATGTAGCTCCTACACAAGCAGCAAGGTGACCAAAAAAAAAAAAAAAAAACAGTTTCACATCCTTGCGAGTTGTTTCATTGCCGCAAAGTGCACTTGTGGCCATCATGTTCAGAAAGCCTGAAATTTTTATAAGTCAGTGACACCGTATTACACTGCTGATCAGTCGTCCGTGGGAGAAACAAATTGAAGGATTTACACAATTTTCCTTCCTCTTGTGCTCTCCGTTTGTCGGCTCTCGGATAACAGGCAGCGGCCTTGGAGTTCTGCACCTCAGCGCCGAGACACAGCGAGTTCTCGCGGACAGATGAGCAACGGCCCAGCGTGTGCCTCCGCAAGCGATGCAAGGGCCAAGAAAGGCAGCGTTGCCAAAATCAGGAAACAGCCCATTAAACCCCTGACATTTAACAGCTAACATGGCAGCTGAAGCTGCACTTAAGAGAAAAAGCCAATAACAAATTGCATAATTTATTTATGCTGGCAAAAAAATAAGCTTGTTGACTATTTATTCAGTTTTTGTTTATTATGGGACATGTTCATTTTTTTTCTTTTTTTTTTTTTTTTTTTTAAATTATTACAAATTAAGCAGGTTTTTCCCAAACATAGCACTTTATGAAACCCAGTGCTTTATTTATCCCTTTACAGCCACTTGGCTTGCATGCAAAAACAATTTGACACCAATTTTCCCGAAGACTCACTCTGCTGAGATCCTAATGGATCGTTTATGATGCCCTTGTAAATAAAGATGCAAATTTCACAAGACTTTTGTATTAACGAGTACTTGCGGCTCTAATTATTTTATCTAAAGTATATTCCTACGAAACTGATGAACTGTCTAATCTGAACTACGTACCAAACTAAAATTGAGGGAGGAAAAATGAAATCACAATACATTTTTACATATTTAGTTCAAAGGATGATTTGCTTCATCTGACATCAAGATCACATTTGCATTATTTCCTGCACAGCAGAAGATTGTTCAGTTATTGCCACGGAAAATAGCACCGACCAACCCGATTTTTGTCATTCGTTTAATGAAAATGTACTCAGGGTGGCCATTTCATTTAATAACATATCTCAGAAATCAGAGGTTGCTCCAGATTAAAACTAAATTTCCTGGCTCTTTGCAACAGTAAAAACAAAAAAAAATCTTTTATCTTTCTACACAATTTGATCTAAACCCTTGTAGAGTTTTGATGCCGTGTTTGGAAAGCCGATTTCATCCGTGCCACTAGAGCCTTTGAAATATGAAGAAGGGGAGAAAAAAAATGGTGTTTTAGCACAGCTGTCTGATCAGAGTCAAAATTATTACTTATTCATTCATCTGATGCCTTCATCCAAGGTGACTCTGAATGACATGTTTGTATAATAAACTTTTTAAGATTGTGTTCGACAGATGGTAGCGTACTGGTTAGAGCTACTGCCTTGAGACCCAAAGGTCACGGGTTCAATCCCTAGCTTTTGCTGTAGTACCCTTGAGCAAGGTACTTACCCAAAGGCGCTTTGGAGAAAAGTATCCGATAAATGGGGAAAAAAAAAAAAAAATGTAATAAATAAAAAGGATCCAGCTGGAAAAAATTATTTATTTACAGCAGGGTCCTTATTATTTATTAGTTCAGGATAAGTACCTTGATCAATGGTACTACAGCAGGAGCTGGGATTCAGACCCAGGTCCTTCAATTGCAAAGCGATTCCTCTAACCGCTGTCCCCCGAAACTAATGGAAAACCCACGCAACTGGAGGTGATCCAAAAGCACGTTCGCCACTCAAACGACCGGGGGACAAATACGATCCGCTCAGTCGTGGGAGACTTTTTTTTTTCCCCATAACCGTCACCGTGAGGAGGGCGGCGTTCATAAACGAGAGCACCGTACGGTGGGGCACAGCGGTGTGCCGCATGCTCATTTCCCCTGAACCACACACCACGGCACAAGGAGCCCAGGGTTTATACTTGTGGTTTACGAGGCGAAAATGCCGAAGGACTGCAATAATGGGCCGAACCGACTCCTCGCTCGCCTAGATTGCAGCTTTCAAATGTCAGAGAGACGTAGGGAGAGGCCGAGATCCGGCTGGGTGGCGTGAAAAACATTCTTCACGGGCACGGTTCTCAAAGTGACAAAACGAGCAGCCAGGCCTCGCCAAGCGCCTCCGACTCATCCACAACCCGACGTAACCTAACGGGACACGGCAGCCTGCGCCGACGGGTCACCGGAAGTAAACCAACGAAACGTACAGCGGAAAGCGTCACCTTGCAGGGTATTTGCCACGACCAGCTGCACCGCGGTATTTGTTCAGAGCCCTACGTAAACACAATCCCTCCAAGAGCCTAGAGCATTGGGCACGGGAAGCGGAGGTCCGGGAGAACACACACATACATACGCAAACACAGACGCACCTTAACGTTCACGCAGCAGGTGTAAGGAACTCCGCACGCTAATGGTCCAGGAGCAGAGCAGTTGTGATACATGTTCACTTCCCAGTCCTTGTACTCCTGGCCTCCGCAGCACTTGAACTGCAAAGGAAGGCAAACACAAATACTTTGTATCCGTGTAATGGACGATAAATCACATTTCATTTTGAGGAAAACTTTTAAATAAAACAAATTAAAATTTTTATTATAGATATACAATAAATTATAATTTTTTTAAATTATACAACACATTACAACTCAACACTTACTTCTGACAAAGATAAACAAGCATATATTATATTTATTTATTTTTTTTAAAATCCCTTTTTCTGCTGACACCCCCCACATGCATCTAATTGTATTCATTCCTGGAAAAAAAATTACTAGTGTTATGTGCTGTTACATGTGGCACTTTTTTTTTTTTTTGTTAAAACATGTTTGACATTTCACGAACCTACTTATCGCACTAAGTGGTTTCTCAAACTTTCAAACCATAGCTGCATTATTACAACACAGCGCTTGAGCTCCAGCCAAGTTTTTTGCCAAGCTCCAGCTACTCCTTTTCCCTCTAATTAAGCAAAACATGCAGAAGACATAATGTTCAAAGTCAACAGAAGCAAGAGCGCAATCTGAATACACACGAGTGTACAGTTTTACAATTCAGTAAGGCTCAGACTTCAACACAAAATCGGGAAAATCTGGGGGTCATAAACTCAACTGGATCTAAGGCGTATGGAACTCAAGCCTCAGTTCACAAAAAAAAAAGAAAAAACGCGTAAACATAAAACACAAAACCCCAAGCTGTTCCAAATTAGCATGGTGGACAACTGTTTTCAGGGGAGAAATGCATTAATGAATATTAAGTTATTCTGAATTTCTCTTGCGATTCATAAGCGGCTCCATATTCTGACTCTCCAGCTCATCTGAATCTCAGATTTTGCTCCAGCAGTTACCAAAGGCATTTATTGGTTCTACTGTGAGTAGCTTCTCATGGGGTTGTCTCTGGTTGGGATGATAAGTCAGGCTCTGTAGATATGTCTCTCTCAAGGACACCACGATCAATCAACACGCAGAGTCACGACGACCGATTCCTTGGACGTTCCCTGGTAAGAGGCGAGTTCCATCAGCCACGAAACCCTCAAAGCTCTGCAGGCAATGTGCAGCAACCCTTAATCCATACTCAGAAGCAAGGAGTAACCCACAAAGACCACTCAGCTATCAGATGGAAAACACGGTAACGCTACTCAGGTGATCTACCCCCCTCTTCGGCAGCATTGGTTCACAGCCAAGCTTTCAAATGGATTTTATAATTGCAGTTTGTTCTTAGTACTCAGGCTGCGAATTTAAAAAAAAATAAAAAAATCCTTTATAGGTATTCAAAGCAATATTTCACAGGAGAATTAATCACATCCAACTAGAGCGGCACTCTGAAGCCCAATAATTGAAACACGGTGCCTTCGGAAAACATTCACGCCTAGTGGCTATGTGTCGCAATGTCTAATTAAAATGTATGCAAATGATATTTTTTTGGAGTGTAAGATAACGTTTAAACAAACTAAAATAATAAAAATGACATAATTCACAACTATTCATTCCATTTATCCTAACAACCAAATGTGGGACAGGTGCAGTCACATTAAAACACAAATGAGGTCCACCTGTGATGCTATGAATTCCACCTGAATTCAAAGGCACCAATGGTGAATAAATATTACTCTGTGATCTCTCAGAACAATTACGCTGCCATGGCAACCAAGCTACTGCTTGTGAAACTTAAATGTGGAGATTTTAGGAGGCAGAAAGTAGGAGAAGTTTATTAGAAGACTGACAAAGTCTCCAGCTTTCCCGGAAGCACAGTTAAGTGTGTGGAAAGAAAACTGGAGAAAATGGGACACAACCCATTGCGTAACGGAGACACTTCTGAACGAGACCAAGTCTCACGCTCTACCTGTAAACGTTCTGTAATTTGACTTTGTGGTCTGGGGATGAATCGAAGTTCATCTCCTTGGCCAGAACGTGAAGCACCATGTTAGGCGCAAACCAATCACAGGCCTTCAACCTTCAACCTACTATCAAGCCTGGTGTTGGCAACATCAGCGAGGTTGTTTTCTTTGGAGGACGGACTGAGAAAACAGTTTCATTCAAGTGTAAGACAAATGGAGCAAAGTACAAGCAAATTTTGTAGAAGAACCTGTTCCTGTTGGCATATGTGAGGAGTCATGTTCCAACAAGCCAGTGACTCAATACACACGGCAGAAACTACAAAACAATTACTTAAAAACATTAAATCGATTGAATATCCGTGATAAAAATTGCTGTCCACCGATGTTTTCGTTGCTCTCCGTCTTGGCAGAGTTGCTGCGATTTCCATGGAAAAAATGGGCAAAATTTCCAAAATGTAAATGTGCAAAGCTCATTACTTTTGGAAATGAGCAATGTCTTTCATTAAAAAAAAAAAAAAGAAGAATATTTTTGCATTATAAATGTTTAATTTGTGGTAGTAAAAGGGACACAACTTTTGAGACGATTAACATTTTAAATGTAACAAAATGTGAAAAAGATCAGGTGAGGGTTACTTCCTGAAAGCACTGTAACGGTGGCAGTCACAATGTACACGCAACACTATTTTTGCCATTTATACATCTATATTTATTCATTTAGCTGAGCCTTTCTCCAGAAGAGCTTATGACATTAAGCTGCCCACAATTATTTACCCATTTAAACACTTCAACAATTTTAACTGGCGCATTTAGGGTCCATCCCTTGCACAAGGACACTACAGCAATGATTTGAACCCGGGTCATTTGAGCACAAAGGTGGTATCCCTAACCGCTACGCCACCTGCTGCCCACACATCATATTGTTATACAAATAATCCTTGGCTTCATTGCACGGGATGTAATGGTTTACTGAAACTGTTATTCTAAATATACAGACTAAAAAGCAAAACGACTGCATACGTTTAAAACGAAGCGGTTCAAAAATACATTCCTGGAATCTTCACAAGTAAAGAAAGAACTAGAAAGATTTTAGAGCATTCAAACATGTCTGCAATTAATGTGGCCGAAAAGTACTTGAAAGCAGCTGCACGTTACAGTGGGCCGACCAGCATTTATTGAAACGGCTAACGCTGATTTCCTCTTAATGCCGATCACTTTTTCACAGCACTGTTCATGCAACTAGCAATTTGATGATCCTTAAAAAAAAAAAAAAAAAAAAAAAAAAAAACTTGTTTCTTTGCGAACAACCTGTAAACGATCCTAGAACATTTTCCTTGATAGAAATCGAGCGCATGTGAAAAGTGACTAAGTGCAAATTGTTTCAGCGGTGCTGCATGTGCTGTTCTCACATTTCTCAAATATTGTACATTTCCTTGAACTCATCTCCATCTTCTAACACAAACAAACAACTCCGTAATTACAACAGTGAAGACCTCCTAACAAAATCATATGCAAATTCAATTTTTTTACCAAAAAAATAAAAGAAAGCCTGGCATCTGTGCGTGCACGTGCCTGCTAGCTATACGTTTTAAAACGTAAAAGGAAAAAAAGACGGAAATTACGGTAATTAAGTAAAGCGGTACGACTTTCCGCGGCAAAGGAACTCTTTTGTTTTGGAAAAGGACAAACTCGCCGGGGGCCGCTTCCGACCCTGCGACGAGTCACCGAGCACAAAAGGTGCTTCATGAGCTCCTGCTATGCGGGAACTGAAGCGCTCACTTTGCGAAAATGGATTTTAACCCCCATGTTTGGTGAAACGCCGGTGGAGAATGCTCGTGAAAAGCCCCTAGATTGGGAATCCTGTCATAAAGACACCCCTGCTCCCTCGCTGTTACCACGGGAACAGGTCCCTGTTGACGCCATGTGGAGCGATTCGGGTAAACAACTAAAACCTCTGCCTAGTTAGATGCCTCATCTCCCCACGAGAAGCCAACCGCCCAACCCTTGGCATGTTGGACCCCCTGCTCTTCTGAACCCATGGATCCCGTCGGTCTGCCGAATCTGAGTATTTCACCTCCGGGGACCTCAGAGAAGGGCGTAAATGATGAATTGGAAGACACCATGCTCTTCGTTTTACATGTATCCATTAGCTGATGCTTTTCTCCAAAGTGCCTTACCATTTTAATCCACTAATAATGATAACTCACCCATTTGTAGAGCTGGGTCATCTTTACTGTTGCATTTCAGGGTAAGTACCTTATCTGAGGGTAGAGCAGCAGGAGGTGGGACTCAAACCCGGAACCTTGAAATCCAAAGGCAGCAGCTCGAAACCACCGTGCTACCTACTGCCGCACCTTCATCATCATCACACAGTTATTCTTAAGATTCGAATAGCTTCGCCAACTTCCACGAGACTTCTGACCTTTTTTCTCGACTGATGGCAGGAAGGTTTCCTTGACGAAAAGCCATTATGTAGCTTTCTGGGTTACTTCCTGTAGACACTAGAGGTCTACAGCTCTGAAATGGACTTGTATTGACGTTCTACTGTTTAATAACCGTGCTTTCGCGTGAAGAAGGCCGTGACCCTTTACGCAACTCCATATGGCAAAAGTGACGGGAACACATTTGAATAAATTGCCGTGGTTTCCTCTATTGTGCATCACTCTTTCCATGCTGTCCATTACAATATATGGCACTGCAAATATACACAGCCTTTCCCATATATGTCATTAACGGCACACAAGCAGCGGACCACACATTCTGATAACCGACAGAGAACATTAAAGGATGAAGTGAGATAATTAAATTCAAACTGTACTTGTCACATACAGTACACAACCATACTTAGTACGGGGTGCGGCGAAATCCTTTTCCGATTGTCCGTGATACATACTAATAGTAGAGATAATATAAATAAGGGCATACAAATAAAAGAAATTAGAAACATACTACAGAAGCATAAAGAATATGTAATGATGAAAATAGGACAAAACAAGATGAGATAAAAATATAACGGTAAAAAATATGATCTAGAAATATAGTAATAACAAAATTTAAAAATAGAAATATAATAAAAATGTAATAGAATGAATAGAAATTACTGTGCGAATTTGCTGCATAAGGAAGTTTAAGGGATTATTAAATTAAATATCATTAATATCACTAATGTTTCACTTATTGAAGAGCAAGTCTTCAGACTAATTACTCAAAATGCACGGGACGGTGGTCGACAACGGCAGCGAACGAATCACTGATGAATAAAATGTCAAATTAAACGGCAATTTTGCAAGATTAATGCAGGCTGTCAGAATACTGATTAGTGTCCATTACTGGCAATCTAAATATCTTGCCATTTAAATGCTCCAAATCACCCTCCAGTGAAACACATTCAAAGGTCACATCAGGTAGCTGAGTGAATGGTTCACTTTACAGATTCCATAGAGCCCATTTATTCGGCAAATGTCACAACCACAGCAATGCATTAATGCCAATATAAAAGATTAGGAGATGCATTAGGAGGACACCAATATAATTTATTCAGTACTTACTGAGCATTTACTCCCTATTACAAGTGTGGGAATTTGTGAAATATCCACTGATTTAAAATGTGTACAACAAAAGCCTGAATACAGTCAGTTTCTGATATTAAAAATTATTTGCCGCATCTCTAGTAAATGTAAAATTAAGCCAAAGAATAAAGAATGAAAAAATTTTTTTTTTTTTTCCCCTTAAAAATCCTTTTTTTTTTTTCCACTGTTTATTTCCAGGTTTGCTTTTCATTTCTTCATTCAGTGTTGTAAAGAGCTGTTCTAGAAATATACACAATACTCGCCTCTTCTGTTAAATGATCCGTGAAATGTGTGTGTGACACAAAGTGTGACAGCTTGAAAATAATACCATTTACAAATTGATAAGCATGGAAATGGGTGCATGAAAAGCAGTTTAATTTCACACCTTTATTATAGACTATTTTTAGAAAAAACCATTCCCGGCTCAGTAAATCTGTTCAATAAAATACAGTATAAAATAACTTGCTTATCCTGCTCTCAAGACTGAGTACGAGACTTTTTATCCGAAGCAGTTTATGTTTAGCATTTAAGCAGTGTAGTCTCTGAAACACACTAAGATCTGAAGCTTGAACTCAAATTCAGATTTCCAGTTCAAAGGTTGACACGTGGACAACGTCTCTCCAGCTGTCGATACACGTTAGGTGTCTTACCTTTCTCTGAACAAAGTCCATAATGTTCTTGAAATCCAGATCGTCGTAGTAGTTCACCATTCCTTTACGGATGTTTTTATTTAAGAGGTCAACTGTCTGTAAATAAGAGAGAAAGGGTGGGCATGAAGCGAATCAATACAAAATAATTTCAACCTTCTTTTAAGTACAAACCTTTACAGTAATGCGATCTGGATTGTACCTCTGAACGACACAACAATTCAATGACAGCAGGACCTTTAAAATGTTTCAAAAGGGAAATTACCTGGTGTAGAAACTCCATTTAGGGTCATTCAGAAAGAAAAAAAACAAAAAAAAAAACACACATCACCAAGATAAAGTATTGATTTTAATTGATCATATGGTGGTATTGTGGACAAAGTGGCAACTGAATTTTTAAAATCCATATAAAATTGTTTGTGCACATAAACTGGAAGCAGGACTGCACAGCCTATCAGCTCCTGGGCTGTGGGTTCGGACTTGAGGTTCAAACTTGCTCGGTCTGCGTTGAGTTTGTAAGTTCTCCCCATGCTCATATGGGTTTTCACTGGGTACTCTGGTTTCCTCCCATAGTCAAAATACATGTGTATCAGGTGAACTGGTGACTCTAAATTGTCCTGTGTGTGTGTGTGTGTGTGTGTGTGTGTGTGTGTGTGTGTGTGTGTGAGATTTCTCTGCAATGGACTGGAATCCCATCCAGGGAGCACCCTACTTCACACCCCTTGTTTCATGGATAGGTTCTGGACCTCCATGACCCTGCATTACACAAGTAGCTATTGAGGAGAGATGGCTAGGCAAATTGTAAGCCTCAGCGTGTTTTCCACGAGCACAGAGTACAAATCAATTTGCGTGCATAAAACACACACTTCCTACTCTCCCTCCACAAGTATGGAGAGTCTTGTAAAAACGAATCCTGCACTTTCACACAATTGCAAACCATTCCAAAGATGTCTACTGGTGCGCAGCGACGCATAATCAAGCCACCCAGACGCAAACACGCGTGAAATCAAATTTATTGGCCAAGGAAACATTAAAGGCATGTAATCAGCGTATGTTATGTGGCGCACCGCGAAGTGAACCTCGTGGCCTCGGTGAAGGCGATCACCGAATGTCCAGGATGAACCCAATCAAAGCCCAACACGTGTCGCATCATCAGGGGCCACCAAGCAAAAAAATGTGTAGAGGACAGCAGGAAAGGGCGTCCTTATGGGCACCATGGTAACCACTACTAGGTTCACCTCCCAATTACCTAATCCTGCCCCTGTTAATTAAACATCATAATCAAGGGATTAATTAGAATTGATCTTTTGTGAATGGCAGCCTGCAACTAATTAATACCAGTTGTCTCCATGGAGAATTAAGACCCCTTGAGACACCATAAACGACAATTATGCGTTACACATTATGTGTATCTTGCATGGGTCAACCAATATGCATAATATTATATATATTTTTTTTATTTTTTAAGTTTCACAAAGAAACATGCGTCTCTTTTCCCCCCACCACCAAAATTCAACAATTTTCCATTGAGTCCCTGTGAATTTGCAATGAGTCGCCAGATTTGCACGACAGAAAGCCAACGCCTTATACTAAGCAGCGTTCTTGTCATCTTCAGCAAAGCGCCAAGATGAAACAGAAGTTGGTTCATCTGGAGAACTGCACACCGCTGTCCCTCTTCAAGGTCAGTGCTTTGAGAGAAAACAATAAAACTGCACCGTCTTCTTTCAGCTAATCCCTGTTGTGGTACTGTGCTCTCATTTGGGACCCTGGACGAGAATTTTAATTTTTAAAAAAAAAAAAAAATTAATAAAAGGGAAATTAGCTACTCCGGCAAGTTAAGACTTTTGGCCATCAGGCATAATTATATTTATTTTAATTAATGACTCACTTAATTGTATTTCCAGAATTTATAGGAAACACTGAGGGATGGGCTGGGAATAGCAGGAGGACTCTGTGCAACAGTGCCACTTGCTTTCTGAGCATCCCATAACCGCAATCAAAACCACACTTAATCACAAATAACCTCCTTATCCAGGATCCTGACAGGGAAAATACGCACAAAGACGTGCGATACGTCCACCTGCCGAGAGACGTCCTGCACTTCTTGACCGACGTCATCTTAATGCCCCCGGCTCTTCCGCAATCACCGCTGCGATTTATGGCATCTCTCACAATCTGCATCGATCATTAACGTGCAGCGGTCCCGGCTCGAGCGTGCTGCCGAGTCCCGCTCGTCTCTCACCCACGCCGTCACGCGGTCCGTTTCCCGAAAGCGTCGCAGCCGCCCACAGTTCAGCAGAAACTTAGTGAATTATGACCACTGTGATGATTACAATGATCTCTGGGAGATGGCAGGCGAAGAGCGACGGTACCTTGTTTCTGAACATCAGGGCCAGGATCCCGCCGAAGAGTTCAAGCATCAGACACACCGTCAGGGTGTAGAGGAACTGCGAGCAGAGCAAAGAGGAGGGATCGGCGAGCGGCCAGAAACCGTTTCAAAGACAACATGGAGCTTTAGTCTTCGTCAAAAACTCATCGCTGCAACAGGCTTATTAATCCGGGCTTCAGATCGTGTTCCTCAACACTCAGCATCGGACAAACAGAACAGTGACGCCACAGTTCCGATTCACATCATTACCTTTATTTCACTGAAGCTTTTCTCCAGAGACTTGCCCATATTAGTCTGTGTACAATGATTTACACAGGTGGGTAATTTTTACTGTACCAATTTAGGGAAAGTACCTCTAGCAAAGGTACTACAGCGGGAGGTGGGATTTGAACCCGGGTTCTTCCGGTGCAAGGCGACAGCTCTAACTACCACTTATATCTCTGCTCTATTTACAAGCTTACGACAGTTTCTAAGGACCAGTGTGCTTGAAAACGTGGTAAAGCGAAACATGTAAAACACGTGGTATTCTACGCACAGGGCCACGCTTGAGCTTTGCTTCTGCATTCTCACAAATGGTCTTTTTGGCTTCACGCGAAACCCTTTTAAGAGGCAACCCAAGGTACGAGTCGCATGGAGACGGGTGCAGGCCATATTAACGCAAAATACTTAATGCTGCTGGATTTAAAAAAAAAAAAAATGCAAAATAATTTTAAAATGTGTCAGTTAAGCTTCATACTGACTGGTTGTTGTTTGGGAAAGTCATTTAATAAGCCTGCAGGAGAAAGGGCTCATATTCCTTATTTACATTTATTCATTTAGCTGATGCTTTTCTCCGAAGAGACTTACAATGTTAAGGTTACAATTATTTACCCATTTATACAGCGGGGTAATTTTTACTGGAGCAACTGAGGATAAGTACCTTGCCCAAGGGTACTACAGCTGGAGGGGAGGCTGGAACCTGCAACCATTGGGTCTAAAGGCAGTTGTTCTAACCACTACGCTACCAGCTGTCATCCAGATGCCTGATGTTTTTATCCAAAGCGATTTACAACAGTAAGTTACTTACAATTATTTACACATTCATACCGCTGGGTAATTTTACTGGAGCAATTTCAGTGCAAATAACTTGCTCAAGGGTACTATGGCTGGAGGTGGGAACTGAACCTGCGAACTTTGGATCCAAAGGCAGTGACTGTAACCACTAACTTTACTTATTTTTTTCCAAAATTCTTCCTCCTACGGTGGATAGCCGTAGAAAATTCTGCTCTTCCGAATCAAAGAATGGCCCCTTGAGTGGAAAACCTGAGACAGCAGGTGGCGGAGTGGTTAGAGCATCACCTTGCAACTGAAAAACCTGGAAAAAAAAGTGCCTTTCACTGGTCACAAAGCAGCAGATTTGCACTCACACATGCATTCCCAGACCTACATGGGAGCCGTGAGAAGTCCCACGAGTCCTTCTGCAATGACACTTTAAACACACAGTATAGCTGAAGTCTTCATGGCCTTCAGTTGGGAGTCAAGCAGCTGTAAATGTCCACCGTGACAGTGAGCAGAAGGTGCTTAAAATTAAATTTAAACGAAGACATGCAGCTCCGGCGGTGTCACCGACACTCCGAAACAAAAGACTCTCGTGGGCACCGACAGATGCTGTGTCAACGCTGCGTGGAAGACGCGTCCATCAAGCGGGACAGCGCAGATTGGATCAGCCGAATTAAAGGGCACGGAAATAAATGTGTCTTCGACTATCATTTTTCTCCTTCATAAAAACACTAATTATTTTCAAAACGTTCTTCCTGTCTTTGAATCTGGGACTGTGCTTCACCCAGTCATCATACTACCAGCAAACTAAAAAAAAAATTACACTAAAAATAACGTGTTACTATGTATATGACACAAAAATATCATTTAGTAAACTTAGACCGAGCCCCCATTAAACATTAACATATTAAACATCAAACAACATTTGTGTATTATATTATATATCTTATATGCATATTATATATATGTATTACATATACATTATATTACAACATTATACATTACAATAACATTATACAGTATTATTATTTATACTGTATAACATATAAACAACATATTAAACAATTTGTTGCTTTTACCCAAACCTTGACAATGTATTTTATTTTACAAGATATTGCGTAAAAACAAAAAAATTCTTTTCAAACAGAACTCTGCAAAAGATTTCTTGCCAATGTACCAAAACACTCCTTATGTTTATCGATCACGAACGGCTTGCTAGCGCTGGGGTTCGGGTTACATTTTCATTTCAGAGAGGATTTCAGATTTTCATTTCAGAGATTTGAATACCTGTTTGTTAGGGTTACAGCGCTTTTAAATCACTGCACTCGTGAAGCTCTCACCACTTTCAGAAGACACAAGTTGTCTCTGAGGGATGCCAGCACGCCGATGAAGGAGACGAAGAACATGACCAACCCCAGGACGATGAGGATGATGGCAGGGGCCAGGAAGACCCCCTCGAGAGTCTTATAGCGCTGACGCTCCACCTCTGCATATATGCCGATGGCCAGGATGAATCCGCCAATCATCTGTCAACACAGAAAGATGGATAAATGCGTTATAGTCACACCCAGGGTCAGACCGGGTCCTGCTCTCCGGTGGGTCTGGGGTTCGAGTCCTGCTTGGGGTGCCTTGCGACGGACTGGCATCTCATCCTGGGTGTGTCCCCTCCCCCTCCAGCCCTTCGCCCTGCGCTGCCAGGTTAGACTCCGCAACCCCGTATAGGACAAGCGGTTTCAGATGATGTGTGTGTGATGCGTGTAGTCACGTACAGGACATCCCCCTCTTGAACACACACAAACACGCTATTCCCAGTGTTTTAAAAATGCCCTTAGCAACAGAAGGCTCTCTTCTGACCTCCTGTTGCAACACAGTAGGATCCTTCACAAATGCTGAATCCCTTCCACCAAGCAAGGATGACCTCAGACGTATGTTTCTGTCCCACTTCTCTCCCGAGCTCCTAACTCCTCCTCAAGTTAGTCCGTCGGCATCTGTTGCTTTTGGTTGACTCGTTTTCCTATACATTTGTCACTTCCGCAGGTAACTGCTGGAATACGTGTGCTACGACGGCGGCGGAATCGAACAAACAGGCTGCGCTTCAAGAACCGTGTGTCTGTCTCTAAGCCTTGGATCTGCTGTGAAATTCACTTTTGGTTACTCTGAGGTGTACATGAAAATAAATGTAAATGCACAAATAGCTTACTGGTGGCCACTTTGAGATATGGCAGGATAGGGGTTAACAGACTCATTATGTGACAATGCTGCACCTCTTGTCCAGGAAAACATGGAAGAAACCTGTCAAAATGGAGCCATCTTAAAAAAATTATACAGATTATAATTTTTTTTTTTTTTTAAGATTTAATAAAGCAAGTGGGATGCTTGTGATCAGGGGCCAAGGTACTATGGAGAGCCGCTACTCCTCCACATTGAGAGGAGCCAGTTGAGGGGGTTCGGGTATCTGGTAAGGATGCCCCTCGGGTGCCTTTTTTTGGAGGTATACCAGGCACGGCCAACTGAGACGAGGCCCCGAGGTCGGCCCAGGACCCGCTGGAGGGATTATATCTCCCGGTTGGCCTGGGAACGGCTGGGGATCCCCCGGGTTGAGCTGGAGGAAGTCGCGAGGGACAGGGGCGTCTGGGCTTCTCTGCTCTCCCTATTGCCATCATGACCCTAGTAAGACAAGTGGACAAGAAAATGGATCGATGGATGGATGGATGGATGGATGGAAGGAAGGAAGGAAGGAAGGAAAAGTCATGTAAAATCTTGAACGTTGAAGATAACCATCTCTTAACAATGAAATACTTAAAGCTGATTTTGGCTGAAAAAAAAGGTGGGTTATCAGGGTTGGTTATTTCGTGCTTAATTTGACACCGTAAATTTCGATGCCTTTGTCATGCATCGAATTCATTTTGCGACGTCAAAGCCAATCAAATGAGAACACAGTTTGCACTGAACTCAGTTTCAACATTTCCAGGTACGTCTTTCAGTGCGCGAGCGCTAATATATCCCCACCTGGAAGCTAAAACAATCATCACCTTAGATGAATTGAAGATGATTCATCTGAGCTTATCTAACAGCAAGTTGCATTTCCGCTCCATCGCTACACGACTCAGTCCAGCGGGTGCCCTCATTGTAATATTGGGTCCTGTATGCAAGTCTGAAGGAAGAGATGGAAAAAGCAGTGCAGATGTACATCGGTGGTGTACCAAACCAAGCGCGCTTATTAAAACGCACAGTATGAAGAACAGGATGAGTTTGGACATATTTATGAGAAAAAAGAAAACACATTTAAGTTGTTTTGCGACAGGGACTGTTCCTCCGGGGCGGCACAGAAAATTAAATATTAAAATATATGCTGGAAAAGTAAGATTACATTTGACTGGGCTTAGTGAAGCATGGCTCTGAAGGAAGAGTGTTCTCAAACACCTGTGGACTGTAATAACGGGGCTGCTTTGTGGATCATCGCAGGGGGTCTGCAGAAACACTGCCGCTGCAACATCCACCTTCAGCTCCATATTCCCCGGTGTCTTTCTACCGATGTGTACATGATGTCATACATTTATAAATGCATTATTCTGCCTTTATCAATTCAGAGACTCCGTCTGATTAAATGCATTATTTAAAATGCTCGGGCCAGGAGCACAACCACTAATAGTTACATAATTTATTACGTGTCCAGGGCAACGCACGGCGTTTGGAGCCGCACACCTCAGCGGACAGCTCGCTATTTATAGACCGCTGTGTTTTATGGAATGACTACACCGAAGGGATGTGTACGCAGAGCCATCAGGTCCAGGGAGGCGAGCGTCAACCATCCCTGCTCGCTACACCCGAGAGGCCCTTTGGCAAAGTGAACAGGACCAATTTACCACCAGCTTTGAGAGCACAGAAATCCACACTGGTTTCCATAATGACGTTCGAACATGTCACGTATTTCCGGAATCACAGCTTTACATACCCACCGATAGGGTCTTTCACCGCAGCTGTTGTGCACATCGCTGCGGGTTCAACGGCAAATTGCAAAAAAACCTTCCGGAATGTTCCACTGGCACATTCTGGGCTCTGCCAAATTCATGGCGTGGGATGTGCAGAGTGCATCTCAATTCAGGGCCTGTTCTTCTCAGCAAGAAAAGTACGGAAAATGAGCTCAACACAAAGGGGATCCTCATTTCCTTAAACCTACACGGCCATCACGGTCACGGTTCACTGACTACCGTCTTGGCCGTCGCGTAACTGCCCATCGTACTGCACTCTATCCTTAGCTCAGTAAAAACATGTTACAGAACTCGACTGGCATTTCAACGAAACAGTTGTGGGAGGCAGGACCGAGTGTTATTCAGACATGTAATCTAAACAACGTAAAACAAGGTACTTATTCCCATGTTCAGGAAAAAAAGAGCGCATGTAAAAAATGAAAAATACGGGAAACTTCAAGGCTCCACCCGGAGGCCTGTCTCCTCTTTAAATTGATCTATCGTTTATTTACTTCCTTCTTTTGCACAACTACCTTCGGAAGGCTGGAAGAAAAAATAAAAGGCGAAAATACAAAAAAAGATTAAATATTCAAGATAAAAACACAAGCATAAAGAATATTGATCTGAAAGTTCAAGGAAAATGTCACCAAACAGCAAGATAACATCAGATACTTTCTTTTTTCCAAGTCCCAAAATTAAACAAAGGGGAACTGTTTAATGAAAAGAGGAATTGTGTCATATATTTAAAAAGGTATTTATGCGACATTTTGCCCATTACGTGGAAATCGATGAATAGCTAAGAATCCCAACAATTCGAGAAATCCAAATTTTCTTTACCATACATATTAACGGCTGGATTTGTGAAAGAGACTAGCGCGAGAGACCCAAGCGAAGCAGAAGACCTCCCCGGGATGCTCGGAGACTCGAAATCAGCTAAATGAGGAACTAAACTCTAAGCAAGGCAAGGAATATGAAGAGAAAAGAGGAAGGGCCACGAGGGTAATGTGCGGTACTACTGCAGATCAACAGGAGCAGTACAGTACTAGTCAACACCAACAGTGTCTCTCAGCGTATCAACTGCCCTCCATCTAAGTCGTGTGTGAGAAGTGTGTACGGAAGAGGGACAGAGGCAGAATTAAAGCCATCGATTCTAGGCGGCCTGTCCACACCTTTAGAGGACACTATCAATTATACCTACATAGGGGGGGGGGCAGTAACCCACCGCATTGATTATACCACCCAAAACGTTGTTAAGGGTTTTACAGCTGAAATTTCAATCCCAGCATTTTTATGTAGACTTATTTTTGTTTTCTTTGCAAAAATCTTTGTGAATTTACATTCAAACTACTCTCATTTACACGACTCGGTTATTTTTCTTCAATTCAGGGCAAGTACCGTGAAGCCGGTAATTACTAGGTTTGGACCGATCATTACATTTTATAATAATGGTCCACAGCAACATAAAGGGAATATGATATTCGTGCATAAACCTACAGTAATAGCTTGATGTGTAACTTCTCATGTTATTCCGAGGTCAGTGTTTACTTGGTTCAGTATTATTTTAGTTACTATAGTTAGTATATTAGTTCTGTATTATTTTCATAGCCCAGTATAATGGTTTAGTCCTTAAAGCCAGAGGGTTTAATTTAAAGGGTTTCATTTGCTCTTTGAGGACGGTGCTGTAGATGCGTAATGACTGAGTGCTTCCTGATGGTACATGTCAAGTATGGTGTACTTTGGTAAATATAGTATATAGCATCTCAGGCATTTTGTCACTTTTGCATTGAAAGAGTTCTTAAAACTTACCGACGGTTAAAGAAAAAACCCCGAAGGAAATACGTACCCTTTGCACCGAGCTGCAAGGTGTGATACAATGATAAAGGATTTTTTGACCGATTCACCCATTTACAGCGGACAGCTGGTACCGTAGTGGTTTGGACTACACTCAATCTTCAGATTTAAAGGTTGCAGGTTCGAATCCCACCCCTGGTTGTAGTACCTTTGAACATCAGCCTTTTTTTAATGTAATTTTTAGCGAAGCAATTCAAAGTAAGCACCTTGTGCAAGGGTATCACAACAGAACGTGGGATTCAAACCTTGGTCTCTTTGACTACGGGAGTCAAATACAATGTTTTGTATTTAAATGCGTGTTAAATGTACCAGTAATCTGAATCCGGAGAGGAAGAGGGAGAACGGACCGATGAATGAAAACACAAGTGGACGTACACACTTTACTGCATACCACTCGTGTCGTTGCGGAGGAGGGGCTCGGCCTTTACTCGGTGTGACACTTGGACACTTCAGTTTTACCGTGCCGTTGGCAGTATTTGAAAAAGAGAAACGGAATGTGAAAAAGGGACATTTCCGAGGATGTTCAGTTCCTACTTGTCACGAAGCGCCGGACCACAGTTTTCAAAGAAAAAGCCAGAGACGCGACTGCCGACACGGTGATTACGAAAGCAGAGCCCGGCCACCGTCAACCCATCGTGACTATTTTGTGGCTCTACTCACTTTTATTGCGGCAAATACTTTGAAGCAGCTGTTAAATGTTGAAAAAAAATATTCCAGTTAATGTAACATGATCTCTGGTTACCACTGTAGTGGAATAAGTGTCACTCAGCGGTGTAAAAAATTTTCAAGAAATTGTTAGGGTCATAAAACATTTTACATTTAACGATGGAATACTTCCATGTGCACTTTTTGCAATAATCTCCTAATTCATTTTAATATCGATGTGTTACAGTAACTTAAAAGACCTTTTTAAGGGTAGGAATTTTAGCCTGATTTTCAGCTGAAAATATTATTAACTCCCAGCAGCCGCTGAAAAATATGTTGTTCCTGATTCACATTTGACGTTTGCTTGGAATTTCTCGTTTTATTTTTTGTTTTAATATTAACGCACGTTTAAATTTTCTCACTCCCTTGACAAAATACTCCTTCGGTCGGTGTCATTCTCAGTATTTGTTGCACCCATAGAAATTTTACTCTGTTATGCTCGGATAAAGATATAAGGTATTTGGAATGAAATAGTAAGAATTTAAATTTTAACACAAATAAACTTCATGAACTTTGAATGAGATTTTTCAAACTTTATACAGGCCCCAGGGTAATAACAAAAATATACACTGGATCACTTCACACAGAAAGATATAGGTGTGTATATATGAGTAAGCACACCATAACCGCAATTCATCTATACTAATTTTAATATGTATTAATATGATCAGTATGTGAGTGTGAACATTTCAAAATTCAGCTGAATACAGTAAATCCAAGATGTCTACACTGATCAATAGATCATAACATTGAACCTATTATCTTTCTGACACCGTACCTCCAATTCGACATTTATCATCATATGCGGGTTCAAGTGTACTTGTAAGATTTTCTTAAATATTTGCAAACACATTATCGGCCAGAAGGATTCCCGCTGCGCCCAGCATTTCTGAGACGATGTCTGAAACGGAAGGGAGACCTGTTCGCATCCAGGTCGGAAGAAACGTGTCTCCAGTGGTGTTTCACTTTGATCGGTTCTGACTCTAAACAGTGTCCGCCACCAGAAGTGGCACCAGGAAGGCACGTGATCGGCGAATCCAACTGCTTTCGTTTATGGCTGGAAAGAGGAAGAATGGAGGGGCGGCGAGTCGGAGCTGTAAAAGCTGCTGAGCCCTGAACCCGTAGGTGGGGGAGCAGAAACGAACAAGGCAAAGGGCCCTGTGGTGAAGGTAAAGGCTCCAGACGGACCCGGCGACGAAGTCGGGGGACTCCCAGGCCCTTTGTTTGTCTTAGCCAAGACGGGTCTGAACAAGTGCGGCCCGGCTGCTAGGTATGCGCCGTGCTGTCGTCGCAGGGAGGGAGTCGGACGTGCGGGGGAGGGGCGGACGAAAAGCACTCAAACTGCCACGAGCATTAGGGCCTGGACTGGCGATCATCGCTTTCTCATTACGTTGTTTACACTAGCTCTGATCCCATTAAAGGGCCATATATTTAGACATTTCGATATTTAATCGTTGGGTCTTTTAAAATGATGGTTTTTCTCATGGCTCAACAAAATGCTGCAAATCCTTTTCCGAAACCCTGCACAGGGGCCTATTTTTTGGTGAAAACACGATCTGGGCAATTGTGCGTCATTAGCCAGCTGTATAAATGTGGAAATCAGTGCAGGTAGCTTAACACTGGAATTTGCTTTGGCGAAAAGAGTCTGTACGGATGTCCATGAGATGCTGGGTGATGAAAACGAATAAAAAAAAAATACACTACCTTGTATGCAATATGCTTTCTTCAGATGTTGTAATAACAGTATAATTTATTTGTGGTCTTTTATTCACAAAAAATAGTCTTAGATTTGTTTTCCAAGAAACCTGTGATTTGCTTTTGTTTGTTTCTATTAAGTTGTGTAGTACTGACACCGACAAATGAAAATCACAGGTCACACACACACTTTCTGAACCGCTTGTCTCATACTGGGTCGCGGGGAACCGGAGCCAACCCGGCAACACAGGGCGTAAGGCTAGAGGGGGAGGGGACACACCCAGGACGGGATGCCAGTCCATCACAAGGCACCCCAAGTGGGACTCGAACCCCAGACCCACTGGAGAGCAGGACCCGGTCCAACCCACTACGCCACCGCGCCCCCCAATCACAGGTCATACATTCCTAATATGATCGAGATTTTGTTTTCACTTTCAGAAATTTAAGGAATGAATACTGATAGGTTACAGGAACTAAACTGTGCCCGTTACAAACCAAGCAGTCGGACGGAAGCTAGAAAAATGAACATGAACCGTTCATAAAAAATTTTCCATGTCAATTCACCATTTTTCCAGGCCCCAGATTTTTTTTTAAGAACATTTGCATGGTCATTTAAATATTTAAAGAAACAAAACCCAAGAAGGTAAAGTCAAATTATTAAGCCCTGTGCCCCGAAACGCAAGGACTGCCGAGAACAAGGACGCACAAGTACAGCGAGGGCCTTCTTGAAAGTGCAGCCGATCAGCATTACCACGTTCTGGAATTCCTCCGCGGCAAAGATGCTGTACACAAAAAGCCAACGACCACACGGTTTCCCCACCATCTACAGGGCCTTGTGCAGAATAATAATAAAGAAATCCCTCTCTTAACATGGATTTAAGCTGCAAGCAAAATGATCCATTTTGAAACAAGAACAAGTGCTGTTGCTATCCATATTTTTAGTGTTATTATGTCACTTATCATCAAGCCATACTGCAGTCTTGTACAATGCTCTATGGAAGAAATAAATTGAATTATTCCAAATACATACACAAGTTGTACTTTTAAGGGCTGCAAACATGGGGCCATAATAAAAGCGGAGACAAGATCTAGTTAGTCTCATTCTGTAAAGGGTGGAAAAGTATATTTTCGTGAGAATCTGAAGAAACACGGAAGAGAGAACGCCAAATAACAATTTCTGCTCTGGGACATTAGTGCAGAGTGGAAGCAGGGGTGCTGGTAGTGTAGTGGTTAGAGCTGCTGCCTTTAGACCCAAAGGTATCAGGTTTGAATCCCACCTCCAGCTGTAGTACCCTTGAGCAAGGTACTTACCCTAAATTGCTCCAGTAAAATGACCGAGCGGTATAAATGGTTAAATAATTGTATTTAGCTTAACATGGTAAATTGCTTTGGAGTAAAGTGTCAGCTAAATGCATAAATGTTAGGCTGCCTCATGCAAATTTTAGAAGGAGAATGAGCTCTGGCAGTCAACAAGTGGCGTGTACGGTAATTTAATACCCCGGACACCAGAAAACAACGTAAAAATGAGGTGCAGCATAGCTCCATAACAACACTAATGTAGATCAGGGAAGTTCTCACACTTCTGCTGGGAATCAATGTCCAGCGTCACTGAGACCTTTACCGGGCCATGGAGCAAATAATTATAGATTAAAGTTGGAAACTTTAATCTATAATTATTTGCGCCTTCCTTTGTCTTCTCAGCCTTGGTAACATGAACACAACATACGGGGTCAGACAGGAGAACAGTTCTGATGATGTCTTACTGCAGGAGGAGGAGGGAGGAAATATCCCCAGTTTTGGTATTTTCATTAACAGCCTTGGGTTTTGAAATTTTGGGACATTTTACATTTCAAGATTTAAATTTAAGAAAACGCAGAGAGAAATGGTCTGAAATGGTCTCATCCGTAGCGCTGTTATTCACCCTGACTGTCAGTTGGCCGATCGAGGCCCTGTGCCCCCAGCTCTCCTCGAAATCAGTTCAGAACTTTTACATGGTGTCATTCCTCGCAATGTGTCTCCGCAAGAGCAAATTACGGCGAAAATGAGCTGGTGTGTGTGAGCTCTCCAAACTGCAGTAAGTATCATTACACTTACATTTATACATTAGACACATACACTGAATGCTTAAATATATATACCGTAAATACACACACACACACATTTTCAGAGCCGCTTGTCCCATACGGGGTCGCGGGGAACCGGAGCCTACCCGGCAGCACAGGGCGTAAGGCCGGAGGGGGAGGGGGCACACCCAGGACGGGACGCCAGTCCATCGCAAGGCACCCCAAGCGGGACTAGAACCCCAGACCCACTGGAGAGCAGGACCTGGTCCAACCCACTGCGCCACCGCGCCCCCCATACCGTAAATACTTTTTCACTAATCATTTTTCATTCCACTTATGTATTTATTTTTCATTTTCCACTCATTCCACTGCAGCCTTTGTCCAAGGTAACTTGAAACATTACGAAAACAGTTTTGATCATGGTATGCATATTACTTGAACCTTTTAAGATTATACATAAGCACTACACACACACAAACACATACATACATGTACACACACACACACTCACACACCTATTATATTATATATACACACACACATACATAATAATATAGATACAGAGAGAGTATTATTTATTATGGTTCGGCCGATACCGGGGTCACGTGACTCGCGGGGCGGACTCGTCTACCTGTGCAGGTACACGGCGGTGCGATCGAACTCAAACTTTAACTTACTGTACGTACCCCGCTCTTTCGGTAAAGTCCTCTTTTTGTACCCCTTGTGCTCTATTTAATTACTGCGTTATTAAGATCAGTAGCCTCGGCTCTTCTTCTTCTTCTTGTTTACAGAAAGAAACACTCCCCACGATGAGCGCACGCGCGCGCGCACACACCCACACACACGTACAGACAGAGGTCTCCGTGAGCAGGAAGCGGAGTGTAAGTGGAGCTCACCCAGAAGATGGTGGCGTACACGATGAGTAGGATCTTGAGGAAGAGGTAGGAGATCCGCTCGCAGTATCGCACGTCTCCTGCAGCCATTGTCGACGGACGCGCTGCTCCGGCTCCGACCTCGAGTCCAGGCGCCCGGCGGAACGACAGAGAGAGAGAGAGAGAGAGAGAGAGAGCGAGAGAGAGAGAGCTGCACCCACCCCAGACAGCCTCCTCCGCTCCTGAGACCTGCCCCGTTCTCCCGCCCTCCCTTCCTGTTCCTGTTCCTGGACACCCGCAGCCGCACCTGTCTGGAGCGCAGAGCCAATGGCATGGAGCTCTGGAGGAGGTCTGCAGAAGATCTGCAGAAGATCTGAATAAGATCTGGAGAAGATCCACTGAAGATCCTGAGAAGAGCCGAAGAAGATCTGGAGAAGGTCCGATGAAGGAGGCGCACCGCCACCCCTCTGACTGTCTGCTGACCACATGGAGATCTGCTCCAGCCACACCGTCCGTCTCTGACACACCACACGAACACACTGGCAGTGCTGCCCTCCCATCGTCTCCACTGCGTATAATAATAACAATAAAAATGCGTTATTTGATCTCAGCTTCCTTTTGATGCGGGGACTGGGTCTGAGGGTCTGTAACCACATTCTGTTGGCCTTGAATGGCCTGACATGTGTGTTTGAGGACTGTCTGGATTCCAATGAGGAATTACTTGCTTGTATTAAGGGAGTTTTTAATGGAAAAGTGTTTTTTTTTTTTTTTTTTTTTAAATTGTTGAAGAATGTTAGATGTTATTGTTTCGAAGAGGATACGATGTAGAACTTTGTTGAGTAGCCTTGTTGGAAATGTACTTCGGATCCTCCATGTGTGTTGATGGAGGGATGCAGTTTTGTGGAATTTTTATGAGTGTGGAAGTTCTAATGTGAAATCAATAGACCGTATTGAATAAAGCTGGGGGAAAAAAATGTCTAATGTAGGTGTATTTGGATTTCTTTACTTGTTTTGAGTGCCTTAACGAAGAGTTTTTTTTTATTAGGAGTCTTGTCTTTTTGTTAACTAGATATAATTAGAAGAGACATGAGAAATGTAAGACCCTTTGTTTTGGAATGTCTTTTGTATTAGTGCTTTATCATTTTTTTAAATGTCTGTTTTGACCGTGTTTGCTAAGTATAACAGTAGAAATAACTTTATTCAATAATTCTATTGGGGGGAAATCTCGAATGTAGTTGTGAATTTGTAATGAAAAACAATATCTTTTATTGTTGGGGGTCATAGATTAAATTATAGGCAATGCAGAATTTTCTTATATAACTTTATTTTTGACAAACGGTTGTTTCATTGTACAGGCAATCTGTGTTGTTGGTGGAGAAATGGTGTTTTATGGAATTTTTATGAATGAGGCAGTTCCAATGTGATACCAGTCCACATTATTCATTAAAGTTATGTCGACAAATAAAAATTCCAATATAGGTGTATTGCTGACTCAGCAGTAGCAGTTATCAGGAGTTGTATGTAATGTAGAAGAGTTTTTGTTAAATGTTTCTTATTGTTAAGATGTCATTTTTTATTTCCACTTTGTTTTTTTTTTTTTTTAATATATGTAGAATCATGGGGGGCGTGGTGGCGCAGTGGGTTGGACCAGGTCCTGCTCTCCAGTGGGTCTGGGGTTCTAGTCCCGCTTGGGGTGCCTTGCGATGGACTGGCGTCCCGTCCTGGGTGTGTCTCCTCCCCCTCCGGCCTTACGCCCTGCGTTGCGTAGACTCCGGTTCCCCGCGACCCCGTATGGGATGAGCGGTTTAGAAAATGTGTGTGTGTAGAATCATTTCATTGAAACAACAATGGGACTCCATGGTTTTTATGATGTTTTGATGTTTATGATGATTTTATTAAGAAAGGTCTATAGTGGAGAACTGTATTTAAAGAATTTTTAATTACATTATTAATCAAATAAGTCTGGAAAAAAACTTATGTAAATACATATAACTATAATGAGCCTGTTCTGCCTCCCATGGCACAGCATGCAGTAAATAAAATTATTCAAGACTTTTCTCACATGATAGGAACATTTTGGTCAGTCAATATTTTGCTCAGTATTTTTGTCAGTTGATATTTTAGTCAGCATTATCATCAGTCAGCTTCAGCATGAACCGTGTGAAACCTGATTCCTACTTCTGCCTGTAACCTTATATCATGAGATATTCTTTAGCTGGGGTTTAATTTAGCTTCATAGTAAACAATATTTTCATGCACTGATGCACGTTTTAAAATAACTTTCTTTTTACCTACCAGCCTTTTCAAGTCTTAATCATACACAACACAATAAGAGAATATGAAAATAAAGCGTTGACATTCGTCTTAAAAGCGAAACGATCCGCCTTGTCCTAGTTTAAAAATTAATCGTTATATTTCATATATCACAATTTCCCGTGCATCTTGTCCCAGTAGCACGCATGTTCTAGAGAAAATCAGTAATATATCTGGTAACAGAATACAAGTAAAACCAAAATTTACTGCTTGATCCTTACAATGATGATTACAATGATAAGACAATAATACACACCAGTCCCTACAATAAAAAAAGGTGAAGGTCTGTCCAGGGATCCCAAGACACTGGCTATTGTGGTTGGTGATGGTCATCTTTATGGATGCATGTGATGCACTTGAACATGAGGGCATGATGTTGGAGGTTGGGACTGAGCTTGGTATCTCTGGACATTGCCTTGAGGTCGCCGTCCGGTCCTATCTTATATCTTCAAATATAATTTCCAGTATTTTGAAATGAACAAGAAGAGAGACAGACAAGTCATTCTCACGATATGAACCCGAAGTACATTATCTTTACAGAGATAAAGCAAATCAGAAACAACAATTTTGGAAGATCTTCACAGCAGTAAAAAGCACCGCTTGAGTTTTGTTTCATATCCGGCAAAGCTGCAGTTAAATAACCTCAGAGAAAATTTCACCGGCTTTGAGGAAGTCCGTCCGAACTGTCCGGGATTTCACCGAGAGCAGTATTTCACTAATGGAAAGTCATTTAATCACATTTAAGGCAACTTGGCAACAAAGTCTTCAGCTCAGACTGGAGTCCTGCACATATTCTTGGTCAAAGTCGTGCCCTGGAGTGACCGCTGCGGTACATAATGTGTTTTTTAAAAGGTTGTTTAGCAAAATGAGGGCATGTCACAAAAAAAAAAAAAAAAAACCTCAGCCCTACATATATGTTAGAATGATGCATTCCTGTCTGAAGATATTAAAAGATGAAATAAAAATGCTATGACATATTCATAGCCTTCTCTTCCGCTATATCAGCTAATGAATATTCCAGGTGGGTGTGTCAATAGGTATGCAAGTGGAAATTTTCATCATGAGGGCAATCTGTCGCTGTCTTTAACAACATGCCTGCAGCTCGTTTACAGGTTTTCTCCGCATAGTTAAAAAAAAAGATGGGCAACGGGAATACGCCACACACCAAAAAATTTTGCAATAAAACGACTCATATAGCTACCATTTCTCAATATTTAACACTTTCTCTACTGAGATACCAAAAGGAAACACATTTAGTGTTGAAAAGTGTATACGGGTGGTCCCCGCTTTACGACGAGGTTACGTTCCGCGAAACTCATCGTAAGTCGAAAATATCGTAAGTCGAAAATGCATCCGATACACCTAATACACACCTCTACGTGACAGACTGGGAGATGCGGATCGCTGTCGCTGCTCAGCGTCGCAGAAGAGTATCGATTGCCCGGGTAAAGATCAAAGTTCAAAATTTGAAGTACGGTTTCTACTGAATGTCTATCGCCAGCTCACCATCGTAAAGTCGAAAAAAATCGCAAGTCGAACCATCGTAAATCGGGGACCACCTGTAAAAGAAGGGCGATACAAGCCACGTGCCAGATAAGAGCTGAGCTGCAAACGCCAGTCCACGAAAAGCTAAATATTTAATTTTCAGTGTGTATATCAGCGCATCGTTACAGCGTTATACTTGGTCTTTACAAAGTGCAGTAGCTGATATCCCTCTCACTGGTGATCTTTCCTCCTCCCTTTGGTTAACACCAGTAGCTACGTCCTTATCCCAATGCTCTGGTTAGATCCGACCAGCACCGACAGCCCGGTGGCACACAAGATTGTGGAGTCAGCATTGCAATGGTAACCGGTCCAGTGCAAAGGGTAACATTCTGAATTACTACAGTAATTTCAGTATCAGGCTCTCAGCGGGAGGAGTGACCCCTGAGTAACACCTGGCACAGGCTGTGACATCTCCTGGGTCTTGTTTGCTCCGGCAGTGAACATGCGTGTGAAGTTGGATGACGTAGAGGGTAGAGGTCCATGCTGTGAGGGAGATGTCAGGCAACCACACATCCAAGCCCCTATGGATGACCTGGAACAACATTGTCCGTGGCAGGAGGAAGGTGGATCCTGCAGGAGCTTTTTAGATCGCGGTTTGTGCAGCTTCAGGGATGCATGCTAGACATGGCCATGAGCAGCACAGAGGCCCGTTGTTTCAGGTTTTCCTCTATGATTTACTGGCGAACATAAATTAGGAAGTGTTACGTATGACAAAATCTTTGCATGAGTGCATTTGCAACCTATGCTGGAATTTAAATGGACTTTGCACCAATAGGCCGTTACCTACGTTCAGTTACACAAGGTGCATAACGAAGGGCGGCAGTTAATCTGAAAAAAAACGTCACTCACGCTCTTATGACAACCGCCAATATCAATCATGAGTGAAAATAATTAGACATTGCTTTGATTCCCGTAGCTCAGGGAACTATGGGGAAGCCCTGCAGATCTGGTTTAATGACTGTCATGAATTTTTATTTTTAGAATATGATGAAAAGGGCTTAAGGTAATTTCCTTCAGTTTCTTATACGTTGTCCCAGATCGGAAACTGAACAAAATATTTCCATGTACTACCAAATAATTCGGCGAAGGAAGGGCAATGGACAGTAACCCTCCGCACATCTAAGGTGATCTCCGTGTATTTAAATGAGGGGTAAATGGAGCTGTTCAGCCAAATGCCTTAGCGGAATGGAACTGTTAATTTAAAGTAACGACTTTTTGCCCTCTTTATCATCAGGGGGCACTGATTTAATGAACAATGCATTGCTAACCATGCAGCGCAAACCTCAAAACTGTCCGGGTGACGTAATTCTCAGATCTGAGCATTTTGCAAACACAGTATACTGTTATTGTGTGTATTTGAAATCGCATACATGCATGACGTATATTCCCCGTGCAAATGAATTTGGTGATAAAGGCACGTGCACCGTTTTTCCCTCCTAAATTTCCGATGAATGCAGGACTCAGGGCTTTGCAAGTAAAATTCAGCCCTTCTTCACCCATGCTGAGATACTTTTGAGGTAATTTGCTGTGGTCCAGGGAAGTTGCTGTTTAAACACTGTATGAGACGTGCGGTTAATGTCTTCCTTCCAAACTGTCTGTTTATTTGAGTGGACAGCTTGAGACTAATGAGGGTTTTCGAGGCCAAAGCGTAACCAGTGGGGGATGGTAGGACACGTCCACGAGTATCAAAAATGTAGGGACTATACCGTATATATCATACACCCTGGATATAACCCCCCTACCTAGAACTAAGATGAAAGTTACATCCATTGACATGGAGTAACAAAGAAAACAGATACTCTATGGTAAAACCTAGCATTTATTGGATGTTCTGTCTAGATGTCAGACACGAGGGATAAAAGGAGGTTAGGCCATGGTGGTCTCCTGAAGCTAAACAATGTCCATCTTTGATTAAAAAAAGACAGTACTGGATGCTGAGTGAGAAGCAGCACTAACCTTTACACTTTTCAAGGAAACAAGGTGTTAACCAGACAGCAATGGATATTTACATTTACATTTATTCACTTAGCAGACGCTTTTCTCCAAGGTGACGTACATCTGAGAGAAATACAATTTGTACATTAGGAGAAAGAGAAACATAGTTGCAGACGTGATTAAGTAAACTTTATTTCCACTTTATGCACCGATGCTCATTGCACGAGTAGGTGCACGAAACTCAATTCTGATCCCCTTCCTACAATTATTATTTTTTTTAAAAAAGGTACACAAACATTTACAATACAGGAGTACTGGCTGTGTAAAGGTTTATCTGGGCATGGTCGTAAAGTCAAGGTGCATGAACATTTACACCATACATGAGCTTGAGAGATCATGGGCAAAGTGAGTCTGGAAGAAGTGAGCTTTCAGACCCTTTTTAAATGTGGACAGAGTTTCAGCATTTCTGAGTGAGAGGGGGAGGTCATTCCACCCCAACGGAGCCAGAACTGAGAACCTCTGTGCTTTACTTTTCGTGCACGGGACC
Organism: Scleropages formosus; assembly: GCF_900964775.1. Classification (NCBI taxonomy): domain Eukaryota; kingdom Metazoa; phylum Chordata; class Actinopteri; order Osteoglossiformes; family Osteoglossidae; genus Scleropages; species Scleropages formosus. The sequence goes on from NC_041809.1 coordinate 6,600,219, forward strand.
ACCAAGCGAGCAGAAGTAAACAAGCGAAGGGGTCTGGTTGGGGTGTAGCGGTTGATCAAGTCTTCTAAATAGCTGGGAGCAGTTCTACTGATGCATTTGTAGGCAACAACCAGGGTCTTGAATTTGATCTGGGCAGCTATAGGAAGCCAGTGCAGAGAAGCGAGTAGAGGAGATAGATGGGAACGCTTTGGCAAGCCAAACACAACTCATGTAGCAGCATTTTGCAGAAGCTGCAGAGGTTTGATGGCAGTAGCGGAAAGGCCACACAAGGCCAAACAGACATATTTACTAAGGCAGGGCAGTAGAATAATTTTTACCCTGCGAAACAGTCATTTAAAATCTTATTCATTTGTATGGGTCCCAGTTCAATTAGTTAATATAACATAAGACGTAAAACACCCTATCTTAAAATTATAAGTACTGCTGGAGGTATGTTATATAAGTAACAACAGCTGAACGGGAAACTGCACATACTGCAAAATGCATAAATAAAATTAATAAAAAAAACAATACACTCCCTGCAAACTGTCACTGCCTGAATGGTTCATACCAGTTTCCAGTTTGCTTTGCTCTTAGAAATTCATGAGGTGGGAGGACTTATTGGAATCAGCACAGAAAATACACGCTCAGATGCGCAGACTTACTTAACGTGCCAAAGTGCCCTGCGTGACAAAACGGAGCTGAGAGCCCCAAAGGGTTTCTCACACAATTGGATAAATAAGAAGGCTGCGCGTTTTCTGCCACTTTCCTGCAGCACATTGTTCAAGGGCGCAGATGGAAAGCGCAACCGGAGCGCAAAGGAAAGTGGACAGAGGCGCGTGGCGCGGCGCGGCGCGGCGCAGCGGGCTGCGTAATTCACTCCCCGCCGTTGAAACGAAATCGAGTTGAAACGTCATCGCGGGGGACGCCGCACACCTTCGCGCGCGCGCGCGGCTCGCGGACATTCCGTCAGTTGCGGTCCGCGAGAGCGGCTCGGCGGAGCTCCGCGCGCTCACGTGCGTCCTGCGAGACGCGCCGAACCCGGCGCGGGAGCCGCGCTGCGCCGACCGCAGAGCCACGGCCACGTGGGTCGAACCTGATCCGACGGGCCTCGATCTTCTTTTTGCCCTAAAACTGAAATCAAGATTTAAGTTTTTTGTTTGTTTGTTTATTCGTTTTATAAGATTAGGATGCCCCCCGAACGTGCGCGTAAAAAGTCTGATATTATTACCTTGCGTGCGCGTAAAGTGGCTCCGCGTTGGTGCTTAGCGCAGAAGTGAGCAGGGGTCTGGACCCCAGTGAGTGTGTGAGAGCGACATGGATGCGACACCGGACCCTTCGACTCCTTCTTTGACCTCCTCACTCGAGGAGCCCGAAGACTGGTACAACAACACGAACAGGTTCGAGCAGCCGGGCTGGCAGGTCGCGCTGTGGGGCGTCGCGTACGCGCTCATCGTGGTCGTGTCCGTGATCGGCAACATCACCGTGATCTGGATCATCCTGGCGCACAGGAGGATGAGGACGGTGACCAACTACTTCATCGTGAACCTCGCGTTTTCGGACGTTTCCATGGCCTCCTTCAACACGGTCTTCAACTTCGTGTACGCGCTGCACAACGACTGGTACTTCGGCTTGGGCTTCTGCAGGTTCCAAAACTTCTTCCCCATCACCGCGATCTTCTCAAGCATCTACTCGATGACCGCCATCGCCGTGGACAGGTAAGTCTCAGAAATGAACGACAACAAAGAAAAAAGAAAAGAATGAAAGTTTGCACAACGACGACGACGCCGGTGCGTTTGATGCGCATCTATGAAATCCCACCGCACCGTTAGGAAGCAAAGCTCGTCTTGCCTCATAAACAATATTTTATTACTTTCCTCACTCAAAGAACATCTGAGGGGAGACGCAGCACTAACAGTTTTTTTTATCTTTTATATTTGTTTTACTTCATTAAAATTGCGCACGTTCCACAGTCCGCCAGCTTGATGACAAATTTATAATCATAAAATCAACTAACTAGGCATGCTAAATTATGCATCAATAAACTGTTTTTGAAAGACACTGTCCATTTCAAACTGACCGTTGTCCGCTATTATACAATATATATCATCTGTTATATGTAATCTTTCATTATTGTTCTTCCTATATATTTATATATTGTAAGGGTCGCGCTCGTAAGGAATCACCTGTTACTATTTAATCAAGACAATAGAAGCGTCGCCTTGGATATTTGCGCTGTGAGGTTGGTGCAGAATTGCTAAACACTGACCTCTAGTGGCGACTACAGCGCACAACTCAGCACTGGTCCCCACATAACAGCGTACAGTATTATAGTACTGTACTCTCTGTGACACTATGCTACTCTCTTCCATGATGTTGCATTTGCATTGATATTGCATTATCTTTATTACATTTTAGTACTCTCCACTTCACCATACTGTCCACTGTTCTATTATAGTACTGTATTCCTTTTAGTACTGTTTCATTATAGCATTCCATATTCCATAATTGTACTATACTTTATTATATAAATCTGTTTTACTGTAGTGGTCTCTATTGCATTATCGTTAACCTTTGTTTAACTGACATCTTTGTCCAAGGCTACTTGCGGTAGATAAATATTTTAGAACGATAAAGTCCTGCTCAGCTGTGATGGGTTTATAGTTTTCTCTATGGTATAGACTGAAATTTGCATTTCTTCACTTAGCTGACGCGTTTCTCCAGAGCAACTCGCAATGTCGGGGTTACAATTATTACAAGTAGTAAGTAGTAGCGTAAGTAGTAAGCATTGAGTAGTATGTACTCCCTGTTCTGTTGTACAGTACATTGCAATATTTATTCATTATAGAGTTCTCAGTTGCATTTTAGTATTCTGTTCAAATATAGTACTTTCTCTTTTGCTATAGTACTCTGCTTCATTTTAGTATTCTTATTTATTCCAATATACTTATCTTTCTGCCATTAAACTTTGTACTCTCTATTCCATTTTGTTATTCCCTGTTTAATTATACTACATGCTGTTTTATTATTGTGCTGTTTCTTTATTGAATCATCTATTCCATTGTAAAATTTCATTCAGTTCTAGTACTTTCTATTTCATTACAATGCTTTGTGTTCAGTTTTAGCAGTCCATGTTTAGTATTCAATGACAGCTGCTACCACAGTGTTTAGAGCTGCTGCCTTTGGACCCAAAGCTTGCAGGTTTGAATCTCACCTCTGGCTGTAGTACCCTTGGGCAAGGTACTTACCCTACAATTGCTCAAGTAAAATTACCCAGCTATACAAATGGCTAAGTAGTTGTTGATAGATTAACACTGTAAGTAGTTGTTGTTGAGAAACATCTCACCTAAATGTACTCTTATTAGTATTTGCTGTTCCACTTTCTAGTATATTTCATTTTAGTGCTTCATGTTCTGTTACAATACCGTTTCATTATTATTCTCCCTATTCCATAATTGCACTCTGTATTCCATTATAGTAGCCTCTGTTCTTTAATTACTGGACACTTTCATTCATACAGTGCAAATGTCATTGAAGGACCTACATGTGGAGCACTGGAATCCCTGAACAGTAAAGCAGAAATTCCCTGCGATAACAACCGTCAAGATATCAAAAGTATAAATATTTTTAGAGACACCATATGGAACACAATATTTTTTTATTAGGCTTATCACTTACAAAATGAGATTTTGACTTTGAGAATAAAAGCTGTTTTAGAAACAAGCATCAAAGTCTCCTTACTAGGACAAGCAGCAAGATAAACCATTGTCAAATGTTCAGCGTAAGGAATTCCACAGAAGGATTTTTAAGGAACAAGACTAAAGAAACAAAGTGTTCTCAAACAAAATCTGATCAGTAGTCCTTTGTCCTTATTTGTGAAACTGCCATTCTTTGTCCTTGCAAAGCAAATTTGATAAAACCAGCTGGCTCATGGGCGACCAGATATTGGATGTGAAAGCATGAGTTTGACTTAACTCACCGTACCATTCATCATGACATATAAAATCTCTCTAAACTCTGTCTGATGCCTTCCAGTAACTGCCATAAATTCAGATGGCAACTTCATTTTTCTTTATTTATAGTTTCTGGAGTTACTGCGGTTACACACCTCTATTTAAGGGTATAATAACAGTCCCCCATCATCATGGATGAATGAGTCTGAAAAATACAACTTGAAAGCCCATAACATCCACCACACAATTGCTTATTCTTATATAAAAAAACACACACACACACATACGGCATTACTTTTGGAAAATCATCTAAACAGAGACGCAGCTTCTCGGAATGCAATTAGTAGATTTGTGACCTATCAAAGCTTGATAAGGCCCTTGTCATATCCATATCTTACCACGTTTGGCATGTACATCAAAAACTTATCTCAACTGTTGCATTTATTCTTATCCAAATTAAAACCTAGTTTCACGTCACTGTGGTATTTGTCCTTTGTATAAATAAAAAAAGGATAAAGGTGTTGTAGTTAACATTGTTGCCTTGAGATTCAAAGGTCCCTGGTTTGAAACCCCCCCCCCCCCCCCTTCCTGCTACGGTACCCTTGATCAAGGTAGTGTACTTAGCCTGAACTGATACAGTAAGAATGCCGTGGTGTAATAATGAGTAAATCAATGTAAATTTTTTTGGAGAAAACATTCTACGCTGCCTTGGACAAAGGGGTCAGTTATACACAGATCAGTTATAATAGTGGGAATAAAAACAGCATTGAGTGTTTCTGTCTCTTGCTGGACCTTAGTGGTGTTTTCCCTCTGTTCTCCAGGTACATGGCAATTATCCACCCGCTGAAACCTCGCCTGTCCGCCACCACGACCAAGATAGTGATTGCACTCATCTGGGCTGTGGCTTTCTCCCTGGCCTTCCCTCAGTGCTTCTACTCCAAGACCTTGTTCTTCTTCCACCGCACAGTGTGCCTCGTGGACTGGCCTGATGACTACGGGGGGAAGCATCAGCTCACGTGAGTGATTCCCTTCTGCCTGGAGACATGGGAGCGAGAGCCTTTTAACCTGTGCATCTGAAATACACAAATCACTGTTTCTGCTTCATGTATCTCAACCTCCATTCAAATTTCATGCACCGCCTTGATGTTTCTTGTACTGTTGCTTATATAAAGTGGCCTGATCAGCATTAAAAACAGATCCCATTGTGGCAATTAACAGGTTAAGTAGTAGTCTTCCCGTAGCGCAGCTGGAAGTCAGTGGAACCTGCGGGGTCTTTCTGTCACCAGTGTATTGGTTTAATTATAATTTTAAGTTTATTCCTTTTTCTCACTGACTTTGCTCCAGGTATCAGATCGCTGTGATTATTTTGATCTACGTGCTCCCACTGTTGGTGATGCTGGCAACGTACAGCCTGGTGGGAATGACGCTCTGGGGAAGTGAGATCCCTGGGGAGGCCTCGGATCTCTACCAGAACCAGATTCGGGCGAAGCGTAAGGTCAGCAGCCCTTATGGTACCACAGCAATCGTACCCCTCCTGAACAGCTGTACCCTTCCCGTGGGGTAGTCTTTAGCCGGAGACCTATAAGTAATTTCAATGAAACAGCTTTAAATTTGATTTTTTTTTAAATGATTCCATTTTGTAGGTTGTACAGCTGTTGAGAAGAGGTTGTCTGGACTGAGAGGAGACACCAGACTGATCTGTGATACACTGTGTTCCCAGGTAGTGAAGATGATGATTGTGGTGGTTCTGACTTTTGCCTTCTGCTGGCTGCCCTTCCACATCTACTTCCTCCTGGGCAGCTTCAACGAAGACATCTACAAGAAGAAGTACATCCAGCAAGTCTATCTGGCCATCTTCTGGCTGGCCATGAGCTCCACTATGTACAACCCCATTATCTACTGCTGTCTCAACAAAAGGTATGAGATCCGTTAAAGCTTCATAGTGCTTGCTGTCACAGTTTTCAGTTTCAGGCATCTGGAATCTCTCTGCCAAACGGCATGAGTCCAAATATGAATCTAAATGTCAGCTCAGTAGCTGTTTGATTGGTCCCAAATGTGTTTCATTGGTCCAATATGCGTCTGAAGGCTCTCAAAGAACTCAATGCCTTCTTCCAGATTCCGGTCAGGGTTTCGGAGGGCGTTTCGCTGGTGTCCCTTCATCCGGGCATCCGAGGAGGACAACATGGAGCTTCAGCACACTAGGACATTCCAGATGACCCGGAGCTACCGCACTGAGACCAGTTCAGTGGCTCACCAGGCTTCCACCGAGCTCGAGGACATCATCCCCAAGTTGATCAAGGCCTAGAAAACCCATTTGGTCCTATCCCCATACTTTACCTTCTGCAGACAGGAATGCATAACAGATAAAGGACACAGTTGGGGACTGAGTCTGCAGTATGATTCTGTCAAGTTACCTCATTGAGAAATCATCTGTAGGTGGGCTGACATTTTGAAGTCAAACATGGAGTGAACAATGATACACTCCTAAGGCAAGAGCACTATGCCTTACTCATCTTGCTGAAACGAGAGTGGTTTTTGCAGCATCTTGGAAAAAAAAGCTGGTTGATGTACAACAATGTTTAAAACCAAGTTAATATTGCTGTGAATATATGCTTTGATGTCAAGTGTGCATAGGTGTCTTTAAAATACTGGTGTCTTTAAATGTCATTTAACATTTTAGTATCCAAGTTATATCGAAGGAGCTTGAATACAGTTCTGGAACACCATACTTTTTAAATCTTCTGACATCTTCTGAATCTTCAAGAATACGTATCTTTGTGGTAAGTTTTGTAGGATGGCCTATGCTAGACAATGTCCGATATGACAGAAATTTTGATTTTGATATATACCTGTTCAATGCTGAGGAAATTAAGGCAACGAAATGCAGCAGGAGAGCATGAATTATTTTTATGAATGCCAGTTATGTTTTTATGAATGCACGCTGAGATATTGACTTCTAACAGCACCTCACGGCCAGCGTTTGCTCTTCTTGGGGTTACTGCGCCCTTTCATTAGAAGCACAGTGTATTAAATCTGATGGTACAGGATTAAGAGCTTGAAAAAAAATCAATACTGCAATTCCAAAGGTCCATAGTGAACTTCTCTGTTCCATATATAAATATATAATAGGCATCAATTATAGATGAAGTAGAAAGGACTGAGCTCAATTTAGATATACTTCTGTATGATGTTTTAAAGAACTGACTATTTAGTAATGTTAAGTTGCAGAGTTCATCTTGAGATGTTCTTAATTTTAAAGATGTGTAATGATTTGAGACCAGCGTGAAAACAAATTCCATGTGTTTTTTTCTTTTTGCTTTAGACTTGGTGCTAAGAACAGGATGGGAGCGACTGCTTTTAAACAAATAGCTTATAATCACATTTGCTGAGAACCATAAAACAGCTGCTTATGTGTGCTGCAGTGGCACAGCGGTATTGCCGTAGGGTATGACATCAAACTGCGCCGAACCACATTCACGACAAACGTTATATTTCAAGGTCCAAATTAACTGGATCTTTGACCAAAACATGTAAGTAAGCTGTGAACACACAGTGATGCAATGTGCAGGTGACTGTGACATTGCTGATAACACAAAGACTTTCTTATCTCAGTCAATGTGGCAGAACCCCACCTGTCTGTCAGTAGCGTACAACTGCTTAGAGACTTAGGTAAAATTATAATTAAAGCCAAACTCTGATCTGTTCTGAACAGCATCTCATAGATCATGTTGTGGAATTAATCGATGTAGAAAATTGACAATGAAACTGTGTGTGTGTGTGTTACTCAACATAAAATGGAGTGGATTTTGAATGGGATGACTGTGTTTATTCCATGAGGGCCTCATAAGCATGTGGAATAATTACCAATGCTGGATTTTATAAACTTGTATATTAGGTTATCAATTTTTTCCACATTTAACTCATCTTGAGGAATCACATGCTTTGTGGCGATAAGCATAATCCTGTTGTTTTACGGTGTTTCTTATTCAGACATTTTGGGTTTATATTTTTGCACCTAACTCATTGCTCCTTTCGTTTTCAAAACACTTCACCGGCAATTCATTTCACGGATCAGAAGAATGAAAACATAGTGTAGGATCTGGACTTAAAGCTGGTTGTTTTAGCTAGTTTAGCTCTCCTAACCTAAGGTCTACCACCTGAGACATTGTAATACAAGCAAAAATGCCAACTTTAATAAGAAAAATATTCCTCTCATGATCCTCTTTTGAGATCTTAGTAGTCAGAGCTTGTTTGGGGCTGCCGTTTCGCCTCACAAAGGTCTCATCGGCCATCGTGAGGAGGGATCCAGGATCTGCATTAGCTTCTTGAGATCTGCTGCCTCACAGCATTGGCACTTTGAAAGGATAGTGAAGGGGCTAAAATCAGAGAGCAATGCAAAAGCCACAGGCCAGGGCGCTCTGGAGCTCCGCGAAGGTGAAAAAGCAGAGGCGTCTCTTCTAACACATATTTTGATGAATATTAAATTGCTATAATTTGTAGGTTGTGCAGCTATAGTGAAATTAAAATGAAAGCAAATCCTGTTAAATGAATTCCATTCACATAATTCTATGATAGCAGCGCAAATGAGCTTCTGCCAAAACTGATATTAGCCAAACTCTACCACTTTTACCAGGACCATTTTTATCAAATTCTGCCTATCCATCTACCATTATGAAGAAAAATATGTTCAGTGGAGGGTTACAGTGGGCTGGAGCTTATCCTGGAAGCATAACGTGTGAGCCGGGGAACACCCTGGAGAGGATGCCAGTGCTTCTGGAAATAAAATTAATATTTAAAAAAACAATGAAAAGTGTTACTCCTCTTTTTTGAATGAATGCTCACATAACGGTTAGTTTAGCACATAGTTTATCTTCATGTACCCAGCACATCATACACAGTAAAGTCTTTACAGATGGCTCACCAAAGCTCGATCAGATGTTTTGAGCTTCCAAATAAAAGTATGTACCCCTTGTTAATTTCCACTCCTGTCTATTCTTATTGCATTCAACAGAGAGATGGAATAAGAGAGGAAAAAAGCAAAGGACTTTTGGCTGCACATCAAAACAAAATTTATTTTTCATCATTTCATTTTCTGAAACACTTGTGCATCTGATGTATGGTATGAAATATCCTATCACTGTACAAAATAAATGGACCAATACTTTTGTGTTACCCAGTAAGGCATGTTTTCATTATGAACATTTAAAGCTACGGGTCTTACAGCAGGATTAAAACACATTCAGCCAACAGGAAGCATGAACATTGCCAACTCGCCCTTCCAGGACTTCTGTTTTGACATTGTTTACAGCTGAGGTTCAACATGACAATTACAGTAATTCACTAAAAGCAACAGCATAATACAGTACAGCACCTGGTTCCATTTTAGATCTGAAAGAAGAAGAGGAATCAACATGTTTCCAATGGGAGAAGGCAAGAAATACTACAGTCTTGGTTCAATTCAAAGTGTGTAAGCGTAAGAACACGTAGACAGTGACCGGAGTGATCGACAGCATCACACAGAACACGACCACGACTCTTTGTGCGTGGCCTTTGGAGCTGGAAGCGAACACTATGAGAAGCAATGGGTGGGCATCGTACTTTGCAGCTGCCACTAAAATTTCCACCCTTAAATGCTATGAAGCATACAAAAGCAACATCCGACAGTTTACAGATACTAAAAACGGCATGTTCAAATGATACTCAGCTGCCCAGCCAGCTACTGTACTCGTCTGGCTCACATGATGCACCTGCATAATCTCATCACCGTAATAAACCCCTCAAATACAAAAAATAAATAATACACACATTGTAAAGGGCTAAAATTTAGTGCAGCTACATCTTCCCTTTATTCACTAATGTACATCCTCAGGAATGGCTACAGCAGTGTTATAATATTTTAAAATATATCACACCAAAAGGAAAAAACTCTCTGGTACACCTAGTATGATACAGGTTGAAGAGTTAGCTGTGTACATAGGTATATGTAGTATGTGGGATTTGTATTTAATTCCCTAAGGAAAGTTAAAAGGCAAACAGAAGCAAGACAGTAGTAGGGATACAAACCGGGGTTGTAGCCAACCCTTGCCCTCTGCCTGTGGAGGTGTTTCAGGTGTGGTGAGGTGACCCAGGGCAGAGTTTCAACTGCTGCGGGAGAGTGATGCGTACGGATGGTGGAGGAGGTGTTGGGATGAGGCCTCGGGGAGAGGAGCACATGACGGGTACCAGGCCAGGCACCAACGGTTCAGCTCTGTTGCTCCTGTTGGCGTAGACGGCAGCCCACGGCTGTGATGAGGGCAGCCCCCTTGCCGCTGCCATCCTCAGACAAGAGGAAGTTGACGTCGCACTTGGGCGCCAGCTCCTTCACCGTCTGGTGCATGATCCTAGAGAAGCTGTTGGGCACAGGGGAGACGTATGTTCACAAGCTCGGAAATACAATGCTGCAGTGTGTTAACTCAAGACACGGCTGTAAGGAATGGTATTGACTGTAAAATTCACTATTCATTCCTGTAACATGACGGTGCCTGTCCCCGTAATTAATAAAACGTAACGGCACCTATCCTAGTTGACTCACTGTGGGTGGAGCTTGTAGAGTGTGCCGTCCACCCCGACGGTAATTTCCAGCCGGTCCAGCCCACGGTTCTCGCGGATTTTCTCGACGACAGCAGCCATGCCAGCGCCACAGAGCTGGGCGGCCCGGAGGGATACGGTGCCACACACCTCCTTCACTATGATACTGTCATCACATGTACTGTCCAGGCCAAGGTGCTGCAGGATGGACCTGACCTGTAGCAGCGCCAGCCGGTCACTGAAAGGAGGGGCAATACATGCAACTGATCAGAATCTTCCATACAGCAAAAAGAAAACGTAATGTACTTTTGAGTCATTTATCATCACATGACCCCGGTCCCAGCCCTCTTACCTCTCAATCTGGGATAGGAACTTGGTTTCAAAGATACCCCTTGTCTTCAGGGTCTCGGAGATCTGGCCCCTGAATAGGAAGCCACGTTTGGTGAGGTCAATCAGGATGTTCCTCACGATCTCACCCAAGTACATTCCGCTGCACATCTTCTCGTACCTGTAGCACAATGGAAAAATGTGAAGCAGCTATTGAATTTTATCTTTTTAAGGCTGAAAGCAAATCCAGGACTGGTCCTGCTGGTCTTACCCTTGAGCAAAAATTTTAATAAAAGCAAAACTGCCTGTATTAGAGCCACTAAAAGATGCAAGGGGACAGTATTTATGATAAAGTTTTTAACCTTTAGATTGCTGCTTCCTTAAATATTGACAGCTATTGTGGTGAAGTTCAGCTTGCTTCTTATTTTAGCTTTATAACCAGACTAATCAGACAATCAAACTATGATGTTTAAACATATAATTCACGAAAAGTCAGTCCTATCAGTCTGTCATGAAAGTGCTGTTTAGTCTGTAATTGCACAGAATTATCACCATTTTTATCCCATCCAAATCCAGACAGAATGACATGGATCAAATAAAGCCAAAGTTAAGTGAAGAGGAGGAGAAAATTACTTTTGTTTTCCAGCATTGAAGGACAGTTCATCCACGGCTTCATCATATTTGGTTCTGATGTCATCCAGGCAGCCGTTATCACCAAAGGCACCCCACTCCATATTGACGCACATTCGGCCCTCATTACCCTCTATCGTCTCGATGTTCCTCATCTCCTCCATGTAGCAAGCATTACTACCAGTTCCTGAAACAGCAACCCAAGTCACACCGTCATTCTCTCTATTGGCTTATTGCTTGAATAATAGCTTGTTTGCGATTTCACTTTGACGAGCTTAAGTTTGAGTTCACGTCTTCCACTACTGAGTCCGTGCTGAACAGCATCAGCCAAAGCAGCAGATATCCTGCTCTACCTGCAATCAGGCCAATCTCACATGTGGGCTCCTCATATGCGCAGGTCATCATTGTCCCTACTGTGTCATTCACCACAGCAACTACGTCCAGGTCAAACTCCTACACACACAAAAATACAAAATGGTGAAAAGGGTCAGAGGTGCCATAAGCAAGCTGTTTCCCTTTTCAGCGTTACTACTTCAACCGTGCTACATAAACGTAAGAGAGAGATTCATTAGAACACTTACAGGTCAGATGTGTAAAACTTGCAAATGACCATGTAACTGTAAATCTATTCATTTGATTTTGAGAGGGCACCAACAATAAATTCAATCTAATTCTAGACCAAAACAAATTCATAAGGTTCACAAGATGCTAAATGAATAAATGTAAATGGTCCGTAGAAGTATAGATGAATGCATTTTGGTCTCCACAATGCAACAGTAATTGAAAAAACACTGATGAAAAAGGATATCATTTTGGATAAAGATAATAACACACAAAAAAAAATATTCACTAATCTGTAATATATGGGAAACTCACCTCTCTTCGTTTGATTCCTTCCCGAAGCAGGCCCACAACATCCTCACCCTCGCAGTCAGTGGCCTTGAAACCTTTGGTCCATTTTATAAGGATACCCTACAGGCAATGAAGAAGACATCACATACAAGACAAGGAAAGGAAAAACACACTGAGTGGTGGCCGAACACAGTGAGAAGGCATAATACCATCATACCAGCATTGTGGTACCTTTCCAAATGCTCTCGTCATTACCAAGGTTGGCCACAAAGAGGCGCTAAAGACATTAATATGATACATTTCAGGAGTCTGTAACTGCAAATGTTCCCTTACAGAGAAAGTAACTGTTAGTGGTACCTTCGGTTCATAACTTTTTTCAAAGGAATGTTGGGAGTCTGGGGCTCTACAGTCCAATACTTCATGGTCATGGTGAATGCTGTAGATATCCAAATTGAAGAAGCTTACCGCATCCAGACTCGTCTGTTTGCAGGGGAAGGAGAAGGTGAAGCCCAAAGGCAGGCGGGCATTCTTCATTCCCATGTAGTCCAGGAAGTCAGAGATGCAGTGCACGATGTGGTCGAAAAGCTGGATGACATAAATTATACCAGTAACTCATCACATTGCTTGTGGTTTTATGCACCTGTACAACCATGCTTACTTTCCAGTCGCTGTATTTGAAGTGTGTAGATGCCACACTTTGCTGAATGCTGGAAAAACATCTCAGCAGCAGGATGAAGGACCTGGCCATGACATGTTTTTTTATGTTGTAAGACATAATGGATTGTGTCCGAGACAACCACATCGAGACCGATCCCCCATCATTTACCTCCTCTCCAGTACCCTGCATAACCTCCAGTGGAATTGCATAAATTTTGTTATGCATCTCCACAGAGCGTCGCTTGCCACTGCGGATCTTCACCAGCAACACCCTGAAATTAGTCCCTCCCAGGTCCAATGCCAGGAAATCTCCATTTTCTGTAATCAACAACAACAAAACCAGGTCATTAGGGCATGTTGGGACAAAGGAAAACGGAGGACAACAGAGTCCTCAAGTCCTTTGTTAGAACCATTAATTTAAATCTCTTTTGTGATACATGGCTCTGTGTATTTGCCCTTGAGTGACCTCTGTGATGAACAGGTGTAGATTTTATTGAGTTAGTACAATACAGTCAGTATACACAGGTGGTTTCCACAGGTCACTTAGGTCGTGTGCTGTAACTGAAGCCCTGTGACCTTAATCGGAGTCACAGTAGGATTGCTAAGCTACCAGTGTTGTGTATCACATGGCCTTGAAAACCATGACTAGGATTAGAAGAAAGCCATGGAGTGAGATAAGACGGACACCCCAAGGGGTGCTTAAGAAATGAAGAGCTATCTTCAAAACAAATTAATAAGTGAAACAAATCGTTAGGACAACTTATAAAATAAGAATTAATTTATAACAGGCATGCCTCCTCACCACTGCCAATGTAAGTTTTGTTGACAGAAACAATAAAATGACAAATAAAACTGGTGAACTGAGCTAAGCTAAACAAACTGCAAAAATGACTAAATCTGAAAAATCTGCAAGTTGCTGAGTTGGTATTTCTGCCCTCGTTTACCTGTCCCATCAGGTGTGCGGCGTACAAAAGTGGGCAGCATCTTGACGGAAGCCAACTCGTGGGTCTCCTTTGACAGGCCTCTCTGAATCTCCGCTCTCATGCGCTCCTTGACCTCCAGCAGCTGAGCCTTGGTGAGCTGGAATTCGGCCAGCGTCTGGGCGATCTGCCGTGACTGCTCCGCCAGCCGGTACGCCACCGCGGTCACCATGGCCGCGCCCTTGCCGCTCCCGCTCTCTGACAGCAGGAAGCGTACGTCCGACTCCGGGACCAGCCGCCGTACAGTCTTGTGCAGACGCCGGGCATAGCTTTGAAAGAGAATAGACAGGCAAATGATGAGGTGAAAGGTCAGAGGTCAGTTCACATTTACTAAAACCTCTTCTGAAAGGCTAATAAGACCTTGTCTGCATTTTAGTAACTGCAAGTAAGTATGAAGACGAGCACCTGAAATAAATAAATAGAAATGTCTCTGGTCAAGTGTGAAGCTTGGGTGGCACGGTTCAATCCCCACTCAGTCTGGGTGGAGTTTGCGTGTTTTCCATATGTCTGTGTGGGTTTCCTCCGGGTTCTCTGGTTTCCTCCCATAGTCCAGACATGCTATTCAGGTTCACTCATAGTGTGTGAGTGACAGAGAGAGTGTGTTCCACTGATGTATGGATGAGTGACCCAGTGTAAGTAGTGTATCTAGCAGTGTAAGTCACCGCGGTGAATAAGGTGTGTGGGCTCATAACGCTACATAGAGTTCATTGGAAGTCGCTTTGGAGAAAAGCGTCTGATAAACAAATAAATATCAATTTCAGCTGGTTTAGTCTGCTACATTGCGTTTTACCAAGTCTCAAGATCAAATTTTTCACCCGATACAGCTCCTAATCATTTCTGTTTAGAATGCCAACTACTTCCTTTGCACTTGCTGAGTGTATGAGTAGTGTGTTTAGAAAGGGTGAGGTCGACTCACTATCAGATGACTCAGTGTGACAGGGTCCTTTATTATTTCTCACTCTGTCAAAGGCCAGTAGCACCTACAAAAAGTGGATACTGTACACTAGTATACTGAGTTCAGCTTCTTTCGTCAGCGCAAATGAACCCGATGTACTGCTGGTGCAGCTGATTCATGCTAAAGAGACTGGGAAGGGGTGTTTAAGTTCTGCCAACAATGAAGAGTAAGGAGGGAGGATGCATATAAAAAGCCAAGATGTGCACTTCTTTGAAGTTGAGGCTTGCTGGCTACAATTTTCAGAAAGATTAACAACACAGAGAATTACAGTAAAGCACTTGTGCAAAGAAAAGGGTGCTTAACTACAGCTTGGTTTGTTTGGCACATGTCGTTGTTGTTCTGTGGCTCAGGTGATGGCAGCGGGGTCTAAAGGTCAAGCCAACGAAGAAATGCTAAAGGCTTAGCCCCCACTTGGGTGAGGTAACAGGATGATGAGTTGTGCAACCTCATCTTTTAGTGGGGCCTGGAGTGGGGGCTACTTGTGATCTCATTGATAGCTGTGAGTATCGCTCGCTGCCTCTTTGCGTAAGAACTTAGTGGCACCCCGATTTGTGTGCAAATGCCCCGCAGCTTGGAAAGATGAAGTTCTGGAGATGAATGTGACTGGAAACAAAGAGGTGAGTTCAGGTTCTCTTGGAACTGCATTAAGTTGCCCTGGTTGCTTTGATGCTTGAAGGTTTCAGTGCTTCTCCATGTCCCTGAATTGGAATGCCCAAGATGACCATGATATTTTTCCGAGTAGCCACCCAAATTAAAACCCATTCTAAGCTGGGCCTAAATATCCCGAGTTTGGCTTGTGGTTTGGAGGCTCCAGCTGAGTCCGCACTTACTGAGGGTGCATCTTGTAGAGGGATCCATCAACTCCCACGGTGGTGCGCAGACGCGGAGAGCCCTTGTTGTCCTTCAGCCTGAGCAGGATGGCCCCAAGCGTGGCAGCGATGAGGTTGGCACTGCGGAAGGACACCACAGCGCACACGTGCTGCACTGCCACGCAGTCCTCGTGTGACGGCTCCACGCCCAGGCGCGTCAGGATCTCCTTAGCCTTGCTCAGGCCCTCCTTGGTCCTGTGTCATAGAGACATCTTGTCTCAGCCCACACCTTATTTTCAGATGTGCTTATCTGGCCATGGTTTACAAGCTCACAAATTACACCTTATGTGACTCATTTGTAGAACTGAACATTTCAGAAGATCAAGTAGTTTGACTGCTGGGAACAACAGTAGTTTTTCCCATTGGATTTGAGCCTGGAAGGTTATACAAGGGTAGTTTCTAGGAATTTGAAGAATATTGAAATCTCTAACCTCATGGATAAATTACTGGTAATTTTGACTGCTGATTGATTTAATGTTGCAGGCAAATCTTTGTACCACACCAATAACAAGCACACTCCACAAAATATGCTGTCTTAAAAAGTAACATCACTGAACCAAACACCTGAGACCACCTTCTACTTACTTTTCAATTGCAGAGACATGTTTTGTTTCAAATTTTCCTTTGGTGAGCAGCTCGGGTGTAATCCGACCTTCGAACAGCATCCCTTCTTTAGCCATCTTGACCAAAATGAGACGTACCAGTTCACCCATGTACATCCCACTGACCATCTTCTCAAATCTGGAAAAGAAGATTGAGAGATCCAGTTCCAATCCTTCATAACTAAGTTTAAGAACTTAAAAGTCAACTCCAAAAATTTGACAATTTAGGGTTCGAGGAAGGTAAACCTTTTCAGCTAACAACCGTAATCAGAAAGAAAACTTCTGGAAATCCAGGAAAAATCATTTTCAGCAAAATTCATTCTGAATAGCTAGAAAGATTCTGTAAAAGTACACATAGAAGAACTGAACAAAAGAACCTGATTGGCCCAGGGAAGTCATGTGACAGAGGTTACGCAATAAGTCATCTTACAGCTGCTTCCCAGGGTTGAGGGAGCCCCTGTCAATCTCTCGGTCAAACTCGGTACGAATGTCCTCCAGCATTCCATCATCCCCAAAGGCCCCCCACTCGGTGTTGATGCACATGCGGCCCTCATCTCCCTCCACAAGGTCAATGTGCCTCAACTCCTCCATGTAGCAGGCGTTGGTACCTGTACCTGTGGACAGGCGGCAAGGAATAAAGCATGTCATAGCCTGGTCTGGATGGACCATCATGGAGACACCTGACCTTCAGGCTGCTCTCAAGGCACCACATGTCAAATGACGAGAAGAAATTTTAACATATGGAAGTGGTTTCTCTCGAATCTACTTCCTGTGACTTCAGTTTTACCTTGGGTGTTTTAGCATGGAGCAAATATGTATTAACATGATAATGTTCTATAGTGGAAAATATTTTGTCTTTGTTAAAACAAGCAAGGATTGCATTACCTATGATTATGCCAACTTCGCAGCGCTGGTCATCAAATCCACAGGTCATCATAGTTCCAACTGTGTCGTTGACCACTGCCATGATATCAGCGTCATAGTCCTGAAACGTGTAAGCAGATCATTATAAAGCCATCCGTTGTAAAAAAAATCAAAAATTAATCTGAAAGATCCCTTCCATCTTTACTCAATTGCACTCTCTATTTTTCAAACACGGAGTCACCAAGAAGTGCTGCTGAAAAGACAAATTACCCCTCGCTTCTTGATGGCCTTGTTGAGAAGTTTGACCACGTCCGCACCTTCCACGCCACTTGCTTTGAATCGTTTTGTCCAGGTCAGTAGAATACCCTGTAAAATAAGATACCACCCTGTCAAAACTGAACACAGATATGGACCAAATATATCCAATAACCTAGACACACCCATTATCAATCAAATTATATTGTACATCATTTACCATCTATACTACACATAGCAGACATCCTGAACATCACTTTTTCCTTTCTGCTTAGAATGCTGCTCAATATCTTACCTCATCCAGCTTAGTTTGTGCACATGGGAAGGAGAAGGTGAATCCTACTGGGAGTTTCTTGTCCTTGATTTTTTGCTTCTCCATAAAGTCCCCCAGGCATTCGGCCACATGGTCAAAGAGCTGTAAAGGAACCCGAAGGTCTGTCAGATCAAACACTTGGAACGAGGCCTGTGGAATTTAACAGAATTGGGGACGGTGGAGGGGTGGGACCACGGTACCCGGGTGCCACTGCCATGCATGATGTCTTCTGGGGTGTCGTAGATCTGGCTCTCCATCTGCACCGTTTGCCTCTTTTCGTGGGACACCTTCACCCGCAGGATACGGAAGTTGGACCCCCCCAGATCGAGAGCAATGAAATCTCCCTTTTCTAGGGAATCCAATAAGAATATGCATAAATTTTAAATGACACAAAGCAAAATCCGCATTAATGATCTAAAATGTTATTCTAGCAATTTTATCTAGACTTTATGTGCCTGTCCAGTAGACAGGTACTGTCATTTCAGTTTTTTGTGAGCATTTTTTTAGAATAAATGTGTGCAAAGTGTTGCTTTAATGGACAGTGAGATTATAGTTTTCTGACATTTACACAGCAGTGCACATCATTTATGATGCAGCTTCTGTCAAATGCCACTCAAGAATACATGCTCTTAAAATATTCATTTGAAAGCCATAAAACTGACTGTCTGTCCTGTTCAGAGCTACAAATTTGAATTAATTAGAATAAAATCCAAATCTGAAAGTCCTGAATCCATACAAATGTGTCCGGCTGGTTACTGGAGACAATCCATCATTAAACAGTCCTGGATTCTGTTACTTTCTTGTGTAGCATTTGATAGATGTGCAGTAAAACACATGAGCAACGGTATCAATGCACAAAATTACTAATCTGACTCTAAGAATCCTAAACAAGTCAGTAAGCAACCTTCAGAGGACAACCCACAGTGTATCACCACGTGATTTTACAGACTTGGTTTATACCAAAATTATGCATGATGTGTAATGTGAGAAGTACAAAATAAGTGATAATGCCATCGCAGAAATCATTTCTGTGTAAAGCTGGCTCAGCTGTACACTCATGAAAATAAAAAAATGTTGGGATCTGCAGACTGTAATTATGAGATCTTAAGTCTGGCCAGAAGGTTCCTGGTTAGTGTTTCCCTCCTGCTGCGGCACCCTGGATCAAGGTTTTTTACAGAAAACAACACAAACAAGAGTATGTATAATATTCCATTGCCAATATCACAAATGTGAAAAAACAACATCAGGGGTACATGTTACAACACACATAAACATGATTCAATAAATACTAAACAGAGTAAACAAGGCATCACTTTCATAGTTTTACATTTACTTATGTAGCGGACACTTTTCTTCAAAGTGACTCCCAATGAACTCTATGTAGTGTTATGAGCCCACACACCTTATTCACCAAGGTGACTTACACTGCTAGATACACTACTTACACTGGGTCACTCATCCATACATTAGTGGAACACACTCCCTCTCTCTGTCACTCACACACTATGGGGAATTGAGCAGCATGTCTTTGGAGTGCGGGAGGAAACCAGAGCACCCAGAGGAAACCCACACAGACACGGGGAGAACATGCAAACTCCACACAGACTGAATGGGGATCGAACCCACATCCTCTCGCACCCCCCCAGGTGTTATAAGACAGCAGCATTACTTGCTGTGCCACCAAAAGTTTCAAATTTCGAAATTGCTTGTAAATAGACCTTTGCATCTAATTCCCTGAATAAAGGCACTTACTTGTATTGATAAACTAAGAAATACTCTGCTATATGCCTGGGATAATCATTGTAAAGATGTATTATATAACACCGTAAGCTGCATCGGATGAAGGTGTCAGCTAAATAAAGGCTAATAAATAATATAATAAGACGTTCTGCATCCATCTGGAAATATACAAAAATTTGTATTGGCTTTGGCAATACCTGCGTGAAGTGTGTTTATAATACATTCCAGTTAGAGGATCAGCTCCTTAAAACCAATTCCTGTTAACCTAGAAGAACAAAAAAAAAAAAAACAGTGGCTTTTACGGCCGGTTCCCCGGATTATTTGTCAATGCAGAAACGCGAGCACAACCGTGCGCAAGCACACACTCCTGTGAGCGCTCACAGCATTCCTTTTTTCGGTTTCCCGGCACCCTAATTCCTCCCGTCTCTATGCAATAAACTACATTGTTTGACCTTTCTACTGACACTCGCTGCATCGTCATCAACGCCGGGTCTGAAAATATAATTGAAATTGCAAACACGGCCATTTCCCTTTAATATCGCTGGAGCCCAGGATCTCTTCCGCTGAGTATGATTACCGCTTCACTTAAAACCCTTCTCCTCATTCTCTGTTTATTACAGAATGATTGAACAACTTCAGCGCAGCCTGGCAACTGCTGGACGTGGCGGCGAGGAGGGATGGGGCCTTTTGCTGTTTTCCTTCGATGCTTTCTGGGAACTGATGCTCGGCTGGCTTGCGTTCAGACACTCATGCTGTGCGAAGAGCAAGCATTTCAGAGAGCGGTGTGAATTATGACCACTAATCTCTGAATATCAGGCCTGTTCTGCTTCTCAGCTATGAGCGTGGTATTGTTTTACATATACCAAAGATGCCGAGTGAGTTTCCGATATAAGGAGAAGAGTACTGATATGCTGAATGAATTATTTTCCTATATGAACAAGAAAAAAAAGGGACAAAATGTTTAACTGGATGATTAGGTTACATTTTTGGATTCTCTTAAATAATAAGCATATAACCAGCTGTACAAACTGTTGTAACCCTTTGCCTTAGAATTGTTTTGTATTTGCATTTTCTGAGTATATTGATTCTGTCTCTGTAATGTGACTCGGTTCTTTTCTGTTCTGCTAATTAAAAAAATATCATTAATCTCCAAATATCAGGCAAACTTTGCTTCTCTGCGATAGGCACAATATTGTTTTTCAGAAATAAAAAACTGATCTCGCATCTTTGATACTAAGGAGAACTGTAAGAGAACAATGAAGAGATACACGCACACACACTGGCTGAAACCGCTTGTCCCAAGCGGGGTCGTAACCGACCGGACCCTAGCCCGGCAGCACAGAGCGCAAGGCTGGAGGGGGAGGGGACACACCCCGGACAGGACGCCAGTCCATTGCAAGGCACCCCAAGCAAGGCTCGAACCCTAAACCCGCCAGGAAGCAGGCACAGGCCAATCTTGCTGCACCCCCTATGAAGAGATACCATTTAGACAATTTATATATTAGTTGCTTAATTAAATGTAGTTTTGCTAACTAAACTAAATCATCCTTGTGTTTCACTGCTGGCCTCCCCTGCTGGTGGTGTTCATACGTAGGTCAGAAAGAGGTGGAAAGCCTATACATACTCGGTCTGTATATAGATCTACATGAGGCCTTTATATCCTACTTAAGTGAAAGCGACTAAGGACAGGTCCCCTGAAACCTTGGTTTGCACTTGCTCAAGTTATTAAAAGTCCATTGTAAGATAACCTCCTACCCTGAATGGACGCTGCAAAGCCAAGGCATCCAGAAAATGTAAACATGCCTGGGGGGTTGGGGGTAGAGCATTTGACAGCTGTCTTTCTGTGTGCAGCCTAACAGTCCAAAAAAAAAACGAATGTATGGGTCAGGTTACATGGCGCCTAGAGGAAAAAAGAAAGAACCAAACACAGAACAGTTTTAAAGTCTATATTCAGCACAGAGATAGGCCACTAAATGTAACTGCAAGTGCTGTAAACACTCCCCCCACCTTTTGGTCATTTTAATGGTGGGAAATTAAGGCTATTCCAAAGATTATAGCCTCAACTTGATATTGACACACAAAAATCGTCTTGACAAAAGACCTTAAAGCAACTGGACATCATTTTGTCATTCAGTTTCTTACAAATAACCCTAATCACCCTTTGCGGCTTAAGGTTAGAAAAATAAAGAAAAGAGTATCTGCCTTAACTAGGACACAAAGTTGTCACATTCCAGTAGGGTTAAATCATTTAGTAAGGTGGTCATATGTAACCTGATACCAGAACGCACTGGCGTGGAACAGGTTTACAGCGGACTGGGCTGGGAGGAATCACGTTGGAACGTGCAAAAGCAAAACATTTAAAAAATAAAATTAGGGTCTCTGTGGTACAACATTTGGCTCACACTACAGGTGTGCAACGGTAAAGGTAAATCACAGGTGGGGGGTACATTCTGGTGGCATAAAAAGCCCCCATCTCTATTTCGCGAGTAAAGATCAGAAACAGGATGAGTCTGCAAGTAACAGCAAAAATCTCAAAGAAAAAAAGACAGGAAATGAGTATGAACAGGGCAAGTGTCACACCAGTGCATCTTCGACATGACAGGATGATTACAGCAACTGGTCTAGATGATGGTGTCGTAATTTGGGGAATCAGTTTGTGACAAAAAGGTTGCAGTTTAAATCACAGAAGGGTAATATCAGAACCAATTTGCAGCTTTACAGGACATTGTTAGCTCTATTTGTTAATAAGAAATATAAAATATAAAGCTGTCCAAGGCACGAGAAACATCATTGTTTGCACGAACAATATCGTGTGGGTCAACGGCAAAACGATGGGAGCGTAAAACAAAGCGACACGAAGGAAGCTCACAGAACAGCTCTTGTGCGGTCCAAAACCTCAGCACATTTTTGGTGACATGGTCGTAGGAGGCTTCCGCCAGCAGAACGAACATGACATTCACTGCGGTGACACACTCAGTCCCCACGTAGACAGTAAAATCGCATCTGCTGGTGAACGAATCTGCTAATGGATGAAACGTGATATTTCAACGACATTCTGAAAAAAAACTACATAGCCGTCTCTTTGGCACATTTGAGAGAATGTCCAAAGGACTTTTTTGGCCCAGAGCACCGGGTTAGATGTTAAGTAACGAGTGCAAGGACTATTAACGTGCTTCTCCGAGGAAAACCAAGAAAATGATGTGTTAGCTGCGCTACATTTTTGCTAACCTTTATATTTTTTTTTAACAGAAACTTTTCTCCAAGTGATTTTAGCCATTCGTACAGCTGGGTATTTTACTGGAGCCTTGATCAAGGGTCCTACGGAAGGATGAATTATTTGAATAAAGACCTTTTGAGCGCAAGGAAGAAGCTCTAACCACTACGCCAACTACTGCCGTGAAGCTAATTTTTCAGCAGTAACACTTTTATGTAGCTATTAAATGTTATATTTCTAAGCACAATAAAAGTGAATGTATGTTGTCAGTGTGGACACTAAC
Source organism: Scleropages formosus (assembly GCF_900964775.1). Classification (NCBI taxonomy): domain Eukaryota; kingdom Metazoa; phylum Chordata; class Actinopteri; order Osteoglossiformes; family Osteoglossidae; genus Scleropages; species Scleropages formosus. The sequence goes on from NC_041809.1 coordinate 6,623,259, forward strand.
AGACTGTAAGCTTGGAGAAAGGCTTCCTTAGAGTTAACAATCTTCTGGCTGAAGAGAATGAGGCAAAGTAAAAGTGGGCCACAGCTAGCATGCAGGCTACATTTACAACAGGATTCCATTGTCTGCACACAACAACACAGTGTGCTTCTGGCCCAACTGGTTTCTGTGCCCTGCCAATAAATGGTACTACATGCATGACAGTGCGGCTCTGAAACAGGGTTTAAACATTACATTGATTAACCGCGTGCGCTCGCACTGAATGGAGCTTAAAATAGAAATTTGACCCTCGGTCTTATATGCCATGTATTTTGCCTGATTGATGGGTCAAAAGGGGATCTATTTGGAGGCAGGAGCTTTTTTTTAAAGGATCACGAGCGTAACGTTTCGAGCGAGTCCTTGTGACTTTGCGAGCTTCAGGTGCTGTCCACTGTAATTAGCTATGATGTACTTGCGGGACACATCATTGTGATGGTAATTAATGTTCAGCTACAAGAGTTCCTCAACCAAGTTTTCAAAGGCAGAATGAAGGATACTTGGCCAAGATTTTTGTCACATAACCATGCCAGATTCTCATCTGTATGACCAACAGGGGCACTAATTGCCCTGGCCTCACATCGAGGCTCAAAGCCGGTGCCATTTCTCATGTAACCCTCCAAAGGGCTTCCTTCGAGAAGAGAGCTAACGGCTGCAGAGCAACATCCGAGGACAACCAGCTCACCGGAACCGTCAGGAATGGACCTCACAAATGTGGGAAGCATCTTCACAGTGGCTGTGGGGTTCGTGTCCTTCCCAAGTCCATTCTCCATCTCCCTCTTGAAGCGGTTCATGATGTCCAGAAGCGTCTCATCCGAGAAGCGCATGGCGTACAGGTACTTGTCGATCTGAGAGGAAAAAAAAAAAGGCGAAATCTTGAGTGCTCACTACTGGAGGAAAAATGTCTTGAAACTGGCCCAAAATTTTAGCAAAAGGCTCTTTTGCTTCTCCGAAAGCTTAAGTCCTGCATCATGGTCATGTTAAAACAGCATTTTCCAAATTCTAACTTTTACTTTGTCATATTAAGTGAATTGGCTGTGGTTGAGTAACTACACAAAATGCTTGAGGTAATAAAATATGATGAAATGTACAAATATTCCCGCACGTGTTGGGTGGACACATTGCAAGTGACATAAAGGGATGAGTCAGTCCATGTGAGTACTCAGTGATCCCGCTGTAACTGTAAGTGATTACACCACTTCCTACGAAAACTCCACACGGTCTCCAAGGACAATATCTCGTGATGCCAGGGATCTGTCCGCTGTCCCAGTGTGTCATACACATCCAGTCGCTTCCAGGTCCGTAAAGGCAGCGGATTTGCTCTGTGTGGCACTTGTGTTTAAAAATGGTCAAGTGGACACTGCATTCCCAGGACAGCTTTTATTTTTAGTGTTGACACATACCTCTTCACATCTAGACAGTGACTGGAAATGGACATCTTTAGCTCTTATTTTAGGCTTGTACTCCAGGGACAAAAAATACCATTCATATATATATAATACTATGCAATAAACAGTGCAGTAAACTTGCAAATAAACTGGGCAGTTCCTGGTATGTTTACATACCTATTATTTCACTAGTGAAATAATACAGCAGTGAATGGCATGGAATTGATTTTTATATCAGTAATAACGTAGTAAAGTATTTCATGTTTAAAACTTCAGAACCTGTGTTGCATTGGGAATGGAGATATTGCTATGGGTGGAATTCCTTCCTCTTGAAGTGACCCTCCCTCAGTTCATTGTGTTTGGTACATAGACTGTTAAATTATTTAAAGCTGCTGGACAGAAATGGTGCCGCTGGGGAAATACATTCCCGTAGATTGCTCAAGCTTCTGGAGAAGACCTAGACACTGAAATATTTTTTTGAAAAGGGTAACTCTATTTCCACAGTCCCATTTTTTTCAAGTCAGCATGAGTTGAAACAAGAAAGTATTTATGAAGGAGCATGAGGGAGTTTGTCTGAACGCAGCAAACAGGGCTTATCATTTCCATTCCCACTCCATGTCTTAGCTCAGTGCAAAGACCTTTGACTAATTATCAAATTTGTGCAATAAATCCATATATAATGATCGTAATGTAAAACCAACAATAAGTCATTAATGTTGGCTGAATACAAGTCTACTGCCTTTGTACAGAGAAGCAAACACCAAGAAAGTGTTACTTTACCCATTAGAAAGTTTTATACTGAGAAAAAACAGAGGATTATGGAAATAAAATAAAATTCTGTTCCTAGTCTTTATTACAGGGTGGGAATGAAATAACAACCTTCATATTTAGTACCCCTCCGTCAGTCTGTTACGATTAAACTACATTACAGCCATTATGCTTTGCAGGAAGGTATTATTACCAGTTCACGTCACTGTATGAGATCTTTGGAAAAAGAATGGTAATTAAACAATTAAAACATATTTCCACACTCAGATCTCATTGCAAAAATATTTGGACAATATATGCCCTTGACACTGTATTGAACACAGAATAAATATTATTATAGCTATTTATTTATTACTGTTTAGTCAGGGTGGCCAATTTATGAATGATTATTATTATTATTATTATTATTATTATTATTATTCAGCTGATTACTATATAAATAGACTTAGCGAAGTGCACATGTTCATTACTGGATATATTCTTGCTGTGAATATTTTTGCTTTTTCTAGGAGTAAAGACAGAAATGCTCAGTACACCACCGCACCAGTCTTGGAGCACATGTCCTTCACGCTCACACTTCCTGTCAGATCACACTTCCGCTTTTCTGATAACCGGTTCCCATTTGAGGAAGTGACATTTGAGGACATTAAGGCACAGCATTCCTGCACTACGCTCGGGGTCACATGTTTACACACAGAGTCACGAGCGGAGTGGAGACGACTGTAAATTTCTCCTATTAAAGCCATCGCCAGTGTGATGGGGCGATTTTGCGGCAGCAGCTCAAACCGACAGCCACACGCCGATCCGAGGGCACTTTTCACACGTTTAGGTTTGCTTTTCTCATAGCAAAGTATTTCATCTGTGAACGCAGAAAAATATAAGGAACTCTTTTGCACTACAAAAGTATGCGGTGTAGTACCCTTGAGCAGCATACCCTGAATTGCTACGGTAAAATAACCCTGCTGCATGAACGGTAGAACAATTACAAGGTGCATTTGAGAAAGCTCTCAGGTAAATTAACAAATAATAATGATGAGGATGATGATGATGATGGTGATGATCAGAGAAACATCAACATCTCAGCCTCAGGCCATCAGAGCCCCACAGTCACGACCGACAGCACATCAGGCTTTGCGCTTGAATGCTTACAGGAAGCTGTACATGGAGGTCTGGTCGGCCCTAAATATCCACCTTTAAGCAAACACCCCGATACACACACCGTTGCATAAGGTTCAGGTGTCTTTGCGGCGCTCCATCTCCCAGCAGCGAAAGGGTGATGAGATTACACTGCGTTTGTTTGTCGGCTCCATTGCTGGGGGTTGGGGGTGGGAATGGTCTCCCGGTGAGCAAGGAAGCATGATGCTGAGGAGCCCCTTCCCTTCCCCCACCCCCTCGGCCACCACCACCTCTGGTAGGCTCCGCACGTCCCATGCTGACATGAAAAAAAGACCTCACACCATTTCTCCCGTGCTCCTCCTCCTCCTCCTCCTCCTCCAGGCGTTTACCCGGTCATCCCAGCTGCTGTTTCAAGGACACCGAGAGAGCCGGGATGTTCTGACCCGTGGCCTTGGCTGTGCTGCGTTCTCTCTCAGACAACAGCGCCTACCGGTAAGCCCAACACACACCTGTTGTCGCACATCCCAAGACAGTTAGGGGAAAAGGCCACCCGTTGTTTTTGGTCAGGGAGGGCGAGGATAAGGACTCACCTTCTTGATCTGGTCATCCTTCAGCTCAGTGAAGTAGTACGCTAGGAGCTGTGCCGCGATCATCCTGTTGGCCTGCCTCGGCACGCAGTGGAAAAGCACAGAGACCAGGCAAAAATCTTCCCGACAACCGTCTCGCACCCCCCCCGGAAAATTCCTCTTAAGCAAGGTGGAGAGAAATGGCCCTTTCGTGACCCCTTCCTATTCCTCTTCCTGTTCTCGGGTGGCTGGACGACAATGCAGCTGGCAGCAACGACATGCAGGTCTGGAAGTACACGCCGTGCCGAGGGCCTCTCCTTGCGTACGGCAGATCAATGTGACTGCATGGGCTTCTCGCTCTTGCATGAGATGCAGCGGGGGTGTCGACTGGGGCCGGCTCAGGCCCCGCCCACTTCCTGCTCCCTGATTGGCCGAGACACCCGAGCCGGGTTGCGGGATCGAGCGGAGCCGGCTTTACATTGCTCTCCCTCTGTGTCTCGGAGGAGTGGCACATGGGAGGGGTGAGAAGAGCAGCGGGGGGGAGGAGGGATAGGCTGACGTAGGCAAGCCTGCCTTTTACTATAGTAAAAGGGGACTCCGGCACGTACGGCACGTCGGTCGTGTCGCTGCTTCCGGGGGATGGGGCTCTTACTGTTTCCGGGAGATGGAGCAGCATCACTGCTGAGGTCAAACGTTCCCTCGTTTTGGCTGAAGGACATGCACTCGACACAGAGCTGCTGCGGAGCTTCTGGAGGAGCTTTCTGCTGAGTAATGCGCACACACTCTCCCACACCCCACCAGCCCCCCGCGCCTCTAGGCTCCGCTTGGGAGGGGGAGCTGTGACACACAAGTGCCAGAGGTTAGTCAGAGTCAAATGTTGGAAAAATAGAAACAATGCAGGTAAATCCAGCTAGAGGTCATTAGGGACACTCTGGGTCGGTGGGGGGAGCATCATGACAAAGAGAATGAATGACATCACCAAGCAACGGGCCTCCCCATTTTCAAAGAACGGGAGATTCATTTGTGTTTCTAATTTGACAAGTTCTCAAGTAAGTACCAAATGGATGGAGCCTAACCCTTACCCCCGAACCCTAACTTTTATTGCAGGGGCAGAAAATGTGCCAAGAAGCTGCAGCAAGCAGACTCTTGTGCCATTTTGCCTCTATGAAAGAAAATATAGAATTATTGCTATGCTATGACCATTTCTGACATAATTACCATTGCCATCTAAGTGAAGGCAGTACAGTTTCAGTGCAATAAACCATGTATCGTGCTTTCTTAGAATTTACGTATTTATGGACTTTTTGTAGGAGGGGCTACTTAGCTTTTATCAGATTCTTAAAGGAGCCCACGACCTGGACAAGGTAAAGAACCTCAGGTCCAAATCCAGGCAAATAAATTAACTGCAACCTTAATGGGTGTAATTAGGAACCTCTGCAACACATGTAAACCATTCGCGATCATGCTTCTGGCATGTAACTGTGGCCTAGAGCGCAGCGGCCAGTCGAGAAGGCGGACTGTGATCCTCGGCAATGACCTTGACAACACGGGCCGTCGCGTTGCCAGCTAAATCCCGTTAGGCTGTTTAATCTCCATTCTCGCTTTTGTTTCGACGACGAACCTACTACTTATCCTAGCAAAAATCTATTTGACGCAAGTTCCGAAGGCAGCGAGTACTATGATCGTAGCACTTCTTACTTCATCCATCCCAGGGAGGCTTTCCCCTTATAGCTCCAAAAAATCGGGTAAGAAAAGACACTAGACGTGCTCAGAGAATCCTGGGAGGAGTTCTTTCGTGGGGAGGTACACTTTTGAAAAACCGATGCCCTGCAGCAGTGGTGAAAGGGTTAACCGCGCTCCCCTCTGCCCCTCCCTCCTCTCTCACCCTCGGCCAGTGAGCACCTCGCCCGGCACATGACATCACTGCATGCGCTTAGACTCGGCGGCGGCCAGATGACAACAGGTCGTGACATCGTTTCTCCTCCAGGAAACTGGATCCCTTAAACCTTAAACCGAAGCCCTTCCCCTCCCTGGTGCTTCCTTCCTTCCCCCACCCCCGCTGCCTCCCCGACGTTCTCCAAGTGACCACCCAGTCCCTTGGCCTATTATAATGGTTACCAGACACCTACATTGACCACTGGGGAGGGGACAGAGTGGGGGAGGGGTGTTCACAGCATTCCTCCAGAGAACCCCCGCTTCTGCAGAGGCCTTGTTCATCAAGCGTGTCGAGACCCACGCAACCCGACTACACAATGCAACGAGGGGCTACGGGGCAGTACAGGCACCCGGCACCCCTCCTCATAGTGCATGAGGCAGCCGCTCATTTGCTCGTTCAGCTTACTGTGTTTTTACTGCACTCCGGCTGCTGGGTTTATCATAAAAACGGCTTGGGCAGCGGGACCAGAGGATGATAAGGCGCCGCAGGAATCCAGGACGAGCCTAATCCGTACGATTACATGTGCGAACGCGCACGGCTGCTCACGCACGCAGGCGCTCGCACACATCCACACACACACAGCGTTTCCTTCGCAGCAACTGAACCCCTTCGGTCTTCCCCACCAGCATGTGATGTAGGTCTCCGCTGGGTGCAGGCGGGGTCCCGTCTACATCACTTCCTGTCAGCCTCATCGAGGTATGTTGTTTACAGAGCAGATCACCTGCCGGGAGTGTGTGTGTGTGTGTGTGTGTGTCTATGTATTCCCTTCCTGGAGCTCTTCACCTGCGGTAACACATTGCGAAGATTCACACAAAGGTGAGACAGAATAGGAACCAACACCTTTAAGAATATTGGAATGCATCTGCAGACGCTATTAAGCCCCAGTCATTCAAGTCACTGTCGTTTCTATGACAACCATCTTCTGAAATGGTACCTTGACTCAATGTCGTCAGCGCAGCCGGAGCTTCGGCTTTAGCACATCACCGTCACTGCTTCAATGTCCAACATATTTTGTTCATCTCGAGAACATACTAGGCAGAAACTCTCTATCGGTTATTACCAAGATATTAGTCATCTTTAAGATTTTTCATGGAAACGAGAAGCCAATGACAAGTCATAGGACCACCGAAATGCAGAAGGATGTCATTGTTTACATGTTCTATCTTGCATCCTGCAGAAAAATGAACAGAATGCAATTTAATATGCATTCATTTTTAAGCCTTAACCATCTGAAATTTAAATATCAGAATATAATTTTGCTACAAGTGAGTATAATGGAGCGAACCTCAATGAGAAACACACTATTCTGGCATTTTTGGACTAACATTCTTACCTGTAAGAGTTAAATACAGCATTAAATAGACTATGTATTTGTACTAGCTGTAAACCTTTAGCTATAAAAATAAATCTACATACTTGCCTACTACATGAAATGTACTTATTGTGCCAATGAGTAGTAACATGAAGTTAAAGCTGTGACATCACATGGTAAACTTCTGAAAAAAAATATTCAGCCCTTCACTTCACCGTTATCCCCAGTCCTCGAGCATGAGGTTAAACTAAAATCGGCGCCAAATTTAAAATACCCGCGTCACCCACTCAGCCTTAACGGGCAGCTGAGATCCATGATGCACCTGGAGCCAAGCCAACACGGCGCTACTGCAAACTACCCAAGGGTCCACAGCCAACGCCCCCCAAAGATCCCCATGGAGTCGCCGGGTTCCGCTGTACGTACATGCGGCACAGTCTCTCCATCGCTCTCCATGGCTCGGGGACAAACGCACGGCAAGCAGATTAAGATCCTCAAAGCCACTCTAACCAATTTGCTCCTGCGGGTAGGACATGGTCAGCTTTGGGCGGGAGGCCTTACATAACGGAACCGTGACCACACCATCGTGGTGCCGCTCTGCCTATTCAGAAGGGGCCGGTGAACCATATCCAACCATGGTATTTTGTAATAGCGGCTCTGGTTAGGAAAGGACCGAGACAAGCAGAGGGCATGCCGCGCCCCCCTCCCCACCTGCAGTAGTGCTTATAAAGTCAAAGAAACGGGTTCCGTATTTTGGCGAATCACTAATATACAATTAGAACTGACGATAAATTTAAGGCAGAAAAACAATAATGTACATGCGACCGATCAAGATCCTCCGGGGTCAGGTGCACGCGTTTGGTGCAGGGTTCTCGTACTGCTGGGGTGTTGCCCACGGCAACCAGGATGTCCTTGGGGGCCGGACGGGATTACAGTGAGTAAGTTTTTCCTCCTGCCTCTGTGTGTGGGCTTATCACACAGCTGGCCTGGTTTAACTCCTCCATTTAATCCCACCGGGAGCCTTTATTTAGTAAACCCAGGGGGGTTGGTGTAGGGTGAGGTGGGGTGGGCTGCTGCCAATATTTTAACTCAGGAACCGAACAGACGGCCGGCCTTACCTTTGATTTACCTCCGTCTGCTTTTAATGAATAGCTGCGAATAAAGGTTACATGCCTGTTAAAGCAAATAAGAGCTGTGTAAATCATCATTTTATATCTCAGGATCGGACCGTTTCTGAGAAGAGAATTGCGTGCAAGGGTATCGTTCGCATCCGAGGGTGACACGATGGTTCGTTTTTTTTCTAAACTGCTCCTCTCGGCATGAACAGAAGTTCAGGTTTTCCGGAACTTGCAGAATTTCACGCGTAGCTTCTTAATTCCACATTGCGGAATAAACACTAGGGAGGATTCCAGGCTTCTTCACTGCGCGCACACACACACCGCACTTCCTCAGGCGCAAGGCATCGCTAATTTCGCAGCTAGCGTTAGCATTAGCGTTAGCGCATAAACGGGTCACCACTGCGCTCGCCCAGCACCCACGCCGCCTGCTTTACGTCCACAGATCGGTCACTCGGGCCGGTCCAAGCCTCATTTTTTTTTTGTCCATTTCTGTCAATTCGGTTTGGAAATGACACAAATGAGCTCCAAAAAGGTACTGGCCACTATATATTCGGCGTCGACTGTCGTACAAATGCCGATGTAGAATTTTATTAGCCTTGAATACAAGACAAATGGAATGCCACGTGCACACTATAAGGAATCATTTTTCCAGTCCTCTCAAGAAAAAAAAAAAAAAACACTTAAGGTAAATGAAGCTGACGGTCAATCCTACTGAGATATATTTATGAATTCAATATACTACACTGAAATGTTACTACTTGAGCGCAGACCAAAATACAGATTGCATATTCAGCTCAACGTTATTGTGTTTTATACAAAAAAAGACATCGGTGTTCAAAAATGACTACGGCGGCGTCACTCCAACAGCTGAATCCACGGAGTCTGCTGTCTCGCGAAGCTCCGGGGCCCGCGGGCCCCCCGTCCATCTGCGGACGCGACTGGGCGGCTCAAAGGGTCACGGGTCTGTCGCCGAGGCTACGCGCCACGGCCGTGATGAGCGCGGCACCCTTCCCGCTGCCATCCTCCGACAGGACGAAGGAGACGTTGCACTTGGGCGCCAGCTCCCCGACCGTCTCCTTCAAGATGCTGGAGAAGCTGCGTGGGGCAGAAACAGGACAGAGGGGGTCAGTAGTGGGAGCAGCCTTGGCCTTAGTCCTGGAAGCCTTGTTGGATGCACCATCGGCTCCGAGAGAACTGCTGAACACACATCTGCTGAGAGTGTTTAATTTTTGCCTGACTGCTTTATGCCAAAAATGAGAATAAATGTCCCTAATCTCATAAAAGCCCACAATATCTATACGCCATTATATCCAGAACATGTTTAGCTCTTTTCCAATGCTCATCTTTAAAAACAAATGCTGTACTTCTCTAAAGCCTGGGTATATTTTGTACCCCTAGAAAACATTTAAATTATATTATATTATATTATATTGTATTGTATTAAACAGCTGATCCCCTCTTGGCACATGTGTACAGCCTAGTTTGCATTGGACTCTTGTCACCACACCCGCAGTCCTGTCCTCTGCCACTCACTGTGGGTGGAGCTTGTAGAGTGTGCCATCCACCCCGACGGTAATTTCCAGCCGGTCCAGCCCACGGTTCTCGCGGATTTTCTCGACGACAGCAGCCATGCCAGCGCCACAGAGCTGGGCGGCCCGGCGGGACACGGTGCCACACACCTCCTTCACGATGATACTGTCGTCACATGTGCTGTCCAGGCCCAGGTGCTGCAGGATGGACCTGACCTGTAGCAGTGCCAGCCGGTCACTGCAAAAAGGGGTGGATGTGACACAGATCCAAAAATCAGAGTGATTGCACAATGTAACAACATTTTCCGAAGTACTTAGTTATGTCAATTTTTGCGTTGATTACGATTAGTTAAAGTTTACTGGTTACAAAAATACCACTAGCTCTTTCTGAGTGGCAGTTTTAGTTCAGTACTTTACAGCCACTAGAAGATTCTAGAAGGCACCAGAACATTCTAGAAAGTACCAAGACATTCTTGAATGTGTCAGATCCTAAAAGGTACCGGAGTATTCGGTGCTTGGAACTTGGTGCCAAAATTTGCCAAAACATGCTGATTTCAAGAATGTCGAATATTTTTCGAAAAACTCATATATAGTATGAACAAACGCCGAAAGCATGTTTAATCTAACAAAACTGAATGGAAAATGCAAAAAAAAAAATTTGTTACATTGTGATACCAATAACCCCCAATACACGGCCATAGTGATTCAGAGCCTATTCAAGAATCACAGGCGGGGTACACCCTAGATGAAATACTAGTCCATCACAGGGCCATCACACACACACACTCTTACACACACTAAGGCCAATTTAGAAATGCCAGTTCACCTGGAACACATGTCCTTAAGCTGTGAGAGGAAACCTGGGCACAGAGAACATGGGTAGAACATGCAAACTACAGAGACTGAACCAGATTCAAACCTGCAGTCCAGGAGCTGTGAGGCACCTGCTCTACCCCTTGCACTACCTTCGTTTTCTCCCCAATTTTGGCGCACCATTTTCCTTTAAGGTAAAAGAAGGGCCCTCGACACCCCTGCCTTTAGCTAGGTGATGAGTACATCTCAGTTCTCAACTCGTACCCCCTACCCGCTCCAACAACTAGAACGGGTTACGTTTGAACAAGGGCCACGTGTTTGATCATGCTGCCAATGAATTAGCTAAAGCAATGGGGGAAGTCTGTAGAGGATGAGGGAGAGGAGAGCATGTTTTCCCCACCCCAGTACCTCTCAATCTGGGACAGGAACTTGGTCTCGAAGATGCCCGGCGTTTTTAGGCGCTCAGTGATGCGTCCTCGAAACAACAGACCTCGTCTAGTCAGGTCAATGAGGATCTGCCTGACGATCTCACCCAGGTACATGCCGCTTGTCATCTTCTCGAACCTGCAGCACCGGAAGGGCACTCAGCCAACATACAAACTGTGAAGCTCAGGCCAACATAAGTACCGTTTGATTTTTACACCTAAAACGATAAGATAAAAAGCCAGTAAACCTAATGTAACTTTTGTCTTACAAATTAACAAATGGGAGAAAAGATTAATTTCACGCAGAACTTTGGCACTTTTTCACAAACCAGAGGGTATAAATATGCAAATTAATATCTACAGCACGTTGAATTCTGGCGACCTCTAGTGGCTAAATTAGGTGTGACTGATGATTATTGCACCGCTGTTGCCCCGCAACCACGTGGCTTCCATGTCCAGCACCAGGATGGGAGGCTGCTCTTACGTTTGCTTCCCGACATTGAGGGAGCCCTCATCCACTTCTCTGTCGAACCGAGTGCGGATATCATCCAGCTCTCCGTTCTCCCCAAAACCGCCCCATTCCGTATTAATGCACATGTGGCCCTCGTCTCCCTCCGCTGTCTCGATGTTCGTCATCTCCTCCATGTAGCACACATTGCAGCCCGTTCCTGCAATGCACAACATGTGGCTCAGGAAGAAACTTCTAGACCAAAGTTCTCAGAGCACCCAGGGGGCACCTGGGGTCTGTGAGGGAAAATGGGACCATTGGTACATACCGACAATGAGGCCAATTTCACATTTGGGGTCTTCATACGCACATGTCATCATGGTTCCCACTGTGTCATTCACTAGAGCCACAATGTCGAGGTCAAATTCCTGGACGAGAAGACATACCATCCTTACTGACACAAGCACGTCCATCTATAGCAACATATCGCAGGCAGTATGTTGAAAGAGGCGAAGTTTCCACTGTCGTACGGAATTGAGGATAATCGTTTTAGGAGACACACACACATTTCTTCTTTTGATGGCTTCCCTCAGCATTTCCACCATGTCATTTCCTTCACAGTCCGTAGCTTTGAACCCTTTGGTCCAGCTGACCAAGGTTCCCTGTGGAAGGAAATGGCAAAACTGAAAACGGGACCCAGAAGTGATCCCAAAGAACTCGAAACAGAACAGCTCATTAAGAATGCCTGTTCTTCTCCATCTCTCACACACTCACACACACACAATCACATCCAGCACAATGAACACATGCGTCTTTCACCTTGTCGATCCCGGTCTGTCTGCAAGGGAACGAGAAGGTAAACCCCAGTGGAAGACAAGTATTCTTCATGCCCATGTAGTCCAGGAAGTCCGAGATACACTGAACAATGTGGTCAAACAGCTGAAAAAAAGGGCAAAAGGCAGGAAAAACATTAGGGTCATAATATTATCAAAAAGTTTACACAGGCTCCATATGTGTTTGAAACTCACTTAAAGTCCAGAGGCACTTTTACCGCTACGTCACAATCAATAAAAGGTTAACAACACAGATGTCCTCTCAATATATAGGGTTAGGCTCTGTATAAAAACCTCCAATAAAGCTGTAACTAAAAATGCTCTCAGACTTTTCTTCATTATTTTTCATTAACGTCAAAAAACTAGAAACAACTACCCGCAACAACTGCAAACAAATTGACTTTACCACTGGGTGACCACAGAACTGCAACGATCAAACTTCAGAAATTGACGTGAAGAAAGCGCAATTGAAAACGGACAACGTTCATATCGTCAAAAATTCCTGACTAACATCCGTAATTTAAGGAGCCAGTGTACTGTTTATAAATAAGAGCTTGACATTAGGGGTTAAAAAAAAAAAAAAAAATTCAGCCAACTGTCAAAACTTCCAGGTCTAAAAACCTGACCAAACGCAAGTTTTGTACCATTTATATGAGGGACTAACTGATTTGCTACTGTAGCACACAATTTTAAAGATCATACTTTGGCAATATCAAAAACAAAGATACGATAATATCAATTACTATTGTTTAAGTCTGGAAGAAGTGGTGCACCTCCTCTCCAGTTCCCTGCATGATCTCCAGGGGGATGGCGTAGATCTTGTTGTACATGCGGACAGACCTGCGCCGGCTGCTCCGGACCTTGACCACAAGCACACGGAAGTTGGTTCCACCGAGATCGAGCGCCAGATAGTTTCCGTGCTCTGGAAAAAACAGGTAGCAAGTCACTAGGCAGCTGAACAAATTTCCACAGGGTTGTCGTCATTATTATTTTCACTGCCTAATGCCTTAGAAGTTTGTAAATCTTCAATAGGGCAGCCTTCAGGGCTCTCTGGCCATTAGTCACATGCCCTTGGAGGAATGGCCACTAGGTGGCGCTCACCTCTCCCACTGGGTGTGTTGTATACGTAGGAGGGCAGCATCTTGACCGAGGCGGTGGCGTGTGTCTCCAGCCTCAGGCCGTTCTCCAGCTCCCGCCTCATGCGGTCCCGCACCTGATACAACTGCTTGGCCATCAGGACAAAGGGAGCCAACGTTTGATCCACCTCCCGTCGCTGGGCCAGCAGCCGCTGTGCTACCGCTGTCACCATGGCGGCACCCTTCCCGCTGCCGCTCTCCGACAGCACGAAGCGCACATGGCACTCGGGCACTAAACGCCGGACCACCTTGTGCAGCCGCTTGGCGTACCTAGGGAGGATCAAAAGGGACGTTCCGAACAGCCTACCCTCAGGACAAAACGCAGAGAAACTGTGCTCATTTATGATTTGTTAAAGAGAGTTTTTTTCCCCATTTCATTTATTTTTAATTGCATTTTCACTGTTCTATTTTCAAAAATCTGTCTGAGCGGAGGGAAAACCACTTGCATTTCTCCTTCCAACCCTCAGCTGGCAGCAAAACGCAGCCAAGCCAAAGAAGACGTGTGGAAAGAACTTAATTCAAAGGCTTTGCCTGAGGTTTTTACAGAAATTATCCCAGAAATAAATGGTGGGATGTTATTTCAGAGCTTTTTCTGATTATGATTTACTCTTCGGGCTTTGGAGCTACGTGCAGATTTGAGTTCATACAACAAAATTGAGTTGAGAACAAACAGACTTCTGGTCCCATGCGTGTTCCAAACCGGAGGAGGCAGTGCACTGGACACCGTATCCATGGAATCCAGCTTATACAAGGTGGACTTACTGGGGGTGAGTCCTGTAGACAGTTCCGTCCACGCCCACCGTTGTCCGCAGGGTCTGCAGCTTCCTGCTCTCCCGCATGCGGGTGAGGATGGCAGCCAGCGCCGCGGCGCACAGGTTAGCTGATCGGAAGGAAACGATGGTGCAGACGTGCTGGACGGCCACGCAGTCATCCTCGGTGGGTGTTAAATCCAGGTCAGTCAAGATGTTCTTCGTATTCTGCAGGCCCTCTTTGTACCTAGATGTAGTGGGGTAGAAGAACCCAGTAAGATGGGAAAACATTGTACACCCTGGACCCTCATCAGCAGACCTGCGAGAAACACTCCCATCGCAATAGCGTCACACTTACTTTTCCATCAGCACTACGTGTCTGGTCTCCAGCTTCCCCTTGGTGCACAAAGCATCAGATACGCGACCCCCAAACAGGAGGCCACTCCTGGCCATCTTCAGCAGAATGATCCTGACCAGCTCTCCCATATACATACCACTGATCATCTTTTCAAACCTGCAGCCACACGAGAAAGTCTGCAGTCAACAAAACACCACCCTCTTTGCATATCGCAATATTCTCAAAACTGACCTTGGGTACAAATAACATGTAATGTTACACTGGTTCACCGTTTTACAAATGGAGGAATGACAAATTGTTGAAGAGAAATATTTTTCACTTTATTTTTAACAGCATTTTCTTAACTTTATAAATTTTCTAATGTCTCCATTTGCAGTAATACAAAAGCAACATGTTCTTACACAGCCAGCCAACAGGGGTCAGTAATGTGCATCTGAAGAGAATAAGCGCTTGGAAGCCCCTTATTTCAGCCTCCATCCACAATATTTACAGCTGATGTGTTTACAGCTGATATGTGATCAGAAATGGTCGTACGTTTACGGGATGAAACTGAACACGAGTTTTTGGAGACAATGTACAAATATTTTATGTCACTAGAAATTCTTTTAAATTTTACTGTCACTGTAGTTTCAAGTTTAATGTCACAAAGTTAAAAAAAATATATATTATGGTGTATTTTTTCATAGGGAGGCACGGTGGCACAGTGGGTTGGACTGGGTCCTGCTCTCCGGTAGGTCTGGGGTTCGAATCCTGCTTGGGGTGCCTTGCGATGGACTGGCGTCCCGTCCTGGGTGTGTGTGTCCCCTCCCCCTCCAGCCTTACGCCCCATGTTGCCAGGCTAGGCTCCAGTTCCCCGCGACCCCATATGGGACAAGCGGTTCAGACAGTGTGTGTGTATTTTTCATTTATTATTTTTTTTTTAAAAAAAGAAACAAATTAAAGTCTATATTACTGAGCTTTTACTGTTACTTACTAGAAGTGAACATGGAGTTGGAAACAAAATTAGTTACAAACAGACTTCCAGTCCTAATTGTAACTTGTGTACTTAGAGAATAAATTTGTAAAAAGTTCAAATGCTCAAAAAAGTCTCTTACAGCTGCTTCCCAGGATTGAGGGATGCGGCGTCGATCTCCTGGTCGAAGCTGGTGATGAAGTCGTCCAGAGCTCCATCTTCTCCGAAGGCCCCCCACTCGGTGTTGATGCACATGCGGCCCTCGTCTCCTTCCACCAGGTCGATGTGCCTCATCTCTTCCATGTAACAGGCGTTGGTACCCGTACCTGCAGACACGCTCTAGGAGTAAAGCATGTCACGACCTGGAAAAAACCTGTAGAGAACTACAGGTTTAAGGAAATTACACTGAGTACCACCGATTCACTGCCATACCAACGATGAGCCCAACTTCACAGCGCTGATCATCGAACCCGCAGGTCATCATGGTTCCCACGGTGTCATTAACAAGTGCCAGGACGTTCACATCTATATCCTAAAACAGACAAACAGACCCCCGGAGTCACCGCGTGGCTCACGGTAGAGCGTATTTGGACGAAAACACTAATGTTGTAACGCTGTGTGGGAGGAATACTGGAATGTAGGGTCATTTAAGGTCACTGTGGGTGAAAATCCTGCCCAAGATCCAGAGCAGGACAGAGACGTGCTGTATAGTCAGACATACTGTCAAGTAAGGGAACAAAACAACAACAGTCAGTCTGACCCACCCCAACTAAAAAGACCAAAATGGATCATTAAAACATTTACCAATTATTTTAAGGAAATGTAAAGGCAGGACAAGAACAGACACCCTGAGTCTTACAATGAGTAAAAGTGACAGACTCAACCAACCCCTCCCTAGGAAGGTCAAAGTTCAGTCTATTCATGCTCCTGCATGAAAGGTCTACATCTGACAAATTACCCAGTTATCTCAGTATCCAAACTCCATTTCATTCCCTGCTGCTTTCACGCACATCCAGGAAATATTCAAGGTGCACAAATAACAATAAGCAGTTACAACACGTAATAATGAGTGTGAGCGCTGTGCATGTCGTGTCGTGTTCAGTATGAACTCTAGCTCACCCCCACTCTGTCAATGGCCTCCCTTAAAGACTCCACCACGTCAGTTCCTTGGACCCCCCGCGCTTTGAAGTTCTTAGACCATGACAGCAACACACCCTGGAGGGGCATCGAGGGTGATGTAGAAAGACGTCATCAAAGGTGATGCTTTTCTCCAAAGCAGCTTACAACATTGGACAAAAAATTATACCATATTATATGCCAACCATAGCTGGGTGGTTTTCACTGGAACAATTCAGGGTAAATACTTTGCTCAAGGGGCACTAGAGCAGGATATGAGATTTGAACCCAGGTCCCTCGACTGCAAGGCAACAACTCTAAGCACTATGCCTCCTACTGCCCACAGTTCAAACAGAAAGGTAATTTCACAAATATGATACCATTACAGTTACTGGTAGGAGGCGCTGCACTGATGGATCTATCAAGTGGTCTACTGTGATTTAAAATAGCTGAAATTTCTGACTGAAGAGAGCACTGGGTTCAGTCTGCATTCCTCAAGCGAGGCGATAATGAACGGTGGAAGCTTTGTTCTGCACCTCGTCCAGTCTGGACTGCCTGCAGGGGAAGGAGAATGTAAATCCCAGGGGCATTTTCTTCTGATTAACATCAATCTTCTGCATGAAATCCCTCAGGGACTCGGCCACGTGGTTGAAAAGCTGCCAGGGAGAAGCAAGAGGGGCTGTTAGCAAACCAAACTGCACTGCATTGCAATGAGTAAAAGTGACAGACTCACCCCTCACACTTCGACTAAGGTCTAAAAGCAGGGTAGAAGACTGTGGTTGAGGGGTGCGCTTTGCTGCGCTGTGCGAATAAAGTCCGGAAGTCAAGATTATGCCCCATTCTGACAAATTTTGCTCTCAAGTCTCGTCTTGTTTGAAAGTTGGCCAACTACACACAGCCGTTACATGTAAAGTGCGTGCAGCCAAGTTAAACAGCACAGAACATCCCATTTACTGCTCTTCCCAACACTTTATTGCCGTAACAGCCTGTAAAGTTTATCCTTATCATTTTCTATATAAAAAAACCCACACAATTGCTTACCATTTCAATTGCACCAACAGAATAAAGAAAACGTCCCCGGGTGTTGGATAACTCATTGATTATGTAGTCGTTACTCAGAGATGAGCACCTGTATGGAATGAATGGATACGCATGTTGCCCTGTAGCTGCCGGGAGATGACCACTCACATCTGTGCCTCTGCCGTGGGCGACCTCCTCGGGTATGGGGTACGTTTCACTCTCCATATCCACCTTCCGCTTGCCGTTCTCGGACACCTTCACCCGCAGCACCTTGAACTTGGAGCCCCCCAAGTCCAAGGCCAGGAACTCGCCCCTCTCTGGGGAATGGAGCAATACCGGGAGGGAGGACTACGTGAATCACGACATCGTGCTTTACGGCTCAACAAACGTCACTGACTCCAGCCGTACTTTGAAAAAATACGTAAAAGTATAGTACCAGAGGTATTCGGTTAGCCAAGTCTGGTCATGAAATGAGCCGCTATGTCTTTCCAGATCTTCCGCTGCAGCTTGCAGGACCCCTACAAGTTACTTTGCTTTCACTCTTCTGCCCAGTCAATCCCATACAAGTACAGCCCAGGTGTACTCAAACTTCTCACCGGCACTGTATTCTGATCTGCTCCAAATCACTGAATGAACATTTAGCTATTATGGTTTTCATCCATATTTGTGCCCGAGGTCAAGATATTCTCACACACACACACACACATTTTCAAAACCGCTTGTCCCATACGGGGTCACGGGGAACCGGAGCCTACCCGGCAACACAGGGCGTAAGGCCGGAGGAGGAGGGGACACACCCAGGACGGGACGCCAGTCCGTCACAAGGCACCCCAAGCGGGACTCGAACCCCAGACCCACCGGAAAGCAGGACTGTGGTCCAACCCACTGCACCACCGCACCCCCTCACAATTCAGAATAAGTATCTTAAATAGGGTACTACAGCAGGGGGGAAGATTTGGACCAGGGACCTTCAGCTTTTCATGCAACAGCTCTAGCTACTATCCTACTTTTGACATCTTCAGTTCACAAACACAGTGCTTTCATACCTAAAACATTTACACCAGATAAAACATTCATCTTCTGTTTTAGGTTCACTTAAGTTGACAAGTCATCCAGAATTTCTGTGGCAGAGACTGATTACATGGATCTCCATCTGAAGCTCCTTCTGGAGTGCATCTACAGAGCAATAGACAATGTTAAGAGAATAATGGAGAAAGCCAGTGGAATAAGTAATGGAGTGTTTGATGGCAAGTCTTTATTTAGCAGCCATATAGCTTAAAAAGTAAAACTGATTATATTTAATTTTCTGATGCAGTTTAAGGCAATTCTAATTTTCTGCTCATTATGTGGAGGTATGTGTCCAAGGCCTTGGAGGCGGGGCTTATTAGGCCCTTTACGTCCCCGGCTTCTGCAGGGTTCTTCTTTATCAGTAAAAGGATGGAGGCCTTTGCCCGTGTATTGATTAAAAAGCGTTGAATAGTATAACAGGTAAATACCCACATCCTCTGCCTCTGATTTCAGCCGCTCTCAAACAGGTACATGGGGCCCAGAGCTTCACCAAACTCAATCTCCATAGTGCCTACAATCTGATTCGGATCAGGGAGGGGGATGAGTGGAAGATGGCTTTCAGCACAACCCTCGGTCACTATGAGTACCAGGTGATGCTGTTTGAGTGGCTAATGCTCCTAATGTATTTCAGGCATTTGTCAGCCACGTGTTGGGGGACCTTGTGAACCATGGGGTCCTCGTTTATTTGGATGATATCCTGATCTACTCCAAAACCAAAGAACAACACATCTAAGAGGTAAGGGAGGTGTTGAGACGTCTCCTGGCTCATCCGCCGTTCGTCAAGGCTGAAAAGTGCTTGTTCCACCATGAGCAGGTTTCGTTCCTGGGGTTCATTCTAAGCTGAGAGAGTGGCCATGGACCCCAATAAGGTCCAGACTGTGATACACTGGTCCCATCCCAAGACCCTGAAAGCTCTACAAAGATTTTTCGGATTCGCCAACTTCTACCCGTGCTTCATCAGACACTACAGTACCTTCATGGCACCACTCATAGCTCTCTTTGCTGGTAAGGGTCCCTGTCTCTCTTGGACAGATGCAGCTCAGATGGCTTTTGATAGCCTGAAGCAGCTGTTCACGTCAGCCCCCATTCTCCGGCACCCAGACCCTGCCCTACCTTTTGTAGTGGAGGTAGATGCGTCAGTGAGAGGAGTAGGTGCGGTCCTATCACAGGGTCAAGGAAATCCCCCAAAACTGTACCCATGTGCCTATTTCTCTCACAAAGTGTCCTGGGCCAAGCAGAACTATGACATTGGCAACCGTGAGCTGCTAGTCGTGGAGTTAGCCCTAGAAGAGTGGCGACACCGGCTAGAGGGGGTCATACCTTCCTTGTTCTGACGGATCACAAGAATTTGGAATACCTGCAGAACAGGAGACCCAGGTCTCAAACAGCAGGTCATCTTGGCCTTGGAGGCCTGTTAATATATATAGTTTTTCTTTCAACCCAGAACATTTAGGGTGTTAAGTATAATCATCCAGCCATTATCAACATCCTCTTGTCCAATTCATTTCTGTGGTGGTCCAGACCCTATCCCAGAAACATATAGCTCTAGGCAGGGTACACCCTGGATGGGATGCCAGTTCATTGCAATTGACTAAGTTGACTATAACTTCTCAAATGGATATAATTGAACCTTCTCTCTGGGGAGACACTGAGAACATACAGCATTCCAGCTACTCGCTTAGAAAGACCGGTGGTTCAAGCCATTAACCGCCAACCACACTTTGTTTGATGGGCCACGGACTCCCGAGCAAGAGGCCAAGCGGTGCAAAGCGGTATCCCCGCACCTGATCCGTCGGGTATGGAGCGTACGTGGGTGGGCAGCATCCTCACGGTGGCCGTGGCGTTGCTCTCCGCCGAGAGCCCCTTCACCATCTCTGCACGGAAACGGGCGGAAATGTCCAGCAGCTGGTCGTCAGAGAGACGCATGGCATACAGGAACCGGTCGACCTTGGGGCCAACAGTCACACAGTATAATTTATCAGGAGCTCATAAGCCATCAGCGTTGATCGTGCCAACAACCTACTCTACTACACACATCTGCGTCTGCGACCCAGTACCATTTCTGTCCCCGGCATTTCAACACAGAGGAAATTACTTCGACATTAAGAGCTGGACTCTGTACTTCTATTTTGTCTCTTCCTCTACATTTCATTCCTGCGCTATTCGTATGATTCTTAGTACCAATATTTGGCACAGCTGTTGGGTGTTCGGAAATTTTACTTTAACATATGTAAACTCAATGCTAAATTTAAATCTACATGGTTTTACCCCAGCGATTTTTCCTGATATACCTAATAAATATCATGCCATCTTAAGGTGCCGCTGACTCATTTGCTGGAAAAATATCAAGACGAAAGGGCCCACTGTTCCGCGGGCCGTTAGCGTTCGGTACCTGCTTTTCGAGCAGCTGAGCCAGCAAAGCGCTGTCTACAAAGCGGCTTACGGATTTCCAGGGGGATTTAACAACAAAAGCATTTTTCCGTGTCTTCGAGTTTCCTGCTTCCAAATATTCAACAAAACCAAGAACCCAAAGAGAGCAAAGGGTGCAGCCCAAAAAAAAAAGGGGACATTGTTTCGGTGCCTTTGATTCAATCCTGTGCAAAACACTACTTGGCTCTGGGGGAAAAGGAGCAAAACAAGGAACACACGAAAGGTTTATTAAACACGCCCGATGACGTACGCGTTATCATATAGAGTAGGACATTTGGAGCTGAACGAGCAACCCGCTGCAGCCCCAACGATAAAGAGGTACGGCGTCTCCACTGCAATAAACAGCACAGAAACAACGCATTACACTGTAATGAAAACGGCACCGCCTGACCGCCGACATCCATCACTCATTCTGTTTTCACAGAAATATCGATGTTCTGCACCCTTGCATCCCACACACAAGATAAAGTAAAAAAAAATGCGATAGATTACCACACGTGCAGGGGCGTCACCATCGCACATGGTACTTTTCAACGGGCCAAAGGGGTTAATCATTTCTGGAGTTGCTCCGAACTAGATAAACCCAGATTAAAAAATACACCTGGTCAAGGTTTACCGGGGCAATTAACTCATCTATTTATCTTATGGATTGATACGTCGCATTGCAAGGGTTTTCTTGTGTTTTAAGAGGCCCTGGTTACACATTCATGTGTGAGAGTCAAGTTTTCCAATCATTTACAACTCGCACAAACGCATCCCTGCGGTGGTGCGCAACCTGCCGTCCGTCCATCCAGGTGCGGAGCAGCGGTTTTCACCGTGATTTTCGATTTTTAACAAGTCGAGGTTCGGCTAATACCGAACTGTACCGTATGATGTGTGTGAATACGGCGTAACGGCAACTAACTTCTGCGCCGAGACACGAAATTTTGCTCACGCTGGATTGAAGAAGCTTGGCAGATGCCTTTTTTTGGACAAAAAATGTGACGTACGTTCCACTGTAGTTTCACCACACAACATAACTATACTGACAGACGACGACATTAAATGCTGGGTACATTTAAACGACTCGCCGAGCCACGAGCAGCTAGAGAAGCGAGCGAAAAAAAAAGCACATCGTTGCACATCTCTCACCTTTTTAATCTGGTCCTCCTTCAGCTTGGAGAAGAAAAACGAGACCAAGTGCACCGCAAACATCTCGAGCGCAGGTCAGCGAAGCCGGCTGAGCTTCTTGAGGCTCGCTCAAGGTGGTTTTCCAGAGAAAAAGGAGCCCCTCCAGATGAAGACGCAGCCCTCCAATTTCCTGTTTCTCCAGAGTGCTCGACTCGTGTATGTGTGTGTAACCCTTCTCTCTCCCCCGTCTGCTCTCCGTGTGAGAGCAACAGAGGGCTTTTACTGTGTTGCCCCTCCTCACCCGCCCCCACTTGGCTCAATAATTAACGGCGTGGACTCCAAGCAGCCGGCCTACTCTCAGTGCTCTCCTAGCAATGCGCTGGCCATCTTCCACGGGGTCCGGGGCCTCGCCTGCAAAGGGTCCTTTCAAAGGCAAAACGGACCAAACAAAGACAAAGTCAACACAACATTGCCACGGGTCCACATGGAATAGTTCCATTTACGCTTTTGTCTAAAGATGAGGAAAAAAGAAAGGCACCTTCCTCTGAAATAATACCAATGACCCCGGCGTTCTGCACCAGAAAAGCCAGGCCAGCAAACAATAATAGTTTGTCAACAAAGATCGACCTTCATCAGCTGGAAAGCGCGCACCATCTTTGGTGGAAATGTCAACGGTCACGGCCGTCGGCCGCTCTAGGCGTTCAACCGCTCTACCGGACCCGCGCCTTTGGAAGCGAGGTAGGAGGAGGGATGCAACAGGTGCAGCCATCTGCACGGAGGAGCATCTCTTATGAAACGAATGAATGTTGACCATGTGGTACAAGGCGGGTTATTTCTATCCCAAGTACTAGCTTCTCATCTTTACGATGCGCGAAGCATCCCGTGGCGAACAGCTCCCCTCGCAGCGACCCGCCGGACCACCTCCGATGCGAAACTGCCCCCGAGGATCCCACGTTCCCCAGACCCCAGCATCCATTCTCGCAAACACCCAGCACGCCTTCAAAAATGCGAGCGGGTGGCCCCAACGTTCGCCCAGGGTGAAAACATCAAGAAAAATAAAAATGTCGTAGAAAAATCATGAACAGAAATCTAATAAATATTTCATTATAACCAAACTGAGAAGCGGACGAATGCGAATTAAGTTTGAAAAGAAAAACACTTGACTCCAGTGTCTCAAGGTGCAGTGTTCCATCTAACACTAAATAAAAAGCGGCACTTGTTTGCAATGAAACTCTGTAAAAACCACTTCAGTAATTCTCAAGACACCTTACGGCGATATTAATAATTACTGTATTACTACTGTACTGTTAATCCCCTCCCTTGCTGTACTACCCTTCATGAGATGGTTACTCTGAACTAATACCCAGCAGCATGAATAATAACTGGTTAATAATAATAATAATAATAATAAAAGTGACCTGTGTTTACCTAACCCAGCAGCATGATGAATAGTAACTGGTTATTAATAATAATAAGAATAATAATAATAATAATAAAAGCGACCTGTGTTTACCTAACCCAGCTGCATGATGAATAGTAATTGGTTAATAATAATAATAATAATAATAATAATAAAAGTGACCTGTGTTTACCTGCCAACTCGATAACACTACAGCAAAAACTGAGCTCAACACAAGAGAAGAGGAGCGCAAACAGAATCAATCCAACTCGTTCCCGCAGTGTTTACACCTGGTGTGTGAGGTGCTCTCGAGTTCGGCGATTCCAGCAGCGCGTGAAAGAGAAGCGGCGCCCTGTTACCATGGAGACGAAGGTACAATAGAGATACGTAACAAAGGAGAAAGTTTCTAGCGGGGAACGAAACGTTGCGCATCGCACTTGAAGAGGCGTCCTGTTGCTATGGAGACGAAGCGACGCGGATGGGGAAGGAGGAATGTTGCGTGACTTCAGTTTATCGGGTCAAAGCGACACTGAACGGAGCTTTGTAGGGACAATGTTTGTCTTTTCAGCAGTTTTACACATACTGGCCAGTGTAAAACTGTAAAAGACACAGGGGTGTGTCAACTGTGAGTGAGTTTTAATACAGCCCGAGGTTAATACAGTTAAAAAGTTCTTCATGTTCCGGACTGGCGCCCTTTTCAGGGTGTAAACCCCCCCCCCCGAGCACCCCTGCATTGCTTCCGGGATAGGCTCCGGTCCACCGCGACCCTGCTCAGGACAAGCTGTTCCGAAAATTGGATGGATGGATGGATGGATGATATTTCTGTTTATTGGTGAGACATCTTAGGCTTTTACAGATCCTGGCTGCCCAGATAGTTCAGGGTTAATACTGCATTGAGGGGTGTGAGAAGGGGAGCCAGGATTCGAACCCAGGTCCTGTGATAAAATAAAACTTTATTTTTAAAATTTTCTTTATTATAATATAATAAAGCTGCTCCTGAAAGACCCTCGGACAGAAACGCTGATCAAGCACACAAACACCCACTACAGGCACCAACCACTTTCGAGAACGTCTTCGCTGCAAGGCTTCGTCCGAGTTTCGCCCATGTGCTAAGTTGTGCGGCGCGCGAGCCGCCCCAGTCCAGCAAACACGCACACCAACAGGCCGCTTGTCTGTTTTTAATGCCTCTTCTAGAGTCTAGATTCTAATGCTGCTGCCTTTGGCGCCAAAGGGTACAGGTTTGAATCCCACCTCAAAGCTGCAGTGCACTTGAACAAGGAACTTATCCTAAATTGCTCCAGGAAAATTACCCAGCTGCAAAAATTTGGCAAGTAATCGTTAGTACATGAACATCGTATGTCACTCCGGGGAAAAGCGTCAGCTAGACGAATAAATGGGGTCCAAAGGTGACAAGTTGTTAGATTGAGACAAACCAGCACAAATAAACTCTGATTTCTTTATTTTAACAGTAGGCTATATACTATCAGTCCGCAGAGAACTGGACCGAATGTCACACGTTTACCTAAAACCACCTAAAATTTCAGTTAATTCAGTGGATGGCACATTAAAAATTATTAAAAACTGTAAAAGGCAGTTTGAGCAATCCACCGTCATCATCATCACAACACGTGTTTATCTGCTTTCCAGCCCCATTTCAAGGCAGTAGAAGAGATACGACAGATAGGTCTCCCAAATGTCCAGAACTCCTACTAGAAGCACCCAGGATGATGCTGAGGTCATCACACTTTGAGCACATCATGAGAAGATCTGACTCTGCAATGCTCGGAAATGTTGGAGGATTAGTGGATGTGCAGCACAGGATTATGATGTACACTGCAGGTTATGCATCGACTATACATAACCTCCTACTACAGCAGGGGGTGGGATTCACACATACTACAGCTGTACATAAGCAGCCAAAAATTAAAGTGTAAAGGGAGAAATCCATTTTTTGAGCGCAAGCTGTTTTTCCACATCACTGTTATCAAGCTCTTGTTCTGTTCTTTCAGAAACAATTCTGCGCTGTCCGAATTCATCTTCAATACACAACTGTGGCCGTAGGTTCGATCCCCACCTCCGGCTGCAGGTGTATAAATGGGTAAATGAGTATCTTAATACTGCAAGTGGCTTTGGAGAAAAAGCATCAGTTAAATGAATAAATGTAAACTGTACAAGGGTTTGAATTTTCTAGCAATCATATTACTAAATACTATACATATTTAGTACATTTATGAAATGCTCTGACCCTTGAGGGGGGCTATGAGACTCAAGCGTGAGTTATAAAACAAGGGCTTTACAAATACGTCGGCCAGTTGTCCCATGATATTTTAATGTTAACATAAAAAAAAAGTTAATAAATGTTCCTCTACAAGAGAATTAGGTGAGGGGTGACCAGTGTAAATGAAAACTGTCCTACATTGTTTTTTTTAATCTTCACCCACAAGAAGTACCAAAGTCAGGAAGCAACATTTAAGAATCCTTGGATTCCTACTCGTCCTTCGCACAAGTGGCGTGAAATTAAAAAAAAAAAATTTATCATACACATACTTTAAAAAAAAAAAAAAAAAAAAAAAAAACTTCCATTCCCCCTTCGCCAGTGTCAAACAGCAGTAGTGTCCACCTCTCCACGCTCGCAAACACGCTTCCTCGTGTATTCAGTCATTTGTACAGCATCCCTCACTTTATTCATAAGTGATACCCTACAAACCATACAAAAATAACTTCGGTGACAATAAATATGACCCACTCGTTAAAAGGATACAAAAATAGAACCTAAGGCGATCATGGGGGACGACAGGGGAGTCATTTCCTTTTCTTCTTGTCTGCTCTGCTTTTGCCCCCACCTGTCCGGGAGTGAGTCTGTTCGTTCCTCGCGGGGTGCATCTGCTCCTCGGACCACTCCCTTCGCAGCTGCTGCAGGAGGTCTTTGGTCAGGCGGCCCTCCTGCACCAGGCGGGACCCCAGTGTGCTGGACCCCGAAACGTCCTTTGGGGGCTGACCCCGGCCCTGGGAGCCTCGCAGCCTTCGCTGGACCTGCGGAGGGGTCTGCAGCTGCGTACTGGGGAGGGACTCCGAGCTCTGGGCCTCGGAAGCCCGGATGAGCCGCGTGATGTTGTGCACGCCAACTTGGATGATTTCGTCCATCTCTCTCTGAATGTCCCGCACCCGGTTGGCGTCCGGGAACATGTCCATGAAGCGGTAGCTGGGAAAGAAAATCAGAGCTCACATCAGGACTTCATTAAACCTGGCTTGTCACACACAGTAAATCTTTCACTGGTAGAGGTGCGTCGGAGTTGCTCACGTCTTCATAACGACAGGGAACTGAAAGTCGTCCTGGTTTCTCGAGATTCTCCTACGGCAGCATGGAAGCGAGAGGTCCCGAAGCAGAAGGAACGCTCACCTTAGCCACAGGTACAGATCCAACACGTCATGAACAGCTTCGAGGTGCGCCAAGTCCTTGATGTTCTTCGGTGGCATCGGGGGCCAGCTGATGTGACGGCACACCCAGTCGAATGTCAGGGGTTCATCTCGACTGAACTGCCTGGCAAACTGAGACAGAAGACGGCTGTCATGGTTACCTCTGTGCATCCCCACCCTCCACCCCTAAACAACAACAGGAGACAATGTGCACGACTGTGCCCGACTAGAAGTTCATTAAAGACCTCAGTCAAAACACACAGACTACAAAACAGCCTCTCAGAGCCCCCGCCATTAATTTCTGCCCAATCTAGGACATAGTTAAATTTTATCTCCCAAACTGTACGTTACAATGGTAAACCTGATGCACCTTATAGAGAACATTCTGTGGTTTTGAATATCAGATGTTTGACAAGTTCCGAGAAATCACAAAGTTATCGAAAGACCTTTTCTTCTGGGTCTCGGGAGGATAAGGACCATTCACTCATGAACGCTTTCTTTCCTGCCACCGCCTACCTTCAAGAACGTGGTGCAAACAAAGGGCTGCTTCTTGTTAATAGGCGCAGTGCAAAAGACGTATCGCGAGCGCAGGTTCAGCGGAATGTGTTGGATCATGTCCGCGAGGAACTTGAAGTCGTCGACGTTGCAGACGAAGTAAAGTCCATCGACCTGAGACAGACTCACAAATATGTCCTGCAGGGTGGGAGGACAATAAGGGGATCAAAGTTCACGGTGATTAAGCCAAACACTGTGCCATCATCACTTCACCTGCTTCAGTACTTACAATCAGGTTGGAGAGAGTGGCTTCGGGCAAGTGATAGGCAAACATTTCGATCTGCTCAGCTGTTGGGTGCAGCCCGGCTGTCTGCATTCAGAAAAAGGACGGATGAGAACCTCAGATCTCAAATGTAGGATGAAGTGAGTTGAGTCATCAGAAATCAGCTCCATGCACAGTGATGATTCCCTGAAGTGAAGTGATCTGCAACACTCTACCCTGTTATAACACAGAAATTCTCTCCTCCAACACAGAAATCTAGAACCCTGCATATCCAAAACTTGTTGGAGATCATGAACTCAAAGCAGACCAGGTCCCCAGTGCTGTGCACTTCAACAGACTTCAACTTCATAACTCAACATCTTCCACACACCACCAGAAGACTGAGGTTTACACCATGCTCCTCACCTCTATGGGATCCACAGCCCGACCCATGATCTCCTTCAGCACAGGCAGGTCATCGCGATGCATCGTGGTCACCTCGCCCTCCTTGAAGGTGGAGCTGAAGCGACCCGCTCGGCCCGCGATCTGCAGAGCCTGGGAAGTAGTGATTGTATCCATCTCCTTCTCACCCTTCTCATTGATGCTGGGCTTCACCAGGGAGTTGAAGATGATGCGCCTGATGCTCCTGGGGTGAAGGTGGACGAAAGGGAACAGCAGTCCATCCCAGAGCAACGCACATGCACATACACATGCGCGCGCACACACACACACCCCCCTAAGCATCAACACGACACACAACCATCCATCCAGTTGCCTGAGATACTCACAGATTCAACCCCATTCCAATGGCGTCAGTGGCAACGAGGATTTTGCACGGGTCTGATGGGTCATTGAATTTCTTTGCCTGTGACAGCTTGGTTCCTGTTGACAGAGAAGCCAGCAGAGGTGAAACATGTCCCAGGTCCAGCTACAGCGCTCTGGTCTGAGGAGAGGCCCCATCTGGTGGCTCACCGGGTGGAAGGCTGCCGTAGATGACCGCACACTCCAGGCCCCGGACCTCAATCTGCCTGCTGATGGAGTAGATGTCGTTCTTGCTGAAACACACGACACAGTCGCCCGGCTGCAGGTTGTCAAGGGATTCCAAAGCATGGTCCATTAGGGAGAAGGGGGTCAGCCTCTCGTAGTTGCGAACCTCAAGGGAAGAGCAGCAGAAGGTGGATGCGTGAGCTGCTGGCTGTCCCTAACACGCATTACGAGCTTTGTACCCAGGATCGAAACTTCCCAGACCCACCTCCACCTCCTCCCCTGTGGTGTACATGAGCTCTGTGACAAAGTTAATGGCTGCTGCCTCTCCGCACACATGGATCTCTTCTGCACACAGGCCTGCTCGCAGGGGACGGGACGCAGGCGATGTACGAACAGGGAACGGAAAACAATGTCACCCGACACAAACGGATCATTTCTACCGTTTACGTCACATATGCAACGCGCTTCATTTCTTTACCGAAACCTGTTAAATTATAAACCCACTTGCTATGTTATTATTAATTCATCATCTGGCACTTTACTAAAATGTGACTCACAATGTTTGGTTTGTGCGTTAAGCCACTTACGATTATTTACCCACTTGTGGAGTCGGGTTATTTATACATCGGCATTTCAGGGTAAGTACCTTGTTCAAGGGTACTACAACAAGAGTGCGATTCAAACCCAGGTCCTCCAGTTGGAAGGTGACAGCTCTGTGCACCACACCTGGTGACCCTCTACATGGGTAAATTGCTGAAGAATGAGTCCTGCAGAAGATGAGTGTGAGTGCACTAACCCAAGAGGGCTCTCGTCCAGGCCCATCCTCTCGAGGGATCTCTGATCATCTGGATCTCATCTATAACTGCAACTTCATCTGAGAAGGACACAAGAGTTGATGTGTTAAAATGCACCAGCTGTCAAACAGGGTTATGCGCGGCAATCCGTAATTTCGGATATTTTCTGCAAAAGAAACGACGCAGATAACTTTACATCATTTACCAGTAAGTGAAAATTAAATTCGGCATCTTAATTAGTGACTTGCGTAACATCATGTCTGTATTTACACATCAGCATTAAGATGATACTGCTCATATTACAACTTTTCACAGAATTACACCGATTAACAGCATGAAACCTGACTGACATGGAGTCGTGACGCTGCACATCTCAATGGTGCAGGCGACGTGACCAGACTGCTGTCCGTCTGGGTCCACGAATATCCTCTCCTCTCCGGTCACCAGATCACATGGCACGCCCTGCAGTACAAAAAGCAGCACTCGTGCCAGGAACACTCGCCTGCTTCTTCTCCCAGTAATCCAGGTCAGGACAAGGGTAGATTGAAGCTCGCTGTCACACCCATTTAGCTAAATGCCATTTCCGAACAGAATTTACGCGCTACATTGAAAGAGCACGTTTACATATTTCTGTTCTCACACTCATAAAAAGCAGGATGAGAAAGACACACACACAGTCTGAACCGCTTGTCCCATACGGGGTTGCGGGGAGCCAGAGCCCAACCTGGCAACACAGGGCGTAAGGCTCGAGGGAGAGGGAACACAGCCAGGACGGGATGCCAGTCCGCCGCAAGGCACCCCAAGCGGGACTCGAACCCCAGACCCACCGGAGAGCAGGACCCGGTTCAACCCACCGCGCCCCCCTTAGCAGGATGGAAAAAGAAAACATCTAAAGGGAGAATACAAACAGCGCTGTTGCTCTTCTCAAAGATCTCGTGCGCCAGCAGCTTCAGCGGGCCACAGTAGACACCAGACTTTGCTTCCAGGTATCTCTGGATGGCGTGGTAGGTCTTCCCGCTGTTGGTTGGCCCAGCATGGAATACCACCTTCCTCTGGATAGACCTGGCCTCAGGATACCTAAGACCCAGGAGAAGCGGTTTCAACAACTCTATTTATAAACAATGTTTCAGAAAATAAAAGCAACAATTTCCCAAGCGCATTTTCCCCAGTGATGCGCTGATCTTGCTCAGTCTTCCCAGTTATATTCCTCGCCATGCTTAGTTTCCAAAGTGCACCAAGCTAGGCCTTAATTAAGTCTTGCTGTATTCCCAGAGAACATGATGAAGCATGGCCCTGTGCCACCTACCAGTTAGCTGGTACACGCAAGTCACTGATCTTGCGCAGGTCATCCATGCAGTCCAGCATGGGGAAGATCTGTTTAGCGTGTCTCATGAAATACGGGTAGATGTCATCTATGTGCCCTGGAATAAATTAACAATTTAATTTATGCTTTACTGCAATGCCTGATTCAATAGGCACTAGTGTGTTCTCATTCATTGACAATGAGTATTGGTAAGGTACTGGTATCACAGTACCGATAGAACCGGGGGTGTAACGTAGCAGCTCATAACCCTGGTGTTCACGCCTGCAGTGTGAGCAAGTTTTTGTTCTACCAGAATGACGTCAGTTAGTTTAGTCAGTATTCAGGCTGTTAATGGTTCAATGGCAGCCACCTTCCGTCAGCACCGGGGTCGACAACCTCGAGGTTACCGCGCGAACAAACTGTCCCGCTAACCTGCTCCGCAGCAAATGTCGTTGAGAACGATGTGAAGGTCTGCGGCCAGCGTCTCCGTTTCCAAAACGTACTTTCTGAAACTGATGAAGGCCTGGTGGAAGAGACGAGCTGAGAGGGAAGAATCAACGCGGAGGGAGTTGAGGGGAGACAAAGCTTGCAAATGACACCTTGAAACCACTGTGTCATCACCTTACCGGGCAGGTGAATACCGAGCAACGGCGGGCCTTCGTAAAAACGTTCGCTCACCATCCAGACCATTTTCAGACGCCAGCTTCTGTATCTCCTTTCGCTTGTAGAATCTGTTCAGCACTTTGAGGAGTTCACCTGTTAAAATGGGCAAATGAGAGCAAATGAATGAATGAACGAAACTATAAATCCTAGAGAAGAATTCCACTTGGCCGCAGCACACACAAAACCCATACACACAGCGTCAAAACAGAGATACGCAGACGATCCACTTAAGACATCGGCCATCATCTACAGCATCATCCGCGTGGCTAACACTGATCATCACTTTACTAGCTCTTTTATGGACAGAATGAAAGGAGGAGCAAGCAGGCAATGCTGTTACAGCAGACATTATCGCATATTATTTTTCAAGAAAATAATCAGTTCTGTCAGTAACTAATTCTAAGATCAAGTGTCTAACAGTAGAATGTTGACAACTTTGGGAGTAAACAGGGTTACTAAGTAGTGTACTTTTGTCCAGTGGCTGTGTGAGCTCGGCCCCCACACTCCCATCCTCAGAGAAGTCCGTTTTGATGTCAACGGGCACGAAAAGAGACGTGTCTGGAGGTCTGGGCGAGTTGCCGGAGGATATACTTCGAGTCCAGGATAGAGGCGCGCTCCCACCGCCGCCTGAGCGCAGCAGGGACACCGGGCGCCTGGAGGGACTCTCAAGTAACACAGAAAAGGTGGCGTTTCTGCGTAGAGAGACGGAGCAAACGGGGCGTTTCAGGCGTTTAAAGAGAAATATGTAGCGATTCGCCGCCATGGCTTAAAAAAAAATAAAAATAAAAAAAGACAGCACTGCGTGTAGCGAGATACACTTTCTATTTCCCCATGCTGCTGTCACCAACTCCAGTTACAGAGGACGGTCAACGTGCTGAAGGACCCCTCTTAAAACAGGGTGTCCACGCTAGCGCCTGTCGGAATTTGGAGAGAATATTTGCGGGTACATTCTGAATATAGATATGTGCTTGTACACAAAACATTTAAGTACAGCAAGGAATTGTGTTTCATAAAGTGTCAGAAGGAATTTTATGAAGTCCTAAAGTTTTTGCAATAATCTTATAGGCAAGTCTTTCGTCCTCCATATCAAAGGCGTGGAAGAGGAAAGAGGACCCAAGCTAAGGTCAAAGTTCAGTAGTTGTTTGAAAAAAACATGACCGGTTTACAGAGCAGATTAGTCATGATGCATCAGCTTGTATGTACTAATTAACAGTTTGTTTCAAGCACTGTGTGAAGAAAATCATTTATACAATATGTAAGTAACTATTGTGGCGTGCAGCGCTGTGGGTTTGGATGGGGCGAAAAAGGACGCAGAGGCAGCGTTCATCACGAACGACTTATTATGTCTTATTAGAACACCAGCAGGGTAAATGCTCTCGGTCCGAGAACCCCGTTTTCTCCAGGACCTGCGCCTACAGCAAGCCTTCCCAGCCTGCTTAGCGCCCCCGGACTCTCTCCCAAGCCACTCGTACCACGGTCCCCCCATTATTTTCCCCTCAAGTGCCCCCAGCGGCTGTACACTCATTTAACATTATTCCCCATAATGCAAGTATTTACATTTAGGAGTTTCCCTCCTAAAACAGTAACGCGGGGTCGTTACACTATATTCTAACATTTAAAATTTTTAAAATGATAATTTTATCATAAGCTTATCATCAGATCCATCCATCCTCCTCCATCCACCGATTGTCAACAACCGCCGGGCCTGCGGCGAGCCGGAGCCTAACCCAGCAACGCAGGGCACAAGGCAAAGGCTGGAGGGGGAGTGGAACACACAGGCTGGATAGGACGCTAGTCCCAAAGGCACCCGGACTCGAACCCCAGACCCGCCACACAGCGAGGACCAGAGCTGAACGCGCTGTGGGGTCCACTAGGGGAATTTAAATGTCATAGCTTACTACTTATTAGTTGCTCTCCTTAGAGCTGCTGCCTTTGGACCCAAAGGTTGCAGGTTCAAATCTAACCTCCAGCTATAATACCCTGGAGTAAAATACTTACCCTAAAATTACCCAGCTGTATAAATTATCATAAATTGCTTTGGAAGAACAGCATCAGCTAACTTAAGAAACGTGAACAGACAACAGAACACACCACTTTACATAGCAGTAGAAATTTGATACTTTATTGTAGTCAGATGGATAAATAGATTGAGCTGGATATGTACAATTTTTCAATGTACAGAAATGTTGCTTTTATTTCCTCTCAAATTAGATATTGTAAAATGGGGGTGAACATGCAAGTGGCCAGTACAGTATTTGGCATAACTTAAATCAATTTTTTTTACAGGCACTTACATACAAAATAAAAAAGGAATGGAGATTTCCCCAATATGGTCATCTGCAATTGAAAAGTCAAGTAAACTGAAGAGTGAAATGCAGTGCTTTTTAATCTAAGCTTTAGAGCTTTCTTAAGCGTGCCATGTGACTAATACAACCCATTTCTCCCCTGGGAGACAAATACAGTAGATCAGAAAAAAAGGAGGGAAAAAATCTGAAGCTCCCCTTTACAGTGTCACCAAACAGCAGGTGACCAACACAGAGGACAGAGTGTACTTAAAGACTGTTCTTCAAACTAAGCTCTCCAAGGTGGGGAGTTAAACCATGGGTCAGCAACCGATACAAACTGGTCTTTCATTTAACAGAGCTCTCCCAGTTATTCATTTTCTAGTGTTTCTTCCCCCCACAACTCTAATAGCAGGAATATACATTTTCTTCTGATATGTATTACTTTTAATTAAAACAGTCCTCATAAAGGGATGACAAAAAGAAAATCAGTGGCAAGTAGAAACAAAAACCTCCAAATAATTTAGAAGAATGGACAAATTTCAAAGGAATCAAATATGGCACCCAGTGAACACAGCGTGCCTCAATATTGTGTCTTTAAAAGTTGGGTCCGTGGCCTGCGTCAAACCAATCGGACTCTTGCTATATAAACTAACCATTTGACATGCACTCTTCACGTGTGTGTAACTCATTCTCGGATCTACTCTTCCCTGTTTGGAGCTTATTGCATGGCCAAAAGCATTTAGTTTTTGCCTAAAAAGGGGTGGGGCAAAACACACTGCACAAAAGAAAGGTAGCTTCCAAATGTTCCAGTGTTTGTTGACCTCTCTCCCCCCCCCCCCCATTTATACACGGCTTTTCAGAGATTGAGACATGGTGCTCCGTGTTGCTGGCAAACCAAACGCAGCAGAATGGGACGGAAAAGACAACCGTGGAAATTGTGGGATGTGCTCGCTTTTTGGCCTCTTTCTCTCCTTACCAACCCCACCACCCTCCCCTTTCCGACACACTGATCTGCTGAATCACCGATCCTCAGCTTGCCCCTCCCCTTCAGGCTCCCCTATTGCTGGCCCCTCCCGCTCCCAGGTCATTCACATTTCTGGTTGCTCAGCGGACAGTGTCGGTCGAGCCTCTGGGGACTCGTAGCGCTGGTGGAAGTTGCGTTTTCTTAGTTTCTCTGGGGCCTTTCTCCACAAAACAATTTCCT
This sequence comes from Scleropages formosus, assembly GCF_900964775.1. Lineage (NCBI taxonomy): Eukaryota > Metazoa > Chordata > Actinopteri > Osteoglossiformes > Osteoglossidae > Scleropages > Scleropages formosus. Next base: position 6,658,289 of record NC_041809.1, read on the forward strand.
AAATAATTAAAAAAGTAGTAAACAATACAAGAAATTAGTTGTCAAACATCCATATAGAGGATGAACTCAAAAGCAGGGTGTTTGGGTAAATACACTTCTTAAAGAGATTTCATTACCAAACCTATGTGGCTGTTGCTGGTTATTACCTGCTGTTTGAAATATCTTCTATCCTCCTCATCCACCAGCACAAGGTTGAGGAAGTACCGCACAGAGAACTTCTTGTTAACGTCTCTCATGGTAGCTGTGAGGTCATATCCCGCCAAGAAGAGCCGGATGGGAATGGACTCCCCTGGTACAGACAGAACACAGCGAGCTGAATGGGGAAAACTTGGGTTCCATGTACAGAACCTCTCCAGTGCTGCTATTGATACTACAAAGACACAGTAAAACCGATATAATTAGTACAACGCAGGCAGAAATCTTTTCGGCTGCATACCTTTTACTGGAGCTCCATCCATAATCTCATATTTTGCAACAGTCTCTGTCTCAGTAGTTGTGCTAGGTCCTAAAGAGAGAGGGGAAAAAAAAAAAGTAAACAGTATATACAATATTCTTCCTCAAGAACAGAATTTTAAAGATTTTGTCAAGACATCCTAAGAATGTTTGGAATAGAACACAGTTTTCATTGATTCATTGCACAAATTAAATTTGATCCTCTTTTTCCTCCAAATACAGCGAACCCCATTCAGAAGGTCTAAAATAGCACGTGAATTGAATTGTAACAAACCAAAAGCACAATGTCTAAATACTTAAATGTACTGAAAACTCACTAGGTAATATTAAAATAATTCCAGTTGTGTGAAAAACTATGTTGTCCTCCCCCCCAAAAAAAGTTTTACATATGAGTTTTCAAATACTAATGTTATTTAAAAAGCATATATCAAGCAAAACCAGCACTATCCTCACAAACTTACTGAATTTCACAGTATTTTTTTTTTTTTTTTTTTAACACCACATTGCAGAAAATGTCCGTTTCTGATCAGTTAAGACGATGTGGACTAATCTCTAACAAGGTTAGAAAGTAACAACACTGCTTTTCCAAGTAATATATAAAGCTAAACTTTAATTTATTTCACTCCTATCAAGCAAGCAGTTAGCACAATCCCTAAACACTTAAATTTGTGGCACATATTGCAATCCTGAGCTTCTTCACTAAAGGAAGGACTGTTGGAGCTAAACTGTTCCCTAATAAAAAAAAAAAAAAAATCCTTACAATTTAGAAAAGTGTACAAGTTATCCTAGTCCATTGAAAATCTATAGTAAACCCAAATAAAGTGAAATGTATAGTTTATTTTCTTCAACTTTAATTATACTGTCCTCAAAACAGCATGTGGGCTGACCTGGCTGCCCTCCAACTTACCATTTCAACACGTTACTATTTAGTCAAATTAAATCATTTTGCTGATCTACCCATTTTTACTTTATTCATATAGTAACTAAATTACCTGTAGTGTAAGTTAAGTGAGTCATCGTGGTCTGTCCAGCTGCTGATGTTGCAACTCCTTCATTATCATCCCATCATGCGTTAACTCTGTCAACAAATACACTGTCCATCCTGGTTTTTCTTAACATCTTTCCCTGGTATCCAAACTCACCGATTCCAGTGATCTCCTTCCTGATCAACTGCAGTTCCATGTGCTGGATTTTGATTCTCACCAACAAGAAGTAGATTTTTCCCACAATGACATCTTTCAGATGGTATCTGATAAGGCCAATGATAAGTTTAATGTAACAGTAAGAAAGGCTGTTCCCCATATTACGTGAAATGCCTGGAATGCTCTGCGCAAAGACCAATATGACAATGTTGCACTAGCTACCTGTCCACCCACACCATCAAATATTTCACTGCTGCATTAGTACAAGAATGCAGATTATGAAAAACATGTTACTACTTGTTATTGCTAGAATTTTTAGCAACTATCACACACATTTTACAGCAAATACACATTTTCATAGCACAACAAATGGTATGCATTTTGCCAAGAGGCTGGTCTGCTTACTTGGACTTGTTGTACTCAAACTCTATGTGCAGACAATCCTCAATGCCCACTTCCATTTTGATGGAGTTGTTCACTTCAGGGTACGTGGCCAGCTGATGAACAATGAGGTCATACTCTTTCACCAAGTCCGACAGTCTTCTTACTATTGTCACTTTCAGGAAATATCTATCAGGACATAACATGGTCAGATTTGAGTACTTAAATCACTTCCAGAAATTCCAAACATCTAATTTCTTAAAATAAAGCCATAAAAGGTTAACAGACATAGATAGGAATGGGGTACAGTTTCTATTTAAGCTTACCTTATATCTTTAAATGAGAATATTAATTTGAAATCAGAGATCTCAAATCATAAGCAAATAGAACAGTTGGCTCAAATCTGAGATTTCAAATATTTAAAAAATTAACAGAACAGCCAAGAAATAAGACCTGCTTTGGGATCCTATAAAGAATCTCCCCCCAACCCCCAAAAACAGCAATAACTACCTAATTGTGTGACTTGGATAACACAGCTGGTATCTGCACTTGCCCTCCGCAGGAAAAGGATTAGGAAGTGTGAGGAAGGAATGACACATCTGAGTGCTAACCACCACGACGAAGTATCCAGCCAGATAGCGACGCAATGCACAGCAGATCAGACTGCCTGGAAGCCCCACCTCAGGCGGACGTTGGCCCCAACGTAGGACTCGTAGGGCTTTTCCACCTGCATGAACTCAAAGTCGTAGCTGCGGCTCTGTGTCAGTTCTCCGGGCAGTGCCAGCTCCTTGACGAGGTTCACGAACTCATGCGTGTTGCTCTTGTCACTGAAGAGTTCTGGGTAGGTCATGGAGGAAGACCGACAGGGAAGGGTTACTGGTTTTATTTACTTCACTATTACACAGGAATTTAACAAACACACAGAGATAAACTGCTAACACTTCCACCGTTTCCATGTAAACAAAACAAAGCAAAGAAAATGAAGACCTATCCCTTGCTAAAGGACACTATAGTGGTTTTAATTTGTTCTCGTGATTTTAAACTGACAACCTTTTCAGTCAGAACTCCTAGGTACCTGGTCACCATTCAAAGCGGCAAAACAATGGCACTGTCCTCTCAGCTTCATGTTCAAAAAGATATCTGACATACACTTAAGTCGTATTACTGTACTGGGACGAATACATTTATTTGGTTGGAAGGATGCTGTTTTTATTCCGTAGTTATGACCCACCATTTTTATGACAAAAGTTAGAGGGTGTCTGCACACTCTTCAAACTAAGAGCTTTAATTTCATCTCAAAACAAATCTTTAAAATCTGAAACAAACACTCCACGCATAACTGGCATCTTCTGTACATTCAGCATGATGTTGCAAATCAGACATAAAAATGCTTCCAGTTTCATGGCCATGATGTGCACTGTACGGCTTGTGCAGTCTTCACATGACAGCCACATGCTCCACTAAGCTCGTAACACGAGGTCAGTGACCAAACAGAGCCCACTGGCTGTAAACCCCGCTCCACCCATTTCTGTCCCAAGACCACCGCCATAGACGCACAGAGAGAGAGAGAGCGCCCACAAAACAGAACCAAAGCTCCCAGTTGAACTCAGTTTTATAATGTGCACAACCACTGAATTCAGAAATGACAACACCCTGTGCTGAAGCCTCACCGATTTGTCCAACGAACTCGATTCGGATGCCCTGGTGTTCCAGTCTCTTACCAGTCTGCTTCACGGTGAGGTTCACCTGGAGACAAAACAGTGTGCCACAGCTATTACCACCATTTAACGAAAACTCTCATTTCCATAAACAGGGAAACAGAAGGCTCACATCGTTTGACAATAATGTAGCAAAAAAACAGCTTCAATCCCAAACCGGAACTGCAGTTCTTCATGATAAAGACATTACCGCAAACACCCCCCCTCAAAGCAACTTTTGAAAAACATCTGGACTCATTGTGTGTGAAGGAAGGAAATCCTGATAATTCAGAGGGTGGGGCTGCTGTCGTGTATTTTTTCTGTATAGGAAAACAACTTTAAAAAAAAAATGCTCACAAGAATTCTCTGGAAAACAAAAACACAATGAGATGTACACTTTCAAGGTAAACACCCCCCACTCCACTGCATACACCATTAATTCTTAGTAGTATGAGCAAATACATCAAACGCTGAACTACACCCCTACTAATTCTTTTAGACAGACAATATATGTTAATTGATGAAATCAAAGAACATATGGCTCTGGATTCTGACTTTCACAGATGAGATTATCAACTGATGCCTTCAATGTCTCGCAGTATTTCAAATACCATGCATCAGACTGCTCATCCAGGAGACAAACACTAACAAATAGCCCTCTCAAACAACTGTTTTGCAAGTAAACTTCTGACAGACTTATTCACAGATATGGTGCATCTGTGTCATACCTAGGAAAATTAATTCTGTTGGCACTGGCATGTGCACTAATCCAATAATGTTAAGGAGGTCAGGAAAAAGCCTCACCAGAAGAATGTCTCAGATGGCCACTACAAAAATCAAAGCACCTCATTAGAAATAGCTGCTCACATGCTTTTCTGTTTTGCATACATGAAAAGGGAGCAAAGATAATACATGAAGTTATTCTCAAGTGGGTGATGCTCCTGCTCATTGCAACACTGATAATCCTGTTTAACAGGTGCACATTTGGCCTGGCCATCAGTAAAGCAAAGACAAACATGTCCTTATTCTAGGTCTGAAAGCTTTGCCAAGACAGTACAATAAGGAGCCAGGCACATCCTATTTATATGCTTTCCTCCAGTCTAGGCAAAAAAAAAAAAAAAAAGGAAAAAAAAGGGGGGGGATTGAAAAGCTAACCTACCCATGCCACAGATGTTATTAAATATCTTTAAAACACCTAATAGTGACTCCACTTTAAACCACAGATGAACATGTAAATATAAGAAAAATAGCAAAATTACATACACTGGATTCTCAACTGAAACAATTCAAGCTACATGTCTGTTCCCAACTCCAAAGTCACTTTCACCCCGTAAGTTAAGATAACACTGTCTGTTTACACAGAAATTTGTCTTGCTTCTCCAGCTCAGCAATCCATCCACCTTGTTACAATCAAATGCTTAACAACACAGGAGTCCACTGATTATATTTGCAGGTTCGGTTGTATAAAAATCTTGGACACAGCTAAACTAAGAAATACACAATATTATAAGACCAGAAATTGTTGAACTATGGTACAACCTTTATGTGATTAGAAACTGAACTGTGGATAAACCTTCAGGCAGCAACTTGTGTGATGTATGTTTGATAATTCTGCATTTAAAACTGTAGAACTAATAAACCTTCATGCAGCTACTGTGATGCATACTGTATCATATGGTGGAATGTGACAAATTTACTGTACTTTAGAATTGCATGTCTGTATGCAAGTCTCTTCTGTTGATGGAATGAACTATCTGTATCCTTCTCTGAGATGTACATCGCATTGGAAAAAAGTGACTGCTAAATGAGTAAATGCAATGTCAATAAGATGTTTTGACAAAAAAAACTATTTTGGTGCACTTTACTGCCATCTATCAGCTTGACAGGTAAACACAAGTCACATTTGTCTCAGTCATTTTAGGAATAGGTAAGTAAAGAAAATGCCATTTAAAATAAATCTGGACAACGTTTAAGTCTTCAAAATCAGTGGCTCAAGGGGCCAGTGTATACAAAAGCAACTAAACTACATTTCATACATAATACTACATTGCATTTTGGACATGCTGCATTATTTTCTACATCTCTGCAGTGAATGCGAAGAAGGAATGACAAGTGCCACCAAACTGAAAAAAAATGATGAAGACCGACCTTCCCGGAAACAGACTCTCCATCATAGAATAAGAAGTGCTTCTCAACTTTGCCATCTTCGGTCTTGAGCTCGGCCGTCTTTCTGGTTTCGGCATCATTCAGCACTATGTCAATTTCACACACAGGACCAAACAAACTCCCGAGGAAACTCTGAAAAAGTGAGATTCAGAGGTCAAAAGTCAACATGCAACATCTTAGCTTCAGATGCAGACAGCTCAGTCAATTGATCAAGAAATCAGTCTGGGAAAAAGAGCAACGCAGCGCAACACCGACCCTGATTCGGGTTCGGTCTTTTTTTGTGTACAGAAGAGCGAAGAGCACAGCAGCTTTCCGGAAACCGTCAGTTTTCTCTGAGCACATAATCCCACATCCAAATTCAGGTTAGAAAAAATAATTTGATTTTGATGTCCTGGCAATCTACATAACAGGTTCCAATATAAAGAGGATTCTCATCTTTCACATCCAAGTAAAACTGAAATTTAGATATGAGAGAAATCAAAGACCTAGGATTTAGATTTCAACACAATAATCATGAGGGGGATTTTAAAAGAAATTATACTGTTAGTGTTACATGTCTTGAGGCAACAGCAGAGACAGAGGTGGTGTCCATTTCTTTGCTGGTACTGCTGGTACTTTTGCAGCTGTTTGTCACTAATCCACTGAGAGTGGATCTGACAACTGAGATGTCATAAGGTGAGACAGAAGCGAAAACCCACATGCAAAAGTGGACAGGCTACACCTGCCTGGACGAAGCAAACATCCGATATAACGGACTTACACACACACAGTCTTCGGTGGACAACAATTCTGTCCACAAGGGTTGACACCCGCTTCAAACTGTCCGAGTCAGTGTGAGAAGAAAAAAAGTGAGGAAATTTTTTGGGAATTCTAGGGTAAATTTAACAGCAGTCCCGCACTTTTAAGAGAAAAATCTGACAGGTTGAGTCGGACAGCTTGTTGTTTAGACACTGATCTGATCACACCTGCTGCTGCGAGAACACTGAATTTCACAAGCTGAGCTAGTTTAAAAATAGTTCGACAAACAAACCAGGTAGGTGTGCTAACGTTTCGAACAGGAGGAAGTCGGCCCGCACACACGTGTGACACGGTCAAAGTGAAATAAAACTCCGGATAACAATAAGTATTGTTAAATTGTACTATACATGCAATGCATGCAGAGTCAGTTACCCGCCGTTATTAGTCACAGTTTACTGTTACCTAACTACTAGCACAGCTACTCGCTAGCTTTTGCAGGAGAGCGCGTAGCCTCCTCGACTTGCTCGGCTGCGCAGCCGCCTCACGCCGTGAGTCACGGTAACGGTAAGGCGGCACGAGAGGACAGGTACGAGCCCGTGCTGAGAAAACACCTCAGCTGAGTGGGACTCGGGCCTGCACTCGGGAGTCGCTCCACCCTCCTCACTCAGCAGCGCCTCTCTCCCCGGGCCCGGCCCGGCCACGACACGACACGACCTCCGGGCCTCCCGCCGAGCGAACGAAAACACCCCTGGCCTGAAGCGCATGCAAAGCCGGACCCGGAGCCGCATCCCCGCGTCTGCGCGCCGCTCCAAGGCGCCGGGCGGCCTCGCTGTCCGCTTCGCCTCGAGCCGAGCCGCGAACTCACCATTTCGGAGCGTCTCCGCAGCGCGAGCTTCTCGTCGAAATCCGTAAACTCCGTACCGTGCGAAAATCCCGTCTCGAGCCCTCCCCGGTCATGTGATCTCGGTACTCCCGCTTTGGTCATGTGGCCGCGAGATGCAGAGTTTGGTCATGTGACCTCGACACGCCCATTCGGGTCACGTGATTCCGGCCGACTGTTGCGCAGCGCTGAATGTTCAGTTGATGGCTGGAAGTTGCAACAGGTTCCTGACAGTAGCTGTGCAACGTGCAAGAACGCTACTTTATTTACTATGAACATGGAACGGTCATTGTTGCAGCTGCTAATGTCTTTTTACAGGTACACGTTATAACACTAGTGGCTACAGTAATGTTTAGGATCGTAAAGTACGTATTTGCTAGTTTGATTCTCCACATCATTTTCTACTGTTTTCCTGGCAGTTACTAGCTACTTTACTTCATTTAACACACACTCTTTCTCCAAAGCGACTCCCAATAAACTCTACGTAGTATTATCAGCCCACACACCTTATTCACCAAGGTAACTTACACTGCTGGACACACTACTTGGACTGTGGGAGGAAACCGGAGCACCCACAGGACATGGGAAGAACATGCAAACTCCACACAGACTGAGCGGGGATCCATCCCACGTCCTCTCGCACCACCCAGGCGCTGAGACAGTAGCGCTCCTCGCTATGCCACCATAATAATCCGCAATGTTTTATCTCTGTAATTATCCCCACTCCCAATAATAATAATAATAATAATAATAATTGGACAGCTCCGCGGCCACAGACGAGCTATGTTAATATTTATTATCAGTCATGTGTAAAGGAGCCGTTAGATGGCGCTCTCCGCCCTCTTAGCGCCGCCCCACGCTGCTCCGGGGTTCCGTGCGACTGCTTCGTTTTTGCGTTTATTACAAAATCGCGACCGCAGACGTGCAGGAAATTTTTGGGCGTCTGCGTCACTCTTCCACTGAAGCGCACAGTAACCGTGCTGATCGAGGCCTTTTCTTCTTTTCTCGTTCCAAGTCAGTTCTCTTGACGTGGAAACCGTAACTGTTGTAATTTCATTAAAACTGAACCAAACCTACGTTTCATTAAAACCAACAATCAACACTTACATTAGTCGATTATCCAAAAGGTCACTGATGATGATTTCATTCCTCAATGAGTTTTAAATTTTCTAATTTCTGATTTTTTTTTTTTTTTTTTACTTTTTTTGAAAATTGAAAAATTAACAATTTTCAAAAGTAAAAATGATTTAAAATAAATACAAAGTTAATTTCACATACATTTCTAAATTTAAAGTGCAGCATGATGGTGCAACAGGTAATGCTTTTATTTCACAGGGCCTGGTATATTTGGGTTCAAATCCCACTCAGGTTACATGACCAGGAGAGAGCCCTCAAGGTGCTCTGGTTTCTTCCCACACTCAAAAGAATAAACTGGACCCTCTAAATAGCCCCTAGTGTTGCACACAGTGGTTTCAGAGGGAATGGTCTTCGCACTGCCATGACCTTGGCCAGGACAAGCGGTTAATGAAAGTCAAAGAATACACACACACATACACACACACACACACACATCATCTGAAACCGCTTGTCCCATACAGGGTTGCGGAGAGCCGGAACCTAACCTGCCAACATAGGGCGAAAGGCTGGAGGAGGAGGGGACACACCCAGGACAGGACGCCAGTCCATCGCAAGGCACCCCAAGCAGAACTCGAACCCCAGACGCACCAGAGAGCAGGACCCGGTCCAACCCACGGCACCACCGCGCCCCCCCAGTCAAAGAATATTTATTCCTAAAGAAAATAATGTCGAATTTTAACCTTCAAAGGGAACCAGTCTATGCCATACCAGTATTTGTTCGCTCGCTCTGCTTTTATTTCACACATTATCATAGCATTATAAATAATCACATTTTCTGAAATCTGTTCAAGGAAAAATGCTTTCTTAATCGAATGGTCTCAGTTAGGACATAGAAGTTAAGGAGTAAATTTTCTTATTGATTCTCGACTCAGTTTACACGATTAAGAGATTAAATTGTTGAACAAATGGTTTCTTTCATGGGTTAATGGACTGTTTATGAAAAATGCTTTCTTTGCTGTTGTATTTTGACTGTAGATAGGAGTAACTGATTTCCAAAGGCCTCTTCTGCTGTCATCTTCAGAATTTATCACAACTGTGGCAACGGAGGACACCCGAGACCACAGCAACATTTATGCCAAAAAAGATAAGTCAGATGATTTCACAAGCAAGTGCAAGTGTGAGTGAAAAAATTCTGCCTTTCATAACCACATATGGCTACTTATGATTCACATATTTCACCTAATATTTCACAAAAAAATTAGAAAAAAATGAGTAAACACTTCACAAAGGGTTATGGCATGAGTTTTACATCACTGGATTAGGTTACAAGCAAAGGAAAGGTTGTTTTACACTGAAATATACCATCTCTGTTACCTGTGTAAAATAAATGCAAAAATGTTTATTTGTCTTCTATTTAGATATTTATCTGTTTATTCACTTGAATATATGTATAAATAAATAAATGTTTCTATTCCAATAAATGATTTATCTTCATTAGTGTATTTATTTATTTATTTGTACAGTACTAGTAGCGGAGGCCTGAGAGGTTGAGTATTTCTCCTCCATATCAGTATCACTGTACCTGATTTCAGCAGATCCAGGGTTTCATGACTGGTTTACTCAGGCGTGTTTGTTCTGGACTGTAACAGAAAATGTGCATTCTTGGGCTCCCAGAAATGGAACTGAGAAACAATGTCCTGAGTTTCTCTGGAGACGAGTGAAATCATTGTGTTCTTTTTTCTGGCCCACATCCCCTGCTGGGGAAGAGAAATGCTGAATAGAGGCGACACATTGGAGACATGTGAATGCAGCAGTTTTGGGAACGCTGGGGTGACACACAGTTCAGCATCCGAGGGAGCCCGGGCCTGTCAGACCATCCTCTCGACCAATGGCTGGAAGCTTATCAACAGGGCGCATGCTCTTCTCCTTTCCCAGGGACACAAAAGAGTTGAGCAAAAAAACCCAGCACGACAAGGAGAGTGTTTTGACACAAGGAGGAAGAAGCAAACCGTTTTTTCACTAAACCACAGTTGTTTTTTTTTTGTTTTTTTTTCTGCCACAGAGCTGTCATGTAACTAGAAAAGATCTCCTTCCACAATGCTCACAGAGTTCCATCAGGAGTTTTCTTGGCAAGCTTGGTTCTTTCACAAGAGTGACATTCTTGTGATCCTGAGTAATCAGCCAACTCAGTAGCTTTAGTGACTGCTGCCTACAGTCAAATTCAGGAGAAACCGTAACCATGCCTCACAACAGAGGAAGTATTCTGCCGCTGTGACCAAACCAATCCAAGCAAAATCAACCAAAAGACATAAATTACAGTCTTTATTAAAATGACTCTGATTTAAAACATCTTTGCTTTTAAAGCACGTGGTATAGTCATGTTTTCAGCATTCATCACTTGATATACTTTGTGTTATTTCTTATCAAGGATTTTACAAAGGATCTGTTTCAGGTGATATCCTTTTTATATCTTTTACATTAACATTTAAACAAAACTAAAAGCATATTGTCGAAAGTACATTCAGATCTTTTACACAGGGAATTTTATGTATCTCCTTGTTGATTCATTCAGGTGAGGGTTAATCTCTGCTAACACCATCGTCATAATTTTTTGATTGCTTAAAATAGCTTGGGCTTGTTTTTTGTTTTAAATAGACATACAATATATGTGTCGGGGAACATATAAACAAAATATATAGGTTGGTAGAGAATTAATGTATATGCTTCTTTATATAATCTTTATAGAGTTAACTTCAGAAGAAAATTTTCAAAATTACACAACAAAACACTGTTTGGAGTAATACATTTCCCAGATTTATCAAAAATATAAAGCACTGGTCTCATATAAGAAAACTATAAATTTAAAAAACCATGTACAAAATTTAAAAAAAAAGTGATAGTAAGGGTAAGAATTGAATCCTGAGCTTTGGCCCACGTGGTACTATGGTATACTGATAAACCAGCATCAGATATAACTTGGTACATTTCCTTTTCCAGTCATCTACAGGATCAGGTTTTCCTCTTGAAGCTCCTTTTCAGGCGGATTGCTCTTCTCCAGCTGCACTCTTGTGGGGAAGTTGAAGTTGGAGTAGTCGTACTCTCCACTGCCAAGATCTGGCTCTGCGCTGCCCTCCTCCGATATGGAACGCTCCAGTTTCTGCTCGTCTTTTGGCCACTGGTCTGACTCGTCCACGGCGTTGGAGAGTTCTCTGGCACCGGATCCATCACCCGATAGGTCCTCTGGGTCCAAGGTACCTTGTGTCTTCTCTCTGAAAGAAGGGAGAGGGTCCGGTAAGGGTGAGGTCACATCCTCTTCCTATTTCCTGCGATTTTTCAGCACAGTACGGGCTCATTTCTTAACCCCCTACCCTCAACTCCCTTCTATTGCATATTACAGTGGGTCATATTATGAAATACTCACAGGGAAGTAGTAATCACAAATTAATTTGGTGACAGGTAATGTATGTTCAGAACATCAAAAACAACTTGTCCAATAGTAAACAAATGCAGTTATTTCCATTTATAAATGTTTTACTAATACTGCTTAAAAGCTAAACAACAGACGAAGGTCCTGGTAACCACTGAACTAGTTAATTTTACTCACAAGCTATGCTCCTGAAGGGTTGAGCCATCAGGATTTCAGACAAGCCACTGTAAGCAAGATCCTATAGGATGCAACGTGTACGTAATGTGCGCATGTTTTATAGATCTCCTTAACTGGCTAACAACCTTTGTGCAGAAAGAAACAACTAAATTATTTTGATAGAGGATATAATTAAGTGGATTAAGTGCTTAAGTTCTCGTGAACAGCAAAACCTCAAACACACTCTGGTCTGAACAACAAAATAAAGAGACCCTTGGCCTAAATACACAATTACTACTTAGGTGAGAAAAAAAAGATTTATATTGAATGAAGAGATCCTTTATGTCAAGCACATACATCTGTCATTGTATCAGAATATCCAAGGCAAAAAGTGTTGAAAAAACAAACAAAAACTTGAGTGAATATTTTCTACTGCCTTTCATTGACTGTCAGAGTCTTGCCAAACATATGGTGAAAACCATAAAGCAGACAGTTAATTTAATGGCGCAATATGCAGACTCTGCAGTAATGCTGGAAGCTGCCTGTGTTAGAAAAAAAGCCTCCCCAGTAATGTTCCTTCATATGTGTGTACTGTGTCAAACCGATACACAATACACAAGCGCCTATTTAGAGTGAACACGACATGGACATGTGAGTTACTGCTTTCCCTGCATCCAAAATGTGAAGTGACCTCTCCATTTCCAGGTAAACAAGTACATTAACAGACATAATAAATGGGTAATTGCACCCATTCACTCTTTCAAACAGTGTTAATTTTTTTCATGGATGTTTTAATTTGCACAAATAAATCATCATGTAATGTGACCCTGCATACCTTTTAAAAAAAATCCATGTATCTTTATTTGCAAAAGCAAAGGTAGGTAGATATTGTTCTAAATAAGTCAGACTGATTCAGCTGAATGGACAAATTTAGACCAGATATGACTCATATCAAGATTTTAATTGTCCAACTGTGAAAAAAGTAGATGTTTGGTTTTGTTGGGGCTCATCGTTCGCTTCATGGTCAGTGCTTATGTTAAACTAAACTAAAATAATTATTTACGGTTTCCAAACCACGCAGGGGGAAGCTGTCTTTTGAGCAATGTTCTCTCTTTAGTAGTCTGACTTCCTTTCAGAGGTAACACTTAACCAAAGCATGTTGCTGCTAAGACTCTGAATAAAAAAATACAATTACAGAAATGGATGCATGATGTTAGAGCATAATCTTCATACACAAGAAGGTCATTTTGCTACCCGCTGCCCTAAATGTTACTTTAAAAAAGAAGTATGAACTTGGATGAAGTCCTATGCCAGGCTAGTTTTGTCCAGTTCCTGGAACTGAAAATAGCTTCTGACAGGACTGCACTTTAAAATCCCTGTAGAAAAATGCAGTCATAACTACCAAGAACAAAAATTAATCATCAGTGCCCCACTTCCCTCTTCACAATTCATTACAATGCTCATTTACAAGAAAGAAAACCGATAAGGCAAAGATGCTGTTCAGTTTATCTACAAGATCTGCTTATTTGTATCTTTGGTAGTATTTTCAGGGAGGAAATTACGCTGGTCACGAAGAGCCTTTTTGCTCGAGATAAGAAAGACATCCTACGAATGATTCAATAATCCTCAGTACATCACAGATGTCCATTTGTATGTGGGAATATAACCATTAATAACTCATCGCATCGCATTTTCTCAGAAAATGGAAAAAGGCCAAACATGCTGTGGAAACTTGGCCGTGGGCGTACGGTTTTGCAAGAGTTCACATCCGTGACGTCATCTGATTTTCATTTAAATGTTTGATCATTTATTAACCGTCAGCGTTTGATTTTAGAAATATGACATTCCAGGGACAGGGGGGTCCGGCCTCTTCCCCACAGCAATGCCATCTGAAGTATGAGAAGACTGAACCAATCTTGGCCTGACCCATCTTCTCGAGAAATGCGCTGAGACGTAACTCCTCCACATCTCATCCACTGGACATGGAAGCGATATGTTCTGAGACTCTCTTTCTCTCTGAATGACTCCTCGGACCCCGGCGGCGTGCGAGCGGGGAGATGTACTCACACGTTGCCGGGATTTCCAGCCTTGCTGGGCTGTGGCAGGTCGATCCATGGGCCCATGTGTGTCACACAGTTGCTCTTGTTGCCGAACGGGTTGCATCTGACCCACGCGTACCTGCCCTTGGGGGCACCTGTGGTGGGAAAAAGGTGGAAAATGTTTGAAAAGCCAGTACACATCACGTCATCATACCATCACTTACAAAGCATCTGTTCACTTAGGGAGGAGACTTTATGGCTCATAAAATCAAACTATTAATGTGGTTAGTCCTAACAGTAACGTCAACACCTTACATATTGAGTGCTAAAAACATTTCTTTAAAACTACAAACGGCCAATTATTTAGTTAGAACTAACGAAGGAGTTAATGTGGAATCGAATAAAGCGGAACAACAATTATCCACCGCCGAGGACTGTAGTGTAGAGAGAAAAAGGTGTGCGGTTGTAACAGTAACGAGCCTGAGGGAAAATGAAGTAAAAAGCAGAGGCTCGCGCTGCACTCCGGAGGTGCGACGGGGAGCGAAGCTGCCGCACGTACCTTGCGCGCGCTCCGTCAGACAGCACAGCACCACTAGAGACAAAGCTGCTCTCACAAGGAGTCTCATCCTTTCCTCGTCCTTCTGTCTCCCTTATTTCGAAATGCCACAGCGAGGAGCGTCCGGGAAGAAGCGACTCTGACTGGAAACGGGTTCGGAGATTCAATAAGAAGATGTGAACCCGCCCCTCGCGGCGTCACAGTTTCCTGGGGCGAGAGCCAGGCGAGCCTGGGCGCGAGCTTCGCGCATCCGCGCGGCGTGACGGAAAAGCAGCTACGTGATAGCTGAGTACAGCACGAAGTACGCTAACAGTAATACCTACAACACAAAGTACACTAACTTCAGAGTAAAATGACAGGAATAAGTACACTAACCTAAGTAATACCTACAGCACAAGGTACAGTAAGAGTAAAACTACAGCAGAAAGTACACTAACAGTAATACCTACAGCACAAAGTTACACTAAGTAAAACTAGGAATAAGTACACTAAGAGTAATACCTACAGCACAAGACAAGGTACAGTAACTTAAGAGTAAAACTACAGCAGAAAGTACACTAAATACCTACAGCACAAAGTACACTAACTTAAGAGTAAAATTACAGGAGTAAGTACACTAACCTAAGAGTAATACCTACAGCACGAGGTACAGTAAGAGTAAAACTACAGCAGAAAGTACACTAACAGTAATACCTACAGCACAAAGTACACTAAGAGTAATGCGTACCGCATGTACACTAACCTAAGAGTAATACCTACAGCATGAGGTACAGTAAGAGTAAAACTACAGCAGAAAGTACACTAACAGTAATACCTACAGCACAAAGTACACTAAGAGTAATGCGTACCGCACGTACACTAACCTAAGAGTAATACCTACAGCATGAGGTACAGTAAGAGTAAAACTACAGCAGAAAGTACACTAACAGTAATACCTACAGCACAAAGTACACTAAGAGTAATGCGTACCGCACGTACACTAACCTAAGAGTAATAACTACAGCAGAAACTACACTAACTTAAGAGTAATAACTACAGGAATAAGTACACGAACCCCTCCAACAGTAAGTACAGTAGTGATAACAAAATAAAGAAATGGAGTAATAACTACAAAAGCAACTCACTTCAACAATAAGTACAATACATTTTTATTTACATGTATTTATTTAGCAGACGCTTTTCTCCAAAGCGATGTACATCTCATAGAAAATACAATGCGCACATTACATTAGCAGAAAGAGACACTTAGATGCAGAAGTATGATTCTAAGTACAGTTAATTCGTTACTTTCCTCTATATGAACCAATGTACATCGGACAAGCAGTTGCATAAAGGTGTATCCGTTATTCAACAGTTACAATCACAAAGTTATTGAGCATAAACATTTCAATCTTATACCTTCTCATGACACACATTCTCATCAGTTTTCACCACTTTACAGAAACACTTAAAATCCCAGAAAGAATAATATTAGAATGAACTTGTAAAAGGAAGAACACAATTTTGCAAGCTAGGTGGTACTTCAGATAAATTGGATAAATAAAAGACCACATAAGTAGCATAAAAATCCCCTGAAGGTAATATCAGTTATCATATATCCTAAATCTAACATAGCATTTTATGCAGTCTGCACTGACATTTAATTTTAGAGACTTTGTATACATCAATATTGATTTTGGCCAAATGAACAATCTACCATTACATATATATATATATATATATAAAAATAAATGGGGGGGTACAGTGGCGCAGTGGGTTGGACCACAGTCCTGCTCTCCGGTGGGTCTGGGGTTCGAGTCCCGCTTGGGGTGCCTTGGGATGGACTGGCGTCCCGTCCTGGGTGTGTCCCCTCCCCCTCCGGCCTTCCGGCCTGTGTTACCGGGTAGGCTCCGGTTCCCCGCGACCCCATATGGGACAAGCGGTTCTGAAAATGTGTGTGTGTATATAAATAAATGTACACAGTATATAATGATTAGGAAGAATGACATCGGAATGTTATTTGTTCAGTTTTTGTACTAAGATACTACAGAAACACTATGCTATAATTTATTATGCATTAATGTCTTGCATTAATGTCTTGCATTAAGGGGGGGTGCGGTGGCACAGTGGGTTGGACCAGACCCTGCTCTCCGGTGGGTCTGGGGTTCAAGTCCCCCTTGGGGTGCCTTGTGACAGACTGGCGTCCTGTCCTGGGTGTGTCTCCTCCCCCTCCAGCCCTGTGCCCTGTGTTGCCAGGTTAGGCTCTGGCTCCTTGCTACCCCAAATGGGACAAGCACTTCAGAAAGTGTGTGTGTCTTGCACCGACATATTTTTGAAATTGAGGAAGAAGTAAAGAATGTAGAAATAACGTTTTTTAGCTTTCATTTCCGCTTAAATTGCATATCTCTATGTGGAATACCACAGAACAATAACCTGATACGTTTGTTGCTCTCCTTAACTACCACACCCGTAACTTGTAAGGTGACCACTTCGAGATCAACATGATCCCTATCACGGTAGACAACAGACAGTCTTGGCTCTGTAGAAACAGTCTGGCTGGAACTAACCAAAAAGCTGCAAAAAAAAAGTGAACGGTGTTGTGAAAATGAATGCCTCAGTGTGTCAGTAAAATATCTGAAAAAGTTGAGGGTAAAATGAAAGCCTTTATTCTAACTTTAACCTATCTGACCCATTTCCCGCTCATGTCTTCTCGCTTCTACAGTCCACAGTTTAGTGCATCTTTCTGCCATAGGCTCCTTCACCTCCTCCTAAATTGTTTGTTGTTATAGCTAAGTACTGTACTTGCATGTAACTGTAAGTACTACAGTTTACTCAGATGAACTAGAGCAGGCCGCCCTCCTAAGACTTAAGCCAACAGCTTTCAAGTATGAGTCCTATACCACTATGCAATGACTGCTCACAGAACGTCCTCCACCCTCTCTGCATTCAGCCCAGAAAAGACCACTTCTCTCCAGTTCCAGGACAAAAACCGAGCAATAACCTCTAACAGCAAGTTAAAACCATAATCATGGGTTCACACTGGATAAAACAGGCACCACCTGCTTCTGCTTACTCAAGTCCACCTCCCTTGGCTTACTGATGCCTCAACATCTGCTTATGTCTGTGGTTTCCCTTCCTCTCTCCCACCACTCTGTGACACGTACACCCAACTTTTAGTGAGAAGATATCAGTATGAGCGATACTTCTTTGAGACAACGAATAGCTGTGTTGACATCTTACGCAAAGTTGCCTCAAGGAGATGTTGACTTATCTGACGCTGTTCTTACATGTTGCCAACTGTGGCTTTGTCACATGTGAAAGTTTTCCGAAACAAAAGTTATCGTTTACCAAGGATCGAAAAGGTGAAGGCATCACTTTCCCTTACCCAACTGACCACTAACTTTTACCAGCTGACAAGGTTTCTTGCTGTTTTGATCTTACTGCACTGCCCTCGAACCAGTGGAGTGACGCTCAGGTTCTGAGCCTTGACTAGAAAGCGATACACCTTTCGGTTCTAACCATGAAATCTGTCACTAAGCTGTCAACTCACCCACCAACATCTCAGTCCTTTGTTCCTGACTGATACAGCAGAATGTGATCGTATACCTTTCTGGTGCAGGCCTCACATGATGGAACAGAATGAGTCTGATCAACACAGTGGTGTTGGACCCCCATCAAAAGGTTAGAAGAAGTTACTAGACTCAATAGAGCTAATAGTGAACAGTCCTGGTTGAATGGTGACAATGCTCATCTCGCCATCTTTGTCCACATTGGTTTGGATTACATGACTCAACGGTTCTGAGAATAAAATCTCCCTTATGATGCTTACTTATACCTGCCAGGCGTAAGGAGGTCCAACGGTTCTTTCTTTAGCGGTGATTTCCATGGAGGGAGATCCTCTTTGGAAAAGCCCTCATTTTCCACAGTGCCGACAGATGTCCCTTGGGTTACCTGCTGCACCCCCACTGTGTAGAATGCGGACAAGAGGGAAAAGGAGTGGGCTTTACTCGGTAAAAGGATGCACGGGAAGAGGTGAAATATTACTCAGCAAAGTATTTAACATCCACAGGTGGTAAAGTCATTGAGGCTACCTCATGACAGAGCCCAAGAATAACTGAAAGGTATCTTTGTTTGGAGGGGGGTGCGGTGGTGCAGTGGCGCAGTGGGTTGGACCGGGTCCTATTCTCTGGTGGGTCTGGGATTTGAGTCCCGCTTGGGGTGCCTTGCGACGGCCTCGCGTCCCGTCCAGGGTGTGTTCCCTCCCTCTCCAGCCTTTCGCCCTGTGTTGCTGGGTTAGGCTTTAGCTCCCTGCGACCCCGTATGGGACAAGCTGTTTCAGATGTTGTGTGTATGAGTATTTTTGTTTAAACTCCTTTGTACTCGACGTTTTCTTGTTCACAAGTGCTCTCTTTTGAAAACAGTCGAAAAAGGATCTGATCAAAGAACAATCTTTTCACTTTTGGTGTTTCCAAATACTGTACCGCAAGGTCTTGACGCCTCTAATTTAACACAAACACGCATATGTATCTAGAGCTGTGTGCACATGGCTCAGCCCAAATTACAGGAAATTTGCTCAGAAACAAAACATTTGTCTCAGAAGACATTTGCTCGCTTTTTTAATCAACAAAAGGGTTTCCCAGTCTCTCTGTTCTTTGTCTGCCGTAAAACATGAAAACTCTGGCATTTTACTCAACCAAGTGTATTTTATGCAGAAAATATACATGTTATTAAAGGGGAAAAAAATCTGTTCTCTCCTCAGAATGCTGTTGAGTGAGTTCAACCGCAGTGTGCTCTGTACGATGCGGTGGAATAAACACTGGGATGGCATTTTCCAGTGTAAAACTCTGTGTGGCACTTTGCCTCACAGTCACGTGTTCAGTCTCAGGAATTTTAAATCAGTGGGTCAACAGAATGAAGGAGAGAAAAGCGAGAAGACCATTTAATACCAGTGATAATCTCTGAATATAGAGTTCCACCTGATTTTAATCAAAATACATATAACAACTGCAATAATGAATTTTACTCATTCCATTCATTTCTCAGTACATCATTTTCCTCATCTTGGGTCAGTGAATGCTTCAGAAGGGTAAATAGTTTTTCTAAGTTCATAGTTAAAGGACAGGAATTACTTAAGTGGTGCCACTGCAGCGCTTAAACTGCCCAATAAAGAATGCAAGGAACTAATATTTAGCGGCACCTTACGAGCATGTAAAAATATTTGGAGGGGTTCCTCCCTTTGGCTGTGCTGATGATTTAACCAGCCTTTGCTAGAATCAAAACAAGCTAAAAAATGAGCTACAGGGAGGCCAGGAAATCCATATCAGCCGTTCCCACAGGAAAGTCTCTATTGCAGCCTGAATGACTACAGTAAGACAAGCTGGTCAATACAATAAATCGTATTTATTGCTTGACCTATAACCTTGTCCAGGAGCGCTACAGTGATTCCAGTTGTTTGATTTTCAGCAGTTTTGTTTTGCCGGGGATAAAGTCCAGGTCAAGGAGGTGTTGCGGTGTGGCAGGTTTGGCCAGTGCCTACTGTGTGGCGGGCCCGGAGTTCGAGCCCTGCTTGGGGTGCCTTGCGATGGACTGGCGTCCCGTCCAGGGTGTATCCCTTCCCCCTTCAACCTTGCGCCCCGTGTTTCTGGGATTGGCTCTGGCTTGCTGTGACCCTGCTCAGGACAAGCAGTTCTTAACATTGTTTGGTAAAATTCAGGTCCTTGCCAAAAAGAACAAGCCTTCTGTCATCATAAGCTTTGTTCCTGCTAGAGATGCGATCTTTCCATTGTTTGCTCGTACCGATAAGTGCTTGGCTCTAATTAAAGTCAGGGTTCGAACAAAGGAATCCCTGCAAGACCATGCCCTTGCTAAAAGACTGCGAATGTAAGTTTGACAGACGAGTTAGCACTCTAAAAAAGGGGATAATCAGATCACATGTGCTAATATTCGGAGGAAACCCTTTGTCAAGCCACACAGAACCAAAAGTTTACTTAGAATTTCATAGCCTTCATTATGGTGCTTATTTTATTCTGTGGATTTTAGAAGCACAAATATAAGCGTATACTCAGTATAGGTCCTTAATATTAACAATGATGAAGCTGGATTTTTTAAAAAGAAAAAGGGCAGAACGAAATGTTTCATATGCCATGCGGCTGCACATGTTCCACATTTCAGTTTCAGCCAAAACTAATTTCAATTTGCTGCTTTTTTTGTCCACCGAAACCATATCAGGTGTTCCAAACTCAACCCATTAACTGTGGTCCAAATTATGAAACAAAGATGAATGAAAATGATTTTTTAGCCACTGGCATTTCCACGCTCAGCCTTGCGCTCAGTGATTCTGGAATAAGCTCTGGACCACCGCCCACCCTGATCAGGACAAGCGGTTATTGATGACGGACGGATGGATGGATGGATGGATGGATGGATGGATGGATGGATGCATGGATGGACAGCATTTCCATACTGCAAAAGCAAGGGCAATATTCTAAAATATCCCGGCTGTTTGGAATTATGGGTTAAGTTATACAGTATGGGGGCGCGGTGGCGCAGCAGGTTCGAGTCCTGCTTGGGGTGCCTTGTGACGGACTGGCGTCCCGTCCTGGGTGTGTCCCCTCCCCCTCCAGTCTCGCGCCATGTGTTACCGGGTTAGGCTTCGGCTCGCCGCGATCCCACTTGGTACAAGCGGTTTCAGCCTGTGTGTGTGTTATACAGTATAAATTTAAAGTTATACTTGAATTTTCAAAGAGTTCTGTCTCTTGCGCACACAGAAGCATACAGAAAAACGCCCCAGAAAACTAATTCAAAGCTACAGAATTCTACATAGAATAAATGGGTCCAGATCAGAACTGTCATTGCAGCGAACAGCAGCGTTAACAGCATGTCGTAAATGAACATTAAGACCTAGATTAAACAAGGTAAAAAATGTAAAAGGACCTTCCGCATAAAATAGCTGATAGGGGTGCTTTAGCTAACGGTGTGGTGAACATTCCCAGCTCGTGTTGCACGACCGGCCAAGTCCTATGGTGTATTTCAGGGAGCGCGGGGCCTGCGAGTCCAAAGCAAACAGTAATTTGGGACGCAGTAACTGCTTCTCTCGCAATGACAGGTTTCAGCTTTACTGACTCCTCAGGCTCCCTCCATCTGAGAAGCTTCCTCTTTTTGCGGTATCTGCAGTCTTGTGACTCTAAGATGTTGTCGAACGGCTACGCTGGGGGAAAGAGAAGCCGGTGGAAGCAATGAAGTAGAAAGGGAAAGTACAGCGGCTATCATCAGGACTTCCGCATCTCGGGTCACTCGGGCAGCCCACCGACCGACCTGTAAAGGGAGCAGCGGGCTTTGTGTAAAGGTCACGACCTTTCACTTTCCAATGCCTGGACAGGAAGTACGGGTGTCTGCGGGCCTCGGCGCCGACCTGCGTGCAGTTTCCACGTCAGCAGGAGATCCGAGTGGTCCGAGAAACAGCCTCACTCCAGTCGCGCGGCGAGCCGCGCTGTGTGCGCTTCGTGTGCTTCTTCGCATTTGTTCCCAGCTGATAGGTGGCTCTTCGGCACAGGAAGTGGTTGTATCGGGGGTTCTCATCTTCGCGCAGGAAGTGACACTGCAAGCCTCCACACAAAGAAAAACAAATGGCCAACAGCCTCGGCGATGAGCTCGGCTGAGCTCCGGCACAAACGGGCCGCGGCCGGGGCTGCACATCGAGGCCGAGCACGCCGGATTTGAAATCCTATCTAATTTTGCAACCAAGCTTATGGTGCAACTCACACCGTCTCACCACGCCGGCATGAATCTACACTTCCTCACACCTTCGAGGCCCCAGTTACTAACTGTTAATGGAAGCGGCAGGTTCCGGTGAAGACGTAACACAGCAGAACAGAAAAGAGAAGCCGCACTACGTGCCCTAATCTAAGTGCGGTGTTTTACAGGCCTCGGCTCTCGCCGTTTGCTGTTACAAGTCGCCTCCAGCGCTAAAAGGGAATTTTTTCTTTTTTTTTTTTTTTTTGCCACTCATGCTCAAATCTCAAAAAACGTTCGAGGGAATCGTTGTATATTTCCAACACGAACATCAGTGACTGTTGAAGAATGATTTCGGTGCCCCAGTGAACGAAACACCAGCAATTCACTCAGGTGTCATTCAGGTTATTAAAATAGCTGATGTGGATACTGTGGTTACCAGCATTAAAGTTGGACACGTCAGAGAAACATACCACAAAAAGGGGCTCGTGTCGGGGGAACATTTGACTCCCTGCTACTTCCTCTGTGGCAGCAGCCCTTTGAACATGGTACATAACTGAAGAGTTGTAAACCAAGCGCGTGACGTCTAGGAGCACAGGTAGAAGCACTGGTGGCAAGCTCAGACAGCAAGGCTCCGGAGTTGCTGGTGCATGCACATTTCCGGCATGAGGTCATTCGTGTGCTTTTCTAAAGACCAAAACGTCTCTTGGGAGTTGAGTCGAGATGTAATCTTTAAGTCACAACGTTGTATTGGGGCAGAGGCACAAAAACAATGAATGCATAAGCAGCTTCATTAGGAAATGTGAGCAATTATCTAGGGGTGACAGAAGCATGGATGCATGTCAGTCTCATGTTTCGTCACGCAAGCGTGAAAAGTGAATATGGGGGGAAAAAAAAAATTTGCAACTCAGACAATGAGATCAAAACCGATTAAAAAGTTGGGGTTCGGCGCACAGAACCAGCTCCTCTGCATTTCCCACGCGGTGCAGCAAATGTTTTTCAGCCCACGTATAAGAAGCAGATTTTAAAGGGGATTTTACTTGAATTCACATATTTGTCAGCTCCCATACTTCTTCGACACCATGAAAAAAAACACTGAGGTTCTGCTCCAATTTCTCTCTAGCGCTTATTGAATCCTAGAAACAGAGAGCAAAAGAAAAGTTTTTGGGAAAAAAAATAATAAAACACAGAAACTAAATGCTTTTACATCATCAAAACAGTCCCTAACCACATGTGATTTTAGTTTAGATTCATTCCGTGGAAACAGCAGAGCATCCAGCACAAATATATAAAGTAGAGGCAGCTTCAGCCGAAGGGACGGGGAAGGGGTTTAGATTACATAAACAGCGGATGCAAAAACAATATAAAAAAATATGCAAACAGTGAAAGAGACCTGGTTTTGTTGTCTAGAAGATGAAAAACCAGTCATCTGACAATATATACCATACTTGTGGAAAAAAAGGCTTTGCACAGTAAATCTGATGATTCACAACAACGTGCTTCTAAGTGTTCCCTCCATCACATGACTAACCGCAGTCTACAGGACACCTTCACCATAAGCTGCCAGTAAGCGAGAAGGGCGGAAAGAGGCCGCTGGAGGGATGGAAGGCTTGCGTCCTGGCCAGGTTTTCATTCAAAGCTGTGAGAAATGTACTCGTGGGACTGAGTAGCACTCGGGTTTGAAGACAGATATCTCTGGTAGTCATCTTTGCGTTAATGAGCCGGGCCTCAGTTCGGTACATGCAATAATACACTTAAAACAACACTTTTACAGTGTAAAGATACACACATTGACCGAAGCCACTTTTCCCAAGAGGGGTTGCGGCGAGCCGAAGCCTAACCCGGCAACACATGGCACAGGGCTGGGGGGGAGACACACCCAGGATGGGACACGACACCAGTCCATCAGAAGGCATCCCAAGCAGGATTTGAACCCCAGACCCACGGGAGAGTAGGACCCGGCCAAGCCTGCTGCGCCACCTGTAAAGACACACTGATTCCATAATTTACAAACGCAGCTGGGACCAAGACCATTCGTAACTCAATTTGTTTGTTAACCCAAAGACACTTGTTACCACGAATTCACAATCAACAAAAAACTGGTGAGAGACACCCCTCAGTTTACTCACCTGTTAGGTTCTGTAAAAACCTCACTTAAAGCTTTAACAGACGAAAGGCCTCCGTAGGACTTCTTTCGTTAAATAAATTAAATTAATTTTAAAATACAGAAAAAAAAAATCTGTTATTTCTTCAACCTCCAAATCAATCCTGACAGTTCACCCCATAATTGAGTTTAATATTTGTCAGCTTGTGGTCATTTTCATCTTTCTTAAAATATTGCGCAATCAAAGGTTAATAATGCAGAAGTCCCTTTATTTATAGGTTCGATTCCATGAAAGTTTTGGATGTAACGAAAATAATTCGGATGTAATTTGGATATAAATTTGTGACCCGATGACGTTGTTGGTATATGCACAAATTTTGCTCAAAACTTTAGTTACTTTCAAACTACAGTACATTCAAAGAGGGTTTACATGGTTCTCCCTGTTTTTGTGGGTTTCCTCCCACTTAATTCACGACACTAATTTGCCTGTATTCTGTGCATGTTTGACTTCCCAGCAATAGACTGGTGTCCCGCCCGGGGCTACCCCTCCTTGCTTTACGCCCAGCGATTCCAGGATGGGTTCAGAAAAACAAGTGAGGGCGAATTCAAACAAAAAGTTGTTTTAAATGACGGAAAACAAGAACATGTCATTGCCACAAACTCCTGCTAAACCTCCATTGCTAACTGATCGATCCCATGAACGTGCGCGAAGTTGATCACGGAAAATCAGACACGAGGCACAATTGTAAAAAGTGTGGAAGTGACTTGAACGAAGGAGGGTTCCACACTCCTCTTGGGCGTATTTTACTGCCAAGTAACAGCTTTGTTCCAGAAACGCCGGTCACATTTGCTCCACAACAGATAGTGACTATAAAAAATGGAAATAATTAAAAATAATAATCTGGAAAACATTTGCATATTTGAAAATTTGTAACTCGAGCATCTGTAGCGCAAGGGGCCAACGTACACGGCACATTTCTTCTTCATATAAATGGAGTGAATATGAACTGTACCAGGAAAAAAAACGAGGAGCGACGGATTTCGCGAAGTGAGTTTCATGCTGGATGAATCACAGGAGCTCCCCATATGTATGGACATGCAGTCTTGAGGCTCCCAGGAAATGGATGACAAAGCTTGAACGTATTTGTCTCAATTGTTCAGCGCAGAAAAATGACCGATCGTGTATTTCCGCCAGACCAAATACCATACAGCTGTCTGTCTTTCTAGTCTATTATACTTTTCAAAAGTACATTAAAACCCAATGTCAACGATGTGGATATGAAGCCAAATGCTGTCTGTTTACCGTATTGTCCCTCCATGTCACCGACCTCACTTCTTTTACAGGAAAAAAAGCGGTAAAATCCTGAGCAAGTTCAATGGACTTGTGGATAAAAATGGAGGGAAAATAAATAAATAAACTATGCACCATGACATAACACAGCTGTCTTATTCCAAAGGCCTTACGAAGAGTTGCTCCAAGTCCGCACTGGACCCTCAGTATTATAGGGGTGGTTTGACATAATGGAAGAGTACTTTCGTGTCCGACGCTGCTTCGGCTACAAAAATGTGAGACAACGGAAGGCTATAATTTCGCTGCTGGCTGCAGATTTCCCTCTAAGTTCATGTTATGCAACCAACTCTCCCTTGAGCTGCAGCTTAATAGCTGAATTAAGGACGCCAAGGTTACCACCCAACCAAGGATGGGAAAATGATGCCTGTTCTAATGTGTTGCATCGTATGTAGGCCATGAATCGTAGTATAAAAACTCTGGTTACATGTAAAACACCACAGTCCATATAAGAGCAGCAGGTGGTGTGGTGGTTAGTGCCTTGGCCTTGGGTTTGAAACGTCACTCCTGCTGTAGTACCATTGGCCTACGTACCTTAGCCTGAACTGATACAGGAAATAATTGACAAGTTTTACAAATGGATAAATCATTCAAGTAGCTTAACACTGTATATTTCTTTGGAGAGAAGTGTCAACGAAAGAATAGATAATAATGATGTGCAATGGCACAGCAGGCTTGGCTGGGTCTTGCTCTCCGGTGGGTCTGGGGTTTGAGTCCTGCTTGGGATGCCTTGTGATGGACTGGCGTCACGTCCTGGGTGTGTCCCCTCCCCCGCCAGCCCTGCGCCCTGTGTTGCCGGGTTAGGCTCCAGCTCACCGCAACCCCGCTTGGTACAAGTGGATTCAGTGTGTGTGTGTGTGTGCGTGTGCGCCCCATCTTCAAATCGGACTGCTCTAGCAACGAAGCACATTTCTTTTCGGGTGGACCAGATATTGTTTGCTGCCGGCCCAGCGTACATCTAAAACCTGCTACTGATGCAGAAAAAAGTAATGTAGGGCAAAGCTCTTAAGAGGGTCAACAGACTCATCATTTCGCCTCTACCTTGAAGCACACATTCTTCAGAACAGCTGCCAACGGTACTTTTGATTTGAATCTTGCGACTTGTGCCATTTTTAACAAAACAGAGTTTTAAATATAAGCGCATTTTTTTGGAATTCTTTTTTTCCAGACATGTCAAATACTGTAGTTATATTTTGCATTGTCGACACATAGATGTTAAGTAAAATTGACCTTTTATTTCTCCATTTATTTAGCAGATGCTTTTATCTCTTAAGCGACTTCCAACGAACTCTACGTAGTGTTATCAGCCCACACACCTTATTCACCGCAGTGACTTACACTGCTAGATACACTACTTGCACTGGGTCACTCATCCATACATCAGTGGAACACACACACACTCTCTCTCTGTCACTCACACACTATGGGTGAACCTGAACAGCATGTCTTTGGACTGTGGGAGGAAACCAGAGCACCCGGAGAAAACCCACACAGACACGGGGGGAACATGCAAAATGCACACAGACTGAGCAGGGATTGAACCCACATCCACTCGCACCACCCAAGCACTGTGAGACAGCAGCGCTGCTGTAGTTTAAACAGAGAATACACTTCTGCAAGGTTTTTAAATAGTTAATTCCGCAGATTGTTTTTGTTTACCCTGTTACTTACCCTACTTTTACTATATTCATTTTATTGTAATCCATCATTGAGCTGACACCTCTGTCATCCACAATATAAGGTTTGTACAAGAACAAGCTACACACTATTACTTATATGTTTATTCTGCTGTGTATTTTTACTGGTTTTTCAGGGTTAGTACCACGTTCAATGGTAGTACAGCATAAGTGGAGATTAGAAACAGAGACATTCAGCTTCCAAGGCAATAGAGTATTCCTAACCATTGCACCCCCTACTGCCCATTTAAGTATACAATTCCACTGCCAGCTCCACTCATCAGTTTGTATTGAACTATTTATCATTAAAAATGAGTTAAATTCACCCACCATCTGAATTCCAAAAAAGAGGAAATCAGATGAAGTCTGAGATGTTAGCTCTGCATGTCAAACACTTAACATTTTTATTTTTTTCTCTGACACAGTGTTGTGCAAACATTTGTTGATAAGGGTTTGTGTTGTAACTGGGGGAAAAAGGCAAAGTATGGCTTAAATTGTTAGTGGAACATTGTTATTACAGCTTCTCTCTTTAGCATCACAAACAAATGTACCAAATATTTAGAATGAAAAACTTATCATACAATGATAAAAACTGAACAATTTAAAAACTGCACACGGCCTACTTCCAGCAACAGGTCATAGAAAATGACATTTTCTGTTTATATACACAATCCTTGTACAATACAGGCTTTTCGTTGATTATCATGCTCATTATGAAATGACACAAAACCAATGAGCCCAGAACAGTACGTTTATTTATCAGACACTTTTCTCCAAAGGAACTTCCAATGAACTCTGTGTAGTGCCATCAGCCCACACACCTTATTCACCGCAGTTACACTGCTAGATACACTACTTACAATGGGTCACTCATCCATACATCAGTGGAACACACACACTATGGGGAATTGAGCAGCATGTCTTTGGAGTGTGGGAGGAAACCAGAGCACCCGGAGGAAATCCACAGACACGGGAAGATGCTGTACTGCCCAGCAAAACCCCCTTCTACCACTTAAGAACAGTTGAAGCAGTGTAAGGCCAAGCTGGTTCTTCCCTCCTCTAATAGAAGATCAACTTATTTCTGTTTCATGTCTTATTCATTTCAACACCCTACTGAACATGCAAATGTAGGAAAAACAAAAACCATCACCGTATCTGGACTGTATCACACTCTCTTGTATCTGCTATTGGTCTTGAGGTTTGAGGTACTTCTGTCGATGGCTATCAGGGACCACAATCTGGTGGTCAATCTAAATCCCCTCTTAACATCTAGGGGCTTTAACTCATACGCCAAAAATACACCAGGACAAGTACAACCTGCGTTGGTCGTTCTCACATGAAATGTCTTTAACAAGCAAATGCCTGCAGATCTGCTCAGTTTTGCTCAAAGTGCTGCGTTTACTCAGGTGCATTGCTATGACTGAAGGAGAAGAATTTTGGAAAGGTAAATGTCAGGACATCGGTCCGTGAGCAGAAGCGCAGATGGGTCGTGCAATAAAACAACGATCTCAGACAAACGAGCAAGTTAATCCATTAGAAAAGGTGGAAAAAAAAATTAAGTTATGGAATGGAGCTGGTCAAAATCCCGATTTGGATCCGATCGAGATGTTGCAGAAAGACCTGAAGAGAGCTTTTCATGCTTGAAAACCTGCAAATGATGCTGAGCTGACGTAGTTTGGGGTGGAGCAGCGGGCCAAAGTTCCTCCATGGCGACGCAAGTCCCTGGTCATTGGCTACAGGAAGCGTTTAGTTGCAGTCATTGCAGCTAAAGGTGGCACAACCTGTTGTCGTATTACTTTTTCACCCCAATAATTCTGCCTTCCATTATCTTCCACACCAAGGAAATGACACAAAAACAGTAATATTCCCACTTTTTCTCTTTGAGGATCCATTCATATGCTGCTGGAACTGACAAAGAGACCTGATCAAATTTAACGTTGGAAAACCTGCAAAATCGCAGCACTATGCACCGAAAACCAGCAGCTTTCGACTTCTCTGACTTTGACAGGAGTATGATGCCACCTTGCAGTCTCGAGGAGTACTTCACTTTCGTCTGCCTTACCAAACATCGGTCTGAGGAAACGGCATATTCACAGAGCGATCGCTAACTAAAGCTCACCCCTTTCACCACACGCACCCGTTTCCACCATGAGTTGAGGATGCAAAGGACTCCACATTCAAAGACTGAAATGACTCTAAATAAAGCACAAAAAAAAAAAAAAAAAAAACTGTGGAATCCCTTTGACATAAGTACAGAAGTGTTACCACACTAAAACCTTTTTGGACCAAAGGCAGATGTTTCTTATAAGATGATAAATGATTCCACCACCAGTTACCAAAAGAAAGAAGCCAGTAGAGGAAAATGCCAACCAAAACCCAAATAAGGTTTATGAGCAGAAATCAATAGCCAACGCCTGGGAACACGACATTTGTTACACCAACAAGCGATCTGTGGCTTCTTTCATTACCAGTTACTAAAAATGACGTGTTTTGGTGTTGGCAGTTTACACATAAGTGTCATTTGAGAATTCCATGTGAAAGCACTCTTCTGCACATATGGATGAAGCTGTCATCAGTTTGTTTGAAGAATTTCTTGAGGAAGTCCAAAAGCATCCTCAGTGCAACAACGCTGGAAATGCCTCATAACCACGACCATTATCTATGACGGAACGCACATGTGTAAAGGCTGATGTTAAATGGCTGCACATTTTTCAACTTTGGACAAAAGAAGAACGTTACTACTATTCATCTCATGCCTTCGTCCAAGGTAACTTGCACTGTTAGGTTTGTACATGAAGCTACCAAACACTTATTATTAATGTATGCAAACAGTCTGCTCCTCCAAACATCAGCTCACGTCGTAGACCTAATGAAGCGGTCAGTGAGCGAGCTGCGTAATTTCTACAGGAGCAGTTCATTGTACCTCAATCAAGTATCTTGATCAAAAATATTCTGGTGGGAGGGGGGATTCAAACGCGGATCCATCGATTGCCAGGACACGGCTTTGATCGCCATGCCACCTGCTGCCTCAGATATAGAAACGCATCCAAAAGATGCAAAGGTCACACTGAGATGAAAAGATCTGAAAGAAGCATGCAATATGAAGAGCACTGCTGTTAGACCTGGAAAGGAAGAAGAAAGCTTAAAGCAAAGGAAGAACATTGCACTTTTTCAAAAAAAAGAAAGACCAACTAGATCTAGTAAGACACAAGCTTCAACTGGCAAAGGACGGGATGAGCAGAGCAGAACAGAAATGGCTCCTTAGTCAAACGTCCATCCATTAAAGATTGAGAAGGTGGTACTTACCATAAATGGCTCCTTTAAAAATTCCATCTGTTTTAACGGGTAAATCGCTGTAAGTAGCTTAACATATTCACGCTAAAAGGTGTCAGTGCACACAAATATTACACAAACACAATCTGCTTTGTTATACATTTATTTTTTATATATACAGTATAATGCAATGAGTTACTTAGGCGATGAGGTACAGTTAGCACATTCACAGATAAATTTAAAATACATATGAACAACGAAGTGAGGCTCATGCAAAATGTAGTATTTATTGAAAACTGCAGCTCGAGACCATTCAGGTAACGCTAACGGCGCATCAAATTAAACAATGAGGGAAATGTAAGGTGTTAAAGGGAAACGAATGACTGCTGGACCAAAAAGGGGTTGGTGAAGGGTTTCAGAAGAATTCACAAGGCATTGGCAGGGAAAACTCAGTTGGAAGATGCCTTCTTAGCTCTGAGGCGTTCAATCTTCAATGGCAAGAGGCTGACCATCTCCTCGCTGAGCTCCAGCTCCGTCTCCACGGCTTTCCGGGCCTCCGGGTTCTCTTCACAGTAGTGCACCACAAAGTTGTAGCAGTCTAAGGAGCGGCTCAGATTCTGCAGCTGCGCGGAGACATCAGATGAGATGATCCGGCTGTGTAGGCGAGCGATGCGGAACTTGGCCACCAGAGCTGGCCGGAGCACGTCCTCCTCCAGCTTCTCCGGGAACTTGCCCTCAGGTGAGCGGATGGAGTCCAGGAACTTCTGATAATACTTGATAGATGCGTTGCATAGGTGGTTGAACTTCTTGATACTGTGTGCATCCAGCTCATCCTGCTTGTTGGCCAGGGCTAGCTTGAGGTCCATCATCTCGTAGTAGGTCTCCGCCAGCTCGAACTGCAGCTGCCGGCAGATGAGCAGGTAATACTGGGCGTTCAGGTCCTTGCAGATGGGCTCCAACATATCCACACGCCGCTTGTGCATCTTGCAGCGTCGCTCCAGATCCTCCTCAAAGAAGGAGAGCGCACTGAAGAGGGCGCTGTGGTCTTGCAGGATCTCGATGTGGTCCGTCACGTGGCCGTCCATCTGGAAGTACTCCTTTGCCTCGGCCACGTGACTCTGCCCTACCAGGAAAATGGCACGGGCCTCCTGGAAGTCCAGCGGCAGGGCACAGCTTACCTTCTCCTCCAGAGCGCAGATGGAGTCGGAGGTCTCACTTGAGCCAAACAGCACGGCGCTCTTGCGCCCTTGCTCCTTCTCCTCCTCTTCCCTCCTCCGAGCTCTCTTCAGCTCTTCCTGCCGCTCAATATCAAGCTCCCCGATATTGTCCTGTGCGGGGGTCAAAGTCACATTGAAACCTGTTACTCACATCTCATTACTCATACATAGATACAGATGGTCCCTGATTTACGATGGTTCGACTTCCAATTTTTTTTAAAACTTTACGATGGTGAGCTGGTGATAGACATTCAGTAGAAACCAGGACAAGAGATATGCGGAGCGATAGTCTATCGCGACGCTGGGCAGCGGCAGCAATCCACATCTCCCAGTCTGTTACGCAGAGGTGTATTTAATGTGTATTAAACACAATTTCAACCTACGATCTTTACAATTTATGATGGGTTTCACGAAGACCACCTGTACTCCATTTCATTGCGATTCCAAACTGTGAAAAGGGATCTCACACGCGCTGTTCCATAACACAACAACTTGGCAAATCATGTCACCTCCAGAAGTTTCTTGGCATCTTGCAGGAGATTAAGACAATATTTGATCCAACATCTAGCAATTTCTGCCCTCTTCTGACGAAGCTGCTCCCTCTTCTCATTTTCAGCCTCACCTTAACAAAAAGAACAGAATTTGGGGGGGTGGGTGTTAGCGATGGTTTGCAAACTTTAATATGATTTAAATTTGACTGGAATTTTAACTTTCTTGAATTCAATCGCTGAGCATCATACCAAAACTGTAAAATCAATACAAACCATGTATCTGAATGTTATCAGACCAGAATGCAGAAATCACTGTGTAAATCAGTGTATTTTTCATGGTGTTCTTAATCTCAGTGTTCTGCAGTATTTTCCTTTTGTCTTTGTTGTACTTGTTTGCTGCTCAACGACAGCAGTGGCCTTTGTTCTGTTGATCGCTGTAATCTGCTTACGAAGAACATGGATCAGCTGCGGAGTTTATTTATGGCTTTGCTGTCACTTCATAAAATGCTTTATCACACCAAGAACCACAGCAAAGATGACTGTGTGGTTCTGATGGGTCCGGGGGGGCAGCCTCTGTCTCTGGCTACCTGTGTTTGCCCGATGTTTTGGTGCAATGAATGTCAAAGGTAAATGCTGGGGCAGGAAGAATGAATGTGAATGAGTCCCAAACTGCAGGTGAGGAAGGTATGGGTGAGGTAGGGTGACCCAGCTGTGCTGGTGAACAGTGGGAGGTGTCAGGATATATCACAGATGGGGGAGTCTGTGCTGACCGCCTCCAGAATGTGGTCATGTTGTGTGCAACGTGGGTCTTCACATTCCGTTCTGACTGGCAGAGCAGAGGTGGCGGGTATGACATCATCGACACTAGTCATAAAACTTCAGAGCAACACGCTCCCTGGGGTTTCAGCAGACTTCTTCAACGGAGGACTGGTCTAGGTGAGCTTTCAGCGCTGCTTTTCATTTGTCTGCACACTGCCTACCTGCATACCCTTGTGCCTTCTGCCACTACTGTGGTATGTACACCGCTGTAGTTTTGTGCGACTGAATACAGTTTTTAATCCATCTATACTGGTTTAAAAAAAAAAAAAAAAAAAAACATTTAGACCGGAAGATTCGTAAGACCAAATGGTTATTTCCATGGTGAATCTTCCACCTGACGTTAAACTTATCTGAATGTTGCATGCTGTGAAATTCCTACCCCAAGCTAGCAGATGTGGCCCTTAAAGCAACCCACCCAGAGGTTTCCACAAGGGGAATAACCACACCACCCCGGGGTAATAACTTACTTTCCTGGGCAGCCGCCTCGGACGGAACCTCTCCCGCCAGGCCTGCGATGACACTGGCTGCAGCCAAGCAGTGCCGTGCCTCCATATAGCAGCTCTGTTGACAAGTGAGACACGGCACGTCCTCAGTGTGGGGGGGGGGGGGGGATTTACAAAAACAGACATGTTTCACTAGCGTGGAAAAACCCGCGGGCAGGGAGTTCTGCAGCACAGTTAACCCTCACCCACTCAAAGTAAACACACACAAGTCAGTACTCTAACTTGTTAAACTCGACATGCAAACAAAGAGTTTCAGGGTGAAATCTTGAGAATGGCACTAGTGCAGTACCTTTAGTTGGAATCAGTGCAGGAAATCACACACACACGCACAGACTGAAATCGCTTGTTCCAAGCGGGGTCGTGACAAACTGGGGCCTAACCCAGCAACATAGGGTGCAAGGCTGAAGGGGGACACCCAGGACAGGACACCAGACCGTTTGCAAGGCACCCCAAGCAGGACTCGAACCCCAGACCCACCAGAGAGCAGGACCCGGCCAAATCCGCTCCGCCACCGTGTCCCCAGTGAAGAAAATGTACATCATAATTTCATAAGTAAGACAATGATATAAGGTAATGCTTCACGGACCAAGTATGTTTACACGTACAAAAAACTTGGTCTGGCGAGTGCTCTTTTAGTCACAATGAACACATAAGAGCCGGCATTACACAAATTACAAAGCATTAAGTATAAAGTGACAATGTTTGAAGAGAATAGAGCCAATAAAAGAGAATACAATAAATTACACATGGACAGTACAATAGTGTGAATATGGACAACTGTTCATTAGAGTAATTAGATTACAATTACCAATCAGTAATTATATTTACATTAACCCATTTAGTTGATGCTTTCCTCCAAAGCAACTTACAATGTTAATCTACTTACAATTATTTACCCATTTATACAGTTGGGTAATTTTACTGGATCAATTTAGGGTAAGTACCTTGCTCAAGGATTCTACTGCTGAAGGTGGCATTCAAACCTGCTACCTTTGGGACCAAAGGCAACAGCTCTAACCTCTACGCTACCAGTTGCCTGTTGATTAAGTAATTAAAGTATAATATTATATACAGTGTATTATTAATGTATTGATTAGTATATATTTAGGTAATTATTCTTACTTGTATTAGATGTGCTTTAATTCAAAGTGATTAAGAACATGTGAGCCATTAACATTGCTCTATATATCTAAAAGCAGTTGATGCAATCTAACCCTTGACCACAGCACAAGAG
This sequence comes from Scleropages formosus, assembly GCF_900964775.1. NCBI lineage: Eukaryota > Metazoa > Chordata > Actinopteri > Osteoglossiformes > Osteoglossidae > Scleropages > Scleropages formosus. The sequence goes on from NC_041809.1 coordinate 6,693,376, forward strand.
CAATGTCTGTCCAGAGACTCGAACCGTAAAGCTCCAGATTAACGTGGAAAGATATGTGTCAAACACCTAATATAAAATAATATCCACTGACTAACTGGGTGATCAGATGTATTAAGGACTAGACTCCTTAGTCAAGTTTGGAGGGCAAAGCAAGAAAAGCTTGACATGGTACAACATAGTGCTCACCTTAGTGATGTAATACTGAGAAAGAGTGGCAGCATTGATTGCCCAGTCTAGGGGTACAAACTGGTCAAACGCCAGCTGCCTCTGTAGGGTGATGTGGCAGTAGCGCCCCGCCTTCTCGTAGTGCTCCTGGTTCTTGTAAACTTGTGCCAGATAATACAAGGTGTGAGTGTATGCCATCTCGAACCTGTCAGGAGTGCAGAGAGACCTCCGCTTTCATCAAAACAATTCCAGTACATATAGTGTTTCTGACAGCTTTAGCCTCCTGAGACCCAATGGAAAAATGTTCTCGGTTATACTTCTAGGATCTATAGGCAGTTGTACAAGCCCCACCCCCAAATCTGGCATCATAAAAAGGGATATAACATCCTCTATCAGGTGCATTAGGCTGCAGCACTGCAGCTTGGAGAGGCTGGGAGACACACTAAAAAAATGCATCCTCTAGAAAGGACATAAATCAATGGCTATATCTCAGGAGGATAAGCGAACAGCCTAAAAAAAAAAAAAAACCAGAGGAGAGACTCACAGTGTTTTACTGAAAATGGCATAAAAAGCAGAGGAAATGATTGTTTGCACATGTTTGCACTTATGTAAATAAAAACTCGCAAATGTGTTCTGGAATCTACCGTGTTCTCGGCCAAGTTTAGCCTCCACAGTCAGAAAACAAACAGATACTCTGGTTTGTGTTTTGAAATGTTATCTCTGTTTATGTACTCAAACAGCTTGGTTAACGTTAAAAAATCCTTTAAAACACATCATTTGTTACTGATGGCAGCAACACTCTGCAGACATATCTGTGTGAACCATAAATAAATTCAAGTGTCAACCTGAAATGTACAAGTTGAAATTTACATGTCAACCTGCTTGTCTAATTTCTGATGATGTCGCAGCCACAAACTTTTAAACAATTTACTTTTTGTACTGAGGTTTATTTATTTAAATGGTGTTAACCCCATTCCCACTATTTGTGCATTTCCCAGCTGGTGGAAAAAGAAACAGCAACTGCTGTAACTCGGAACTTGTGTCTAAGATAAAGAACTTCATTCTTAAGTACGCGCTGTACACTTTTCAGAAGTGTCTGCTAAGGGAATAAAATATTACTCCAAAACCAGGGTTTCATGAGACAAGGCTGATTCCTTCATAGCTTGTGGAATGTTCTAGAAACCCTTTTAAATAAGGAACAAGACGAAAGAGCATGACCACCTTCTGGTTCTCTCTTGCTGAGACAATTCTTCTTCTTCTCCCACAAAGAACTCTGCTAGGTCTGTTGGCGGCTGCCCATCCTGCCAGACAAAATAAGCATTTTATATATTTATCTCATTTTACTGCTATAAAAGTTCCCTGATGAGAAGAAAAACGACCACAGGGGACTAAATAGACCCATCTCTTATTACAAATGGTACAATGTTGGAAGCAGAAGACACCAGTGTGAAAAAATGTATAACTAGAACTAAAAGTTAAAAAGTATCCACCTGCAATAGTATTTAATTATTCAGTTTTTTAATTCAGCTGGTGCTTTCGTGCAAAATGACAATGTTACTAGAACAGTTCAGGGCAAGTCCCTTGCTCAATGGTACTACAGCGGGAGGTGGGATTCGAACCTAGGTCCTTTGTGCAAGGTGGCAGTTCTAATTCTTGGTAGGATATGCATATTTTTCCTCTAACTGAGCAGGTCTCCTGCTGGTGCTCTGGTTTCCTTGCACAATAAGGGCATGTTTTCGGTGAATTGGTGAGTCCAAATTGAGAGAGAGAGAGAGAGAGAGAGAGAGAGAGAGAGAGAGTGTGTGTGTCCTGCATGGAACAGACATCCATCCAAGGTATACCCTGCTTCACACACTATGATTCTGGGACAGGCTCCAGACCCCCATGCAACGCTGCACAGGGTCACGTGCGACGTCATCACAACCGGGAGCGCCGCCCACTGGGACATGACGTCACGCGCACGCGGCGAGAGGACGCAACCAAAGCAACTGACCTCCTTCATGTAGCGAAGGTAAATGGACTCGGCGGTTTCCAGAAAGCCCTGCGCCTTCTCGATTTCATCTCGCCCGGCCCACAGTATCCCCAGCTGATTCTGTAAACATTACAATTAAAGTGCGTTACTTAGTTTTAGCTCAATTCATTCAGTAGACAGTTTTTTTCAAGCCATTTTTTCCATCTTAAACAAGTTCAAGTTACCAAGTAGTAGTACGCCTGCTTTCCTTTTACAACACAACACACAAGCAAGCTAATTTAAATTAAAACGAATCCTTTAAACCATTTATACGCTTTTAATCTCTAGTTTGGTAAGCGAAAATTGCGACGTCCACGTTACCCTGGCCTGTATGAAAACTGAGACATTCTCCCGGGATACGAGACACTTGTCGAGTAGCTTCATGCAGTTCATCAAATGCTCTTCTCCAGCGGACAGCTCCTCCGTTTCCACATGGTTTACCCCCAGGAAATACTCTATCGCTCCAAGTCGAGCTGCTCGGAGGCCGGCCGCTGAGTCTCCGGGGTGGGCGCTCCCACAGCCCGGCTCTCCATCGTGATCATCGTCACGATCGTGATCCCCACCCGTTTGCTCACTTTCGTTGTCCTCGCTGTCATACCTCTTCAGAATATTATATATTTCCTTCAAAACCTCCCGAGCTTTGTATTTTGAGCGAAAAGGATCGTTTTCCGGATCTTTTTTGGATTCCACATCGGTTAGGTGCTGTGCTCGCCGAAATTTCTCGCAGACAGACCGCCACTCCGCACTGTAGGTTGAAGCCATTTTGTCTGAGCATGCGCAAAAAGCGCTCCGCTCTGCGCAAAGTCCGTAACAGGCGCAAAGCGTGTTGTGCCCTGCGCAAAGTCCGTAACGGTCACGAAACGGGTCTCATCTGCGCAAAATCCGTTAGAGACGCAAAGTCAGACGCCTCCACAGTGCACGTCTCGTTCTCATCCCTCCCAACATCGTCAGCTAGTGTGGATGGAATGGGTGGGAGGTAGTCTGTCAGTTTTTGCAATATCACTTTTGACAGACTTCTAACTGAACCACGTGCTTTTCGGTGTCTGGCCCTAACTTTTTTGTGGATGTATACATTACTGCCCTTTTTTCATATATGGTCATGTAACTGATATGATCACTCCCTTCCTATTAGGCATTTCATGTTGTTTTTGGCTGTAAGATTGCCAGAAGGTTTTCTGCTGCAGAAGCTGCAAAACTCATTACAGATTGGACAGAAAATGATGATAGTGATGCTTCAGATGCGGAATTCAATGAAAAATGTTTCGAAGACAGCATTAGATAGCACTTAGTGAAATATTACCAGTGCTGCAGGTGAGAATGTTTTGTCTGTGGATCAAGAAGAACAAGATGGTGTTTTTCTTTTGTCAAAAGATGGGAAGAATACGCGGAGTATCGTGGAATACCAGATGCAAAATAACAATTCCGTTGCTGGCAATTTTTGCCAAAAACCTGCTGTAGTGGATAGACTGTGCTGGTCATCTTGCAAAGCTCAAACGAATCATCCTCGCCTATGCTTCTGCTTTTTTTATTGGTACAAAACAGCGTTACTCGGATTCTGAACCTTTATGGGGTGAAAAATACACCTAACATGACGTAGTACTCGATTTTTATGCGGTTCGCCTAAGACAATCACACTAAACGTCGCATGTTTAAGTGGGGAGGGTGGGGGGATATATAGATCCACGACACTTTGCAGCACAGCGCAGCGCAATCCGGCGCGGCGGTTTACGGCGCTATTTACCCGTCTGCCGCGCGATTCGCTCTTTTTGCGTGAGTTACTATAGCAACGCTAAGCGGCGCGTTACCGCTAATCGGAACGGGAAGCGAAGCGCGCAGCGAGCGCCGGTGGCGCGCACGCATTCCGTTTGCAGCCTTCGTTAACTTAATGTGCCGCTCCTGCTCCGCTGCGCTTGGGAGGCGCGCAGAGCAGTGAGCAGCTCCGTTCTCCGCCATTTTTCGCGACAGAAACGTCGTCAAACGGCGCCTCGCAATGAAACGGCAGCGCAGTTTGCTGTACCTAGAATCAAGATGACAGCGGCGTATAATAAACCACTGATAAATAAGGGTTTGCAAAAAAAAAAAAAAAAAAATCGATACGTTAGCACTCGATGACAAAGCAATAATGCATGCTATTTTAAATACATTTTTTTTTTTTTAACGGGAAATCCCTTTGCGACAGTTACTGAGCGCAGAATCCTTGGTGCGGTGCTGATGTAATCAAGTTTATTTTTCATTATTACACTTACAGGTGTAAATGCCTATATTTTTATTGCTTTATCATTTTTTCATTATTATTAATAGCAATAATACACAGCAGAACATAAATATATAAAAATAATAATTATAATGTTGTTGAATTAATCATAGATTGATTACTGGGTGAATAATTTTTTTTCTAATTTGGTTTTTCTTCAGTTTTTCTTGGGATCAGACATCATCCGTAGCGTTTAGCCATCCACAGCTTCGGTCCTTGGCTCACGGCATAATCCGCACAAAAAGCACGAGAAATATAGCGGAACGTATTTTCACACCTCCGCCATGTTCTGTTGGGCTAACTGACAGGTTCATGAATAAAATCAAAGCAAGAAGAGCTGCAGGTTGATTTCCGGTTCCTGATTTTAGTCGTCTAGGGAGATTGAAATCGTAGTCAGAAAGTGCCTTTCCTCTATGAGGAGCACAGCTGTTATTTCTTGGAGCAGCTGCGGTAACCCAAACATGTTGTTGAGGAATTCCACTGTTTTCCTTTCAGAGACGTCTCGCGCCAGTGAGGAGGTATGGCCCCGCTGCGCGAGCGGTTACGAAAGCACAAATTCACCGACGCCGAGCTGGACGTACTCATTGAAGGAGTCACTAGGCAAGAAGACGGGCTGTTCGGCCTGCGGGGCATCCGTCTCACCGCGCGTGAGAAGTACGAGATCTGGTTCGAGATCGCGGAGCAGGTGTGCGCGGCATCCGGCATCCAGCGCTCCATAGAGGACGTGAAGAGGCGCTGGCAGGACCTGAGGCGCCGGACGAAGGCCAAGGTGCTGGAAGCGCGGAGACACGTGGCCCGCGACTGCCCCGCCCCGTCGCCTTGCCTCTCGGCTGCAGAGAGGAAGGTGTTTGACTCGCTGAACGTTCGCACTATAGTCAAAGATGAGGAGCGGAACCAAGCCGCATGTAGTCTCCCGGAAGGTAGGCTGGTTCCCGGCCTGCTCCATCCACGCAAGCTCGTGGCCTGTCGGTGTCAGAAATGGCCTGAAGCCTTTAAGATAATTTGCAACGATTGGTCTGATAAGGACATTGATTTTTTTCATCTTTTAAAATGTTTTCATGTCGTTTTGTCGGGGCGTTTACCGTTTCGTTATTTATGTTTATTTCTTATTATGTTATTACATTGTTTATACTTACATTATTTCTCTGTTTACAGGTTTAATTAAGTTAATGAGTGTTTTTTTTTTTTTTTTTTCTTTTCCTGATTTTCCCCAGACTTGTTCCTGGACACAAACACGGTATCGCCAGAGCAACAGTCGGCACCTCACGTCGAGGAGTCCTCGGTTCCATCCGTCCTTTCTGTACCAGATGCTGATGCTCCGCTCCCCGTGGCTCCGTCACGCCCTGAAGTGCCCATCAAAAACGAGGCTCACTACAGGTGTCTGTTTGGTGGCAGGGTCGAGACTGCGGTCCAGGAGGGACCCCCTGGTAATGCCACTGTAATAAACTCCTGTCCCGGGTTCAGAGATCCCCTCAGGTCCCCGAACGCGTCCTGGCCCAGACGAACAGCTCCACTGAGCTCCTTCGAGCAGCAGATCCTGAGGGCCCACAGGGAGCACACGGCGGCCCTGCGAGACGGCTTCCGTTCGCTGGCCCGGCAAAACCGCCTCCTCTACCGGGAGCTGTGCGAGACCAACCGCAACGTGGCCCGCATCGCCTCGCGAATTGCCGAGAGGAGCGAGGGTGTTACCGATATGGCTGACGAGCTCGTGGGTATCCAGCGGAGGATCGGCGAGAGCATCGAGGCCACGAATTCGCTGCAGGACCGTGTGATCGACCTTCTGGCTGCTCAGCAGGAACGCCCCGTCATCGTGCTGCCCAGTGGCAGGAGGGACAGCAGACCTGCTGCTCCAGGCATAGGAGAAGAAAGCACTTCCTTGCTGAACTGATGCGTTTCTTCATTATTTCACAGGATTAACAAAGTTATTGTACTTGAGCCTTCATGTACCAGTGGGGATCAAACTCAGTTCCTGGCTGGAACTAGATGCCGGTTTCTATTCCAACCTCTTTCCTTAATTATCATTTAGTTTTGGCATTTTGATTAGTATTCATTCATTTCTTAAATAGTTCTGATCAGTCGATTATTTGCATACAGTGTTTTACGTGCTTGTTCAGGAAATCACGAATTTCGTACAGTTTTTTTTTTTTTTTGTTTAAATAATACGGTAATATACAGGCTTCTTGTGTTACAAATATTTATTTTTACAAACTTTCAAAAATACCAGTATTTTTAGGTTTACTTACTTTTAATTTTTTTTCACTTGTCTGTTCTGAAATTGCTCAAAAATTTCGGTCCATCGCGAAATGAATACAGCCTGTATTTACGTGGTTGGCCAACAGTCCCATACATTATATTAACATTTATTTATTTATTTACATGTACACTTGGCAGTAAAATGCACTAAAACAGGACGGCAGTGGGAAACCACCCAAGTCAGCTTGCTTCCACCGTGTTTACAGCTCCTAACTGGTGTTCCTGACTGTTGGTGATCAATAACAAAACGAGGCATATTGCATATTTTTATGTGATAATCGGACAAGGATCGGAATAGGATTTCGTGGAGACAGCGTAGTTTTGTTTTCAGGTCTTTTAAATTCATCAATTTTAACCTAACTTGAATGGAACCCTGCACCGGACAAGCAGCTATTCATAATGGATAGATATACAGATGGGAATGGAAAAGTTTTTTTTTTTTTTTTAATTTATTATAGCTTTATCTGAACTTCATATCAAGGGAAGTGAGTTTCATGGTTTGTGACATAGTGGTAAAAATGGATTTTTGATCAAATTGAGTTCACGATCAGATTTCCAGTTCAAATTGTGTTTATAGACTGAGGAGAGAGCATATAGGTAATTTACCACAGCCTGGACTTTTTTAATCCAGGGTAATGTATTTACTGGAAACCAGCAAACGTACAGAATTCCAGGAACAGAGTTTGACAACCATGTTTCAGAAACTGTTCCTTATTTCCTGTTTCACGTTTTATTCTCTACTCCTTCTGCACTAAGAATAAATCTTGAACACCTTGGAAAGATTTCAGTGATGTCAGTTGACAGTTGCTATTGCGTAAAATGATGGCTTCAATTGTCCAGTCAGGGAATTTTTAAAAACAAATTTACATTTATTACACATGTGAGTTATAGACAGTATGCAAGCCACGAGTATAGTTACAGGTTATATTTATTCACAGTTGTGTTTTGAAGTGTCCTGGGTGCTGGGGGCATGGTTACAGATTGCACATCTTGCATTAATGATTATTTTATCAAATTTAAAGCTACATTTAAATTATGCTATATGTATATAATAAATTATGCTGTTAAACTGAATTTGCACATCTTGTGACATGTGCCTATGAACTGCATAACTGATTTTCTATATTGAATATATTTTTTGATAAATACAATATCTTGATCCATTAACTTTCTGTCTTTCTTTATGTAAACCTCAGCAAAAGTATTTCTTCTTTCCCTTTCTTTCCCCTTTTTTTATACATATGACATAAATGTGGGGCTGCTGGTAACTTAGTGGTTAGCGCTGCTGTCTTTGGACCCAAAGGTTGCAGGTTTGAATCCCATCTCTGGGTATAATGACCTAATTGGTTCGTCACACATTTACGCAACTAGATGTGAGCAATTCAGGGTACTACAGTAAGTGCTACCAAGGTTTTGGGGTGGACCTTTAACCAGCAACCTTCTGATTCTACAGCTGTGTTATTAACTGCTACGCTGTCTTCTGCCACATTTGCTGAATTATTCATTTCAAAATTAATTCATTTTTGTTTGCAAGTGTTCTGTGATTTATCGAGTGAGCTATTAATACATAATACCAATTGGGATTCGTTAAGGTTGCTGCATGTCTCCCTTCGCTTTTTTTTTACTATTATGGTGTTCTCAAGCTAACATTTTTATCTAAATGCCCTTCATTGTTCCAATTAACAGAATGTTTTAATTTTCTTATAAATGTATTTATATATATTTATTTAGGAACTGTTTGGGAGGCAAGGCAGGTAAAACGTCCCCGCTGAAGACTTCTAAAGCCTGGTTTTAGCTTTGACCTCAGCTGGAAAATCAAGTTTTAACTCAGCATTACCTCAGCACCATCTCTCCATCTTCTTTCTTTAGTGTGCTAGCTATTCCCGTGTACTGTCATGCCAACAATAACAACATGAAAAAAAAAAAAAAAAAAAAAACAGAAGCAAGAAAACACCAAAGCTGCCACACGATTGTTAATCCCTCCTGGAAACTTTCCAGGGGATTCCTCCGAAACCGCAGGGAAAGAGTGCTGTTAGGAAACACTACCCAACACGCACCGGCAATCGAGACAAGCCCTACATTAAAATGGGCACTTAATTCAAACCGTGGCCAGACGTGCTTATTTTATCTAAATTTCCATCACAGGGAAACCATGCATCTGACATAAGGTTCCAACTGGATCCCACACTGGCTCTCAAAAACACTGCACAAGGCAAGATTTGCGCTTCCTCAGATGAACCCCGGTCAGTTTTTCTTCCTCTTTCCTCAAAGAGAACCGTGCCAAAGCATTGGCTGCCAGAAGCTGTCACATTAAGGCGTGGGTGTTGTATTCTTGTAAGAGTTCAGTGGGAGGGGCTCGGCAAAGGACTGCTTGAAGATATATTCACTTATCTGGAAATTCTACTTCAGTTTTCAGGAAACAGGTACGAGGAAAAGTCAGTAACGCACCTCTGATGAGAAGACACGTCTCCATTCTGAGGTAAGGAAAGTACAGCACGGGGCTGCAATGGGTTTCTCGGACTTTGGGGGGGGCTGCATCTCCTGGAGACCGTTTTACTTAGACTTCCAGTGCAAGCTAACGGTGCCAGCTCAGGGAGTGTGTAGTCCTTCACGGAGGTGTTCTTCCATGGTCATCATTGCACCTTTACACAGTCGAAAAGAATGGATTAAGAACAGGACTCGACTGGAATGGTGGGTAGATGACATGGGGGGACTTTTAAAGATCTATTGATGACCACGCGTTCGTCTTCCAAGACAGAGCCAACGGCCGAGTTCAATACCTCATTAGATCCCTCACAGTTGGGGTCGTGCAGGAGAAATGGGACTCGCTGTCTGGGTCCCATTGGGTGATCCTCCAATGAGATGAGCAGCGGTGGTTCGGCGGAGGCTTTGCCGTGATTTTGACTGCTGACATGCTTGTCTTCGCCTGCGGCCAACACAGGGATCACTGTTGACAGTGGCTACGTGACACCTGTTGACCGCTGGGGTGCGAGTGTCCATGCTGGGTCAGATGCATCAGGGCCGAATGAGACTGCGACCTTGGTTGGAGGAGCAGATCCGCTCAGGAAAGTACCCTGGTGTGACATGGCTTGATGAGGTAGGGCACATTTCAACGCCAGACTTTCTTAGACACAAAAATTGAGTAATGGTGCAGTTTGGTCAAATAACATACATAAAAGTGTTGGACTTCAATATGTGTGTGTATGTGTGTGTGAAATTAATGTTTTAAATCAGAGGACCGTCAATACCGGTCGTGGAGGACACAGCCAAGCTCATTTTCCCATTTTCTTGGAAGAGCTGTGTGCCCATACTTCAGTGCCTGGTGAAAATTGTTCCACTGAACTGAAAAAACCCAAATTTATTTCCTAAGGTGCAATGAATGAATGCTTGTTCCTACACCTAAGGGTTTTAATTTCAAAATGGTAACACTGTTTCATATTATCGTTTAAGCTCGTATTCGAGCATGTTTTTCATATGCATATAGAATACAAACCCTCGCAATTAGTACTGAGGAAAATTGCTAATTTATTCAATTGATTGTCTTAACCGAGTAACCTTCAAACAATTGTTTGCATGCAAATTCTGGTTCGGTATTTCCTCAGCAAAAGTGTGCATGGATGTGCAATGTAGTCTCACATAAATGCATTTGTTCGTTTCTTTGCAGTTAATTCAGAATAAATTGGTAATACTGATTACCAATTAAAAAAAAAAAAAAACATGCAGGGTGTTCAAGCCTGTTTAAATCTCCAAAAACAGAAAATTTCAGAAGGTAGAATTTATCGGCGATTCATATTTCTGGCTAAAAGAATTTTTTTTTTTCTTGTAAAAGAAGTTCTTTCGAAGATATTACAGTACATAGAGAAACATCAGTCTAGTGTTATTGGTGCACTGTGCCTGTTTTTTGGTGGGAAACGGTTTGTAGGAGATAAAACAAAACAGTGAAAATGTACAATAACTTATAGAAGGTTTAATAAAGTGATTATGTTGCAGAATTTGATTGAACTACAAATTACCTGATAAAAAAGATTTGTTAAAATAAATTATTTGAAAGATTTTATGTACCGATGCAGCCGACCTCATGTTACTGGCACAGTGTGCTTGTTTTTAGTCGGAAATAGTCTGTAAGAGATGTCAAATAAAACAGTTCAGTTGTATTACAATTTCCAAAATGTGCAATGAAAGAGTTATTTTGCAATCGATTCAGACGATCCAAACTAAATATTTTCATAATCCTTGTTAAATGTTTTACAATATTTTAGTACAAGTGGAGCATAGCCATACTTTTCAGTTTTACTGTATTTATGGAAAAAGTCTGGGATACTTATGATGTCAGATATTTACGATTTTCACAAAGATCAAAGTTCGATGTCCCACAAGTATCATATAAAAAGACCCGTTGAGCAGGTGTTGCTCCTCCGCAATCAAGATTGTGTTTCTGTCACACATGGGCCTGGGTTAAAGTAAACGCCCGGTCACGTCAACAAGGCTAAAGTAAACGCACGCGCGGATCACAGCTGGGGCGTCCGCATTTTTACCGTTCAAGCCCCCGGTTTGGACGGTTCGCGGATTCGTTCAGGCCGCGCGCTCGGAGGGTGTGACCCGGGGGGTGAGCTAACCGTTCGCGCTTCTCCTCCACATCACAGACAGCGGGCGTCTTCCAGATCCCGTGGAAACACGCGGCCCGTCACGGATGGAATATAGACAAGGACGCCACTCTGTTCCGAAACTGGGCAATGCACACAGGTAGGGGAACAAGTCCGGACAGTGCCGGACAAAGTGCTCGAATCACAGCGTGACACTCACAGATGCTGCTGAACACACACGTATCAGGTAGCTCGTTGCTGCCCGGGGTGGTGATCCATCACTCTTCCATGACTCGTTGATAAAGCTGCAACTGTATCGGATTCAGGGCTTGTTACGGATTCTTGGCCTTTCTCCCTTCTCACACTTATTTAAACTGTTGAATTACTGACAGTACCGTTTTAAAATTTTGAGATAAATTTACGGACATCGTCTTTAAATCGCCTGCCTCGCCGAGGGCCTGAAAGGCGAACGTGTTCCGCAGTTCAACATGAACAAATCAGCTGACCCTACTGGACATATGAGTAAAAGGTCAGAAATGTCAATGTCAATGCAAATAATTTTTCAACCCCAAACTGGTTTAAATCTGCTTGATTTGAGAGGGATTTTACATACTTCATACCGTTGGTGGTCTATGTGAAAATATTTGGCCGAACAGCTGAAAAAGCATCTAATTTATTTGGTTTTATACGGTTGCCGTGGATTTTCTGCTACAGGTTCGTATTCTCATCTATGCGTCTCTTCAAATTTTATGTTTAACACAAACATTTGAGGAAAATAGTGAGTCATTTTCATTGCTTGTCTGTTGGCTGATAAGTTTCCATGTGAGTCATTCCACAGCCTCAGAAAACATGCACATTCCTCCTTGCTCCACATCGCAGGTTCATCCAAGCGGAGATTCTTAGGAACGTCAGATAACAATCCTTTGATTCTGGTCACGATCAAATGAGGGAACTTTTTTCCTTTCTTACATGCTCTATGCGGTGCTGGCGTGATTTGTTCTCCCACATTCTCCTAAAACATGTTTGGTAAGCTACTGTACTTGTTTTACATGTGCGGACAAGGGACATTAGCACTGCCAGCATGTACCGCATGGTCTGATTTGTGCAAGCCGGCCTTTAAATATACAGTATATAATAGTATACATAATGTATACCAGTGCCGTCTGCAGTGAAAAGCCGACACCGGAACGCTGGTCTTAGACGCAGCGTTTCAAAGAAAATGCCATATCTGAAATGGGCGAACAAAAAAGAAAAGTATAAATACGAATTGAAACGTGCAAAAGAAAATGAATTTAAATGGGAATGGGAATTAAGATTTGAATCAAAATGGGAAAATCTGAAATAAATGGGCAAAAGAACACAGACGCTGGAAAAGAGTATTATGGACGGGTTCGAGTCCTGCTTGGGGTGCCTTGTGACGGACTGGCGTCCCGTCCTGGGTGTGCCCCCTCCCCCTCCAGCCTTACGTCCTGTGTTGGCGGGTTCGGCTCCGGTTCGCGGCGACCCTGCTTGGGACAAGCGGTTTCAGACAGTGTGTGTGTGTGTGTGCGAGAGAGTCTAAGTTTTCATTGTTGCAGGTAACACAGGTATTTGACATGTACTATTTAAGGAAGCAGCCAACCGAAGGCTGCTTTTTTTTTTGCAAAAGAATACATCGACAGGTTGTCTGAGAAAGCTGTTTCGTTTTGGCCATTTTTGAACCCAGAGATGAACTTTAGGAATGCCAATTCGTTACAACCCAAGAAAGGACAATTAATTTGCTTTCTTCAGCAGAATAGAGGGTTTCAGCTGCGCTAACACAATTACAAAGGGTTCTCGACCATTACGACACTGGAGTAATGGCTGCTGAAAATGGGGCTTTGCATTCATATGTGAAGAATAAATGATAAATCATTCATTTTATGCAGTAAAAGCCATTTGCAGCATTTTTAATGATGTCTTGTCTACATCAGTTTAATGGTACCTTGATGAAAAGTATCAGTTCTTTCAAAAAGTACACTATTGGGTGATTGTAAACTTTTTATGCAACTGTATTTTTTTTTTTTTTTTTTTTAAGTGATGCTGGCATGTCTGCAGCATTTTTGGGTGTCATGTTCTGCGTCTTCGCACCATTCACAGGCAGGTACAAACCTGGCATCGACAAGCCTGACCCCAAGACATGGAAAGCCAACTTCCGATGTGCCCTGAACTCGCTCCCAGATGTGAAAGAGCTTCATGACCGGAGCACCAAGAAAGGAAACAACGCATTTAGGGTCTACATGCTGCTGCCGTCTGTTAAGACTCCCAAGCGAAGAAAAGGCAAATATCCTCATTATATTTTACATCAGTAATAGTTTGTCAGTCCGTTAAGACCTCTGTAATACAAATAGAGCAATAAGATCAGTGCTTTGCCAAAGGAATAACCAAAAGCAGAAACTGCACTTTTATTTTATGACCTGATTTGACCAGCACTTAAGTACTTGTTACCAGATCTGACACTGATTTTCCCACCTACATCACCTGTTTGTAATATGAGCTCAAGCCTTTGAGTACAGTGCCTGTGGGTGGTGTACAAAGCACCATTTCCCTTTGTAAGCAATTTAATTCTGAAGAATCGGGAGATACGCGTTTCAGCTGCAGTGGCTTTAAAGTGGGGAAAAAAAAAACATTCAATTTCCCTTGCCGAAACCCATGATGCAAAAAATTTTTTCTGACTGCACTTTTTACATATTTACAACCCTTTCCGCACATCTTTGCTCATTTACTCTCATGATTTTCCTTGCTAGGACTTAGAGAGCTCGACCTCGACGTGAAATATTCCGGAAGTGGGCTTTTCTCTTACTCGGATACAGTTCAGTCAGGAATGTGCCCCCCGCTGGAACCCTTTTCAGGTTGGTGGGGCTGCTGTCACAGTTTTATCATACTTGTTTCCTTTCGTTTCACATACAAGGGCTGCTCTCCCATTCCCACCTACAGTAAGAACAATAATAAAAATCGGAATCTGTCATACCTAAAGTGATGCTTGAAAGTATGTGAAGCCCTTGCATCCTTTAGTTTTACCACAAAATAATTATTTAATGAGAAACAGTCTTTCTCATGTAACATAATAGGTGTGTAATGACCAATTCCATATGTTTCTTTAGAGGAAATCATATGGGTAGTAGAACAAGTAAAAAAAAAAAAAAACTGAAGCCCAAGTTGCATTGATTAAACCAAGCAGGTAAGTAGAATCACGTGTGTCAATCATAATCAATTTATTTTTTAATTTATATTTATTAATATTAATATATTACATATATTTATATTTTTATTATTTTTACTTTAAGATTTTTAAAAAATATTTAATACAAGAATAAATGCAACCCTATAGGGTTCACATACTTTCAAGCAGTACTGTATGCTTTCAATGACAGATCTCCCACACAGACATTAGCAGTCTGACCTTAGTATATAGTGTAGATTACTGTTATTTAAAAAAAAAAAAAATACAGCAGAGATTTGGAAAGGAAATGATGACAAGTACCATGTTTTAAAGACTTAGGAGAGGTTGGCAATTGCCTTGATAAGTAAAAGTGAATAAATGGTAAAGTATATTCTGGAGGTATTGCTTGAAGATCTTAATTTTTTTCTGCTTTTGGTAATATCACAGCAGAAAAGGGTGCTTCAGAATATAGCCGTTCAGATGCAGCTGTAACCACGACTGACAAAGTGTCCTTCCTTTCAGACACGTTCTGTAGATACAGGGAGGGCGAGGCTGGGTACAGTCCCGGGTTCCGGTGCCACAGGGACAGTCACTCGAGTCCCATCACAATGGACGGCAGCCAGGACTACTTCCTCACACAGCTGCCCCTCCACTCAGATCTAAGCGGTAGGACCACACAGATCATCTGTGTTTGGGAATGCTTGGAAGGATACTGCTGAACAAGAACTTTCTGGACAAAGATTTCATCGTATTTTGATATTTCACAGGAAACATGCACAGTCCTGCAGCCGGTAATGAGCACGCTCAGGCCGTACTCAAGGTGAGGCCAGAAAGCACCTTTGTAATGTATGTAATCACTTGCGCACATGAGTCTTAACTGACTTTCTCCATGTTCATCTAGATAGTGGAACACCTGAAAAACACAGATCACTGGAATCAGTCAAATGACACCACCAAAGGCTGGACCGGCGTTTACGGTAGGGTCTCAACATTTAATTCTTAGTTCTTCTGACTCTCATGAGGATTTAGTTTTGCATCATCTGAAAAGCTTCCTTCTTGTTTTTGGCACCTGCAGGGGATGGAATGGACCACAGCGGACCTTTTCAAACAGACTACCACATCTATGGTGGGCAGCAAAGGCCTTTTTTCCAAAGTCATTAGGAAGCAGGTCAAGCCACAGCGTTATAAACAATGGATGCTGTAGGTAGATGCAAGAGTCAAGAACCCCAGAATCCAAGATCTTCTTAATCCATCCAGTGCAATATATATCATATCTACCTTCCACTATGTGGAATAGCAAAGTCCACAGTGGGACGCAGGGGGACCAAAAACTATGGTGCTCTTTGACAAACATTTGTCAGACTTCCTTTGGTAGACTGTGCCAGGACTATGGAGCAACCTAAAGGAACATTAGAGCATGTCAATACGTGTCCATAATGAAACCAGATGTTCAGTAGCTACTGTAGAATGGATGACATTTGTATAATGCGACGAAGGAAAAGTATTATGCTACAATTTTTCAAAAGTCTTTTATGTAACCAGCAATGTTTAGCATAAAGGTATGTAGTCTGTTTTTTTGTAACGTTAATTAAATTCACATTTTCTGTAAAAAAAAAAAAAAAGTCCACGAGTTTTGTTTTAAATACTGCTTGCATATAGAAAATTTCCTTCTGAAGCATTAATACCCGGGGGGGGGGGGGGGCGCGCAGCGGCAAGATGGGCTTGCTGGGTCCTGCTCTTGGGGTGCCTTGCGATGGACTGGCATCCTGTCCTGGGTGTGTCCCCTCCCCCTCCAGCCCTGCACCCTGTGTTGCCCAGTTAGGCTCCGGCTCCCCTCGACCCCACATGGGACGAGCAGTTTCAGATAATCCGTGTGCGCATTGGTACCCTTGAAAAAGCAGCAGGACAGGTTTGTTTTTCTTTCCATAATCACATTTTGAAAGGATCAACAAGAAACAACAAACTTACAACATTACGAGATTAAAATGCTTTATATCATCAGTCACTGTAACCGCATTTACCCAACAGATGACCTGGGGCAAAAAATGTGAGCAGTTTATAGTTCGCATTCATTACTGAAGTGGAAACACTTCAAAGGTACGCTCAAGACTGTTTTTTTTTTTTGTTTTTTTTGCTTTTGCTTCGGGTGATTCACATGAATTCCAAGAACGCTTCAAGGCACACATAGGGCAGGTGACAAGGGCTGCAAGAAGATGACTCTGTTTAACGTCTCTATGTGCAAGGGTAGAGTGCCAGGCCATGCTCTTCTATCAGCAGCTGATGCAGCAGGTAACAACTGACCTACATTTACTCATTTAACTGACACTTATCTCTAAAGCAACTTATAATGTCAATTACTGACCCATTTATTCAGCCGGGTGATTTTACTGCAGTAACTTTGGGCAAGTACCTTGATCAAGAGTACTACAGCGGGAGGCAGAATTCAAACCTGCAACCTTTGGGTGCACAGGTGGCAGCTCAAAACACCATGCTACCAGCCGCCCCTTGTAACCTGAAGGTTGTTGCTTTGATGCTACGAAGGACTCTGCTCTAGTATCCTACAACACAGTCTTTGCAATTGCTTCATTAAAACATCCAGTTGCATCAACAGGAAAAACTGCAACTTTTCAGCAAGATTCAGCCAAGCAACACGGCAGTAAAATCAGATAGAAGGAATTCAAGAAATGCTCTCTTACAGGACTTTTCAGCTCAAGTCTTTGAGGACTGAGTCATTTTTGCTTTGACTGATTTAACTCCCTTTCCAAGATCTTGGCATAAAATTCTTAGTGGTGTAATGAAAACTCATAACCTTCTGGTCCTAGACCTGCTATTGAGCGGCCGTGCCCTTTAGGATCCTCCGTATGAGTGAATAATAAAAAATAAAAAAGATGGCTGACTTCACATTTTAATCAATGCAAAAATAGTACAAAGACAGCTTGTCCCTGTAGGAGAAGGGTAACCCCAACTGAAGATGGGACGACTCGCTGCATCAACCCTAACCTTGTAATGGAGTGATAAACCTCTAGGGGTTATATATGAGCATAAACACACCTTGTAAATTTGTGAAATCTCTGAAATCTTTGTCCTGTGAGAAGCTGCAACTAGAGGACCATTAATGGAGCACCTGTGTTCTTACCAGCCATGTAAGACAGTTCACCATAAATCATTTATGAGCCGCTTATCTGTAGTGTTGCTTTGGCTTCCAAAATGAGCTTTTCCAGAAGTTGTAAGCAGCAGGTCATCCGTTAAACAGTTCTAAGAGTAAGTGTTCGCTTTCGCAGCAGCTCAAATTTCAGTTTTGAGGCACCGCAAAGCATTTGTGATTTCTTCCAAAAGACAGGATATTTTTCCAAACCGACACTGACGGAAGGAGTGTTAAACACGGGCAGCACATAACTACCTAAAGAAATTGTGCTTTTCAGGGAATTTTTTTTCGTGTTCGTACTTCTTACTGAAGGATATTGCTAAAGAAAAAATGTACTCTTACTCTGTTATATTTGTCACCCTCTTCTTGTTATTTTTAAATTTTTCTCCTAAAAAGTAATTGTTACAGAAAATGTTTTCCATGGATTTCATTGGACATTGTTAGTTGCCAATCACAGTCATTTTTCCATGAACCAATAACAGCACCCCTTTTCTGTCATATTACTCCTGTTATCGATTTCATTGGCCAGTTTCACTGGGAGACCAATCAAAGTTTAGTATTGATCCCCCCCGAATAATAATAGTTCATTCGCCGGCTTGGGAAAATGTCTAATATGGGGGACCAGGAGGTGTCATCACAAATATATTTTGTATTATAATTGCAGGAAAAAGTATGCCTATGAGAACTGTAAATGTTTGCACTAGTTCTGTTCTACAGAAGTATTCTTTCTGAAAAGGTACAGAGTACAGAAAGTGTTCTCTGCTACCGAGAGCTGCATAACGGGTAAGAAACAAGACATTAAGCAGCTTCATTCATCAAAGAAATAACTGATCTATATCTAATGCAGATATCTATAAATACTTACATCTGTGCCCTGAAAAAAAAGGGAACAATTAACTAAAGTGGAAAAATAGCTTATCTCGCAGGTTCGAATCCCACCTTGAGCAAGGTACTTACCTTAAATTGCTTACCTAGCTGTATAAATGGATAAATAATTGTAAGTAGCTTAACATTGTAAGTTGCTTTGGAGCAAAGCATGAGATAAATAAGTAAAGGTCAATGCAAATCTCACCGAGCAGTTCCAAGGTACGATTTCGGCTTTGTGCAATCACCGTTTTGACAAGCATTGGTACATATTTTTGTGACACTGCCCAAGAGAGGACATTCACTTGTCTTTTAGTGGCAATGAGTTGGCTTCTCTGCGCTGAAGTTTTCCTTGCCTGAACCCCCCTCAGTATCCAGGAAGATACTGCAACATGCATTCATTGGATGTTTCTGGGACACTTCAGCTATGTTTTAAAATGCAAGGCTGTTCCTGGCACTTTGATCTATCTATTCTTGGAATTTGTTACCATACCAGTTAATTGGAAGTGTTTATTCAACCATTCAAAAAGTCTTTGATTGATTTATTGGTCCCATTTTTTTTTTTTGGTGAAGTGCAACTCGGTTGTTTTTAAAGTTATGACATGTAATTTGATTATTTCTACTTGGCAAGGCAATTTTGTTATGGTCTACACCTAAAATTCCCTTTATAAATATGTGGCTCTCCCAAGTGTTAACTTTCTCCTGCTAGGAAAATTATTTCATCTGCATGATAATTCTAACAGTCCAGATTACCTGGATACCCTTTAGGAAAGTCAATGTCACACAAGCACCCCTGCTAAAATATTGTAACTTCTTGCACTAATTATGTACGTCATTCTTCCACAGCATATATTTGCAGCTTCTTGGTGCACCGCCTTTCGTTTTGTTTCTAAATCAAAGCAACTGGAGGCTTGACAGATTTTTTTTAAGCACCGAGAAGAGATTTTTCCTCCAAGTAAATGTATGGACAAGCACTTCCACCTTGAGCTATGTTGGTTCTTTACTCAACTCTGTCCATGAACCTAGGCTGCAAGCGTGACTTACACATGTAATAAGTGGAGGTAAGTGCTCCTGAGTCAAATTTAATTCATTGCAACTAAATGGTTTTCATGGTAAGGTAGGGTACAGAAGTTGTAGTTCTTTCCATTCACATCTTTGGACTGAATGCACAAGGAGAACATGCTAACTCGGTGCACACCGAGGTAGGTCTAAACCTACGCCCAACTGCACAGCTCAGGCACTGGGAGGCACCAACATTACTTACTGCACCAAGTCTCTTATTTAGACTTTTTTGAGCACCATTCTGGTACCCAACCTATCACCTTGGTAGCAAGAATACACAGAAGGCCACATGTTAAAAGTTTGAATTGGCATTTCAGAATAAAGTAAAAAAAAAAAAAAAAGCTTTTTAAAGAACACCTTTAATGAATACATCTCATTCACATGAATGGATATTTTCTAGTTATATTAAATACATGAATGCAAAGTCATTGACTTGTAGCAAACTGGTTATCAAGGCATTAGAGCCCCCCTTGAGCGTTTCCACCAGGGGGGTAAATAGAGAGTTCTCTCAACCACTGCTGGAAAAGTGGTGATGGGAATGTGGGGGTGGTCCAGAGCACCAGGCAAGGTCACAGCCCTTTAGTAATCGAAAGCCCTGCTGTGGCTCCGTTTCACACCGCCTCCTCTTCGATTATTGTTTCCAAAGCTACGGCCCTGACCTCTGCGTCCGGCTCCGCGTCTGTCGCCACGGAAGGAACGGCTGTTCCCACCAGCTGGCCGGTCCCCACCCTTCCAATTGCTTTCTTCCAGCTCCGGGAGCTCTGTGGGTATCGACAGCTGCCAGCGTCGACCGTTCTGCCAGACCTCCTACAAAGGGGCATGTGAGATGCTTACAGACTCCAGACAGGTAACTGCACCTACCATGTGCCACAGCTTCCCGGCAACATTCTGAAGGACTACTGTAGATCAGTACTTTGTGCCCCCTATTTGATACAAGTCTACACAGGGCTGCCTCTTTAGTGACACACACCTAATCATGTCAGCTGATTGTTTTACACACTGCAAAGGGAAACAATACCGCTTCCTCAAAATTTGCTGTTCAAGGCAGACCCAGTCAAGCAGCGTAACTATCAATGGAAAGAAAAATACTGCAAACCAATATTTGAAACCTGCAGGCAGTATGGAATACCCTAAAAACTCCAATTCAGAGATTCTGTCATACACACGGCTGTGAAACCTGAAGCTATGGCATGACTCTCGTCACTCGACTCATCAAAGCTTGGAAGCGTAAGCTGAAACTACACTGATGAGTCGAGAAATTTGCTTGCTGAAGGTGGCTGGGTTATAACTACAAGACCATGACTGATGCTCACATTACAAACACCTCTTTGCATCAACTGGATCTGTCACCAAGCAAGAGCAAATAAAAAAAAAAAAACCCACAAACCTCAATGTCTTTCGCTTTAGCTGCCGCAACATCAAAGCAGACACCCTAAAAATTAAGACATAAAAACACTGAATTGTATATGGGATTCTTATACCAAGTATCTTAAAACAGTCGAATAGCATACGATAATATAATCATTAACCTGTTGCTTTAACCAAAACAACCGAATAGCACCGTTAAAGTGAAACATCAATATTATAAATATAATTTAAAAGGACACAGAGGCATTAAATAACAAGAACTCAACTTTGCAGTTACTCCACATTCTGCAACTCGAAGTACTGAAGTCTTGATGTAGGACAAAAATATCACACCAGTCATTGTTTGTGCTACATCAACACTTCAGCACTAAGGACCCCAAATGCAATCTAAGCTTAACCGTACCTAGAAAAAAAAGCTCGCATTTACGCGTTTATACATACAGTCTTCCCCTTAAGGAACGTCATCCTCTGAATCTGATCATCAATCTCCTCTCCCAGTTGCTCCTTCAGGGCCCTCCATGCATAGCCGATGCTGTGCATTTCTTGAGAACATTTCAGCACAATGGTCTTGTATCCCTGAGAAGGCATCAAAGACCACACATTACATGTCACATTTGAGATCTACCTGATACACTGAAAAATGTTAAGAAACAGGTAATTTCTCCAACAGCTAACGAGGAATTCAAGCAGGATATAAACAAGAATATGGACCAGGCGAACTAACCACATCAGAGTTAAGGAGAGAGCGCTCCTCAAGGGTGGTGGCCCCAGAAATATGGGCGAGGGCAGCTGCCAGGGCTGGAACGGCCCCCCGTTCCTCAATCAGCTTTTCCGCCGCCGAGCGGAAGTACTCAATCACTGTAGATGGTATACCATCCAGGTATCTAGTTTGGGCCATATTAATAACAATTGCTCATATTCACAACATGTATGAGAAGTTATGTGACAAACTGCTTGCATAACAAATATGAAAATTCGTTTTTCTAAGAATCTTAGTTTATGTTTACATCTAGAAGGGAATAAGTTTGTTAAAGGTGCATGAACTCTTGGAAAAAATCTAAATACATCTATATTAACATAATATCTAAAATTAATTTTAAAAACGTATCAGCACACTTTGGACAGTAACAGCACAAAATTAAATATCACTTTTGTGCTTCTGACAGAAGCAAAGCATGTCCTGCTAAAAATTATGAGCGTACCGTACTGCATCTTTACTGGAGGACTTGATGATATCGTTGGCAGTTGGTACTCCAACTCGCTTAAATTTAATGCCCTTGGGGGAAAGAGAAACACTGTATTTAAACAAAAACAACTCCCTTTTCTACAATCTTTGTTGCTAAAGTTACTCTTGCCAGTGCCAACCCCTCTGAGTGAATGACCACAAGCACAACCAGGACAAGGACAAAAAAAGCTGGCCGTACAGACACTTACAGCTTTGTTCTCCACATATCGGAGTTGCTGTTCTTCTTTGCGCTGGTAGAAGCAGATGCATACACCTGTCCGGCCAGCCCTGCCTGTTCGACCTGATCGATGGATGTAGGATTCCACATCCTTTGTTGGGGCACAGAGATGATAGACAATGTTATAAAATTGACAGATTCACCTCAAATAAACCCACTTAAATTCAAGAGAATTAATCCTAGATTCACCACCAATCAACCCTGAATCCCCTTTAGTCAATTTATACAAAGCACAGGTACTAATGTTTAACATGTTCTGATGCTGTCCAATACAAAAACACTGAAAAAAACTCACCTTTGGGGGTGAACACTGTATGACCAGATCAACCTCTGGAATGTCCAAGCCACGGGCTGCCACATTGGTAGCCACCAGTACCTCAAAGGCCCCATTCCTGAAGCCTTTGAGCGTGATCTCCCTCTGCTTCTGAGGAATGTCTCCATGCAAAGACTGGGTGTTCTGTGTAATGTGATGTGCATTAGCAGTAGTCAAAAGCCAGAAATCAGTCCCGCAACCCACATATATCCCTTTAGATAACAGCATGTGGGACACAATTTACACTCATTCATTTAGCTGATGCTTTTCTCCGAAGTGACTTACAGTGTCATGGTACTTACAATTATTTACCTATTTATACAGCTGGGTAATTTTACTGAATCAATTCAGAGTAAGTACCTTGTGCTCATGAGTACAACCTTTGGGTCCAAAGGCAGTAGCTCTAACCACGTTACCGGCTGTCCCTACATACACTGAAACAAGCAGTTCACCAAATGATCACCGAACGATCGCCAAACCTTTGAAAAGGTAAAGATTACTATTAATTAGTCATTTTGAGCCTGCAGTGAGCGTAGTGGTTAACTGTTGCCTTCCACCTTGAACATCACTGCTTCAAATCACTAAAAATACTGTATTAAAAGCTGATTTCACAGAAAATTGTTCCAGTACGAACATCCTGCTATATAAATGAGTAAATCAAAGTAAGTTTCCTTGGACAATGGTGTAGGATAAATCAAGCTTAATAACAGTTACTGACACTTCAAAAGAGATATACTGTTTTGGACCATTACTACAGCAGTTGGAGTGAGGCTCAAACCAGCGACTATCAGTTTACAAGTTTGTGCTCTTTTTTCCGCTCCTCCAAGGCGAACTGCAAACACACAATAGCTCTGGAGGAACACTGTGCACAGGCAGGAGGTGCTACCGCGAGTACCTGCTTTATGGAGGTGTTGAGTGACAGCTCAGTGGCCTCTTTCTTGGTTTCGCAAAAGACGATGGTGCGTCCGTGGCTACCGCTATAGACCTGGATCACATCTCCGATGACCGCTGCCCTCTGGGACCAGTGACATGAAATGGCCAGGTGCTGTTTCGGGCAGAGGAAATGTGACTTATGAATGACAACCTCTCAACTTATATTTAAAATAAAGTACACACATTTTCAGAACCGCTTAGTAAAGAAGAAATGGCATGCAGTGCTTTCAGAACTACTGAGACCACAAAGAGGCGGGGAGAGAGAGAAATTTTCAATGTGGAGCCACTACAAATAGCCAAAAAAAAAAAATTCTGCTTACATCTGTCACTACTGGAAAAGGTTACGTGATATGGAAGCTGTCCCAAACTGGTCTGGCATGAAATTCTAAAACATTATTACATGGAATGGTATTTGTGTCAGGGCAAGCGTCAAAGGGTAACAACAGCTACGACAAGTCACATAAAACACATACCTGAATGCACCCATTAGCTTATATCATGAAGGATGATACATGTACCAGTACGTTTACGTTTATTTAGCAGACGCTTTTCTCCAAAGCGAAGTCCAAACTCTATGTAGTGTTATGAGCCCACACCTTATTCACCACGGTGACTTACACTGCTAGATACACTACTTACAATGGGTCACTCATCCATACATCAGTGAAACACACACACTCTCTCTGTGTCACTCACTCACAGTAGACAACTGCTAAGAACTCCTTCTCCTCAACAGTAATCGTTCCTAACAACAGTAAACTGAACATCAAAACACCTTTCAGGGGAGCTCATGTTGACCAGTATTGAAGCTCACAGGCCATCAGTGCACCCTATGAAGGGCTGAGATACCAGTTTGTCGACTCCCCGTGTACACATTACTGCTTCTGTAGAATTTCCTGCTCGTGGAACTACGAATTGGCAAATGCCAGAGACGATTCTAGAGAATTCTGAAACATTCCTTGCCTCATTACCCCTTTAACAAGATAACATAACTCCAGATAAATAGGAATAAATTAAAATTAATCAAATATGTTTAAAAATCGTGAAAGATTTGACTATACGCAACCTTATACAATTTCCGTGCCAGCCTTTGCGAAGTCCACTAACCGAGCACCCCTGGAAACGTCACGTTATAAAACTGCCCCGTCGGACAAAGCGCTGGAGGCAATCCTTTGCTATGCACACGGGGTGACGTACTTCCACGGTAGTGGCAGTCTTCTGTGTCTTCTTTCCGATGAGGTCGACGTGCTCGCATTGCGGCCGCATGTACTTCTTGGCCACATCGTACACCCAGTGGGGGCACGTGGCAGAGAAGAGCAGCGTCTGGGGGTTGCTTTCTGAGCCTAAGGCAACACAGGGCAACACTCCAGGTCAGGTCCAGTTCGCTCTGCACTGTCAGCTGTACCTAATTTACAAACTTTATACAACTTATTAATGCGAAGATGTTACAGTTAACAAAATGCTGGAAATCTGCTACTATCACCACAGCTGACTGACTTACAGGAATTCAGAAAAGAAATACATTTGTTCATTCATATTGTGCTTTTCTCCAAAACGACTTACAATGTTAAGCTACCTACAATTATTTACCCATTTATACAGCGGGGTAGTTTTTTTTCCTGGGACAGTTCAGGGTAAGTACTTTGCTCAAAGGTACTAAAGAAGCAGACGACATTTGAACCAGCAACCCCTGAGCCCAAAGGCAGCAGTCTTAACCACTACGCTACCTGCTGCCCCCTGTACAAAATTAAAAGGCAAAAATAAAAAGCAGAAATCAAGTAACATTAATTGATGCAGAGAGCCACTTATGAAGTCTGAGGTTGTTCATCCTTTACAACAGTTTTACACATTAAACTACTCATTGTGTGGTTAATTGATTTAGTATCACAATGCAAAAGAGAAGTGTCGGTGTCATCAAAATATTTCCACGTCTAAGAGCCACGTTTGGAGGCTACTTATGACATTCTTTTGACCTAAACAACTCTAGTGTTGGCAAAGCACCAGTCAAAACAAAGACATGCTAGTGATAACACTAGGTTGCTTCAGAGCATACTGGCATGTAATAGTAATTTAATTCATACCTACCTAGAC
Source organism: Scleropages formosus (assembly GCF_900964775.1). Taxonomy (NCBI): domain Eukaryota; kingdom Metazoa; phylum Chordata; class Actinopteri; order Osteoglossiformes; family Osteoglossidae; genus Scleropages; species Scleropages formosus. The sequence goes on from NC_041809.1 coordinate 6,719,062, forward strand.
AAACAATACCAGTAAAGAAAGAATTTTCTCCTAAGAACTTCAGTTTCTGTGACACCGTGGGGGGATGTGATAGTGGCATTTAAACACTTACGAGTTTTTGGGCAAGTTGTACAAGTATTAATTATTAAAATAAGTAGTCTGACTTGTCCAATAAATGAAAACAGCATAAAAACAGATGTTCCTATCACTGGCTCTTTTACATCACTTGATGTTCACGTGCAAATCTGCATGCATTTCCAATTAACCTTTTTTGTAGGAAGCTGCCAAGATCTCCTCCACTTGTTCCGCGAAGCCCATGTCCAGCATCTGGTCCACTTCATCCAGAACCACGTGCTTCAGCTCAGAGAGATTCAGTTTGCTGTTCTGATACAAGTCTTTAATTCGGCCTGGGGTACCTACTAGAATATCGATGCCATTGCGAATGCTGTCCACTGTTGGGGCACAGATGGGAGGGGGGGGGTCAACTCCCAGGTCTTATTTTACAGCCAACAGGCTGAACAGGATATAATTACAGACTTGGACCACATACAGCAGATGAGAGTACAACCATCTACAGCTCAACTATCAAGTAACAACTATCAAGTAATTGTTAAGGAAATGTCATGAAATCCTATCCATGCACATAAAAGAAATGGATCTTGAATTCCAACAGAACCCAAGAGCTGTACATTCAATCTACATACAAAAGCACTACATTCAGTACATAACTTGAAATGCAATTAAATATGAAATTTTACTCATTACAAAAATTTTATTTTACATTTAAAATACACATTCTGATTTTCCTACTTACTTTGGGGATTGTAGGGGCTGCCACCATAGAAACAGGCAACAGACAATCTTTTTGTGATATCTTTGAAATCCTTGGCAACCTGAATAGCAAGTTCTCTAGTAGGAGTAAGAACAAGGACCTGAAAGAAGGAAACAAGAAACATCTTTTCATCTACCATGACACACTGAAAACATTGTGCTGTGGCCCTCACAGATATACCAGCTGGTCTTTAGTGTGCTTATCTAATTCTACTGAAAAGTATTTAAATCTTGTTAATAAACCGATGCTTATGGTCCACTGATGCTTATGGTCCATTTCATAGCGATACCATTTTTCAGAGTTGGGTATTTTACTGGAGCAATTTAGTTTGATGTGCAAGCCTAATGACTTAAATTCATGTTCTCAAAATGTTATATCATGGCCTTGCCTTTGGAGGTCGCCCTCTTTTCCTGTCCACAGTGGCTGTCAGCCTCTCAATGAGGGGGATGGCAAAAGAGAAAGTCTTTCCAGTGCCGGTCCTCGCTTGGGCCACCACATCCTTCCCATCAAACACAGAGTTGAATGTCTTGGCTTGGATGTCAAACAGGTATGTCACACCTCGGGCTAAAAAAGGGGAATAATCAGAGTAAACAAATATGTCCATATAGACAGACAGACAAAAACTATTGAGCCCAAAGAACACTACAAAATATATCAGGATTATTTTTGCAAATACCTTGAAGTAATCTGATGGTCTCCTTCGAAATTCGAAAATTAGAGAAGGCACCCTCTTTCTGCTCTGGCGTCTCTTCCTTTAAAAAGTAAGTTCAAAACATAGTTAAATTTAATAAAATAAAAGTTAAATTATAAAATTTATAACAATGTGATAAAAATAATCTGTGATCATTGATGTTAACATAAATTAGCAGGTCCAGTTGTAGAAGAGCTCATCTTTCATTACTATTATTTAGACTTTTTACAGGGCATTGTAAATTATTTTATCCCCGATTAAAACTTTTTAAAACTGATTATAAATTCAACTCCTCAAAGCAAAGCAAGAAGATGCTGTGCCTCAGCGGCTCAAAAAGACCTCTTCAGCTGTGGCAGTAGAAGGGGTGAGGAGCAAAGCCCATGAATATGGAATGGTGCAACCTGCAAAATTTCAGAACTCATGTAAAGAAAACACTCAAGAGTTTGAGACTTTCACATCAGTAACTCACAACTTCTTTGTCGCTTTCGCTGTCGTTGCTTGAATGAAGAGAGGACGACTCTGTAGAACAGCCGTTGAGCTTACTGGGAGTCTGCACTGTGTCTCCATTGACTGCTGCCTTCTTACGTTGTTTCTGGAGAAAAATAAGAATTTCATAAAAGAATTCACAAACTACCTTCTGATAATTCATTCTTGCACTCCAAAGAACATGAAAGCAGATGTTTCAAATAGTTTAAAGACAGAAGAACATGACTTCTGAAGAACAAAAGATGTGCTGATATTAAAAGGACAGGAAACAGTAAACCACGTATCTTTCATAAGAAAATCTATAGTAATAAATTCAGGAAGGAATCATAAGCATGGCACAAATGGAACATTTCTGGATGGCTTCCATTTCATACCTTTGTTCTTTCTTCAGGGCCTGAGCTATTGCACTCAGATTCTGATGAATGTGATGGTGTTTTCATTAAAGGTGTTTCACTGGTACTACTCGATTTCTTCTTCTTCTTCGGCAACTTGCCATTGGCTCCGTGTTCCGTCTTTTTCTTCTTTGGGCTCGGTGGTTCATGCTCATCGGTCTCTTCATCAGCTGGCTTCTTCTTTCTCTTATCCTTGACCTTCTCTTTTTTTAGTTTCTAAACACAAAATCAGAAAAATGTGATGAAACTTGTAATGAAGAACAGTCCCCTGCCCTCGTTGTAAACCGTCTTCCATGTTTTCATACCACTCAGCTGAGTCTCAAACCACAACTGAACATAAGAGCTGTTTCTTTCTTCTTCATTTCAGCAAATATCACTATGAACCCTATTGTCCCAGGGTTCTGTTAGTACTGTCCACTGAAACGTTATAAAATGGGACAGATGGGAAATTGAGAAAATATTTACATGATATTTATGTGTTATGGCACAGAGACCTCTTTAAAGCTGCAATGTGACATATTTATGTAGATGACAGCTGCACTTCCAACTCAGTGCCTTGAACTGGTTGACTGCTATGAAAAGGTGCCTTTTTCATTGCATTAAACTGTCACAGAATCACATCCCCATCTAGAGGACACACACAATGTGTCACAATACAGGGCTTCATTTTTTCCTCCAATATCATTTCAGTTTTACATTCAACAGATTTATGTTAACATTCTAGTTTAACCACCATATGAATCATTCTATTTCATACCAAGTGTATTTCAGTACTGCACATATTTTCCTGTTTAACAATAATTTTGTTGCTGTGCTGTCCAGTATAGGGCTTCGGAGAATTGCGAAGGGAGAAAAGGCACAAGTTACAAACTATTCTGGGGAGTCAGAATAATATGAAGTCACCTACACTGCTGCTGTAACCATTTTTGCTTTTCCCCATGTACTTCAAATTGATTATGCTTTTGTTGTGTTTAATATTGACTTTTCCACTGTTTTTTTTCCTTTTTTCTCATTATTACTTTTGGTTTTAGTGCTACAACAGGGCACATGAAAAGTGTAATGTCATTTTTACCTTGATTTTGACCACAATGTCCACTATTCATGACACTAACGTTCCTCTTTACATCATGTTGATTATAATATAAAATCATTACATTGCTTAGTGTAGATACTTAGAAGTGCGCTTTAGGTGGTGTGAGCATGTTTATATGGTGGTGGTATGCTCTTGTACAAAAAAAAAAAGTTTAAAAAGTTACTTAACTGGATAAATCATGGATAAATCACGAGGAGCAGCTAAACTAAAAAATATGAAATAAAATTATTTATTTATTTATTTACTTCTCATACGGCTCCTTATCAGTTAACACCGTTTTTAGGGGAGCGAATTAAAGGCGCTGCGCAAGGAAAGCCTGTATTTAATAACCAGAAGGCTGGACTGGAGCGCACGAGGTTTATTTCACAGGGACCGCCGCTCTGCTCGCGACTAGTGGGCGGAGCTCCATGACGTCACCAACAGCTGCCATTTAAAACACGTGTGAACTTCTTGACATGACTGATTGTGTCAGACAAAGTAAAAACAAAAAGTTTTAAAAAGGTCATTAATAAATACCAAATTTAAACGGCTGTTCGATCTGTACAAGAATGACACAGTTTGACAGAACGGACGTTTTGCTATCAAATGTAAACAATATCACAACTCTAGACGTGCGTCGCCTTTAGTTCGTGAAAATAAACTTTGTGCAGTTGTAAGTATAGCGTAGAAGTTAAAAACATTCATAAAACGTTTAAACACACCACTAGCGACTAGGACCCTAGGAAAAGCGTGAAAGAAATGGATGGATGGACAATATTTTATTATACAAAAATCTGAACTAGCCGTAGTTTCCTGGCGGTGTTAGCACCCAAACTAGCTGGTTCGCTGCTAGCAGGCCGCCACTCTTCTTCTTCCTTGTCACATCGATTAATAAACTTTAAAATCTCCCTTGAGTAAACCACAGGTATCCTAACTGTGCGGAGAATAGATCATAAAAATTATGTGTCATGAAAAAAGAGGTCCTGCTCCTCCGATGTTTACACGAGGTGGGCGACACGTGCGCGACCGCGACACGACAACTCCGGTACGAGTTTCAGGCAGAATTTAATTTTTAAATGCCACCTTTTCCTACCTTAAGTGCTTTTTTCTCCTTTACGGTGGTTTCCTCGCTGTCATCCATCTCAGCGTCGTTGGTTTCAAGCACTATTTTTGCCGGCATTACGACTCAGATGAGCGCCCAGGCGGACTACAACGATTGAACGCCTCGAGCACGGACGCGAAAAGGACCGGAAACAGCGGAAACGCGCGTTGAGGCGGATTTCTCTACGGAGGGCCGTAAGGGTCATAAAAGTCCGACTGGCGATGTATCGCGACAAAAACTACATTCATTCTCCACCAAAGCAGTAACAACTTGCCAGGCATTGCGTTACATCAAGAAATATTAGCAATACAAGTAATTAAACATAAATACTGAAGGTATCCATTCAAATTTACTTGATTATTTGAATTAATTAAAGCTTTCTTAAGCCCCAAAATGGAAATTGTACTAGATTACAGCAAAATACAAAATACTGGGTGAGGATAAAATATCAAACACATCATATATATTGTCAAGTCCTGAACTGTATGTAGTGGAATATTGCTCCATTCTTTAAGAAGGAAATCCTTCATTGCAGAATGAAGGAGGTGGAAATTTACTTTGCACTCTATGCTCCAGAACATCCCATAAAGGTTCTGTGACTCTTAGGTCTGGCAATTGGGGAGGCCATAAAATGTATTATCCTATAATATGGGAACATCATGAGGGACCAGTGTTTGCACCATAGGGTGCACCTTGTCCTGTAAACTGGTCTCGGGTTCCTTGGCTGTTACATGACCATGCAGAACAATCATCAGACTACTTGCTCTCATGAAAAGGCTGCTCATACAATTATGGTTCCTCCACCATGTTTAACTATTAGTAACAGACATTGCGGGTTGAAGGCATCCTTTGTCTTTCTCCAAATGTATCTCTATGAAAGATAATTAATCAGACCATATTACTTTTTTCCATTGCTCAGGGGGTACAGATTTTGTGCTCCTTACGTCAGAATAGACATCTTTGTGTGTTGGCCTTGGATACTGTGCGTTTCCAAATCGCCGCCTTGCCATAAATATCAGTTTTGTAAAGCTTGTGACACCCAATTTTTGCTTTTAATCGTCAGAGGTGCAGAGACACACTTTTAATTGACAATTAACGTATGGATGCATTTGTAACTGTGAGTTACTTCAAAGTAAAATTCCTTTGTTATGACGTGTTTCTGTTACTTTGTCCACCCTGTACAGATGCACAGAGACGAAATAGGTGACAATTTTTTTTTAAAAAAAGGAAAAAAAAGTAACATTTATATTCTATTTGACATCACAAAACAGCAATGAGATGCCCACTTAATAATTACACATGCCCATGCTTAAACTAGCTCACATGTTCCAGGTCTAAATTTAGACTGGAATTTGACCGGCGTCGGCATGACGGAGGGCTCGTGCCCAAGCGCGAGAGCGCGTGGCCGGCAGCTGGTCGTTCTGTGACGTTACCGCGAGGACAGGAAAAGGGACAGGGACAGGGACGGGAACAAGGACGGGAACTCCCCCGCCTCAGCTGACCGCGTGGATGGCCATAGCTGCAGGGCGGGCGGGGGGTGTGTAAATGCACGTAGCCCCACAGGATCGAGGTCAGGGACCGTAGACTGGTACACGTACAGTGCAACCTGGGACGAGCTGGGCACCGCGGACGCGCTGTACCCAACTGTGCTCCCGTTTGTCGCACGTAGCGCGCTTGGATACTTAAGATGCGGCGCTAAAATCATGTAGGGAAGACTGAAAGTCGGAAGAAAAAGAGCATCAATACGCCTCAGAGTGAGAAGTTCGCAGCGCAGATGCCCGATGAACAGGCATGGTGGGAAGGGGGCGTGTCCAGCCCGTACAGTATTTCTGTATAACCGACTACTGCGAGCACTTGTGGTCCCCAATTCTTATCTCCCCGGAATGACAATAAGAATGAAATGGACCGTTACACACACATACTGCTGCATGAATGAAGTTACTATTCATTTTGTACGCAGCAGATGCCTGTGTGGAGGGCCATTTTAACACACTCCTTACGATCGAGCCACATTGATACCACATTTCGCTGATGCTTTTCTCCAAAGCAGCTTTTACACTGTTAAACTACTTACACTTATTTACCGCTGGCTAATTTTTACTGGAGCAATTTTGGGCAAGTACCTCGCTCGGGTACTACAACCGAAGGTGGGATTCGAACCTGCGCTCAACGGCGGAGGTTCGAAGACAAAGGCAGCAGCTCTAAACGCTACCAACTGCCCTTACAACAATATAGCAATAATAGTTCTTTTATCATATTGATAGTGTTAACATGTTACATTTTCAGCGAACAACTCGTTGTTATTCGTCATTGCCGATTAATGCAATTGATGTATTAAACTAATCACTTACTCAATCACTCACTTTCAATAAGCGCTTGTCCTGAACAGGGTCGCGGCAGTCCGGAGCCTATTCCGACATCACTGGGCACAAAGCTAGGGGAGTGCACCCTGGAGGGGATGCCAGTCCATCGTAGAGTAGCCGCACTTGAACACACCCACTCACACCCTATGGAGAGAGTATTCAATTCAATTCACCTGAACTGCACGCCTTTGGACTGTGGGAGGAAACCGGAGCATCTCACACGAACACGAGGAGAACACGCAAACTCCAACCTAGGCTCGAACAGCCTAGGCGCTGTGAGGCAGCACCGCTACCCGTTGCGCCGGCACGCCGCCCCCTATTTACTGATGTACTGTATTTAAAAACTTGAGCTAAACTGGTAAACCTGAGCAGACCAGACCAAACCACTCTTAATCTTCTCAGTCATATTTCCTAAACGCAGACACAGTTTAATCTCAGCCGTATTATTTCCATTGCGACGGACCAAACGGAACGAACACTATTAACGTACTGTAACCCAACACACCATACAGTACAGGGGTGTGACGAGCACGTGGTGGTTCGGGCACGTCCCTCAAGTCAACAACATTACGTCCCGGGAGGGGGCGGAGTTAGGGGCGGGCTCCAACGTCCAAAAAAGGATACGCTCGCGCTCGAGTGGGCCGTGTCTCTCCTTATATGGGCACGGGCGGTCCGACGTGAGGCAAGGGACTCTCCTGTCGGCGGCGCGCCGACTGTCACGTCGGGCTCGTAGTTCGAAAAGCCGTGTGATTGTTTTCCGGATGAACGGGCACGTACTGTCCCGCCGCGCGCTATATACCCGACACTTCGAGTCCAATTTCACTGGTCGCTGGATGAGTGCGCACAGCTCCTGTGGATACACAATTACGGTAAGATGATTATTTTTTACACATAATATTGATTTGATATTCGTGTGTGTGTGTGTATTCCGCAAGACCATCAGATTCTCCATCAGCCAGACTATTTAGATATGAATGTCATATAATAAATAATAACACAGCCACTGTAATTGTGAACCTCTGGAACACCCTCCATCACTAATGTATACACTTCAAAGTGCCTAAAACCTTTATAACCACAAGTGGCACTGGTAACAGTTCAATGTACTTTACTTATTAACATGACATCTGGGTTGCGTGTTGGTGTTGAGATTTACAAGGGAATATGTCCCAGCAGTAAACTGTATTAGTATCCAAGCAGCACTTTATATTTATGATTAAACTACACACCTCTGTCTGCAGCTGATGGCTTATTCCTCTAAAGCCCCTGCACATGTACTGGTCCTGCTGAAGAACCTCAACTTTCAGAGGGCGACGGGCCAATTTTGTGACTGTGTGATCCGACTGCAGCTGAACCCTGAAAAACTGTATTTGGCTCACAGAAACATCCTGGCCGCTTCAAGCCCGGTCCTGGCCTCTCTCCTGTCCAGTCAAGGGACACTGCTGGATTTACAATTTCCAGGCCTAACACATGAAACACTGGAGCTACTGCTGGAGTTTATCTACACAGGTAGCCTGCCCCCACCTGGCCTGGAAGACTCGGTGCACTCTGCTGCTGCCTGCTTAGAAATGGAGGAACTGCTGGATGCTCTTGACTGCAGGCGGACTAATTCATCTGAGTCACCTAAACACATGGAAGCGGGTAATAAAAATATTCTGTTTAATCATTGGCAATGCTCTCAGACACGTAGACAACAAGTTCACAAGATTAAGGGTAATGTGATGAGGGCCTAAGGTATATAATTTCTTATGCATGTTAGATTTTGGTAGACTGGATGAGTAATTTTCCAGTTACTGCTGTATATACAATATTAACTTACTCTTTAGCAATTTTTAAAAAAAAAAAAAAACCATGGATTAATTTGAGTAATCAGGTTATTCTAGTTCCCAACTCTACCACTGCACAAGCACAAAGGTAGAAGAGTAAAGTTACAGAAGCACAATCAAATAACGTGGATGATGCAGAAAGCAAAAACATGCTGAACTGAAACAAAGGCCCCATGGATGCTTAAAGATGCTACATGGTTCATTGTGCATTTTTTGTGCTCTTGTAATTTTTAAATCTATTTTACAATGTTCTATGCATCTATTAATATGTTATGTACCTCAGTAAATATTTTTCTTTGTATCTGTCATTAAGTGTCTGTAAGCATGATTTAGTACACAACAGTTTATATTTTTTAATAAAGCTTTTTACATCACAGGAATGTATCTGTTTTACCATAGTGGAAACAACACAAATAATAATAATAATAATAATAATAATAATAAAAAAAAGAGGTCAGATGCAACCCAGTCACATAAAGCATTCTGCAGCCATTGCCTTTGTGATCACAGGTTAAAATACACTTGAAACACATTTCAAAAGATTATGTTAACATTTTATCTTCCAGATGAAAATGCATCATATCTAGAAAGTTTTGTCGAGGCCCAGGTGACAGGAAGGAACAACAAAACTGCATCTCACTGCCAGGCGTCAGAATGGAGGAGGCAAAGTTGTGAGGTTGTTCCTGTGATACGCCACGCAGGTGACCCGAGTCACAACTATGATGGCTGCAACACCAGGAGAAAGAGGACAGGGGGCTGTGGAAAGGAGACCCCTCGATTTGGACTTTCAGCACAGCATGATGGATTATCAGATGCCACAGGGCAGGAGTCAGTTTTGCATGGGACAAAACATCTCAAATATTGTTCTGTCATCAGAGACACTGTAAACGACAAATTTCTAGACACTCTGGATGAAACACCGCATCCACACGCTGCTATGAAGGAAGATGTGAAAACAGAAGTGCATATCAAAGGAAAAAGTGTCATCGTGAACACTATGCATTCAGAAACTGCCAATGTGTGTGTCTATACAGTCCACACTAAAGCTGAATGCTCTCCTCTGACGCAGAGTAATACTTCCACTGAAATTAGTTCATTAAGGAACTCCATTGACCAAGAAGGGACATCTGATCAAGAGGCTGTGGATACTTCTTCACACTCAGATAAAACTTCTGATGTTAACAGTCAGCACACGCTTGAGAATGGACATTTGGCAGTCATCAGTCAACTTGATAGCAAAATCTGCAATGTAACATCTCCCATGCTCCACACAGCTACCGTTGCCCAAAAAATACTTGGCAATGCTGATGGGCAAACAGCTGTGGAAAACAAGTATAACTGTTTTGTAGAAGACTGTGAATTGTCTTCAGACTTCTCTTGGGGTCTGGAAAAAAAAAGCAGTGATTGCAGACAGACATGTGTGCAACAATGTCCAAAGAGATCCATTACCCCAAATCCGCACCCATGGATTATAACGGCCAACTCTTGCACAGAAAACCATGTGGTTTCACAAAAGATTACAAAGCCAGTAACATTCACAGAGAGCCAACATGGCACCCAGAGAGACACTGGTCTGAACATACCAGATAGCGATAGAGAAAAAGAATATTTTTTCAGCCAAGAGAAAAATGAAATGTTAGACTACAAGGGCCAGGTAACCTATCATTACCTTCATAGCCGGCAACGGGAAGAAATGAGCAACTTGGAAGATGAAGGCCATGATGGTGCTATGGCGAACGTAGATGACCATGCCAGAGAGGATTCCCGCATTTCACCCAAGCACCCAGCTATGGATTCCAGTGAGATTATGGAAACCACAGAAGGCTCCAGCAACTGTTCCAGTGCTCAGATCAGTTCCATCGGCCTTGTGGGTGCCCAACAGTACAGATGTGCAGTGTGTGAGAGGGATTTCAGCCAGCGAGGCTCCCTCAACCGGCACCTGCGCTCTCACCTCGGGGTAAGGCCATACTCCTGCCCCCGGTGCCCCATGACCTTCTCCCGACAATACCGTGTCCTGGAGCATCTGCGGGTGCACCAGAGGAGCTGCCATGGGTTCCAGAGGACTGGGCCCACGTGATCGACAAGTGACATCGCTGCCTTGCACATCACATCCCCGTACATGTCAGGGGCTGCAGAGGTTGTAGTAAACCGGTGTAATTCTCACCTTGTGTCCTACCCTTTGGCCTTATGAATACTTGTGGGTGTTTCTTTGTCATTCTATGAATGGGTGTTCGTTTAAGGAAAACCCTAAACAGAAGGAGAATTCAGTTGCAACAGGTTGTAACAAGCAATTTTCAATTACTACCTCTGCCAGTAACTATAAATGCAAGAACATTCATTTGCCATCCATGGTTTTAAATTTATGTCTTTTAGTAATATACAGTATATATGAAAATATAGTGACTTTGTATTTTGAAACATCTCACTGTTCAGAAGACATGGTGCCTACAATAATTTAATTCTTTGATCTCTGCATACAAGACAAGTTTCTTCATTTACAGTTGACAACAAACCATATATGCATACTCAGCCACATACTACTGGACTACTTGATATAGTGTAAATTGACAAATATTACTTATAGTACTTCAAAAATTGAATTTTATTGTAAAAATGATTACAGTTATATTTTTCCATTTTGCAAGTACTACAATCAATAGATGCAAAAATGTGTACAAGGTTACTAAAAAGACAAGATTCAAATTGAATCATAAACAAGACTAAACACAAGTGTGGGCAATGGCTGCTGACAAACAACCTACAGAGCATAAACTTGTCAACAAATGATAGCCAAAGACAGCAACACAATTAGAAGTATGTTTGATGGACCAATTCCATTTCAGTGGTTTTTTTCTGCACTTTTGAGACCTAACAAAAGAAGTATTTTGTCAAGAGCCACATAAGCGTACTTAAAACTAACTGCAATAGTAAGCAATTTCCATCTAATTAGAATATTGAAGTGTCCCATGTTTGGCGGCTAAATAATTCCACAAACCAGTGGTAGCATGTAGCACAGTGGTTAGTGCTTCTACCTTTGGACTCAAATGACCCCAGTTTGAGTCCCACCCCTGGTGTAATTTTTCTGAGCAAGGTTCTTATCCTGAATTCTCCAGTAAAATTGTCCAGATGTGTATTTGGGTAAATCATTGTGAGTACCTTAGCATTGTAAGTTGCTTTAGAGAAGTGTCTGCTAAATAAATGCAGACCCGTGTTCAACATGGAACATATATGCATGAATTCATATTTCTGGTGGGGATCTTGCTTCATCCCATGCAGTTCCAATAGTCTTTTAAATGAAATTCATATGCCAATTATTAGTAAATGTTTCACAAAAAACTAACAGTTTTTGTAGGAATGAATATCTAGCATTTACATATATGATGACTACTTTTGTAGATGCTAATATGCAATTTTCACATTACTGTAGCACTGGGTTTTTGAGAATATTTTATATATAGTGTTGTGCGAACATATGACCTTTTTGTATGCTCTCTGAACATAATTAATTTGAAAGCAAAATGCACTTTGTTTTACTTAGTAAATACAAAATATTATGTATGTACCGATAGAACTCCATTATCCCAGTTTATGAGCCCTGAAACAAATATGTAAAAAAACTGAATTAGAACAAAGTAATATAAACTTCCTGATGTAGGGGAACCCAGACTGATGGCAGAGGCACCACCAGAACTATCCTGCAAGCGATATTATCTTGTGTATTCTTATTTTTCATGAAACACTAAATTGCATATTACACTCCTACCTTTTCATTTTCAACCTGATTATCATTTTTTAAAATCCCAAATCATGAATTAGGAAGTTATACTGTTAATAATTATTCTATACAGTATAATTTGAGTAATACTACTGTATAAGCCTTTATGCAGCTACTTGTGTAATGTAGACATATAGTTCATATGGTGGAATGTGACAAATTAACTGTGCTTTTGAATGAGTTGTCTGCATCCAAGTCTCTCTTTCTGTTGATATAAAGCACTCATTGTATCCTTATCTGAGATGCATGTCGCTTTCAAGAAAAGCTTCTGCTAAATGAATAAATGTGAACATTATAACTCAGTAATGGCAGGTTATAAGTCTTATGAAATACCTGTCTGCCTTGACAGATTGTGTTATGTGCCAAGTGCTGAAATAAGTTTATTTATGTAACCATATTTGGTAAAAACATTTTTTTTTTTTTTTGCTCTGGACCATTTAATAATTATTATTAATATAAATGGTAAGTTAGACCCAGATTACATCAAATTTAAGAAAAGCAATACATTACTCATGTAAACTGTGATGAAGATTATGTTGGTGTATATTATTTCTAACGTTAATGTATATGAAAGTGTTTTTTGTTTAAAACTAACAGGTACAGCAATTAAAGGTGTCAAAATACTGCAACATTTCCAGCGTATTTGCTTCCAAATAGTGATTTTATCTAAATAAAAAAAAGAAATAATGAAACATGAAAGGAGTCACACAACCTTGCTTGATGTCTTGACTTATTGTGTTGGGCGATTATGCATTACAACAATTGCCTAGAAAGAAAAGAAGAGTTCATTTTATGACAGCCAGCACAATGATACATTGGATTTTTGTTCTGAAAAAGTCCAAAGTTGTAATTGGTACTAAAAGAATTAATCTATCTGCTTAATGTAAAACTGTGTAGCATTCTTGTACATACACTAGCAATAAAACCAATGGATGACAACCAGTGATAATTTGACTTTTAGAAAGAATGGATATTATGCCTGCCCTAAAAAACACTTGCAACAATAAGACTGATAACTGACACCTAGGAATTCATGCTGTTCTTATAATACGTAGTATGTAGTCTGCACCTGAGTTCTTGAGGACCGCAACCCAGCTCTGGAAAATGCGCTCATCACAATTAGAATGACCATGCCCACTACGCAGTAGATAAGGAAAAGCACCTGCAAACACAAAATCTGATCCTATTAAAAAAAAAAAAAAAAAAAAGTATGAGTGTAAGTCACCAGTCACTGTCTGGATGTTTTTTCTTTTTCCTGAGATTAAAAGAATCCATTTTTATGTAAATTGTCACTGAACAGGATTTGTTACACAGCTACCATACCTACTTAAGTCTGCTATGATCAGAAACCTTCAGAGATATTAGATTAATATATATGTTCATTATTGATATTTCAGAATTTTCCATCCATCTTCTGTCCCGCTTGTCCTAAAAGGGTCGCGGTGGCAGCAGGGAGAGCAAAGAGGCCCAGCCGCCCCTGTCCCCCGCAACTTCCTCCAGCTCGACCTGGGGTATCCCCAGCCGTTCCCAGGCCAACCGTGAGATATAATCCCTCCAGCGGGTCCCGGGCTGACCTTGGGGCCTCGTCCCAGTTGGCCGTGCCCGGTATACCTCCAAAGGGAGGCGTCCGGGGGGCATCCTTATCGGATGCCCGAACCACCTCGACCGGCTCCTCTCAACGCGAAGGAGTACCGGCTCTACTCCGAGCTCCTCCCGGATGTCCGAACTCCTCGCCCCGTCACGGAGAGCGAGTTCCGGCACCCTGCGGAGAAAACTCATTTCGGCCGCTTGTATCCGCGATCTTATTCTTTCGGTCATCGCCCGGAGTTGATGACCATAAATGAGGGTAGGGACGCGGATCGACCGGTAAACGGAGAGCTTCGCCTTATGGCTCAGCTCCCCCTTCACCACTACAGACCGGTACAGCAACCACATTACCGCTGCCGCTGCTCCCAGCCTGTGGCCGATCTCACGCTCCCTTTTTCCCTCACTCGTGAACAAGACCCCAAGATACTTGAACTCCTCCACCTGGGGCAAAAACTCTCCCTTTACCTGGAGGGGGCATACCATCCTTTTCCGTGAGAGAACCATGGACTCAGACTTTGAGGTGCTGATCCTCATCCCCACCGCTTCACACTCGGCTGCAAAACGTTCCAGTGCGTGCTGGAGGCAGCCATGTGACGGTGCCAAAAGGACAACATCATCTGCAAAAAGCAGAGACGTCACCTTCCGACTCCCACACAGAATGCCCTCCTGACCTCGACTGCGCCTTGATATCCTGTCCATGAAAACCACAAACAGGAGTGGAGACAAGGCACAACCTTGGCAGAGTCCAACACCCACACTGAACAGGCCTGACTTAATGCCGAGTATGCGGACACAGCTTTCGCTCCGTTATGTACAAGGACCGAATGGCCCGCAGTAGTGGCCCCGGTACCCCATACTCCCAAAGCACCTCCCACAGAATTTCCCGGGGAACACGGTCATAGGCCTTCTGCAAGTCCACAAAACACATGTAGACTGGATTAGCAAATTCTCATGCCCCTTCAATGATCTGTGAGAGGGTAAAAAGCTGCTCCACTGTTCCATGGCCAGGGCGGAATCCGCATTGTTCCTCTTCAATCTGAGGTTCAACCATCGGCCGGAGCCTCCTCTCCAGCACCCCGGCATAGACTTTCCCAGGGAAGCTGAGAAGTGTGATGTCCCGATAGTTGGCACACACTCTCCGGTCCCCTTTCTTAAAGATAGGAACCACCACCCCAGTTTGCCAATCCAAGGGCACTGTCCCCGAGGTCCATGCAACATTGCAGAGACGTGTTAACCATGACAGCCCTGCAACATCCAGGGCCTTAAGCATTTCCGGGCGGATCTCATCCACCCCCCGGTGCTTTGCCACTGTGGCACTTATCAACTACCTCAGTGACTTCCACCAGGGAAATGGACTCTGACAGCCCGAAAGCCTCTGGCCCTGACTCCTGTAAGGGAGGCATATCACTCGGGTTTAAGAGTTCTTCAAAGTGCTCCTTCCACCTCCCGACAATGTCCTCATCAGAGGTCAGAGTTTCTCCACTCCTGCTAAACACAGCCTGAGCGAAACTCCTCCAACCCCTTCTGAGCTGCCGGATGGTTTTCCAGAAACTCTTTGAAGTCGACTGATAGTCGTTTTCCATGGCCTCTCCGAACTCTTCCCATGCCTGGGATTTTGCTTCTGCAACCGCAGCCGCCTTTTTCGCCTGCCAGTACCTGTCTGCTGAGTCAGCAGTCCCCAGAGCCAACCAGGCCCTAAAGGCCTCCTTCTTCAGCTTGACGGCTTCCCTCACCACCGGTGTCCACCAGCGGGTTCTCGGGTTGCCGCCCTGGCTGGCACCAACAAGCTTTTGGCCGCAGCTGTGCCTGGCTGCTTCCACAATGGAGGTTTTGAACACGGTCCATTCAGACTCCATGTCCTCTACCTCCTCCGGGACATGGGAGAAGCTCTCCCGGAGGTGTGAGTTAAAATCATTCCGGACAAGGTCCTCTGACAGTCGTTCCCAGCACACCCTCATTAGACATCTGGGCCTACCGGGTGTGTCAATCAGTTTTCCCCGCCATCTGATCCAACTCACCACCAGATGGTGATCAGTTGACAGCTCAGCACCTCTCTTCACCCGAGTGTCCAAAACATGTGGCCTCAAGTCAGAAGAAACGACTACAAAGTCGATCACTGACCTTTGGCCCAGGGAGCTCTGGTACCAAGTACACTTATGAGCATCCTTGTGCTCGAACATGGTGTTTGTTATGGACAAACCATGACTAGCACAGAAGTCCAATAACATTTCACCATTTGGGTTCAGATCGGGCAGGCCGTTCTTCCCAATCACCCCCCGCCAGATTTCCCAGTCACTGCCAACGTGAGCGTTGAAGTCCCCCAGCAGGACAATGGAGTCCGTAGGTGGGGCCCTGTCCAGAACCCCTCCCACCCTCTCCAAGAAGGTCGAATTGGTGTTTGTTGCATAAGCACACACAACAGTCAAAGTTTTCCTCTCTGCGACCCTAAGTCACATTGAGGCGACCCTCTCGTCCACCGGGGCAAACTCCAGCTGTATGGCAGCCAGCCGGGGGCTTATGAGTATCCCCACACCCGCCCGGCGCCTCTCACCTCGTGCAACTCCTGAGTAGGAGAGGGACCACCCCTTATTGAGGAGTTTGGTTCCAGAGCCAAAACTGTGAGTGGAGGTGAGCCCAACTATATCTAGCTGGTATTTCTCAACCTCCCACACCAGCTCCGGCTCCTTCCCCCCAAGCGAGGTGACATTCCACGTACCAAGAGCCAGTTTTCGTCGCGAGGGGCCCGTGACGCCATGCGCCACCCCGCCCCCTCCCTCTGCCAGGTATACAGAATTTTTCAGTGGTTTTTAATTCAGTTGTACTTAAATATTTTGATTAAATTTAAATATGACACTTTTTTGAGGAGGAGGTCTATTTTTGGCATGCATCTGCCATAAATTCCTCTGTTTATTATGTGTGTTATACATTTTATTGTTTTGCTTCTGGATAAAATCAACTTACATATATTAATACAGACTTTTTAAACAATAGTTTATCACTACAGTCTCCAACAGCAGCAATTTAACAAGCAAAAGTAATTTATGATGAAGCTATTAATCATGAAAGTTTTTATGCCACATAAAGTTAGTAGAAAGAAAAACAACTACAAGGAAGCTACTGAAATTATAGCACAAAATAAACATTTGAAATATCAGGGCACAGGAAGATATACACACCGTATGGTTTGATTTCCAAGCATAATCCTCATCTGTCATGTTAGACTTGATGGGAAAACGGTAAGGGCTGTAGAAACTATGGATTCTGAGAGAAGTAACAAAAAAGAAAACGAAGGCCACGAATGCTCCAATTATGGAAATGATGCTGACTGCCAGGCTTGCGGTTACCTTTGAGATAAAGAAATAGAGATTCCAATTCACACTTTACTGAGAGATTGACAGTTTATTTAACATTACTCTCAGAAAAAAAAGAGTAGCTGGCTTTGGGCATACTGTCTTAGATGTGCAATATCTCATTAATACAGAAAAAAAAAAAATTAGCTTTACAAAATAATAATACAAAGTGTCAATACTGATAACTGCATATTATGGATAGCTATATATATTTGTAAGAGACTGACACTTCAATTTAATGTTTGAGTTCTTTGTAATTCTGTCTGACAGCTAAAATACATAATCAGAAAAGAGAAGTTAAAGGGACTGCAACATCTCTACATTTAGTCACAAGATGGAGACAAAGCTTATTTGAATTTAGAAAAAACATTTAGTTGCAAGTGATCACAAGTGCAAGTCAGATCTTACCAACTTCTTGGATGTGTTTTCGTCAGACAGGATGTACAGAATCCCACTGCTGATGAACTGCAGGAATGCATGGAGACGGAACAATTACAAGCAATAGTACTGGACAACAGGAACTAACTAAAATACCCAGATTATCTGAAAAACCATCAGTCATCACAGATTATCACAGTGATAATGTATACAGTCATCCCAATATAATGGCATTAATTTGTTCTGTGAAATCCCTGTTTGGCGAATTCTTCTTGTAAGGGGATCGAAATAACACTATTTCTCATTGGAAAAACATAATGGTAATTTGATCCTCTTACAGTAATTTCATAGAATAAATTAACTGGTAGGCAAGGGATGAGTATATATTTACAAATCTGACAATTACCACATTTTATTTACAGTCTGGTTCAGGTAAATATTTGATGTTTATCTGACCAATATACACAACAAAATGATCATGATGAAAAATTGGTGAAATTAATTATCAAAAATGGATTAAAAATCAAGGTCTACTCAGCAGGCTACACAGGTTTCATTAGCAGCAATAAGAGTACAATGGTACAAAAGGCAGTAGATTCTCAAGGAAGTGAAATGCATTCAAGAACAAAACATGTAAGAAACCCAGAATACCATGATTCCAAGCCAAAATCCAGTGTAGTAGGTAGCGGCGCTCTCCAGGACATCTAGCTTCATTGGTATCCCAAGTAAGAACTGTGAGCCACCAAGGAACAGCATGACGATCTGAGCAAGAACAGAGCAATAGTGGTTTTATAAGTTCTTAGCTTGAAAATAACACTAATTGAGAACTTTTCCACGTTTTACGGAACGCCTTGGTTCATTTCATGACCACCTTTCTTGCTGCAGAAAAGGTCTTTTAATCAGAAATAACCGTTTATAAATTTGAGGACGGCAATGCTATCATTTTCAGTTTTTTGACAAACCGGAAAAGCTTTTTGCAAAGTCCAGTTCAGTTTCCACATCCTCCTGGCGTTTGTATGGATTTTCTCTCACAGCCCAGAAGGCATGTGCTTCAGTTTTACTGGTGACTCTGAATTGCCTGTAATGTGTGTGCCATCCATTCCATTGAACCCTGCCTTTTTCCCTATGTTTCCAAGACAGGTTCTGGGTAGCTTTGAATTGTACAAGCAGGTTATTGATAATGCATGATTCAGTCTACTATTAGGACTAGGTGTGAAGCTGTAGCTGCCCACATCCAATTCAAGACTCTGGTTACGGCGGCCTACAAAACCATCAACGAATATTTGCTCCCTGATATTTACAAAACCTGATCACTCGCTACACCCAAACCAGATTGTTATACTCCTTTACCTCTGATCACTTGGTGATCCCACACACAAAAGATCCTAAAAGAAAACATCAAGGTTTCTGGTTCTGGCTCCAATGTGGTGGAATGACCTCCATCTCTCAATAAAAACTGCTGAATCTCAAGATTCAAGAACAGTCTCAAAACTCATCTCTTTTGGACTTACTTCTCATTTGACCTCCTATATGCTCAAACTGGTATGTTGTCTGTTAAATAAATTTAAAAAAGCCTATATGCAGGTGCTCTTGGAATGTATACTGGTTTATATGGTGGTATCTGACAAATTAACTGTAGTCAAGAATCACCTCTCTGCATCCAAATCTGTTTGTGTGATGCACTTTTGTTTTTAAATTGTTCTCACTTTTTTTTTGGAGAAAAGCATTTCCTAAATGAATAAATGTAGCCCTGTGTTGCCGGGTAGGCTCCAGTTCCCCGCGACCCCGTATGGGACAAGCGGTTCTGAAAATGTGTGTGTGTGTGTGTAGATGAAGGGTTCATACGTAAAACCATAGAACTGAAAGAGGGTTTGTTTACTTTTTCCACTTCAGTGTAATACAGTCTCCCTGTGCACTGTTCTCCTCACCCCAGTACTTCTGGGATCCCCTCTTATGAAGCGATGGAGTGGCTTGTTCAAGCCAATAACAGTAGTCCGGGGCTCTCCGTCTTCTGTTCCTGACCTGGCATAAGGTACTGATTCCATTCTGGACTAACAGGCTGCAAAACAATATGATTATGTCCATGATGGAAACACATAAATCTATTCAAATGAACACATGCCACTTTCATATGAACATAAACATTTCCTTTCATGCTTTCAACATATGCCTTTGCATTCATAAAGGTGACAGCCAACATTTTATGATAGCATTATCTCTTCTCAAGGACTGAGATTTACCATGAAATCTTGCTCCATGTCACATTTAGTTTACATGTATTCATTTCGGTGACACTTTCCTCCAAAGCGACTTACAGTGTAAAGCTACTTATAATTACTCACTCATTTATACAGCTGAATAAATATTACTGGAGCCATTTAGGGCAACTGCCTTGCAAGAGTACTACATCTGGAGGTGGGATTTGAACCTGCAGCCTTAAACGTTTAAATCATATGTTACAGAATGTATATGTATGTGTATAACCGAGGGGTGGGCAAACTTTTTGACTCAAGGGCCACACTGGGTTTTAAAATTTGACAGACGGGCCGGGCTGGTAGCAGGTGGGGGGGGATGAACTAATATAAATTAGACGTGAAACCCATTACCTAAAAAGTAAAGAAAACGTTTATTCAATTTCAGTGGGAACAGCTGTTGGTGAACAGCGCCATCTAGTGGAATCAACAGGGTATTGCAGGAAATGAATGCGGTCTTAAGGACAATTTTGTAAATACTCGACGGGCCGTAGTTTGCCCACCACTGGTATAACCCATTTTAGCACGAATTATTCGTTTATGGGATGGTATTTTCGACTTCAGTTACAAGAGGGGAAGTTTAGACAAAGGTGTGAGAGAGAAAAACGAAAAGCACAAAAAAGTGTCATCCTCCTGCCTGACAGTTTTGAAAAGCCCGAGACGACTCACTCTAGATGGGTACAATCGGTTTTTTCTACAACCTTCATTCCACTTATATAGAAAAACACAAAACCCTACACGGTTGAAGCCAAGTTAGACGGTTTCCAAAAGTATAATTTAACGGAAACCGCAAGAAAGCGCTGACGCGACGCGGAGCTTTTCGCGAGAAAATGGCTGTGTCCCTAGCGCGCATTTATTTGGCTTTCCTCCTCCTTTTAACTCTGTGCGGACGGTGACATCGCTTTAAAACGCTGGAAATAGTAGAACCGTGTGAATAAAGAAATACACGCAGAGAAAGTGGTGGTACTGTTATGGAAATAAGTTCACAGACCTGATTCCTCGGTAGAGTTTAGTGCGCAACGCTGTTGCACAACAACTGACGCGGAGCGGAAGGGGTCGAAAATGGGCGTCGAGGAGAACTGACCATTACCGTTAAAGTTCGCTATAAAACGCTCGCTCGTCAACGGAACGTTTGAACGGAACAAAAGGGCGCCATTAGCCACCGCTATCATTCATAATATTTCAAAACTTATTCGTGTTCTCACTTTTTAACAATGGCAGCCGCGCTACGCTCGGGATGTGAAGATGCGCGGCACTCAGGCGCCCTGTGTCCCGAAAGAGGCGGGAAGCGCTAAGGGCGCGTGCCGCCTCATTATCTATTAAATTGCAATAATAATGATAATAATAATGATAATAATAATAGAAAGAAGAAGAAAAATAACATTTAACGGATAAAAAAAAGTGTCACACGACAAACAGCACCTTCAGCGGTGTATTTTTAATTGTAGACGTGTTTACACTTTTATTAAAAAGTTACATTTTCAAACACTGGTATAGCAAAATAAAGCAAACAGTAACAAAAAGCACATGAATAGGTTAAAACTTAATTTGCTGTAAATAGCATCTTGAGTAGCTGTTAAATATCCATGGCTGTAGAAACATAGATTTGTAAATTATTAGTAGCAGTGGACAAATTGAACCTGCAGTGCTAAAATCTTTACTCTGGTAAAACCAGTAGCTGTGGGGCACAGGGGTGCAGGTGTCTGGAGTAAGGGTCGTACCAGTGTTCAGGGCGCTGAGGAGCGCTTGGCCTTCTGGGATTGCTCCGCCAACACCATTCGCTCACGCATGGTGGTGAGGCCGTGCTACCGTAGCCCTCCAATTTCCGGAGGGTTGCCGGAGGACTGGGTGTACCTGCTCCACCAGTGCGATCGCACCCTGGCACAGGCATCCATGTGCAGATTTTTTCTGGCTAAACGAAGCATCATTTCACACTCTGAGGCCCTCTAACACCCTGCTAAACACAGCATTTTGATGCCGGTCATGTGTACCTGAAACAGTAAAAACTGGTCGTTTTGCGCCTTGAGTTGTTGCGTCAGGCTCCGATTTGCCGTGACCCCGCTCAGGACAAACGATTTCAGACAGTGTGCGTGTTTGTGTGTTTATTATCACAAGGAAAGTAAAAGTCACTACACTGGTTCTCAGCGGTTGCGCTCGTGAGCAGATATGACCAAAATGATACACCACTCCGTCAGGGTTTTTAAATTGTCTAAGAAATACAAATGATACTAAGATACATATACAGAAACGTTCAGAAAACAATCTGAAATAGTCAAAAATGATCTTTAGGTAATAGTCAGACTTATACTGCCAGATGTGTTCTGTAATTATTTTAAGAAGGAATGGCTTTACATCTTCAACATTTTCATGGTTTCACACTTCTATTACATTTGTATTATTTGGCATAAATAAAAGAATCAGATGAGCAGTTTTTTGTTTGAAACAAATTTCTTGGATAGACTTTAGCCAGAGGTTACAATTTCATATTCTTTTCAGCTATTATCCAGGGAATCAGTTGTTACATTTTATTGCTAATAATTGTTAAATACAAGTTATTTTATTGATTTTGTTAACTGTTATTTAGCTAAATGTTTCAGCATGTTACATTGATGAGGTTAAATCAAAAAGTATCCACAAAAATGCCTCTTAATTGGAATGCAGATACTTTTGACTCATCCTCATAGTTTCACCTGTTTATTTTCATAGGTACTATAAACTGAACTATATAAATGGAACTATAAATGTTAGTTATATTTTTCAATTAGTTTTTGAGCTTACTGTATACATGATGTGTTGAAAACAATAAAATTACAAAATCTTGTTTTACAATGCTTTTTTCAACAGGTTACTGTGTTGAGTTAAGCAGGATAAACAAAATCTGAATGAGTACAGGTATATATATTCCAAAACGAATGGTTTTTTTAAAGAGTGTGTTTAAGGTATGCTCACATTAGAACGGTATGGAGAAGTAGCATAAAACCTTTTCTGTGCTTCAGTTTCCACGTGGTTGTCTTGCTGATTGAGGCAGAAGCTGAAAAGGCGTTGCCAGGCTTTGGCTACTTTCTCGAGTTATTGTTGTGGACGATTATGCATTATGACAACAGCCTAGAAGGTGCAGACAGAGGAAGGAGTTATTTAATTATTTTATGCACACTTGCACATTGACAGCCATAGTCAGGATATTACTAACTTCTAACACTGTTACCAACATGAGCAAAATGACTCTTACTGCTGATGGTGTGCAGTTGTGTAGCTTCACGCTGTAAATACCCAACTTGACCAAGTAGGACAACTGTTACCTAGTATTACTATGACTTCTACTGCTGCAAAATCCAAATGAAAATTATGGCTGAACTTAGAAAGCTGACGGTTACAGTGAGATGACTGAAACTTATTAGAAACTGGATGAATTTGTCTTAGAGTTTTATTATATACCTGTATGTATTTGCATTTTCCTAGTATGTTGATTATGACTCTCTATTGTTGTGACTCAGTTCTGTAAATAATTTTAAAAAAGTGTGTATCTGGGATGAATGTTAGGTTAAACTTCATGAGGACAAAAAAAAAAACAGAACTTAAAAAACAACAATTCATCGCTATACCTGTGTTTTAACTGATCGCAAACCCGCTCTGGCAAATGCGGTTATAACTATAAGAAGTACAGCTCCAACAAAGCAGTAGAAAAGCAAAACTCCCTCCACAGCTGCCAATTGCTCCTATGATAAAAGACAAAAATACACAGAGACATTATGGGACAGAACACATAATAACAGAAAATGCATTCTAATTAGACTAAATTAACACTTCTGTATATGAGCTCAGGTTCTAGTTAAAAAAAAAAAAAAAAACTCCAAAATGTTGTAGGGTCTGTTGTACCCATAGATAAGGTAGCTCCACCAAATGACAATGACAAAAAATTGTGAACGGGTAAAACCTGCTTACTGTGCGTTGACCAGTTCATATATGCAGTGTATGTACCTGTTGAAAAACTGAATATTAAAGATCCAATATGCTAGTGAATTAAGTGGAAATATCTTTCTGATGATGAGCATACCGACCCTAGCATATCATCCCGCAATGCAGCCAATCTCTCTGACATCTCTACCAGGACGACTGGTCACAATCTACAACAAAGCCTTTCCAAGACTGAAATCCTCCATCTCCAAGCTGGTCATTCCACCTGTTAGAAGCTCTCTTATCTCAACAGGCTCTGGAGAACACACTCATCTCACCCTCACCTTCAGTTAAAAGCCAGGCAGGCAGTAACAATGAGCTGTAGTCTTTTCTTCTCCCAGCATGCTGCAGACATAACCCATTCATGCAAATGTCTTCTCTTCAACATTTGGAGAATCTGTCAGGACTTCACAACATATTCTAGCCAGCTCCTGGTCCAGGCTACAATGGGAATTCATCCAGACAACTGCACTTCCCTCCTGCTTGGTCTTCTGTCCTTTGCCATTAACTCTCTTAAACTCTTACAGAATGCTGTAGCTTAAGTTGTGTTCGCTTCCTCAAAGCAATCCCATGTTCTCCTCATGGCTTTCCAGATCAAGCTGGAAACTCTGGTTAAGATGTAGTATGAGACTGTCAAAGGATCAGCACTTGGACAATGATAGGGCCTGATAATGATGTGCAACCCAGCTAGAATACCGTGTTTCTCCATCTTTGGCTGCCTGCTTGTCCCCATAAGAAGGGGTCTGAAACTGAAAGATCCCTGGGTCTCAATCTTTGTCTTGATGTGGTAGAATGAGCTCCATCTGTCTCCCAGAACTGCTGAAACCCAAGCTCCTGGCAACTTTGTAAATTTGCCCATCACCCTCTTTTACTTTTATCTACAGATTTGCAATTTGTATATTACTGCTATAGGTAGCTATTGGAACATATAGCATGGTCTAGGACAATGGTGGTAACCAAAAAACAAGTTGTGTTTTACTAATCATGTATATCTATATTGAGCCCTCTGCTATGGGATGTACTTCAGCCTGCTCTGAGATGTATGCTGCTTTGGAGAAAATCATCTGTTATATGCATAAATGATACGTTATATCATAACTGCTTTATAAATAATTAATAACTTAAAAAGATAACTAAAAACATTAACGTTAAACGCACCGCATGATATGCACTCCAGGGGTCGCCCTCATTTGTCAGATTGTAATAGATAATATCGTAATCAGGGTAATAGATATCTATCCGCAGCATTTTCCACATGCTCATCAGGTATTCAAAGAAAGACAGGACAGTTGCGATTATGGACACTATGCTCACTGCCATGCTTGCTGTTACCTAGGAGACAGACAAAGAACAGGAAATGAAGAATACAGATATGGAGCAATATTGAATAAAAGCCACTATGCCATCATACAGTTGTTTTACACACCTTGTCATGTAAAAGTTAAAAAAGTTAAACAGGAAGGAGTGAAACTGCTGGCAGCAAGTGGCGTTTTGTAACGAGCAGGGGCTGGGAAATCTGGTGTAAACAGACCTGGAGCTAATACTTAAACTTATGATGGGGTTCTGTTCCAATGACCTTGTCGTAATCTGCAGATCCCCTTATATTGTTTTGCACATAAAACTATAAGTATGTATTAAATTATTAACATGCATGAATGCTATATTATAAAAGGACTTTGATATATTTTTTTTTACTAATTTCATATATTATTCATGTTAAAATAATAATGTAATACACACACACACACACACACACACACACACACACACACACACATTTTCTGAACCGCTTGTCCCATATGGGGTTGCGGGGAACCGGAGCCTACCCGGCAACACAGGGCGTAAGGTCGGAGGGGGAGGGGACACACCCAGGACGGGACGCCAGTCCGCCGCAAGGCACCCCAAGCGGGACTCGAACCCCAGACCCACCGGAGAGCAGGACCCGGTCCAACCCACTGCGCCACCTGCGCCCCCTAATAATGTAATTATATAAATTAATTATAATATTTCACTTTGATATATTTTTGCTTTTTCTAAGTCTTCTGTGATCTGCTTTTTCTTTTCAGCACCACCAGAACATTCACTTTTTTGCTTACTAGACACTGTGAGTAAAAAGCAACAAAGGGAATCACAAACGAAAAGTTTTGTCAGTGAAACACTGACTGAGATCGAAACAATAACAGATATTTCTGTACAGGAGGTGGAGTGGTTGCCATTAGAAGTTACAATCAAACACTGGGACTTTAAAATGATATAATAAGATTAATGGGACAGTTGTCTTAAGTCGCATTATGTTGCAAGTAAAGGATCTGTACCTTGTTTAAGTACTTTACATGTGGAACAATTAGCCGA
Organism: Scleropages formosus; assembly: GCF_900964775.1. Classification (NCBI taxonomy): domain Eukaryota; kingdom Metazoa; phylum Chordata; class Actinopteri; order Osteoglossiformes; family Osteoglossidae; genus Scleropages; species Scleropages formosus. Next base: position 6,745,453 of record NC_041809.1, read on the forward strand.
AAGAGGTACCATCTCACTTACTACTAGATGATGCTAAAATTCTGAAATACATGAGAAAAATCAGATTTTTAAAAGAAAAGGTGATGATGGCATAGCACACTTATTTATTTAGCCCCTATCTTTTCTCCAAATCAACATTTACCCTTTCATACAGCCGGAGGTCGGATTCAAACATGGTTCCTCGAGAACAAGATGACAGCTCTAACCAGTACTCTACAAGCTGCCCACGTGCTGAAACACCAGACTATTTCATCTGAAAGTGTTTCACATTTCATTGCCGATGAAGGTGACTACGTGTTAGACGCCAAAAAGAGACATACAGTCGTATGTCTGACCTGAAGGTGAACAAAGTGAGTGAGGGAAAGATGAATCATTACCTGCAACCAACTGCGGAGGAAAAGAAGCAGAAAAAAAGATTTTTTTATAAAGATGTCATATGAAGCCCGACGGGTTAAGAGATCTTGATGTGTGAGTGACTCATCTTTCTATGAAATAACAGCTATTTCAAGAGAAGTAATGAACTGTAAAAACAAACCAATGTTACCATTTGACAACTGTCAAACTCTTGCATAGTTTAAGCAGGGTAAGTGCAGCTCTAGGGTGTGTCAACTACTCTAATTGGAATTTCTGCATTCTTTCGTATGTGGAAAGTTCACCATGCCTGCAGTTAGTAAAGACAATGAGGAAAAAACACATGCAGACACTCACCAGCTTTTTGGATGGACTTTTAGCAGACAGGATGTACAAAATACCAGTGGCGATAAACTGCAAAAAATTGTGATATTGGATGAATTTAACATTGGATCCATTTCCTAAATGGAAAATGATATTGCAATGATCCAAAATTAAACCAAAGATGGGAAAGCACACTTGACGAAATTTTTAGAATTCCTAAAACTTGACATGCATTTTGGCAGGATGCCTTCATCCTTCATCAATGTAACGTGTCTTTATATGTAATATGACCACTAGTTTAAATGATGACATGTCCCCGCACTGTTCTCTGTGATAGTCTTCAATTCAAGTGGTTTTTTGCCCTTATTAATACTTTTTTCAAAGCTTTAAGAAGCTCTTATTGTTTTTTTGTCTTTATTGTTTTTGCTCCAATTCAGTTTCTTTATTTAGATCTATTTATTGAGATGTTATTTTTCAGTTGTCCTATTATGTGATCTCAGAAGTGTATATGTCATTGTTTACACAATGTATGCTACCGTGATGGTGGAACCTCACCAAAACACATCGTATGTTACAAGAGGTACAAGTTTTTTATTTGAAAGTGCTCTCCCATCTCTGCTTTAATTTCATATATGCCAGGGGGGTTCTTAGCACTCAAAGCTTTAACAGATTTTTATACTCATCTGAACATGTCTTCTGTTTTTCAGTAAACGGTCACAGGTTAAAATAATGGCAGTAGACTTAATGTAGTACTAAAATTTATTCATTATCAAAACCACTTGCTTTATGTAGGGTCCTAATTTAGAGTACATTTACATTTATTAATTTAGCAGACGCTTTTCTCCAAAGCGACTTCCAATGAACTCTATGTAGTGTTATCAGCCACTTGTAATCAGTTCACCTAAAACACGTTTTTGTAATGTGGGAGGAAACATATGTGAACATGTGGAGAATATGCAAACACCACACAGGCTGAGCCAAATTCAAACCCCTTTATAACAGTACCGTGCACCTGGGAAACTGAGCCCGGACTGACTTAAAGAAGAAAGCTGAGTCGTATTTCTGGCGGGTTAAATATCTGAGTCTGGCAGAACCAATGGTATTGACTAATTAATTTTATAAGTCTGAGAAAGATCAGAAATATATTGTATGTCTGCTTCAAAATAATAATGATCAAAAGTTTCCTATAGCAAAACCAACAGAAGAGAAATCTTAAACAAGGACTGAAATAAGTCATGTGGTTAAATGTTGAAACTGTAGGATCATGTCAGCATAAAACACCAAGCAATGATAAAAATGGTAAAACAATAACCCCTTCTGGCAAGTGTACTTCACTCAGAGATACAACTTGCAGAAACCCCAACAGACCAGGATCCCCAACCAGAACTGGGTGTAACTCTGGGATGAGTTTTCCAAGAGATCGATCTTCATCGGTATCCCAATTAAGAACTGCGATGTGCCGAGGGAAAGCATCACGATCTGAGCAAAGAAAGAGAAAGACAGTCCTGTTTTGTATTTGTTAAATACACTTTGATGTTAGAAAAACATAAATCAATGACCTAGGTCCATGATCTATTGCCTTAAACACACACACTTTCTGAACCGCTTGTCCCATATGGGGTCGCAGAGCCTAACCCAGGGTATAAGGCTGGAGAGGGAGGGGACACACCCAGGACAGAACACCAGTCTGTCGCAAGGTACCCCAAGTGGGACTCGAACCTCAGACCCATGGGAGAGCAGGACCTGGGCCAATCTACTGCGCCACTGCACCCCCTCTCTTAAGCATATAATCTTCAAACTCAGGTTTGTCAAAACCTGCAGCTAAATTAGTCTGGTGTATCCCTCTCTCACAGAAGTTGGACAGGCAGCTCAGTATGTCCAGCACATATTACTTGTTGTTACAGTGTGTTGTGCTGTTAGTATGTAACACACACACACACACACACACACACACACACACACACACATCATCTAAAACCACTTGTCCCATACGGGGTCGCGGGGATCCAGAGCCTAACCTGGCAACCCAGGGCAAAAGGCTAGGGGGGAGGGGACACACCCAGGATGGGATGCCAGTCAGTCACAAGGCACCCCAAGCAGGACTCGAACCCCAGACCCACCAGAGAGCAGGACCCAGTCCAACCCACTGCGGCACTGCACCACCATGCCCCCCTCTAGTATGTAACAGTAAAAATTAAATCTAACTGACCCTGTTCAGAGCTGTTTTAGTTAACGCTCACTGTTCTAGGAACGTATCTCGAATGCGAACTGGGGTACAACTGTATTTTACACAGATAGATCATTTTACTTCAGCAATGAAACAGTTCTGTTAACTTCAATAATTTTCTTAAAAACTGTAATACCTTATGAAGCAAGCCAAACTGAGAGAATAAAAAATATAGACACGTATAATATACACATTAGGTATTGCACTAAAAGTTAGTTTGACATGCAGTTTGTCCTGTACTCTGTTCTTCTCACTCCGATACTGCCGGGTTCCCCTCTGAAGAAGCGATAGAGCGGTTTGCTTGTGCCAGTCACTGTAGCCTGGGGTTCAATATCTTCTATTCTTGAGCTGTCATCAGTAACTGGCTCCATGTTAGAATAAAGGCCTGTAACAAAAAAAAAATCATAAAATTTCTCTTTGTACTTAAGTGAACAAAATCCTGTGTTTACTCACCATGCTGACAGACAGCCTGTAAAGCAAGCATTACCCAGCTGTAAAAATTTGTAAATAGTTGTTTGGTACCTGAACACTGTAAGCTGCTTTAGAGAGAAGTGTCAGTTAAATGAGTAAAAGTGACTGGAATTAGAGTCATTCCATTTAAACTGGAACGGTAATTAATGGAATTCAATGCTGGAATGGAGATGAACCAGCACACCCAGACACAACGCACCAATTCATTTAGTTCTACAGTGTTTACAGCTCCTATCTTGTGTTTGGGACTGATTTTATTTTGGGAATGATTTTAATCGTGCCAGTGAATGGAATTGTACTGTTACCATGGAGACGAAAGCATAGATAATGAAGAATGTCAAAATTGGCGAGAAGATGATGAAAATTTCACATGCTTATGGGATGAATCAGCCAACAACTGGCACAGAATGGAAGTTCTATTTTCAGGAATTTTTAATAATTTCTTTTTTTTTCATTTTAATGCAGCTTTAAGATAAAACATTAAGAAATGTGTTGCAACAAATGTTTTGGTTACTGTGGCCACATCTGAGCTTTCACAGACCCTAACCCAGTAATAAACCCGAGACAACGGTGTTACTAAAATTTTACTGATTGACACGTCGTGATATGTGCTGTGATGGACTGGCATCCCATCTAGTCCGCACTCTTTCTTGTGCCTTGAACCCCTTGCTTCCAGGACAGACTCTGGTCCACGGTGACCCTGACTTGGACACGAGGTTAAGGAAAGTAAAGTGTGAAGTTAGAATTACTGCCTTTAGACCCGAAGGTTGCAGGGTTGAATCCCATCTCTAGCTGCAGTACCTTCTAGAAAACTACTTACCCTAAATTGCTCTGGTAAAATGACCCAGCTGTAAAAATTCATAAATAGTTGTTTGGTAAAAAAGTGTCACCTAAATGAGTAAAAGTGACCGGAATTAGAGTCATTCCATTTAAAATGGAACAGTAATTAATGGAATTTAATGCTGGAATGGAGATGAACCCAAGTGCAGAGTTTTTTTACAAGCTAAGAGTGAAATTGGTGGCCTGTGGAATGATGGCAAAGTGAAGGTGTACAGAACATTACACTACTTGAGCAAGGTACTTACCCTAAATTGCTCTGGTAAAATTACCCAGCTGTGTAAATTGGTAAACAGTTGTATTGTACCTTAACACAGTAAGTTGCTTTGGAGAAAGTGTCAGCTAAATATATAAATGTAAAAGCCTTTGTGTCTCAGTTGTGCTTTGACAGTGAGGAGCCAGAACGGACACAACATAATTAAGCATTAAAAAACGAGTTGCTGCTAAAACAAGTTGTTGTTTTTTTTAGCAGCAACTCGTTTCTTAATACTTCATACTGTAACGACCCGCGTTACTGTTTTAGGCGGGAAACCTGTTAAATATAGATCGTTGCATTATGGGGAAAAATGTGACATTAAGTGTGACCGTGTTTACGAATCAATGTAAAAAAAAAAAGGTAGAAAAAGAAAGCCTGGACCACTAGGGTGTGAAGGTTAGTTGGAAGTGCAGCTTTTTAAAGAAACTGGGTCTGCTGGCCGAGAACATTATTTCTCTGCGTGCCAGTGTTCAATAAAACGTTCGGGATAAACGCTGCTCCAGCGTCCTTCTTCATCCCCGCTTCAAGATACAATTTGCTCGGTCAGGATAGTGTTTTCCACGTTGACGTTCCATCCAAATTATGTCTACTACACCCACACAAAAAACTCCCAACCCAAAATTCCCCCCGTTCGCCAGAGAATTAAACAGCCACGCAAGTAAATTATTACGAGCGCATAAAATAGCAACGAAACCGATCCGCTGGTTTTCTTATTTTCCGGATTTACCGCTTTTCCCACCAACGTAAAGACGAATCCAATATCCCGCACAGCCAAAACGGGGCTCGGCGGCTCCAAAATACTACAAAAGCTATAAAAGAAGGAGTGAACGCGGCGTCAGCGGCGGGTCGTACTCGGAATTCGGCGGAGCTACACGACGTCGACGACAGCGCGCACTCTGGGCTGCGCCCTCACTAGCGGCGTCTAACACACTGACAATAATAATAATAATAATAATTATAATAACAGTTGTGATAGCAATAATGATCGTAATAACAACGGAACATGTTTAATTATAGAGACGCAGCGAGGCGGAGATAAAAAAGAGAAAAACTCACAGAGGCGAAAGCGCCGGGGACGGAATAACGGACAGAGGACACGGCGGGATTACACAAGAGTGAGAGGCGAGCGATGGGGGGGATGAAGGGCGGGTGGTGGGGAGGGGGTTGATGGGGGGTGCGTGGGGGAAACGCGTATCATCAGCAAAATAACAAAACTGCTCACAATCGCGGGAGCGCGTCGCGTCTTGCGGACCTTTTTTCTGTCCTTGAAAGACCAGAGAAAATCTCGGCATTAAAATGGTCTTTAAAGTACAGCTCTTGGAAGAATTTATATATATATACAACAATATATATATATAAAAGCGTTTTGAAGATTTCTTCCTGGCTTGTGAATTTCTCTCGGAGGTAATAAATTAGTAATGACACTTAACTAGATGAAATCGATTTGAAAGCTCGGTCGACGCAGCAAAATAAACCTAAAAAAGCACTAAAAGGCCCGTTAATGCACTGGCATTGGCTTTGTCATAAATATCATTTTTAATAACGCGCAAGTGATCTGTTAAGATTCATTGCCGAACGTCTCGGAAATCACGCGAGAGTTTAACGTGAGTGAGCCGCGTTATCGATCCTGCCCTTGGTTATTCATTGAGAAATAACGTCAGTGAGCAAACAACAGAGAATTAAAAGCAAGCAACTTCGACCCTTGACCATGGGGCGAAATGAGGGGGACCAGAGGGTTGTGAACTGATACCCCTACTGGTGCAATAGTGACCATTGGCCAGTATGGGTCCCTATAAGGCATCTGGGGTTCGACCTTCTCGTGGGGTTCTTAACCGAGGGTCCGATGACCGCTGTGAGAGTCTGTAATTGGGCCCCACAGGATACATAATGTCCAGACTTGCTTTGAAAACGACAGTGTATGCAAATAAAACAAAATGATCACCATGTGATTATCGTTATATAATTATGACATAATTCTGTATAAAGGTAACCTGTTTCTTGTGCAATGAGCTGAGTTTCTCTAAATTTCTCATGGACCTGTTTCCTGGAATATATTTTATATTCTGTATATGGCTGTATTGCATGATCATTCAGTATCTTTGGTCATTACTATAACTGGCTCATTTCTCGCTTCCCATTGCACATGGTGTCAGTAATGAGAATTTTCATTGTGTTTCTTTTAACAGGACTCTTTTCTTTTCCACAGGGTGATATGCAGTAATTGTGCTAATTTTTTCCACATTGTTTCTGCTGTACATAAGCATGCCATTTATTCAGTTAGTTTTGCAGTACTGGCTTGAAGGTTATAGGTTATTATATTAAACACTGCTGCCATGTAATGACCAGTGGGGTGCTGTGGTGCACTGGGTTTGGCCAGGGCCTCCTCTGTGATGGGTCTGGGGTTCAAGCCCTGCTTGGGGTGCCTTGCAGCAGACTGGTATTCCATCTGTGGTGTGTCCCCCAGCCCTGCCCGCTGCGGTGCTGGGTTAAGCTCCAGTTTGCTGCAAGTGGTTGTGTGTGTGCGCAATGTAACACGGCAAAAACAATTCTGAATGGTCAGTTATGTAGTATTTATTCAGAAGGTAGCTGGTACAGACCCCACTGGCTACTACTGCAAGAAGAATTACTCCAGTAAAATACTGAGCTGTGTAAATGGATAAAATGTGATTTTTTTCTTTATTTAGCAGATGCTTTTCTCCAAAGCGACTTCCAATGAACTCTACGTAGTGTTATCAGGCCACGCACCTTATTCACCAAGGTGACTTACACTGCTAGATATACTACTTACACTGGGCCACTCATCCATACATCAGTGGAACACACTCTCTTTGTAACTTACACACTATGGGTGAACTTGAACAGCATGTCTTTGGACTGTGGGAGGAAACCAGAGCATCCGGAGGGAAGCCACAAAGTGGGACTCGAACCCTAGACCCACTGGAGAGCAGGACTCAGACCAACCCGCTATTCCACCGCACCCCCTACTGAGAGAAAAACAGGAAATGTGAAAAAAAGTAACAAAAACGGTCACAGAAATGTAAAATGAACTTATTTTTCTTTTGCTTATGTACTCGAGAAAAAGTCTCAGTGTCAATGTTCATTCTGAAAAGTACACTTGTTCCAAAAAATTACCTAATTTACTTAGTTAAGAAACCTTGGCTGCATAGATACACAAATAAGGCAACAGCTTAATAACCAATAAAAACTAGTAAATAAATGGTCCTTAACGGGAATAAATCCTGTTGGTGAAGTACCAGGACCTGAGTGTGGACCAAAAGTAATCCAGTTGTTTTTTGGTTTTGATAATGGCCGCAATTGTGCCTAAAATAATAAATAAACAATGTAAATCTTTAAAACCTTTGCGTTACATTTTTTTATGTCTCAGGCTATGTGACGTTTCTGTGCTCTCCATGTGTTTGTGTAGTTTCTTCCCAGGCCTAAAGTTACGATTTTCAGGTGAATTTGTGACTCTAAAAAGTTAGAGCTGGGGTTAGGCCACAAGTGTGTTGATGTATGGATGAGTGACCCAGTGTAAGTAGTGTATCTAGCAGTGTAAGTCACCGCGGTGAATAAGTTGTGTGGGTTGATAACACTACGTAGAGTTCAATAGAAGTCACTTTGCAGAAAAACATCTGCTAAGTGAATCAATGTAAATGTAAGTGGGGGGGGGGGTGTGGTACAGCGGCGCAGCAGGTTTGGGCGGGTCCTGCTCTCTGGTGGGTCGGGGGTTCGACTCCTGCTTGGGGTGCCCTGTGATGAGCCGGCATCCTGCCCTGGGTGTGTCCCCTCCCACTCCATCCCTGCACCCTGTGTTGCTGGGTTAGGCTCCAGCTTGCCGTGACCCCCCCCCCCGCCCCCCCCGTGGGAGCAACAGCTTCAGCCAACCTGTGTGTTATTTTGCTGAGATTGCCTGGCAGCGTTTGTTGTTCCTCTGAATCATTCGCGAAGTTTCTCTTGTTTTCCTTCTTGTATTAATTGCATGTTGGGTTGTGTTACATAATGCGATACAACATTTGTTTGAAAAGAAAGCATGAGGAAGTTTATCTTCCTCATATCTGTCACATCTGTCATCTGAATATCTACACTGAATAACTTTTTGCAGGAGCTCAGACAGTAATTAATGAACTCCCTTTCCGAAAGATACAATGCTCTTTTAGAATGGACTTGTAGCTTGATTCAACCTACAAACAACTACAAACAAGCTTAAACCTGCAAAGCCCATTTCCAGGAAAGTTGGGATATTTTCTCAAATGCAATAAAAACAAAAACCCGCAATTTGTGAAATTGTCTTGAACTGACAAAGAACAAAGAAATGACTTTTAATGTTTTGGCTGAACGATTTGATTGTATTTTGTAAATATAAACAAATTTAGAATCTGATGCCTGCAACACACTCAAAAATAAGTTGGGACAGAAGCGAAATAAGAGTGAAAAGTTTATAGAATATTGAAGTAACACCGTTCTGGAAGATTCCACAATAAGCAGGTGAATTGGTAACAGGTGAGGGTATCATGATTGGGTATCAAAGGATTGTCCACCAAAGGCACAGTTTTTGCAAGCAAAGATGGGTTGTGGCTCACCACTTTGTGTGAGGATTGTTAATCAGTTCAAAAAGAACATTCTCAATGCAAGATTGCAGAGAATTTAGGTTTTTCACCGTCTGCAGGACATAATACACACACATTGGCTGAAGCCGCTTGTTCCGAGCAGGGCCGCAGTGAACCGGAGCGTAACCCGGCAACATAGGGTGCAAGGCTGGAGTGGGAGGGGACACACCCAGGACGGGATGCCAGTCCATTGCAAGACACCCCAAGCAGGACTCAAACCCCAGCCCCACCAGTGAGCAGGACTTGGCCAAACCCCTTGTGCCCCCCAAACCCCGCCCCCCAACCCCCCCCGGACATAATACTGTAAAAAATTTCAGGAAATCCGCAGAGATCTCAGTGTGTAAAGGACAAGGCCGGAAACCACTAATCAACGTGCGTGACCCTTTAGCCCTCAGGTGGCATTGCATGAAAAGCCATCAGCTGCTGTGATAAATAGACCCATATGGGCTTGGTAGTTCTTTGGAAAATTTTTTTTTACTTAACGCAGTCTGCTGCTGCATACAGAAACGCAACCTGAAACTATATTACGCAAGCAGGAAGCCATCCATCAATTGTATGCAGAAATGCCGCTGAGTTCTCTGGGCCCGAGCTCATCTCAGGCGGACCGAGACTAGCGGAAGCGTTTCAGCTTGTTTTCGGGAAAAACGGACGTTGAGTTCTCCGTGCCAAAGACGAAAAGGACCATCCAGGCTGTTATCGGCGAAAGGTGCAAAAGCCAGCATCTGTCATGGTATGGGGGTGCATCAGTTCCCATGGCATGAGTGACTTGCATGTGTGAAGGCACCATTGACGTGGAGGTGTATATTGGGATTTTAGAGAGACATATGCTGCCATCAAGGGGTTTTATTTGCCCTTAGAGCAGGGAGAAGGAAGGGGATGGAAAAGGGGGGCCAGGGAACAGGTAGGATAGGGCTTCGTGCGGGTCAGGGAGGCAGGGAGCCTCGGGTTGGTCCGGACGCCGGCGTCGTTTCCGGGTTCGGGTTCGTCTCTGTCTCTCGAGATTCGCTCTCCTCCTCCGTCTCTTCCCCCTGCTGCTGGGCTCCGGGGAAGAAATAGGGAAGGTAATCAGCCCCAGCTATTGCTGCTTTGCCCCTGTCTCTGTCCCCTCCCCTGGCCACCTCGGCGTGCTACAGATACTTATGAACTGAAAGAGGAATGAAAATGCAACTGCAAAATAGTTTCTCCAGGTGTCATTAGGGTTTGTCAGGTTGTCATATTGTCACGTACTAGCTCATAAAAGTAGGTGTGTTCTGAGCATGCATGCCATGATGATGCTGGTTTTGGATACAAGATAAGAAGAGTTTGGGCAAAATTATGGGACCACATATTTACATTTATTCCTTTTGGCAGACACATTTCTCCAAAGAGACATACAATTCTTACTATGTAGTATTTACCATACCCCTTTATCCATGGCAATTTATATATAACTTATATCACACCCCTTACAGTCACTCCCCTCCCTATACACCAGAACAATGTAATGCATACATAGAGTACAATGGGTAAATCACAATCACCAGTTCAACTGAAACGCAAACCTATGGACTATGGGAAGAAACCAGAGCACCTGGCGGATACCTAGGCAACCACAGTTGTCATGGCCCCAGCAGGTGAAAGCCCCGAGGTCCACCAGAGGCACAACCTAAGGTCCATGTAATTAAACCAACGCACTTGCTTTGAATTAGCCAGATCAGTTCCCAGCCCTATAAAGGGGTTGAAGTCACATCACTAGTTTGTGGATTCTTGATCAACTCTTTACTATGATTATTGGGTGGCTCTTGTTCACTGACCTGTTTCTCACATTACTGGTCTAGTGTGTTCTAGTTCCAGTCCCAAGCTCCTGTCCTATCTATGCCAGTCCATTGTGACCCTCTTCAGGTCCTGTGTACCACCCTGTCTTCATTAGCTGCATTCACTCAACACTATTTCACTTATTATATAACACCCTGTGTGTCTTTCATTCGGAGTCCATTGTATCACCCATGCACTGTAATTCCTGGTTTGCACTGTGCACTTGAATTTGCACAATGCAATTGCGATCGCTGCACTTTGTCCGTGTCTGGATGGTGCAGACTGAGCAGCGATTTAACCAGCATCAAACTGCTCCACCCAGGTGGTATGAGAAAATATAAAATAGCCGTGGAACTTGCAGACTAATCGGCACAGGCATGAAGAGTGGGATTGCCTGAGTTACCTTCAGTGTCTGTTTTCGCTGGCATCCTCAATAAGAACTGTGAGCCCCTGAGGAACAGCATCATAGCCCGAGACAGAGTAGCATAGCTCAGTCTTATATTTGCCAAATAGACAACTAAAAAAGTCATGCTTCATTCCACGGGTTACTGCTTTATTACCAGTCTTATGAATAATAATCTTTTTTGGGTTGGGGCTTCAGAAAGCAGGGTATTATGAACAGGCTAGCAAAGGATTTGTCGTCTAAAACCCAGTACTGGGTCCGAAACAAAGGCATGGTGAGAGAAGAAATGAAGGTGCAGTTTTTAAATAGTACTGATTCCTATTAAGTGACCAACATTCTTCAGATGAATTTGGTTATGGTAATAGTGGTGCTGACTTCCTGGTAAGACACTTCCTTTTACTAGAAGCAGCTAGTTATATAAATCAGTGGGAGTGGAACATGTGACTCACAAAACATATGTAATGGGCTTGGAACAGTCAAGAATCACATCCTGGTGACAATCAAGGTGTCATCATCCAAATACTGGCTTATTATTTTTTAACTGATGAACAGTGTAAAATAAGCAACTTTTTTGAGTCACGGTTGTATTATCTGTCTCGCAGATCCTGCAGCAATAATGAGACTTGAACCAATGACCTTTACAGTGCAAGGCAAGAGAGCTAAACACCTGCAGCCAAAATATCAATAATTCTTCCCTGTCTTCTTTTTGATTATAATTTAACATTGTCTGTTCTTTGAAATAACAAAGGCACATGCTATGTACTTTTCAGCACTTTGACCTGCAGGCTAGCAAATGCATTGATGGTTTACTGAGGTGGCTTCTATTTGTTTGGAGTATTTCGTTTACCGTCATCAGTAATTATACTGCTCTTTTCATATCTTCTTTTTATTTGTGCTGCTTTTCATTGCAGTGGGCATGTTGTGTGATAGTGCCTGCTCTGTAGCGTGATCCATGGAGTTTTTGGGGACAGGTAAAAGAGTAAGGCATGTAGAATGCCTAGGAGATACCTTTGGAGGGGTGTGGATTAAGATGGGCATCAGTGTCTTTATGGAATCTCCTGTGGGAAAAGATCAGGTGGATTATATTGTACCAACTGTACAAACTTTTTTTTTTTCTTCCGTTCAGTGGAACACAGAACTTAAATGAAAAATATATTGTGTGGACTTCTATCTGGTGCATTTCGGTGTTCATGTTTTAAGTTTAATGAGTTTTCTTTCCTCTTAGATGTTGTGATTGTTCAGTTAAAATCGTGTGGCTGAATTGTTTAATTAAAAAAAAGCAGAGCATTTAATAAGACACACCCTTTCTGTCACTCGCAGTGTGTGTGAGTGACTGGGAGAGTGTGTTCCGCTGATGTACGGATGAGTGACCCATTGTAAGTTACCTTGGTGAATAAGGTGTGTGTGCTGATAACACTACACATCGGAAGTCGCTTTGGAAAAAAATGTGTGCTAAATGAAGTAAAGTAGCTAGTAACTGCTCCAATAAGACAGATAAACTGTAGAAAAGAAGGATGTGAAGGAAGTGTCTGCTAAATATGTAATAAAAGAGCGTGACATTATGTTTTGAGTCATCTGTTTTTGCACTGTTTACGTGTAGCTAGTGGTGTAGCCCTTATTAAACTACACCCAAGGTGGAATCTATTGTATGTGCTTTTGTGAGATGAAATTCCATCTGAATTATGGCTGCTCGATGTTTTCATACTCTGCATCTCAGTCACAATATTCTTATATTCTTGCAGCTTGTATGATGAAGAAATCGAAAACTATTAATGATGGTAAAGAATACATCAGCAGGGCAGCCAAGGAAGTAAGACGGATCCTAAATGATCTGATTCGTGATAGAGTTCATTTATGTATGATCACGCAGAGCTGTCCCCAAATTACCTTTTACATAAGCCAAACCTCTGTCAAACCACGTGTAGGTGTGTAGGACTCTATGAAATCTATGTACGAACAAAAGACTGGAGTCAGATCACACCTTTGAAATTCGTCAGAGCAGTTATGCACAAACAGATCTGGTATTCTCAGTTTTTTGGTGTTATGCATGATATTGCAGCATCATAATGATAAATTAAATACACACAGGGCAGCAGTTGCTGTTGCTGATGAACGAGTATATGTGTGATTACCCTGTGCCCCTCAAGGATAGGATGTAGACCAGGGTGAACCTGCAGCGGACAAACACACACGCACACACAATTCTAAAAGAAAAAGCTCTCAGGTGTGGTTCAATTAAAAAAAAGAATAATCAAGACAGAAAACAGAACAGAGCAGAGGGGAAATGGGAGGGAAATTAAAGAGGGGGAGGAGTCTAAAAGTCAAAAAGACCAACATGAAGTGGGAGTGGAGATGGACAGAAAGTAATCAAAACCATTATTTGACTTCATTTTGACTTCTGTACAACATTCTTTATTTTTTTTTTGGTTTTCCTGTTTGTTTTAATAGTCCCAAAGATACTCACTCCAACTACATGTGTTGAGGGGCTGCAGGAGGGGGCGGGGATGACCCTCGCGCGCTTAGAGGGCCCAGCTGTTTCCGGCACAGCTGGACGGTATGTGGCAGGAGGAAAAGTGGGAACACAGAATCTATTGTGCCTCTTAGTGAGACAGTACAATCACAGCAGACATACTGCAACTTCGTACTCCTGTCGAAATGTTTAAAACGACAGTTTGAAATATGGAAATCCAAATGTGCTGCTGAGTATGGGAAGAATTCTGAAAGAACATGAAAACTTATTTACTCAACATGCTAACAGAGATTTCTTCATAAATCCTATAGATGTGCTTTCATATAGAATTCCTAGGGCACGTGAAACATACGTGACATGTATTAACCCATAAGAAAAAGTCAGGCCATCTGCACAAATATGCAGCGGTGCACAATTGAAATATTTTCAGATGTTAGAGAGGGAAAATGCTTTTCCTGCATGTGCATTTTAGGGTGAGATTGTACACTCACACTTAAATGTGAAATGTATGCAAACTTTGTAAATGACTTGTTTTCATCTAGAAAGCAAATGCAAGGCTGGGAACATTGTTCAGCTTTACAAACATATTTCAAAATTCAGTGATGTACATGTCTGTGTTTTCTTTATTCATTATCTGTCCTTGAAATGGATGGTATATTGACAAAATATAATTTAAATAAATACCAAAGACCCCATTCTGTGCCTTCCTCAGATATTTTTTCAAACACCTGGTGAATAATGCAATATCATTGTTCTAGATCATTCATAATTATGTAATAATTCACAACTGTTCACTGCTGACTCCTTTTGCATTAAAGAGGTCAATATATTTAACTTTAATTTTATTAATATAATTATCATTTATTTAGCTGATGCTATTGTTAAACAAAAATTATGGAACTTGACAATGATGTACCCATTTATACAGCAGGGTATTCTTACTGTACCTGTTCAGAGTAAGTACCTTGCAAAATCATCTGCTACCCCAGTATCAGTCACTGGTTTTTGTCTTTTTGGGAAGATAATTGCGATTATGAACAAACTTTCCTGAAATAATAAAAGACATACTACAGTACTTTTACTTACATTGTTCCACTGTTAACATTTGATGGTGGCATCATTGACAGGGCTATTTACCTGCACACACAGGGAAGAATGCAGTATAAATCAGGTAGCATGCTATATAAGCATGAGGACAAGCAAGTAGCAGCTACCCTTACCTGCACTGCTATTAAACACCAAAATGCAGCAATAATCACTATCCATCACAGTCATGCCAAGCCTACCTCCTGATATAAATTCATGGTATATTTTTGGTGTTTTTTCTGGTAGGCTCTAATGATTATACACTGACAGGTGTCCTGGTGTTTAGGGACAGCCAATGAAGACCTGAATCGGTCCAAAGCCTTGGACAAAATGTACCTTTGAGAAAGTTACTTAAGCTGAACTCATTCAGCAGAACATCCAGTTGTAAGTAGCTTTCAGCTTTTTTTTTTTTTTTTTACACATCATGCAAAACCACTTTTCCCATACGGGGTCGCGGCAAGCTGGAGCCTAACCCGGTAACACAAGGCGCAAGGCTGGAGGGGGAGAGGACACACCCAGGACGGGATGCCAGTCCGTCGCAAGGCATCCCAAGCGGGATTCACACCCCAGACCCACCAGAGAGCAGGCACAAGCCAAACTCACTGCACCACTGCACTCCCCTTATAATATATAATATATAATATATAATATATTAAATAAATAACATAATTATTTCAATAATAAAATGATATCATCATTTTCATGCAGCTATTCGTGTGATGAACATTGGTGCCTATGCTGAAAAAACTAACTGTACTTAAGAAACACATGTCTGCACCTATGTTTCTTTCTCCTCATGTATTGTACACATTGTATTTCCTATGAGATGTACGTCGCTTCGGAGAAAAGCATCTGCTAAATGAGTAATATAAACGTAAGTATCAAATTCCATGCTAAAAACAAGTTTGTCCTTAAATGCTTTTAAGCTCTTTTTCCTGGTTCCTGGTTTGAAAAAAAAAAAAAAGAACACAAGGTGCTGTTAACCATGCATGACAAGAATACTGTGAATACCATGAAAAAATAGTTCACCTGAATGTCATGAGAAACATGTCGGTGGAAAATTTTAAAGAAGGTGCTTCCGTCTAGTTACTAAACGCCTTACTGACTTCCAATACACTGGCACACAAACAACCAGAATTCTGATCAACACCTGAGAGCCTTGCATTTTGAATAGCTGTGTATTTTCACCCGGAAAGTGTGCTTACTAACAGCATTAAAGGCCTAATCTCCTTGTATCAGTATTATTCAGCGTTAGTATTAAGGTGCTATATTTAATAACATGCTGGGCAAGTTCATGCATGACTATGTTTGCTGCAAGGAGAAGTTGCTTCATTCGTTGCCCTTAGAGGTATACAAATAAAACCACTCTTTATACTTTTTAAAGCAGATTGTCTCCACAGTATTGATTCACTACTTGAGTTTAATCATTGTTTTTAATATGAACATTCATCAGGTCCCTTTAAAAGCTGCTACCTGCATAAATCCATTCAGGAAAACAGTTTTTTGAGGGGATAATTTGAATATGTTTTTTAAAAAAACTTTGAACCCTTTTTTTATCAAACACCTGCTTGCAGCTTTTTTTAAATAACATTTTAATACAGTTTTCTTTTAATTGTCAGTCCCTGTTTGATAAAACTGAAGCCCAAACAACCTACAAAAGAAATAATGAAAGTGGGTTGGAGTTACCACACTTGCTTCAAGACCTGATCCAACCCTAGACTCCATGAAGACGATCAGGCTTACATGTATTCATTTTGCTGACGCTTTTCTCCGAAGAGATTTACAATTACTTATCTATTTATAAGGAGGAGGTGTGGTGGCACAGTGGCGCAGTGGGTTGGACTAGGTCCTGGTCTCTGGTAGGTCTGGGGTTTGAGTCTCACATGGGGTGCCTTGCGATAGCCTTGAGATAGCCTTGCGATGGCCTTGCGTCCTGTCCTGGGTGTGTCCCCTCCAGCCTTTTGCCCTGTGTTGCTGGGTTAGGCTCCGGCTCCCCGTGGGACAAGCGGTTTCAGACTGTGTGCGCGTGTGTATCTGTTTATACAGTTGGGCAAGTTTTTTTCAGTAGAGCAATTTTAGAGTAAGTACCTTGTTCAAGGGTACTACAGCTGGAGATAGGATTCAAAACTATGACCTTTGGGTCCAAATGTAGCGGCTCTAACCACTACACTACAAGCTTTCCCTACATTGCTCACCATGAAGTTCATGCATCTCCACTTGAGGTGAACCATACACTCCTTTAAGATGGCCATATGCCTCCACCTCAGATCTTAACTACAAAAAACCAAGATGACCATGCATCTCTGCTCAGGTCTACACTACGTTAAATCAAAAATACTATGCTTCTCCACCTCAAGTCAACCATACACTCCATCAATATGGCCATGGAGGCGACAGCGCGTGTCAGTGTAAAAATTCTGTTTAAAAAATGCTGCCAGACTTTTACATTATAGGGTAATAGTCAAATCCACAGCGGTTTATAATAAACAGCTTGAAACATTTTCCAAGCCAGAGCCGAGCGCTTTAGCAAAAAGACATGGATGACTTAAGGCGGGAGCTGGTGCACGCACGGGTGCGCGTGCCAGGGAACCGTTGACGTGCAGCGGAGCAGCTCCACACCCACGAGCTGTTAGTTATATATACGTCCCGCAGGTGTAAACCGCGGTAGCCCGTACAATCAATGGCAGCAGGAGACACCGACATCATGGATGAGCGCGAGAAAAGGCGTGAGCGCAGGTAATTCCAGTATTTCGCCAACCTTTGTCTTCTTTTCTTAGACATTAATGATTAATTTGCCTTTGTTAACTTATTATAATTTATTAATGTATTGAATCAATTGATTTATACATTTATTTATAACTGACCGCCGCTGAAAAATCTGACGTCAGATACGTAGGGCTGTCATTCAATGCGCAGATTCACTGCTTCTGTTGAATGAGACAAAATAAAAAAAATGTTATTTCTGTTAGATTCACATGACATGATGTTTATACAGTCCATGCACCGTTTTCATACGCCGACCTTGATCAAATTGTGATATTGTTAATATTATAATATTCCTCAGATATTTAAGTTAAGAAAAATTAATTGAATTCATTCACCTACCTGAGGATTTTCTCCAAAGCAATTTACAATATTAATCAACCTACAATTATTTACCTGTTTATACAGCTGGGTAATTTTACTGGAGCAATGTAGAGTAAATACCTTGCTCAAGGGGTACAGTACTACAGCCATAGGTGAGATTCAAACCTGTGACCTTTGGGTCTAAAGGCAGCAGCTCTGACCACTACACATGACCCCAAATTTTTACTTAATGTCTAATGAAACACAGAAACTTTAACTGAATGCCTCTTTTCTAATATAGCGTTAAGTATATTAAAAATGATGTCTATTAAAGAAACTGTACAATCAATACTAGTGGTTTATGAGTCTTAGTCAGGTTTGGGCTTTATGACTGATGGACTGAAATTGTTATACTTCAGATTTTTAAGAGTGGAATGTTTTCCTTTGAGAAAGATCATTCGAAGGCTCGATTACAAAATATCTGGAGTTGATTGGATTTGCGTGGAGTTTTTTAAATGCCCTAATTGCCTTTTTTCCCACCTGGGCAAACAGGCAGGCCTGGGACAGCTCTCGGGAAATTCCTGTCATTCAAGATGAGCAGAAACCAAGGAAGCTCCTCACCTGTATTCAGTTCCTTGTCTGCACTTTTGTTGGCATCATGGTCTTTTTACTGGGCTTTCTCAGCAAGGTAAAGTGAACTGTACTATAAACTACACTGTTTGCTCCCAACTTATTACACCATCAGCAATTAAAAATGCATTCAGTAGCACTGCATGTGAAGACAAACTTTCTGAAAGACATTTCCTGTACTGTTAACATGTTTATATATTTTCTCTGTAATTCCAGTCATCCCTTCTGCTGTTAATAACAGTCGCAAACGAAAACTCAACAGCCGTTTCCACCAAGCCGTATGCGCTGCTTTTCCTCGGCTGTGTCCTCGTTACACCGAGTGTGTTGTCACTTATTAAAAGCTTGTGGAAAATTACATTTAAAGACTCGAAGACGCCCAGAATGCCAACAGTTTTATGGGTGAGTTAAATTTTAAAATATAAGAATACAATATTCCTCAATTTCTACTTTCAAATATTTTATACTGAGTACTAGTTTACATTTTTTAGCTCTAAATTTTATGGTAAAATTCAATGGTTTTAAATGTAGCTGTACCTGTGGTAGGCTTAAAAACTGTTAAACAAATTAGAATAAACTGGAAACATAGACACAGAAAAATAAATTGAATGTATAATGCTACTTACTTTGATTTGTTGTCGCTGTATATTTTCAACCAGGTCATCTTTACCGAGTTCTTTGTGGCCCTCGGAACGGCTGTACTCACCATCGTCGCCATGCCAAAGTTTGACATTCTCACCAATGTGATGATGCTGAACAGTGTGGCCATCCTATCTGCTGTACTTCAGGTGGCTGGAAACATTGTCATGAAAGAGCGCATAAGGTTCATTACAACCTCCATTTTTGCTGTAATCTTCATCACTCTTGGCTATTCGCTCTTTGTTGCTGGATATTGTGTGGAAGCAGCGAAGTATGGCAGCATCCCAATCACACCCATTGGACTGGCTATCGCAGGGACTTTGTGTGTGTCCTTAAACTGGTGGGAGAACTACAGCATGCTGTTTAAAAGTCACTTTCTACAAAGTGTCTCAGAAGACATTAAGAGGTCCAGGAATATCGTCTGCATTGTCTCCAGTTTTGTCCGAATCGGAGTCATTGCAAGTGTACTTGGGGCCTACGTCATACTCTCTGGCCAGCAGTGGTCGTCTATCCTCTCGGTGTCGCAGCAGACGAAAACTGTCGTCCTGAGCCTCTTTGCCGTTCAGGTCATTTCCACCAGCCTCTGCCACTGGTTTGCTCTGGTGGCCTGTAAGATGCACGCTGTCCGCCGGAGCTTTGTCATCCCCATGTGGATGGTCTCCCCTGCTGTGCTGGTTGGGTTTCTGATAACCTTCATCTCCCACTTCCAGAGCTTTGTCTCGAGCAGCCCAACTGCAGGCCGCTCAGTTGCCGCATACTGTGAAACCATGGTAAAGACAAGCACGTCGCAGCTTGATGCTTATTCTCAGCTTATCATGGACGCAAGGCGTACTCTGTGCTCCAGATCGTCTTTCATGGAAGGAAACATACTAGTCCAGGGTCTGCTGGGCAGCTCCCTGCTTTGCTGGTGGATCGGACTTGTCCTCTGCACTATCTACACCTGCTTTCTGAAGGTACACCGCATTGAAAGGACACGGGACCTGTTTGTCCGTCGCCACTATGAAGCCGCTTTCATCGACCAGTCCATGCTACTCAACATGCGATTTGAAATCCACTTTTCAAAAGGAAAACACAGGTAATGCTTTATAGGAGCAGCATTACATAATAAACATGTAAAAATTGACAGCTCAAGTAAACCAGCCGTTTATTTTGGTACTTTGTTTTTTCACATAGTGAGAATGAAGTGGTGTCAATCTACTTATGTGCCACAATGTGGCATGAGACATATGATGAAATGATGAAAATGATAATCTCAATGTTTAGGTAAGTAAAATATTAAGTACCTATCTGAGGAGTCTGACCTAATATCAGCCCACAGAAAAGTTACAACTCCAGAGAAACAACAATGTAAATATTGCTAAAGTATATTTATTTGAACATATTTGTATTTTTAGTTCAAGATTTCATGAATCCCAAAGGGGGAACAAAAAATGCCAAAGCACTAACCTGTACATGAGGAGAAAAGCTTGTATAGACATTCATATGCAATGGTTAATATCGTGAGACCTTTTGCCGAAAACTTAATGTCAATGTTGTTATGTTTTCTGAAAGGCTTGACAAGTTCAGACCAAGAAAAAACTTTCACAATGACGTCAGTTTCGAGTCTCACATTTACTTTGACGATGCTTTCCAAGAGGTAGAAGGAAGTAAGGAGCGTCACATAAATGAATATGCAGAAACCCTGGTGGTGGTCATCAAAGAAGTCTACATGTTAGTATCTTCAGATCTTGGCACTTCTACTAATTCTGACTGTAATATTCTGAGAATAATAAATACTTTAATGATTATTATTTCATTACCGTTGACACTTTTACGTACTGTAAACTTCAAATTATTTTTTATATTTATACATGCACAGGCTCTTCATTGAAGAGAATTCAAGCATCTTTAAAAAAATGGCAAGAATTCCAAACCAAGAAATCATCAGAACACCATATGGTGGTCGTCTCCGGTACACCCTACCACACGGCAACATTTTGAACGTTCACTTCAAGGACAAGAACCTCATTCGGCACAAGAAGCGATGGTCTCAGGTGAGTCTAAAGAAAAAACACAAATTGAATATCATCTATTTTGAGGTTTTGGTTCTGAATCCACAATGTCATAGTCAGATTCTTTGATATGATGTTTCGGAGTAAGTATTACACCAGCTGGACTTCACAGTGCATAAAACACATTTTTCCTTAGATCATGTATTTGTACTACCTCCTGGGTTGGAAGCTTAACCGCAAGTATTTTCTGAGGTTTGGAAATGGGCAGAACAAGGAGATTCTTGAGAAAAGCTTAAAGGTAAGTAAGTAAGTAAGTAAATAAATAAATAAATAAGAAAATAAATAAATATAATATAACGTTGGCCTTACTATGCCTTATTTTTAAGTGGCGCAGTTATTTGTATATTATTAATGCTTGCATTCTCAGAAAGAAAAACAGAACACATGCATTTTGGCATTGGATGGAGATACAGATTTCCAGCCATCTGCAGTCATGCTTCTGCTTGACCGTCTTCGGCTATACCCTGAAGTCGGTGCAGTCTGTGGTCGGATTCACCCAACAGGCACCGGTAAGCGGTTAAGGGAGGTTCAGGCCAATAGCAAAGTGGTGAATTTTTTCTTTGTACGGTAAAATTCTACCCACAGAGTATAGCTGTGTCATGTTTTACATTAATTTAATAATATCCTTAAACAGAGTGTACATGCTCCAGCACTGTATGTTTGTGATGTATCTAATGAATCTCCAGATAAACTACTACTAAACTTTGCTATATGTACGCTCTCTTCCATAATATCAAAATTTTAATTCCAACACTAATCAAATAAACTGGAACATGTAAGAGTACTTTAAGTAAGTAAAGTAAGGGGGTGCTGTGGCATACATCATGCTCAGGAATGATATATTCCCTAATACAGGGCCCATGGTGTGGTACCAGAAGTTTGAATATGCAGTGGGCCACTGGCTGCAGAAGTCAGCAGAGCATGTTTTTGGCTCTGTCCTCTGCAGCCCTGGTTGCTTCAGCCTCTTCCGAGCTGCGGCCCTAATGGACGACAATGTCATGAAGAAGTACACAACTAAGGCCACGGAAGCTGCCCACTACGTCCAGTATGATCAAGGTACAGTATATAATACACCATCTTTGATGCTTGTTGACTCACCCAGAACTACCGTATTCTTTCTATTCTATAGTACAAACGTCTGAGTTTTACACATTTGATTTGATTTTGAAACTTACAGAAATTATGGATCTACTGGTTGAACAGTCAAGAAGAATCACTGTTGCATTATTCAGAGAAAACAGAGAACTATATTTGTGCTTTTAATTGTCTAATTTATAAGAAATAGATGTTTATTATGGGCGTATCAATGGCCTCCTTAGAACATA
This sequence comes from Scleropages formosus, assembly GCF_900964775.1. Lineage (NCBI taxonomy): Eukaryota > Metazoa > Chordata > Actinopteri > Osteoglossiformes > Osteoglossidae > Scleropages > Scleropages formosus. Next base: position 6,767,987 of record NC_041809.1, read on the forward strand.
TGCCTAACAGCACTAGACAGTAACTCTCTAGGTATTAAAGTGTTTTTTGTGGGATGTCATAGGTGAGGACCGGTGGCTCTGCACACTGCTGCTCCAACAGGGCTGGAGGGTGGAGTACAACGCTGCATCTGACTCCTACACCAATGCTCCTCAGGAGTTCAAGGAGTTCTACAACCAGAGGCGGCGCTGGGGTCCCTCCACCATGGCCAACACCCTGGACCTTCTGGGCACAGGCTCATTGACCTCACAGAGAAATAAGTCCATATCCAAACCATACATGATCTACCAGACCATCAGCATGGCTGCGTCTGTTCTAGGGCCGGCCACAGTCTGCTTGATGATAGCAGGTAATTTAACTGTGTCCAGCTTATACACTATTTAAAATATATCCCCAATCTGTTGAAGTGTGAGTGACTGAAAGAGTAATAGGGACCATGAAAAGATACTCTTTAAATTACTATTATGTTTGACATGTTCCAGGATGCTTCTCATTTGTGTTCCACCTCAAACCCAACGATGGCCTTATTCTTGCCATTCTGCCTCCGGCCGTCTATCTGGTGCTGTGCTACAAACTGAAGGCAGACACCCAGATCACCATTGCAGCAATCATGAGCATCTTCTATGCATTCCTTATGACAGCGACTATATTATCCATCATCGGTAGGGGATGTTTTCCTAAATGTATTCATTTGTGCAAAATATCACTATTCTGTTGTACTGCTGATTTTATGAAAAAACAGAATTACAAAAGGTAAAGCACGGAGGTTCTCGGTTCTGGCTCCGTTGTGCTGGAATGACCTTTCCCTGTCACTCAGAACTGCGGAAACTCTGTCTATATTCAAGAAGGGTCTGAAAACTCACCTTTTCCAGATCCACTTCACCCAAGATCTCTCCAGCTCATTTACAGTGTAATTGTTCATGCATTGTAACTTCATGAGCATCTCCTGATACAACCTTTATTCAGCCACTAGGCCGGCATTGTACTTGCTTATTTGTGTATTTTAGAATATCTAAAAAAAAAAAAATTGGTGGGAAGGTATCAGGATTTGTCTACCCTGTGTTTTATGCACCCACTCGAACAATGAACCTCAGTGCAGCAAGTGGTAGGTAACAAATTACTTGAGACTCTCATGTCTGCAGCTATGTCTCTTTCTCTTAATGTAATGCATAAATTGTACCTTTGCTGAGATGTACGTCGCTTTGGACAAAGGCATCTGCTAAATGAATAAATGTAAGTGTAAATGTAATTAGTCTGAAATAAGCTTTGAAATGGGGGGTGTGGTGGTGCAGTGGGTTGGACTGAGTCCTGCTCTCTGGTGGGTCTGGGGTTCAAGTCCTGCTTGGGGTGCCTTGCGACGGACTGGCGTCCCGTCCTGGGTGTGTCCCCTCCAGCCTTGCGCCCTGTGTTGCCGGGTTAGGCTCCGACTCCCCGCGACCCCGTATGGGACAAGCGGTTCAGCTGATGTGTGTGTGTGTGTGTAAACTTTGAAATACACCATTATGTACAGAATAACTGTAAAATCTTGAGGTTATCTAAAAGGACCTGCAAGTGAACTTTCTTTAAAAATCATATTTTTGTGTCATTCCAGGGGACATGGTCACTAATGGAACCTTCTTCACACCCAGCGGCCTCTTCTTCATCAGCATTGTGTTAATGTACTTGGTAACTGCAGTGCTGCACCCTCAGGAGTTCCACTTGGTTATCTATGGGCTCCTATATGTGCTCACGATACCAAGTGGCTACCTCTTGCTAGCTATCTATTCTCTGGTCAACATGAACAATGTGTCATGGGGCACAAGAGAGACTGCTAAACCAAACAAGGTGACACCTGGAAATGCCAGCACCCAAGTGGTAAAGTATGCAAAGAGCTGCAAGTGCTGCTGCTGGAATGTCCGCATCCAAGTGGACCAAGATGAGAAGGTGACTGTGACCCCAGCTGGAGGGTTTGCCTTCTCTGAGACACAACCACAGGAGGAAAAAGAAACTATACAGTATGAGAGGTACAGACCCTATTTATAGCGGCTCTTAATTTTTGTGAACAGGTTTTACAGCTCTTTTTAAAACACTGACAACCTTGGTACCAAAGAGGGCCTAATTTGGGTAGCAGATAGTGTGTTCAATTTTCACTTTACATTAGAAAGGTCCTAAATTCTAATTTCTGCTCACCCTGTACTACCCTGAAGTAAGGCAGTTATTATTGGTCCTAAATTGGTCTAAGAAATGTTACCCATCTGTATAAATAAGTAAACAGGTGTTACAAGCAAAACCCTAACATAGTTGCCTTGTGCTAGGGTAATAAATGATCAAATACAGGCACCCCTTGATTTACGGCATTAATCTATTCCTGAAAACCTTGCAAATATTGAAATTTCAGGTACTGAAAGCCTATTTCCCATTATTTTAAAAGGGGAAAAATAACAATGCTGTAACATCCAAACGTGAAACAAACATTGGCGTGTTTTGCTGTAACGTGCGTACACGTGTGAAGTGCAATTATCTCAACAGCAGAGTGTATATACCAGTGCGCATATAGTGGACAGGTGAACGTTGGGGTTTTCACCCTCTGAGGTTATGACAAATACGTTCTCAAGCCATCCAAAAACCCCAACCAAATTTTCCCAAATATCTCTAGAGCATTATAAAACACGTATGCAACTATCAGCTTACAATTTTAGTACAACCTAAAACACATTTAAACACTTACTGCCTTGGGATAACTGCCACTTTACTTTTTGATCAGTTTTCTGCATGATGAGCAATAAACTAAGTTTGGATCAACTGAATACATCAGATTTGTTGTGAACAACTTTCTAAAACTGCGCACTGTTCTCAAAATTCAAATACATACCCGAAAAACCACCAACTAAACTTTTCCAGCTAATTTTTCTACTGACTCTGCAATCTTTCATTTAACACATCCGATATGGTCGATAGACTCACCTGTGGAATTTCATACACTTTTCATAATACCCCACACTCTAAAAGCAAAACTCACACTAACAGATTGAGAGGTTTGGATGCAGACATGTCAATTACAGTACATTACTGCACTTCTTCACTTGCACAAGATGCAAATTTCAAATTTGGATAAATTTTGTTGTACTGATTTTTTGTTCCATAAATTGGAACTTGGTTATCAAAAGCCATGAGCCTTTATACTGAAATTCCAGACAGAGAGTTTGTAAACTGAGGGATGCCTGTAATAATGAAAGAGCATACTGAAGACTCATACCGTGGCTTCCCAGGACCAGTGTTAATTGTCACTGATGTAACAGCTGTAGCACAGTTTACCACTGCATGTTATTCTGTCAGTATAATTAAAGTCCTGGTCCCAGCTTTTTCAACATCCTTTAACTAGTGCTTCAGATGAACTTTAAATACTGAGCCGGGTGATCCTCTGCCTCAAGGATTTCTGTTGCGCATCATTCTGTTAGACTATGACTAATACATTATTGTTTAAAAACTTATGGGCAATGGGAATTCCTTCAACCACTTCATTCTTGTCTCTCTTAGGGAAGAAGAACCCTCTGAGCCCTGTAAGTAGTAGAAAAGTCTGAACTCACTTTTCTAAGAACACACATTACAAAACAAATGTCACAAAATTCGGGTGTATTCCATTCTTTCATTATATGTAGCTATAATTTTCTTTCCATTTATGACATAAAGGCCTATTAAATGTATTATGAGATTATTTAATTGACACTCTGGGTACTGCAATTTCAATAAATCACCTTACTAATTATTTTAAATATTATGTAGGTTGGATTTCTCAGCTGAAAGAAAAGTCTTGTGAGCTCCCCTTAAAAGAAAGTACACTTGATGAAGTGAGTTGAAAAAATGTACACACTGCTCTAAATTGTTTGCATTGTTTCATGATTTTCCAAGAAAAATGCATGCATTAATTACTTTGGGTACATTCACTTTGTAGGATGAGGTAGAGTTCTGGAGAGACCTCCAGGAACGATATCTAAAACCTCTTGATGAGGACAAAGAACAGCAGAAGAAAATTGCTGCAGAACTCAAAGACCTAAGGAATAAGGTACTGGGAATTTAGAAATGTGTAAGATGGAGGCTCAGTGGGTAGCACTTGGTGCCTCACAGCTTCTGGGCTGTGGGTGTAGAATTGGAACTATTCAAATTTATTGCAGCTTTAAAGGAAACACCGTACAATTGGTGAGTTAAGAAGCAAGGCTGTGTGGCACCACGTATAAGCCATTTTGAACAGGTAGGCCTTAAGCCAGAATAAATGTTCAGAATAGAAAAATGTTTCATATTTTCAGGGACAAATATTCACATTTTCTTCAGGATAAAATTCAATAACTTTGGGGCACAGCAGAAGAAAGCCCTATTAACCAAAGAAATTATGTACATCAGTCAAATAAAGGTTGTAAAGTGGATTTTAAACAGATAGTAATTTTGACAGGTACAAAGGTTGCCAAACTGTGTGAAGCCTTATAAATAGAAATACAGATTTAATAGTCAGCTTGAACCCTGACAGGAAGATAGTTCAAGGACTCGGGAAACAGGTGTCATGTAGTTGCTAGTGCAGGAGCTGGTCGGGACTGTAGCACCTGAGTTCTGAACATGTTGGAGCGTATTTACCGTGGATTTTCAACCCTCAGTGAGGAGGGTGTTGCCAGTAATTATTCCTTGGAAAGACAGATAGGTTAACCTGCCTTTCAGGTATAGTAACAGGCAACAAGGAAGCAGTTAGGTAATGTCTTTGAGGGGAAAGTTTAATATTTTCACAATATCCTTCAGGTGAGGGTGCAAAGCCAAGCCAGGGGCACAAACCACCTGTAAAAGCTTCAATTTGCTTTCAAAGTTGAGCATATTACAATTCACAGGTGGCTGCATTTGTGTTGCTTCAGTGCACTGTTTCAAAGCTGCTCAACTATTATATACTGATTAATTACTAATTACTGAATTTTATAACTAGATGTTTATAAGTATAGTATACTATATATAACTATAACTAGGTGTTTGTCACTTTCATACTTGGATGCTTAAGGGTTACCTGAGGTTAAATATATTAAAAACCAACATTTTCTCTCTTTGTATGTATAATGTATTTCAGAATATTTATGTAATGTTTCAAGTATAAATATCGTGGCAGTATGTATCCCTATTCAACGTTATATGATACTCTCACAAATGATTACCAGTGTAGCTTGTTTTTTTGGCTAAAACCAATTACTGCCCCTCATTACTGGAGTACTATCCAATGCGGTGCATTATTATTCAGACTTGATATAATAAGTAATGTAATAGTAAAGGGGGTGCGGTGGCGCAGTGGGTTGGACCGCAGTCCTACTCTCCGGTGGGTCTGGGGTTCAAGTCCCGCTTGGGGTGCCTTGTGACGGACTGGCGTCCCGTCCTGGGTGCGTCCCCTTCCCCCTCCGGCCTTACGCCCTGTGTTACCGGGTAGGCTCCGGTTCCCCGTGACCCCGTAAGGGACAAGCGGTTCTGAAAATGTGTGTGTGTGTGTGTGTGTGTGTGTGTAATAGTAAAGTAAATCTAAATTATAATTCACTTTTAACTGAATAAAATAATGATGCAAATGTAAGAAAGGCTCTCATTTGCAGCAATACATTGAGCTCTGAGCTCAGTCTGTTCCATTCCCTTCCAGGCGACCTTTGTGTTCTTCATGTGCAATGCTCTGTGGCTCATGGCCACCTACTTCCTTCAAGCCATCGGTGGTGCGGTCAGCATTCGGATTCCCAAGGTTAACCCTCAGGGACATGTGGAACCTAACCAGTACTTATACATTGATCCCATCGGGCTGATGTTTCTGCTTGGCTTTAGTTCTCTGTTGATGATACAGTTCTTTGCCATGCTTTGGCACAGGTAAAAATTACACTTAGTATAGACTACACTTTGACAAATACATCAAAGTATAATCTTTATACTGTCAGATTTCTTCCACATGACTATATTATTCCTTGTACCAGTATGCCAGTAAAATACTAGGAACAAGTTTTTGGTTTATTAAATATGTATTTTTAGTTGTTTGTCAGGTCTCAGTGTAATATGAATGAATGTCATTTGTGTGAATGAAATAAAAAATTATAAATAAAAAGGGTAGTGTTGGCAACGTTTTGAGTCTGACCTGTGAACTATTTTTCAGAATCCAGACACTGATTCATTATGTGGCCTACAATGGGACAGAGGTGAAAGTCATGAGAAAGGCACACAAGAAGTCTCTGGAGGAGGCAAAGGAAGAAATGGTAATGCTTATGTTATTTCTGAGAGCAAAAAAACAAATGATAAATTGTAAGCATTATTAAGAAAAAAATCCAAGTAGAAATACACACACACACACATTTTCAGAACCGCTTGTCCCATACGGGGTCACGGGGAACCGGAGCCAACCCGGTAACATAGGGCGTAAGGCCAGAGGGGGAGGAGACACACCCAGGACGGGACGCCAGTCCGTCACAAGGCACCCCAAGGGGGACTTGAACCCCAGACCCACTGGAGAGCAGGACTGCGGTCCAACCCACTGCGCCACCGCACCCCCTACCAAGTAGAAATATAAAATTACAAATAAAAGTAATTAAGCAAATATCACCAAAATGGCTTAAAAGAAGTGCTAATGGGAAGCATAATTTTTACTGCAAAAATGTCAACTGGATGAATTCACTGCAGATATTCTAGGTAACAAAATGTTCTTGTTTTCAGAACTTTTTGTAGGTTTATGTTCTTCATGGAGCCAAGCTTGTGGAAAAGAGTCAATAGCTGCCTACGTACCACCCTTAGCCCCCAGGGGGGTATGGCATAACATCGAGGGAGAAAATCTTACAATATCTGAATTAATTTTTCATCATGATCTGTATTTTTACATATCTGCCTGTCAGAACTGATTTGTACACTTATTTATTATATCTGTATGTTTGTGTGTGTTGATTTTTTTCAGTTTTTTTTAAATAAAAACATCATTGTATTATTTATTTTATATAACTAACACTGTACATTTTAAGAGTACACACAGGTGGCCTTTTGTTCGTCAGTTGGTATTAGTCAGTTATGAACAAACCGAAATCACTGGAACTTAAACTGATGAAGTGGAAATATTATTTTGTCACATTAAATGTAAAACAGAAGTCCATGATAATGGTAGCTATGTAATAGTCTAGTACAGATAATCACTTTAGATCTTACCTGAGTACACTATAGTGAAATGTAAAATTATATATGCATTTTTATTATGTATATGGTTTTTACCATTAATATACTTAGCTACACAATGACATGTTCAGTGATGCATTGTACCTTGTTATGGCATGTGCCACACTGAATACACTAAAGGTTTTAAAGCTTTTTAAACTTAATTTGTTGAAGAATGTTAAAATATTAAGTTAATATTTATACATGAAAACAATAATCGTGGTTGGATTCCCATGCTCAAATGATGAGATGGGTTTGGTTGTTGTTTATTGTGTAACAGTAGCATCCATGAAGATAATAAATACTGTGAAATAACTCTAGACCATCACTCTTTCTTTTACAGTGTTCCTTAACATCAGTAAGCAAATTATCAGAAATTGTTCAGTTTTAATATTTTGGTTGTGTCTTGCCCTTTAGAGGCTTGGTGTTCACCCAGAAAGATTATACCACTGCAGGCTTGGTATTCTGACTACTTCTTGCACCAAGGGAAGGTCTATCATACCGATTTGATGGTTAAAGAGTCACGACAGTTCCATGGTAAGAATGGGTCAGGCTCTGTTTTTGAATGAACAGTGTCTCTAACATTTTCCAAAAGCACATGCCACACTCAGTCCACAGTCCTTTGAAGATAAAAATTCAGGATCTGAATCCTCCACCATGACATTTTTGACAAAGTAAAGTTAAGGAATTAAGTTTTTTAAATACAAATAACGGCGTAAATGTAACACATTACTGCCCACATCTGGGAATACAGCTGAAGAAATACAGACATTTCTTGGATTCCTGAGTTATTTGTCTGCTTACATTCAGGATTTTCTATTAAGCAAATCTATAAAATCCTGCAGGTGTAAGGATCAACAACATCTGTTGTTAGGAAAAAGCAATGGTAAAAGATACCAGACTTTCCTCCAAGAGTCCTGGGAAATGGACTTAGCAAAAAAGCACCAGTGGAACACTGATCAACACCTTATTCAGTGCTCTGACTCGGAGTTATTCTGACTTCGATCGACCACTTGTTACCTATCCAGTGCATCCGACGAGGCCTTTGAGCTCTTCTATGGCGTCTTAATGAAAGAAAGCTGAGAGCCATGGTGTATAGATCAGATCCTTTTTGTCTAGAGTAAGGAATCACAACCTTTATTCTGGCATGCTAGAATTTTGGGTGTTGAAATTGGCAGTGTGTAAAAAGTTTCGGAATTCCACTGATGAGCTCTCCTGAATTTACTGTCTTTTCTCACATTGATCCCACGGTTACATCCCCACTGTCATGTGTACAGGTGCTCACAAGAGGGCCTCCTTGCCAGAGCACAAGGAAACTGGCGACACAACTCAAACCTGTCTGACTCATCTACCAGGACTCACAGGATGTGAAATTGGCTCAGTTCTTGTTGTGTCTTGTTGAACCTGCATGAGCAAGTCAAGTTTCAAAGACTACATTAATAACAGTTTTGTGAATCTTTTACCCATCCATCTGTCACTCTTTGCGTTCGTTCTAGTTCTCCGCTTCAGCACCTGCACTCGCATCCTCCAACCCTTTGTCCCTGTTACTGTCATGAGCGCAGCAATGCTAAAACGGCCAGACTTCATAATCTGATGATAACATAAGAGCCAAATTCAATGTGGCTTGCAATGTAAACCAGATCAAAATCTGAAGGAATGCTTCTCATCCGAACGAGGAGGGATGTTCTGTCCATTCGGGAGCAAGGAATATCCACCTCAGGTACAATACCTTGGTATTTTCATAACAGTATCATAAGGGACTGTGAAATTATTCGCTTCACATATTGCTGAAGTATTACTAACCCTATATAGATGTTTGGTGTTGAAATGAGAGTCCTCAGAAAAAGTTCCTGCTGTTTTAGCTATACTGGGCAAACCGCACTGGAAGAAAATCCTAGAGAAACCCCAAGAAACACCAGAGATGATACCTCTTATTTGACTTGGGAAGGCCTGGGGGATCTCCAGGAGGAGCTACAGACAAAAGGAAACATTACTGGCCTGCTCAGCCCATTACCATGTTACACCCCTCAACAAAAAAGTGAAGGACTCCGTTTGACATTACTGAGATAATTCATTTTAATGTTAAAATAAATGATAAAGTTTATAAAAAAATGAAGATAAGTTTCACACCAGATGTGAATTTTTTGAAAATAACTAGCAAACAGTTTTTGCACAACAGAGAAGCTCTTTTGTAGTACATGAAGCAGAAATATATACACATATTGCATTTCATTTGTCTGATGCTTTTCTCCAAGTGACTTACAATATTAACCTACTTACAGTTATTTACCCATTATACAGCTGGGTAACTTTTACTGGAGCAATTTTTTTTGGGTGAGTTCATTACTCAGTGATACTACAACTGGAGGTGAGATTCAAACCCGAACCTTGGGTCGAAGGTAACAGCTCTAAGCACTACACTGCCTGCTGCCCTGCATATTGTAGGTCAAGACCATTATGAAAGTATTTGTAAAAAATCAATTCCACGCATACCTATAACCAGGAATATCTCTACCGTAAATATGTGTTCCGCTCTGAGAAACAACACTTCGACAGACACTCTTAACTTCTGCATAACATATCGATCAAAGGATTCACCCAGCGTTCTGGAAAATAGTCATGTTAACAATGGAGGTATCATTTAAAGCATAAAACAGCCAAGTATAACACACCCTTGCCAGAGATTTTACGCCGTTACCACACCCAAAAATAATTAGTCCTGTTGTTATGTGAAAATACCACATTTTATTGTGACACACCTAAACGTCCGTGCCATAGTGAAACAAGGCTCAACTGATTCACGGGAGCTGAACCAAGGCAACGAGCAATGTACAAATTTTGAGGAAACCTGCCAACACAATCAACTTTGCCGCCACTCTCTAGGTCCTTGGAAAGTGCACACTATAGGAATTAATGGAAAAGTTACAGAGGGAAAATGCTATATTAATTTCAGATTGATTCATAAACCTTTCAGTAACTTTCTGTCTGGGACACGGATTTGTTTCTCAGGTACCCAACTTTTTCCCATCTCTCTAGAAACTCTCTCTGCAGGGACTTCTTTATTTCTAAAGTTTGAACCGCTTGTCCCATACAGGGTCGTGGGGAGCCAGAGCCTAACCTGGCAACACAGGGTGCAAGGCTGGAGGGGGGAGGGGACACACCCAGGACGGGACACCAGTCCATTGTAAGGCATCCCAAGCGGGACTCGAACCCCAGACCCACCAGAGAGCAGGACCCGGTCCAACCCACTGCACCACCATGCCCCTATGTGTAAAGTATACTCTTTAAATCCTCACATTACAAAAGAAAGAGAAGTTTTGCTGAATTTAGAGTGCATTTACACAAAGTTTTAAACAACCTTTAGTATCTGTAGGTCATGTGTATTGAGCTTCATGACAGTGTCAGTGGAATCAGTAAAGCAATTTCATCAAATCTAACTGGTAAAATCTGTTTTTCAGCAATTTTCAGGCATTTTTCAGCAATTTTCCCACATGGACTATGAAATACAAAAGGCACTTGAGATTATAGGAGCTATTAGAAGAGTAGATTATATGAAGAATGATGTAATAATTTAGGTTTTGACTGGTGACTCACTGCTGGACTTTACATGTTCATCCCACATTCCCTGCACGTCTCCTTAGTGGTCCAAAAACCAGTGGTTTTGGTAGATTAAAAGTGTATTTCTTGTGTGCCTGTGGAAATGCCCCGCATTTGCTTTTCAAACATACCCAGAATGCCTTTTAACATTTATATATGACAATAAGGATTTGAGTAACATCTGATTGGGTAAAAATATTAGCTAACCATATCTGCATTTTTTTTTTTTTACATATATTTTACGGAAAACTTTATTGAAAGGGTTAACTTTCACAGTTCAGTGAAGAGGAAGAACAGGAAAATACATGGACAATCACTGCTGACTCAAAAACCGTTGAAGAGCGTGTTGCTGGATGTTCTGGCCCTCGAGGAATTTGTACAGAGACATGAACACCCTAAACTGTATTCGGTACATCGACGCCTGGAGACACAAGCAACATGAATAACTTTGAGAAAATGCGTGAACGAAGGTAATTTTTTTTTGTATTTATCTCTTAATTTGGAGCTTTTTTGGTTTCTGCTAATTAATATATTGGTAAAAAAATGCCATCCTAAAACAGTGCTGTAGAACTGCTGAATTTTATGCTCCATACCCTTGCAGCTGTGGAAAGCTATTTCACCATCTATCCCACTTATTAAGGAATCCAATTTCAGGTGGCTGTAAATGAAATTTATGTCATGAAAGGAATTTTAAAACACAGTTACAACTGGAATTTCTGATATGAGGGAGTCAATTTTTGTAGTCATTATTCAAATGGCTGTTATAATAAACTGAATTTCAGTATCCTAGAACTGGAATTTCTCACATGAAGATTTTTTAAAATCCACTTTAACAGTTAAACACAATTTCCTATCAACCTCTGTGCAAATTTAAATTACTTCCACTACAATTTAAATTTAAATTATAGCTACAATTCTAGAAAATGCATTCTGTAGTGTACATGCTATGAGTTCCTATAAATACGCACAGACTATAAGCAGGCAATAAGATTTTAAAGGCAGTCTTTACTATTACTAAGATTCATAATTCATTCATACTTTCATACTTCGTAATATAATCCTTACTGAGGCATCCCGAATATTAGGCAAGTGACTGAAGATAGCGATTTTAATCATCTGGTCTGTTGTTGACCACTCTAAATACCCTGAGAAAATCAGTTTGCAAAATTCCTAAGTCGTACATTGTAACAGGGTAAAAGACCAAACCTTCCAATCCATTTTTTCCAAGTTAAAAAAAAATACCCGGTTCCCTTGGATATCAGATAACGTTACATACAAAGACATTTACTCATTTACAAAATAAACACAACTGAAATCTGCATGATAAAGAAACAAATAAATTAAACCAAAAATTAAATTAGGCCAAATAAATGTTTGATGCATTTGCCAAGAATAATTTTGAACTAGTCAGCAAAATACCAAAATTGACCACAGGCCAATAACTAATTGGCTAATTGCTTTCCAATAAAATAATAGATTTTTTTTCCTTTGACGATATGTGTTCAGCGAGGCCTGGGACAGCTGTCGAGAAGTTCCCATTTTTGAAGATGAACAGCGACCAAGGAAGCTACGCACCTGCATTCAGTTTCTTATCTGCAGCTTTACTGGCCTCATGGTCTTTGTACTGGGGTTTTTCAGCAAGGTATATTGTTTCAGCAAAAAATAAAAAAACTTCTTACATGTTCATGATGTCCCTTAACAACATCAGCAACTAAAATTCATTTAGCAGCGGTTCATGTACGGATATACAGTTTAAGAGAGAGCAACATTTGTGCACCAGTTGCCTTGATAACACATTTATTTTGTATTCCAGTCATCCCTTCTGCTGTTAATAATAGTCGCAAACGAAAACTCAACAGCCGTTTCCACCAAGCCGTATGCGCTGCTTTTCCTCGGCTGTGTCCTCGTTACACCGAGTGTGTTGTCACTTATTAAAAGCTTGTGGAAAATTATATTTAAAGATTCGAAGATGCCCAGAATGCCAACAGTTTTATGGGTGAGTAAAATTTTAAAATATAAGTATACAATATTCCTCGATTTCTACTTTCAAATATTTTAAAATGTATGAGATGTGTATCTTAAATTTAAATAAGATCTGTATTTTTGAAAATTTTGATCACATTACATGGATCTCCATATTGTATCTTCATGAGAAACTACATTAAAAAACATCTTGTCCAATCTTGTTCAGTACTGAAACCTAGATTATGTTGATTTGTTGTCGCTGTATATTTTCAACCAGGTCGTCTTTACCGAGTTCTTTGTGGCCCTCGGAACGGCTGTACTCACCATCGTCGCCATGCCAAAGTTTGACATTCTCACCAATGTGATGATGCTGAACAGTGTGGCCATCCTATCTGCTGTACTTCAGGTGGCTGGAAACATTGTCATGAAAGAGCGCATAAGGTTCATTACAACCTCCATTTTTGCTGTAATCTTCATCACTCTTGGCTATTCGCTCTTTGTTGCTGGATATTGTGTGGAAGCAGCGAAGTACGGCAGCATCCCAATCACACCCGTTGGACTGGCTATCGCAGGGACTTTGTGTGTGTCCTTAAACTGGTGGGAGAACTACAGCATGCTGTTTAAAAGTCACTTTCTACAAAGTGTCTCAGAAGACATTAAGAGGTCCAGGAATATCGTCTGCATTGTCTCCAGTTTTGTCCGAATCGGAGTCATTGCAAGTGTACTTGGGGCCTACGTCATACTCTCTGGCCAGCAGTGGTCGTCTGTCCTCTCGGTGTCGCAGCAGACGAAAACTGTCGTCCTGAGCCTCTTTGCCGTTCAGGTCATTTCCACCAGCCTCTGCCACTGGTTTGCTCTGGTGGCCTGTAAGATGCACGCTGTCCGCCGGAGCTTTGTCATCCCCATGTGGATGGTCTCCCCTGCTGTGCTGGTTGGGTTTCTGATAACCTTCATCTCCCACTTCCAGAGCTTTGTCTCGAGCAGCTCAACTGCGGGCCGCTCAGTTACCGCATACTGTGAAACCATGGTAAAGACAAGCACGTCGCAGCTTGATGCTTATTCTCAGCTTATCATGGACGCAAGGCGTACTCTGTGCTCCAGATCGTCTTTCATGGAAGGAAACATACTAGTCCAGGGTCTGCTGGGCAGCTCCCTGGCTTGCTGGTGGATCGGACTTGTCCTCTGCACTATCTACACCTGCTTTCTGAAGGTACACCGCATTGAAAGGACACGGGACCTGTTTGTCCGTCGCCACTATGAAGCCGCTTTCATCGACCAGTCCATGCTACTCAACATGCGATTTGAAATCCACTTTTGCAACAGAACTCATAGGTAATCCTCTGGAAAAGTTGTGTTACCTGAAAATCATGGAAAAAAAATATTCTGGCACTGATTATTCTGCTTTATTTGTCCTGTAGTGACTATGAAACAATGACAGTCTTCTTATGTGCAACAATGTGGCACGAGACTTATGCTGAAATGATGAAAATAATCCTTTCCTTATTCCGGTAAGTAAAAAGTTTAATATCTATTTTCTGTGTTTTCAGCGACACAGCATTTGGCACAAAGCTCATGGAAACAATGCAATCAATAATTAAATATATACAGTATATATATATTTAAGTCATAAATTTGCAAGCTTGCAATCAAGGCTTCATTATTCCTGAAATGAACAACCTTGACTACATCTATCACTATAGACATAATGGCAACATTATTGTCTTTTCTGAAAGGCTTGACAGCTTCAGACCAAGGAGAAACCCTTATAATGATGTCAGTTTTGAGTTCCACATTTATTTTGATGATGCTTTTCAAGATGTGGAAAAAAGGAAGGGGCGTCATGTAAACGAATATGCAGAAACCCTGTTGGTGGTCATCAAGGAAGTCTACATGTTAGTATCTCCTTAATATTCTTATAACGTTTCTGTGTTATTCTAATGGTGCACTCTTGTAATCCCAGCACATATAAGCATTATTATAAGCATTATTATTCATCATCACTTGTATGTCAATAATGTTCACACCACACTAGATGTTGACGTGTTTTATCTATATATATATACACAAATATTAAATAGGATCTTCAGTAAAGAGAATTCAGGTGTCTTTAAAAAAATGACACGAGTTCCAAGCCAGGAAATCATCCAAACGCCCTATGGTGGTCGCCTTCGTTACACCCTGCCACACGGCAACATTTTGAACGTTCACTTAAAGGACAAAAACCTCATCCGGAACAAAAAGCGATGGTCTCAGGTGAGTCTAAAGGAAAAATACAAGTTGAATGCCATCTTTTTGAGATTTTGAATCTGATCCCATGATGTCATTGTTAGATTCTTTGATGTGGGGCTGCAGATTAAAATTTACACCAACTGCACCTCACAGTCCATTACAGGATTATTGTAAAGTATGACTACTACATATTTTTCCTCAGATCATGTATCTGTATTACCTACTGGGCTGGAAGCTGAAGCACAAATATTTTTTGAGGTATAAACATGGACAGAAGAAGGCCACACTAGAGAAGAATTTAATGGTAATATTGTCTCTCTGTTCTTATAGTGGAATAATGATTCATAGTTATTGAACTGAATTGAACTGTCGTTGAACAATCTAATTCTCAGAAAGAAAAGCGGAACATGTGCATTTTGGCATTAGATGGAGATGTAGACTTCCAGCCATCTGCGGTCATGCTTTTGATTGACCGTCTTCGGCTATACCCTGAAGTCGGTGCAGTCTGCGGTCGGATTCACCCAACAGGCACTGGTAAGGAGTTAAGAGAGATGCAGGTCAATGGCCAAGTTCCAGACTGGCCTCATATCAATCCTTTAGGCGAAATACTACCTACTGATTGTTGCATTGTGTCTAATGATTCTCTGCAGAAACTTCAACTAAGCTCTGCTTTGTATGGATTCCCAGCTATTATGTTAAAGTTTAACTTCAACGACCAATCCAAGAAACTGAAAAATTTAAAAGCTATTAAAATAGGGAGGGAGTCATCGCAGGAAACATGCCGGAATGATATCTTCCCCAATACAGGACCCATGGTGTGGTACCAGAAGTTTGAATATGCGGTGGGCCACTGGCTGCAGAAGTCAGCAGAGCATGTTTTTGGCTCTGTCCTCTGCAGCCCTGGTTGCTTCAGCCTCTTCCGAGCTGAAGCCCTAATGGGCGACAACGTCATGAAGAAGTACGCCACTAAGGCCACAGAAGCTGCCCACTACATCCAATATGATCAAGGTAGAGTTTGCTCTATACCCTTATTTGATGCTTTAGAAAAAAAAGCTCTTGAGACCTTTTTTTCATTCGTTCAGCAAATGACTGAGGTCAATACATTTTAATTAGATGACTACCATTTACATTGATGATGAATTTAATGACTCAGCAAGTTTGAGAAGCTAAATTGCTGCATAATTTGGAGAGAACACACACACACACACATTTTCAGAACCGCTTGTCCCATACGGGGTCACGGGGAACCGGAGCCTACCCGGCAACACAGGGCGTAAGGCCGGAGAGAGGGAGGGGACACACCCAGGACGGGACGCCAGTCCGTCACAAGGCACCCCAAGCGGGACTTGAACCCCAGACCCACCGGAGAGCAGGACTGCGGTCCAACCCACTGCGAACATATCTGAGTAATTGGTAAGAATTGGAAGTTTGCAAATACAAAATATTTGGAGCGAAGTATTAAAGCAAACCACCGCTGCTAAATGCATCCTCATGAATGAACCCCTCCGCTCTTGTCCCAGTCTGTGCCTAGTTTTACCCTCTCCTTCCTCCTCTCGTTCACATTCCAGGTGGCTCTGCTTGCGGATGCTGCTGTGTGCATCTGAAAACTGAGCCGCCATCATCCCCCCACCCCCTTCCCCAGGTGTATCCGGATTCCTCCTGCCTTTCCCCTTTTTATACCTTTGGGACAGCTCCAGTCTGACTCCTTCTGGTGTCTGACTTGTTAGTTTCTGGTTCCAGGCTGCATACAGATACCTTACCCTCCTTGGGGTGGCTCCACTCTTTCATGACCCTCTGCATCCAGTGACTGGGGTGCCCACCTCTTGTTTCAAGCTGTACTGATTCCCCACCTCGGTTGAATAGTTGAACACATGTACAGTTATATTTATTAATTGGCAGACACCTTTCTCTAAAGCAACAAACAACTCAGCAAAAATAAATGTGCAATTTCACCCACAGGCAGAGAGGCATAGATGCAGATGCGCAATTCTGCAAGTACAATGAGTTTGTCTGATGTCTCTGCTAAAACCAGCAAAAAATTACATTGATAGTTGAATATAGAATTGCTAGAGAACACAAAATTTTAAGATGGATTGAGTAGCAGCGAATAAAATTGATACTGAGATATTTGTGACAAATTACGTAATGTAAATTTATGGGGAAGTTGGCATATCTTAGATATCAAGAGGCAACATTATTTCATTATTTGGAGAGAACGTCAAGAACCGAGTCTGTGCTTTTAATTGACACACTGCTAAAAAATAGAGGTTTGTCAATATGGTCTCATTAAAACACATGGGTTATAATGCTAGACATTCTTCCATTGGTTCTTGCAATGACTTCTGTGGGGTGTTACAGGTGAGGACCGGTGGCTCTGCACACTGCTGCTCCAACAGGGCTGGAGGGTGGAGTACAACGCTGCATCAAACTCCTACACCAATGCTCCTCAGGACTTCAAGGAGTTCTACAACCAGAGGCGGCGCTGGGGTCCCTCCACCATGGCCAACACCCTGGACCTTCTGGGCACAGGCTCATTGACTTCACAGAGAAATAAGTCCATATCCAAACCATACATGATCTACCAGACCATCAGCATGGCTGGGTCTATTCTCGGGCCGGCCACAATCTGCTTGATGATAGCAGGTAACATTTTTAATCCATAATACAAATACTACAGTATAATTAGCACCATTCACAGTAAAGGATACTGAACATACATGAGTCTCCTGCAACCCCTGTTATGTTTCACATCCTACAGGTTCCTTCTCCTTTGTCTTTGATGTTACCCCCAGCACTAGCCTTGCTCTTGCCAGTTTGCCTCCAGCCATCTATTTGGTGCTGTGCTACAATCTGAAGATCGACACCCAGATTACGGTTGCCGCAGTCATGAGCATCTTATATGCATTCCTCATGACAGCAACTATTTTATCTGTCATCGGTAGGGACTCGTGAAGTATTGCTGTTTCATCCTATTTCATCAACAAGTTCCTATATGAAAACATGATAACAAGTATGTGTTAAAACTTATTACACAAGGTTTTTGTAAAACACGACTTTAACAGTGATTGTGCAGTCTATGGCTACTGAAACTGTTAAGGCTGTTAAAGAAAAAAAATACATGGATCTCACTGGCACTAAATAATTAAATGTTTTGAAAGGTTGTTGTTCAATAAGCTGATGACATAATGGTCAGATGACTGTCAGGACTTTGCATGATCAATAGATTAATGGAATGGAGAGTGCTGATGGAAAAGGCTTGAACAACATCATTAGCAGGGAGACATAATTAGATGCCAGCAATGCTACATCTAAATGATGACTCCAAAAATGTAACAAAGTTTTGTCAATATTTGTGTACCTTCCCAGGAGAAATGGTCGTCAACGACACGTTCACACCCAGTGGCCTCTTCTTTATCAGCATTGTGCTAATTTATGTAACGACAGCACTGTTACACCCTCAAGAGTTCCATCTGATCATCTATGGAATTGTCTATGTGCTCAGCATCCCAAGCGGCTACCTCTTGCTGACCATCTATTCCATAGTCAACATGAACAATGTTTCATGGGGCACACGAGAGACTGCCAAATCAATATTCAGTGACACCAGCACCAATGACAGGAAGTATGAGTGGAACTGCAGGTGTTGTAGCTGGAATGTTCGTATCCAAATGGACAATGATGACACAGTGACCATGAATCCACAAGGGCACCACATCATCCCTAGTGAGACTCAACCATCAGAGAAACGGCTACCTATCCAGGATGGGTGGTAGGGATACTGTGTTGTTTTATGGTTCTCAAGCCTGGAGCGCAGACAGGTGGCTCTTCGTAAACTGTTAAAACCTCAGCGTTAAAAGAGAGAGCTGGTCCACCACATTTACGGAAATGATGACATCATTTCAGTGATTCATTGCTCTGATAGACTGAAACTTGCTCTCACACTGACTTTTCAGGATCATTAAGTATTATGGATCTCAGCACTTCTCCAATGTAGACATTAGTGCATCAAAACAGAATCACAATTCTCATCTTTGGAAGCTGTTACTTCTATGACTTACATTAGTGAGTGTCTAATGTAAACCAGAACAGTATTTTCTACCTCTATACTTTTGTGGTAAACTGTGATTTATGTGGCTGAAAGACTTGCAGAGGCACTTTAACCACTTTGTTCTTGTCTCTCTTAGGGAAGAAGAATCCTCTGAGCCTTGTAAGTTATAGAAAAGTCGGAACAAAAACAGAGTTTCAGCATGATAACAAACCACTGCTGCTGTGTCTGTGGTTATTGTAACTTTAAATATGTGTCTTATTTGCTGGATTAAATGTATTTTTGCAGGTTGGATTTCTCAGCTGAAAGAAAAGTCTTGTGAGCTTCCCCTGATAGAAATGACACTTGATGATGTGAGTTCGAAAAGTACAACTGTTGTTGTGCACTTCTGAAAAATGCTGCATGCATATACAGTATTACACTTATTTATTTAAATGAACTTTTTTCCAAAGCAACTTACAATGTTAAGGTACTTCCAGTTATTTACCCATTTACACAGCTGGGTAATTTTTACTGGAGCAATTTAGAGTAAGTACATTGTTCAAGAGTAGTACAGTTGGAAGTGAGACTCAAACTTGCAACCTTTTGGATCTTAAAGCAGTAGTTCTAACCACTACACTACCAGCTGTCCCCTCCTTTATTGGTATTATATGGGTATATGCATTTTGTAGGATGAAGCAGAGTTTTGGAGGGACCTCCAAGAACGATATCTAAAACCTATGAGTGAGGACAACAAAGAAAAGGAGAAAATTGCTGCAGACCTCAAAGACCTCAGAAATAATGTATTTTCGTATTTAGATTATAATTTCTTTCAAATGTATTTTTCAAAATACATGATCTTAAATTAAGGACGTGCACGTTTGCAGTGCAGGCTGAGCTCCATCGTAAATTCCAGTGCTTGATGCCGGACTCCGTCTCTGCTGTTCCCTTCCAGGTGACCATTGTCTTCTTCATGTTCAATGCTCTGTGGCTCGGGGCCACCTTCTTTCTCCAAGCCATTGGTCAGTCGGTCAGCATCCCTATCCCCAAGCTGAAAACTGAGGGGCATGTTGAACCTGGCCAGTACATATATATTGACCCTATTCAGTTGATGTTTCTGCTTGGCTTTTCCTTCCTACTTCTAATACAGTTTGTTGCCATGCTCTGGCACAGGTAAAGCACTTTTAAAAGGCATCTCTTATTTATTAATATCTGAATTAGTTCTGTACAACCAATATCGCAAAATAATTTGCAGTCAGGGAAAGTTTATTATCTGAGCCTTGTATCTATTACTTCAATATCTGAATATCAAAATTAAGTCCAATAGATCTGATAACTATAATTTCTCTATCAGCAATTAGAAGTCTGAAAGTATTTTTTCACCATAGCTGTCAAGATTATGACTTTTAGATGCAGAAATTTGGTTTGCAAAGACTGGAAAAAGACAGAATGGTGGTAATCAGAATATGAATCATTAGCTGCATGGCAAAAAGGCAGCTTTTTCTGAGATGCAGTGTACAGAAGTTAAATGTTGGTATGGCATCTATATTGTCCGATAGTATTCATTTTCGATTGCATTTTTGGCTTGCTCTACTGCAGCATTTTCAATTGTTTGACACTGACTTTTCAACTTTTTCAGACTGCAAACATTCATTCACTATGTTTCCTACCATGAAACGGAGGCAAAAGCTGCAACAAAAGCATGTAGCGAATCTATGGAGGAACTCATGAAAGAGAATAGGGTAAATTGCTTTTTAGTTTACAGGTTTTGCTTACCAGTGCTGTCTAGGTTGTCGTAAAAGTGTGGGAAATCCTTTTCTCCATTGAAAAATCAGTTTTAAAAACTGAACCTATTAAAATTACTGAAATAAAATTATTTCTACTCTAATCTTATCAAGTAAGTGAAAGCACAAGAGAGATTACAGGTAACAAAATTTTTCTGTTTCCAGAACTTTCTGTAGGTTTACTGTGTTCGTGGAGTGAAACTAATAAAATCCTGGAGCGAAAAGAACAACGGCCTGTCCAGTACCCTGGTCCCAAGTGAACAATTTGGCATCGCCACACAAGACCTTGTTTTATGAGACAAAAGTGGAAAATTTTTGTACAGTTAAAATCTCGTCTAGTTCTTGTTTTCCTTGCCTCCGTTAGGAGGCATTTATTTGCATGGATTTATTCCATTGTAATTTTCATTGTCTATATTTTTTATCACCTGCCCAGAAGAGCCAGTCTTTGCATTTACTTTTTATCGCGCCATCTTGATTTTTTTCAATTTCTGT
Organism: Scleropages formosus; assembly: GCF_900964775.1. Taxonomy (NCBI): domain Eukaryota; kingdom Metazoa; phylum Chordata; class Actinopteri; order Osteoglossiformes; family Osteoglossidae; genus Scleropages; species Scleropages formosus. The sequence goes on from NC_041809.1 coordinate 6,789,246, forward strand.
GAAACCAATACATAATTTATTGTAAATAACTCAGACTGTACTGATATGTCATTATAATGTCATTGTGCACACTTCACCAGCTGACATTGTTTACTATATTTTTCTGCAGTGAATCACTCAACTTAAAAAATACATATTTGAAATGTTTGAAAATGTAATAATTCTGGAATAAAAAATATACCCCAAGCAGGACTCACACCCCAGACTCACCCAAGAACAGGACCCAACCAAACCTAGTGCACCACCTCAACCTTCTACTGAAATACCCTTCCTGTAAATGCATTCATTTGTTTTGCATTGATAATTCCACTCTTGGGTGAAGTCAAACCCTTGCCACACCTTACAGGTGACATGTCACACGATTTTTTGAGTAGGTGTATGACAGCAACTCTTGTACTGATCTTTGTAACACAGTGACACATTATAGCACTACTAACCCATTATGTAAAATGTCATGACCTGTTATTTTTTTTAGTGGATGCCTTCCTTTGTCTATGGCGACTGGCTCCAGTAAACAGTCTTTCTCTGTACATGATCACAACTAGGGATTATTTATCTGCTGTAAGTGTCATGTGAGAGACCAGGTGGGGTTTCAGGTACAAAAGTTATATATGTACCGCTTGTTCACAGTTATCAATGACCACGAGCAGGAGTGGAGCAAAGTGAGTTCATACTGTTGCTATAATATACTCACTTGAGCTGTGATCAGCCTGAGCCTTGACAACATTTCCTTTACAAGAAACACCACCTTAATCACTGAAGGTGAAACCCCATAGAAGAGACCTGCCATAAACAATAAAAAACGAATATAAACACATTATTCTTCATCTTTTTGTTATTGTGATCAACATCTTTGCTGGGCTATTAGAGGTGTTGAGCTGCAGACTATATGAAAAATAGACATACTAGACAACTCATGCTTGTTTATGTTTTTAAACACATGCAACTCTACTAATGTCAATATTCTTTCAGCGTTCTCAGCGTCTGTATACTGCTAATGTACTGACTAGTAATTCTAATAATAGCATATGAAGAAACACAGCCTTGATGTATGCACTTGCCAACCACTGCTTAGTCAAAGACCAACTGGTTTATTTCATAAATGATCCGTGTACCACAGAATCTGATGTTTATAGCCAGGTTAATTACGCTCACTGTTTAAAGGTATAAATTAGAGGTGGAGGCTCAAAGTTCATTTCTTTATCACTTTTATTATCATCAGCAGTCTGTGAACATGACTGTATACCATTTTTTAAATGAACTGGGGGGGTAACTGGAAGGAACTGAAATTTTCTTTCCTCCAGCCTCACCCTAGCTCATCCCAGAAACATACAGGAATTTTTAGTGCTTGCATAAAGATTACAGTATGTAGCTATATGAAAATGGCTGCAATTTATTTTTCCTCCAGACAACCGCTGATCCTGTGAGTTGCCCTGGCGGAAGGAGACTGTCCAAAGTCCACGACACAAAACCAGTACAAACGAAAGTCCTTGCAAATAATCTGCTATCATTCTAACAATTTTAATCTGAAAGAATGAAAAAATGTGATTTTTTTTTTGATATTTAACACATTGCATAAAACAGCAATCTTTATTAAGCGTTAGGGAAGCTGATAAAGCTCGAAGACCTAATCAAAGCCAAGGCTTGAGGTTTAGATGTAGTACAAGAATATTCCATTTTCTGCAGAAATAATGGGTTTTGGCATGTGGTGGTTAGCCAGAACTGAAATGGTCCCGTGCACAAAGGGAGTCACTGTTAAAGAATAACATTTCTGAGCTGATCCTTGTACCGTACGGGACAGTAAAAGGTAGGAGGGCCCAGGTTAACTGATAATGGCACATTATTGAAATAAATGAAGACAACTCACTTCCTCCTTTGTCCATGGCTGGCTTCACGGGTGACTGTTGTTGGAGGGAATAGCGATTGTGGTTACCAGTCATGGAGGAACTGACGCAGAGAGGAAAGAAAAGGGAGTCAAGGCACAGGTTAGTCTCCCACTGCTGAGATTCTTCCTATTCACACAGCAATTCCACTTGAATTATTCCAGTATATTCCAATATATCTGTGAGACGTACGTTGATTTGGAGAAAAGCGTCCGCTAAATGAATAAATGCAAATGTAAATAACTAACAGCTCTGACTGCCTAAATTTAACCAGAATGACATGGTAGCCTAGTCAGAGGATGCTTCTGTTTTTTCAGCATCAAAAGTTTTTCAGTGTCAAAATGTTTTTTGTTAATGTAAGTACATAGCATATCTATATAGATTACTCAAATTTTATAGAAATTGTCACAGAAGTAAACAATTTCTGGTTTGTAACAAAGTGCCTGTAAAAGACACTACAGTATGATAAAAGTGAAAGTAAAGGAGCAAGCAGAAAGAAAACCAGGAAACAGTGGGAAATAAAAAATATTTTGAGCGTAATTAAGTTCTCAATTAAATTCTCTCTGGTGTTTTCTCTGTAGTTATGTAACTACATTACGGCACATTAGTAGTGGCGCAGTGGGTTTGACGGGGTCCTGGGATGCCTTGCAACGGACTGGTGTCCCATCCTGGGTGTGTCCCCTCCCCCTCTAACCCTTACGCCCTGTGTTGCCAGGCTAGCCTCCGGTTCCCCATGACCCCCGCATGGGACAAGCGGTTTCAGATGATCATGATGATGATGTTGTTATTATTGAAGAGAGCAGCTAAAATCTGAACCACTGAAGCTTGATAAAACTAAAATCGCTGATGACTTTCACTTTGATGCACAAAAATTTAACACAGGAACCAGAGCACATAGCAGACGCTCCTATTGAACATGGGGATTTAACTTTTTTAATCAGACGATATCGTGATGAGGTTTGTATTTATTGTGATGGATTATGCTGTATTGCTATGACACATAATTATTATTAATAGCGAACATTAATAGTGCTCTATACTCTGCAGAAACCCAAAGCGGACACTGGTTCGGTTACAGTACATTTAGGATAACAATCAGGGGCTGTAGCAGCCAATAATGACAGTCTCACAGCTCTCAGGATAACTCTTAATTATTACCTGAAATGCCAGGTAAACTTTACCAATGCATAAAAGTGTAAAATAATTTGGAGATGAGGTAGTCTGAGAACCAGGAAACTGTTGTGCTCTTGACTGGAACTATAGACGCTTGCAGGTCACAATGTGCCATAGAACATGAATCCATGAGCTACTATGAAAGGCATTTCCTACTATACTCACGTCTGTTCGCAGGGACACCTGGGACCCCTTCCAGCTGAACCCGATCGGAGCGGAGAAGGAGAAGAAGAAAAGATGCTTCATTTTGGCCCAGCACCTGGTGGCGGTGATCGTAGGCCTACTGGTTCTGGTCAGCGCTGTCCTCAGCAAGGTGAGCACTCTGTCACACTGCTCATCATCAGCAAGTCATGTGGTCAGATGAAATACTGTAAGTGTTAAGAGTAAGGATACTGACCGGGACATGTCTGGTCCAAAGAGCGACGAAGTACGAGACAGCAATCGATGGACATATGGCTTTCACACTTACTTGTTTAGTGGAGGCATTTCGCCAAAACAGCTTACAATGTTAAGCTACTTTCAGCTGTTCACCGATTTATACAGCTGGGCAATTTTGACAAGAGCATCAGATGGGATTCTAACACTATGCTACCTGCTGCCTTTGGGTTTTTATTACACTTTCAGCCTATAACACACACACACTTTCTGAACCACCTGTCCCATACGGGGTCGCAGGGAACCGGAGCCTACCCGGCAACACAGGGCATAAGGCCGGAGGGGGAGGGGACACACCCAGGACGGGACACCAGTCCCTCGCAAGGCACCCCAAGCGGGACTCGAACCCCAGACCCACTGGAGAGCAGGACCTGGTCCAACCCACTGCACCACTGCACCACTGCACCCCCTTGTTCAGCCTATAACTTCTAGATCAATTCAACATGAAGTGACACTCAAAGAGCCATATAGAATAAATATCGCCTAAACTAGGAAAAGTGGAGAAAGGAAAAGTCGAGCAGCTTTAAAGTGCAGAAAACTGAGCACTGAATAAAAAGTTCAGTCACTCCAGCACTAGGCAAAATTCAAGGACTGAATCGAAATGTGGCTGAAATGGCAATAGATGAATGGCCATATTTCAGTCTGTTAATTTTAAAGTGTAACTTTTCATAAAAAACTATTTGACTAACCGCTGTGATAAAATAAAATAAAGAACATGCTTGTTTTCCCTCCGAAAGTTAGACATTATAAGAGTGATCAAAGTTCACACAAGCATGGGAATATTTCCTTGTAGGAGAAATCTGTGCGATCCATTCCTGTTTGAGTTATGATGCATGTTTGCCCTCTCCATGGATACCAAGGGCCATCAGGGTTCACAGAGCAGTAGCTTGGACATTTATGGCATAATGGGAACCTGTAAACATAGACAACTAGAAGACAGAAGAGCTCAAAGTAAACCTGCTAATAATTTGACCAACCCCTCACAGAACATCCTTGTACTTTCAGAGGCTGAGTAAGACCTTCTGTAAAAACATCACAGCTGCTCAGCAGGCTATTCGACTAAATTACACAATAGTCACAGGGATAGTCTGAAAGAGTCATTTCTGATATCTGCTGCCTTATGATTCACTGTAGATCACTATCATCACTGTGACATGTTCCATGTGCAACATTTATTCATTTAACTGTTGCTTTTCTCTGATACAATTTATGACATCAAGGCATTTGCAATTATTTATCCATTTATAGAGCTGGGTAATTTTTATTGGAGTAACTCAGTGTAAGTACCTTGCTCAAGAGTGCTAGAGATGTGATTTGAGCTTCTGACCTTTGTGCCCAAAGGCAGCAGCACTAACCACTATGATACCACCAGCCACACAGTATAGTACAGTATTAATTATGATGAAATTATATAAACTGTACAGTACACAAGGGGTTAACATGTTCTGTTTCTTGGTCACAGGGCTCTTTGCTTGTTCTTTGTGCGATGGCAAGTCCCAAGTCCCTGGAGAAAAACCACGACCAGCAATTCTACCTCCTCATGTTGGTGTTCTGCTTGGTGATGCCAAACGTGTTGATGTTCCTCAAGTCCTTATGGAAGTGTGCTTTCAAGAACTTTGTCTCCCCGAACATGAAAACTATGGGCATTGTGAGTCAGTTTACACACAATAAAAATGAGATTAAATAGCAGACACTAAAATCTGTACTTGTTTTAGAAACACCAAATACTCTGTTTCATAATGTCTGTTATGTAAGTTACGGCATGGGAAGGTTATTTAATAAGAGATATATTCAGTAGGGACATCCTAATTTTAATTAAATCACAACTATGAAATAATTGAATATACAGAGCTGTTTGAAAGTACAGTATGTCAACCGCTTGCGTCCCTTAGTTTTACCATGAAATGGTTATTTAATGAGAAGCAGTGCTTCTCATCCAACATAACAGGTGTTTAATGATCAGTTCCACATGTTGCTTTAGAAAAAAATCATGTGTGTGGTAGAAACATGGAAGTAGTGCAGGTGCAAAAATAAGCGAAATCCAAGTTACATTGATTAAACCAAGTAGGTAAGTAGGATCAGATGTGTAAATCATAGTCATTTATTCATTTTATAAGTTTAAGTTTTAGATTTTCCAAATTTGTTTTATTATTTTATACAGGAATAATGACCATCCCTATAGGGTTCACATTATTTCAAGCAGCACTGCAAGTGCATACTTCGCTCTATACATTTATGTTGCTATGCTGTGTTGTATTAATAAGTATTAATAAGAATATAAACAACCCCAAATTTTCTTTGTTTCATTTTCCAGATCTGCCTTATTGAGGGTTTGGTTTCTTTAGGAACATCCCTGCTTGTGTTAATTGTGATGCCTCAGTTCGACGTACTGACCAACCTCTTCATCACTGGAGGCGTGTGCATAGTGTCCAGCGTTTTGCAGATTGCTTTCCGCTTACAAAAAGAGAACTGGAAAATTATTTTTCCAATCTGCTCCTTGATTCTTGTGCTGACCGGTTATGGACTTTTAGCAAGCGACTACTACGTACGGGCGAGCTCTTACGTGGGAAAGGAGACGAATGAGAACTTTGTGTACGTGGGCGTTGGAATTCTCTCCTCTCTGCTGGTTTCCCTCAACTGGTGGGAAAACCCTCTAAAGGCCAGCAACAGCATTCAGGATATGCTTTCGGAGCTGGAAGGTTTCCGAGACTTTGTCTTCATGATCACTAGCATTTTGAGGATAGCCATCATTGGCGTCGTTTATGCCATTTACTTTGCTTTTATTCAGCAGCCTCACATTGACTGGTCGTACTTCTCACATGTGCCCACGCAGACACTGCACCTTGGAATCTCACTCTTTTTCCTCCAAGCCTTCACATCCGCTGGCTGCCACTGGTTTGGGGTGGTCGCCTGCAAGATCCACGCAGTGCGGGTCAGTTTTGCCATCCCTGTGTGTTTCACCGTGCCGGCTGTGCTGATCGTAGCAGTGGCCTTGTTCCTCACGCAGGCTGGGAACTCCAGCAGAGTCCTGGAGGAAGTTGCCACGGCAAACTTCACCTCATTCTGCTCTTCCTTGGGAAGCATCAACAATAGGAATGGCACAGAGCTCATACTGGCTGAGATCTCCAACAGCATCTGCAGGACAACACTCAACAGTTACTACGAGTCATGGCCACTCGCTATGCTGGCCACTGAGGGCCTCTGCATGTGGCTGGGCCTCCTGGCTGCTACGCACTACGTTTGGAAGATTAAGATCCAGAGGATAGAACGCACGTCTCAGCTCTTTGTGCGCCGGCTGTACGAGTCGGCATTCATTGACCAGTCATTGCTACTCAACACTAAGATAAAGGTTGTCCGAGCAAGGAACCAGGACAGGCAAGTCACGGTTATGGCTGATACTGCCCTCATTGCTTAAGAACATTGTATTTTTCATGGGTTACACAGCCTTTGAAGTATACTCAGGTATACTTCCGATTTATCCTGTCAAATTATTTATGGGGTCAAATATTGACATCAACAGCACACTTTGTAATAGTCAAGCAGATACAAGGCGAATTGCCCTCTTATTCAATACAAGAGTGACTCAGTTTGGATGGGGAAAAAAAAAAATTGTTTAACTGAACAGCATAATAGGAACGGGAGCAGAATTCACAGTATTCTGTTCCTCATGAGCAAATATTAGCAGCTTTGCAAATTTTGATCTTACCATACAAAACACAAGGAACAGTAACTCACAATCCATGGACTTGCTGCTGTTTGAAAATGGTATTTGTTATTTGTTTACTACAGTAAAGATGAGCTTGAAAGCTGTGTAATCTACCTTTGTGCTACCATGTGGCATGAAACTTATGATGAAATGTTGAAGATCCTCACCTCAATGTTCAGGTAAGTCGGCATTACATAAATATGGTAAAATGCACGGTATGAAAATGGCTTTGCCAGAAAAAAAACATCTCATCATTCCCTTTCATTTTTCATTTCAGGCTGGACCGATACAGAGGCGATCCTAAAGAACAACACAAAGATGATTTTGATTTTGAATGCCACATATTTGTAGATGATGCATTTCAGACTGAAAAAGATACTGAGAAAAGGTTAACCAATGAATATGTGAATAATCTCATACAAGTGGTCATAGAAGTCTACAGGTCAGTATGTTTTTAAGTATTTTGATTGCAGTATAAATGGTTCTCTGTAGAAATATCCCCAACATTTCGTCTTGGACACATTTTCGTAATTTTGTAATTTTTCGATACTGCTAACGGTGATTATAACCAGTTAAATATAAAACCTCTCTTTGAAACGATGAAACATTCAGCTAGCTAATCACAAAAATTAATTCTGTTCAATTTTCAGAGTATTTACAAACAAAGAGCCAGATGACGTGTCAATTATTGAAACTCCATATGGTGGACGTCTGATGTTCACGATGCCAGAGGGAAATATGTTGTTCTTTCATCTGAAAGATAAGCAGCTGATCCGGAACAAAAAGAGATGGTCACAGGTAGATAGTATTAAAATAAATTTGTCGTAATCAAAATGTCTGAACAACAAGTTTCTGTCAATTGAAAAGGAAAAAATTAGGTTATAAATGATACTTTCATATGGCAAAAGGTGATTATTTAAACACAGCTATGTTTTCTTTCAGATTATGTACATGTACTATTTGTTGGGCTGGAAAGGCTACCTTGCTAAGAATCCTCCAAAAATAACAGTAGGTATATAACTGTGAAATTTTGACACTGAGGAAAAAATAAAGTTAAATTTACAATAATGTAAATAAGATAAATAAATCTAAATGTAAAATGTTTGAAGTTACAACTTGCTGATTTTTTTTTTTGCTATCTAGAGGCAGAACAATCCCTGTCGCTCAAGTCTCATATCACTGGACGGTGAAAGTTTCGGGGTTGTAACCCATGACAATGACAGCAAGAGGAGATTCATTTCGGAAGACAACACATACATCCTTGCACTGGATGGGGACACTGACTTCCACCCCTCCGCTGTGATCCTGTTGGTTGACCGGCTCCGGATGTACAACAACGTTGGTGCAGCATGTGGCAGAATTCATCCAACCGGAATGGGTAAAACAAAGACCTAACAGAGATGGAGATACAACTGTATGGTGAAGCTGTATCAGTAATGCTATATTATAAAGAATGAAGTATAAGAACTTTTTAAAAATTCAATTGACAAATGAAACCAGAAGTCTATTTGAATAAGAATGTTACTCAATGAAAAGGATTTTGAAAGATACTGACATTTCTGGTAATTTTTTACTGAAAACACAGACATGACACTGTGTCATCTCCACAGGACCAATGGTGTGGTACCAGAAATTTGAGTATGCCGTGGGGCATTGGCTCCAGAAAACTGCAGAGCACGTCTTTGGGTCTGTCCTCTGCAGTCCTGGATGTTTCAGTTTATTCCGGGGATCAGCCCTGATGGATGACAATGTCTTGAAGAGATACACAACAAAGTCTACCAGAGCGGCAGAATATGTCCAGTATGATCAAGGTGACTTAGAATCTGTCTGTTTTATGTGTTGCTTGCTCATGCTACGAAACCAATTATGTGTTTTTATTTTGCCCAGATACTGCTGTATCTCTTGCCGCCTATTGATTTGTACAAATGTACATTTTGACCAAAGATTACGATTTAGGTATACCTCAGGGCACAACACCGGGTCCCTTCTATTTGGCCAGCAGCCTGCTCTCTTAGTGTAAATGCCTCTTGGGGGGGGTATTACATCTTTTATTAATAAGCTACATTATTTGTTCATTAATCACTTCAACTGGCATCCTCTCCAGGGTGTCCCCTGCCTCATACCCTGTGCAGTGCAGACTCCACCCTACACTAGACTAGCAGTTATTGATAATGGATGTATAGACTGATTAATGACTTCGGGAATAGGAAACATAATTATTTTAGGAAGGGAGTATTATTTTGGAGTTTTACATGACTGAGAGTGACTTACTGATACGTGTCAACTCAAACCCATCTTGTGCCCAGGTGAGGACCGCTGGCTGTGCACGCTGCTGCTCCAACAGGGCTGGAGGGTGGAGTACAATGCTGCCTCAGATGCTTACACTAATGCTCCTCAGGAATTCAAAGAGTTCTACAACCAGAGGCGACGTTGGGGCCCCTCCACCCTGGCCAACACCCTGGACCTCCTGCATAGTGGGAAGGAGACAGCTCAGAGGAACTCCTCCATCTCCATGCTATACATCGCCTATCAGATTTTCACTGTTGGATCCTCCATTCTGGGACCCGCTTCCGTCAGTTTGATGATAGCTGGTTAGTGTCTCAGCACCACCAAGTTATTACTTCCAGTGTATATGATAAAGGTTTTTAAACACACATTATTATTAATAAAAAAAAATAAATTGAGGCTGTATGTCTTAAAGAATTAAAGTATAATAATGTTTTTTCAGTGCAATAAAACTGTAAAATACTGTTCATGGGATTCAGAGTACATTATGAGAAAGAGCTTGTCTTGACAAGACTAATAATGGTGCCGTTTTCTTGTCTTCTTCGTGATACTTATCATTTACATTTGTTCATTTAGCTGACACTTTTCTCCAAAGCAGCTTATAATGTTCAGGTTACAGTTATTTACCCATTTATACAGCTGGATAATTTAGGGTAGGTACCTTGCTCAAGGGTACTACAGCTTGAGGTGGGTATGAATCCTGCAACCTTTGGGTCCAAAGGCAGTAGCTCTAACCACTACACTACCAGCGTATCAGTGTCTCAACATTCAGGTTTTCCCTTATGAGGTAGTCAAGGTAGCCATGTAGTAGTAAGGGTCTACTTTCATTGCAGTGAAACAGACCCAAGTCATTATTCTAAATACATGTGGGATTTTTGTTTGGTCTCCTTTCAGGTGCTTTCCAGTTTGTGTTCCAAATGGAAGGCACACTGGCAATTATAGTGTCCATCATCCCTCCTGTCATTTACATGCTCATCTGCTTCACGTGCAAAACAAACTTCCAGATCTCGATTGCGGCCATCTTGAGCGTCTTGTATGCTTTCCTGATGACCGCATCCTTCTTTTCCATCATTGGTGAGAGCTGTGAAAGGGATCTACACTGTGAATAATAGATTATCTTTTATTAATGTAGTCATATTATTTTCTTGTGGCATTTTATTAACAACACTGGCATCGTTTCCGCAGGTGACATGGTTATACAGCAGACCTTTATTACCCCCACTGGCATCTTCCTGGTGTCCATGAGCATCCTGTACCTGGTCACTGCCATACTCCATCCGCAGGAGTTTGGCATGATTGTCTACGGTCTCATGTACTTCATCTGCATCCCAAGCGGGTATCTTCTTCTGACCATCTACACCCTAGTCAATATGCATAACGTGTCTTGGGGAACCCGAGAGACGAACCACGACAAGGCAGTGACAAAACGGGTGGGGGTGTTGTGCGACCGCAGCTGCAAGCTTTGCTGCTGGGACATGAAATGTCAAGTTACTCAGGAGACGGAGAACATAGTCCTGCAGCAAATAAAAAATGTGGTGAACCCAAATGTGAAAGGAGTGCCTTTGAAAGCTCTGGAAAATCAGGAAAGTAGACAGCTTCTACACCAACCAGCAGAAGATCAATGTCAACATCAGGCCCCCCAGCACAAAATGACCAGCTTCAAACGCAAGGTGCCAGACAGAGAACAACTTCGTAAAGATGAAGATACCTCTGAATCTGAAGCAAGGTAGGATTTTAGACAAATAAACCTCAACAACAAAAAGAGGGATTTTATTTTTCTGACATTTGAACAATTATTGATACCATAATTTGTTTTTAACGATATTTTAATCAATGTACTGAGAAACCAGCACAACATATTCACGGTATGAAACAGCATGTTTGGCACACATAGTTATGTATGATGGTGATAAATGAGTGCAATCCCTTGATTTACTAAATTAATCTCTTCCTGAAATGGCGTGGACTCAGAAATTTCAAACCCCAAACCAATTTTTCTAAATTTCCCCCAGTTTTCCCTAAAAAAACACCTGCATAACTGTCAACCCATGATTTCAGCATAAAACACTTTAAAACCAATTACCTAATTAGCAAACAGTTAATGATGTTATCAATGGGTATGTTTTTAGGCAATATGCTTTGCAATGTAAATGTGTTTTCTGATATCCAGTAAACAGCAACAACATTTGTTAAAAAATAAGTGCAGACAACAATTTAAAATAAACACGGCGATTTACTGTAATTAACTGTTACTGTACTCACCGAGTGAAGAGAAGAACAGTCGATTACGAGTTGTGGTGGGTGGAGGAGACTTAGCAGTCATTCTTGCACTGCCACTGCAGAAACATGATGGAAAAAAACGAAAACGATACAGGAAACCAACAGGAAACAGCTGATAGGACACTAGTGCCAACTATAGTAAATTGTAGATGCTCCTTGACTAACGATGGGGTTACGTTCCGATAAACCCAATGTAAGTGGAAAAATCGTAAGTCGAATACAGTACTGCACCTATCGAACATCATAGCCTAGCCTAACTGACCTTAAACGTGCACAGAACACTTACCGGAGCCTACAGCTGGGGAAATTTAAGCAGGAGACAAACATGGGCATTTAGTAGACGTGATGGGATGCAAAAAGACAAAAAGATGTTTTGAAAAGAGTATCGGTAGTTTACACTTGCTGTTGTTTACACTCGTTTGAATGATCGCTATAGAGACTGTGATCATGGTTGAGTGGATGCTGCGGCTCACTGCCATCGCCCAACATCGGGAGAGAGTATCGTACCGTATATAGCAAGTGTGGGAACAGATCGAAATTCAAAATACGCAATACGGATTCTACCGAATGCGTATCAAATCGTACCATTATAAAGTCGAAAGATTGTAAGTCAAACCATTGTAAGTACGGGAGCATCTGTACTCTACTTCTGCTTCACTCACACTTCTTGGACACGCTTTGGATAAATTTTGTGATACTGATTTTTCATGATGTAAATCGAAAATTGGGTATTAAAAACCAAAAGCCGTTGTCCCAAAATTGCAGATAAAGACAGTTTGTAAATCAAGGGATACATGTAGTCACATAAAATAACCCCATAAAAGTAACATTTCTGAAGTTAACATTTTGGGAACATTTTTCAGCGAGAGTGATGACAGCGTGAATAAAAAAGCGGACCAAAGGGATTATGATGATTATAATTATGGTGAAAAAGAGGAAGAGGTTGTTCCATACGGTGGTGAGTGTAATAGCACAAAATACAAAGTACACTGTAAAACCCCAATACTCTCACAAGACTTACATGGGGTATAAAGTGTTAATGATGTATTAAGTATTGTCTTCCAATTTTTTTTCCAAGACTGGGTGAATCCTGTCAAAACGGAGTTCCTGAAGAAGTTGACGTATGCCAACCTGAAGAGGAACCTGCAGGAGCAGGTCCGCTATTCCCTGAGGAACAAGGACCAGGATGATTTGTGTGAGGAGCTGGTGCAGATGCTGACGGATGAAGTGAATGGTGAGCTCAAGGACAAGGTTGGCCCTGAGGATGTGCTGCTGGACAGCCAACTTGAGGAGCTGCAGTACGCGCTCAACGAGACTGCCCGCAGGGTCCTTAAGACCAACCGCATGGAGCGTTTGGAGAAACGGGTGAAGCGTGCCATTGAGAAGACCCTCATCGCCCCACAGGTGGAGAAGCTGACTGAGGTGAGCATCCTTGATCGGCGAGCGATGCACAAATACAACGAGGAACAGGGTGGGGTTGGGAGGGCTATCGGACTGACTTTTGCAACCACTACATTAATACAAGTGTCTAGCTATCTTTATCAACAACTTATTATACCACCACCCTTAAATGTTTCCTGTGATGATAAACATACCTTTGTATCTTTTATTTCTCTAAGCCTCTGAAATCTACTCAGTAAAATGTTAACTGATGTTTACTTTCCCTGTGCAGGAAGAGAAAGACTTTTGGCTTAAACTAATAGAAAGATATCTGTCACCTATACTTGATGACAAAGCTCATAAGGAAGAAGTTACGAGGGAGCTGAAATCCTTGAGAAACAAGGTAGGGTTCAGTTTAGAATCAAAGCTAAATCTCTGTAAACCCTTTAGCTTTGTCATGTCTTGTCAAGCTGTGCGAATGTGAACATTGCAGTTTAATTTTGTAGTTGCTGCCAAATTTTACTTCAAATTAAGTCCAACAATATTTTCCCTGATCAGGGCGGTATTACTCACACAGTGTGATGATAATGAAGTTGGATACTCTTAATTGTTTTGGTGACCTTGATCTCATCTCCAGACACATTTTTGGAAAGGGTCAGAAGTTTTGTTCATGGATCTTTTAGTATTTGAGATGCTTACGTGAAGTCTTGCAAAAGTAATAATCCCAGTTAATGTTTTTCGAGGCCAAGACAAAAAAAGGAGGAGATTGCTCATGTGCTACAGGTCTCATGAGAGAGAAACTTGTACAACTGTGGGGGACCTACAAGTGTCTCAGCATCTCCTTTGCATTTCATGACTCTTTACGGAGAGAACAACATAATGAGCAAGAACGTAAAAGAAATGATAAATTCCACGGCTTGCAATAATTTTCAGGTGTTTTCCCTCTAACACGAAATATAAACCTTTGTCTCTTTTCCTTACCTTAGGTCAGAATGTGTTTGCTGTTTCACGCTTGTGCTGTATTTGCCCTACTCTACACTACCCAGAATACCCTTAATGGGAACATTAAAAGTATACACTAACAACCTGTGCTCTTGTTGCAGGCCGTCTTTTTTTACTTTATCCTAAATGTCCTATGGGTTGTGGCCACTTTCTTCCTCCAAGTAATCGGTGACACTATCAGCATCCACATTCCCAAATACTTTCCCAACGGAACCAAGTCTGATGACACCATGAAGGTGGAGCCCCTGAGCCTGATGTTCCTCCTGTCATTTGCTGTGTTGCTGCTGGTGCAGTTCTTAGCCATGCTTTACCACAGGTACAGCATTTATGTGCTCAGACCCCTATTTTTAGCAGCTTTGCACATCTCTACCTTACTAAATCTATCCATGTTTTGAATAATTACAGACACATGCACACTTACTGTGTGATCCAAGTTCTTTTTTAAGTACTTCAAACTTTATAATATATAGTTTAGTATGGACCTAACATACACATTTTTCTCTACAGGATTTATACCCTCATCCATGTGGTATCCTACAGAAGCACAGAAAAAGAATACAAAGTCAACGCTGATGTGAGCAAGTTTTCCATATGAAAAGAAAAACTGAAAAGCTTTATAAGATCAAATGTTATTTTTTTTAACAAACTGTTAATCTATTTTCCTATCATTCGTGCAGGAGGATGATGATGGCCTAATGTATGAAAACCAGATTGCCAACGGCCTTGTGATCACCAGTGACGACTTGTGAGACTAACAGTTCACCTTATTGTTACTGACATAAATGTTTATCACAGCTTTATACACCTAGTTGCAACACAAAGGTGCAAAGTACAAACATGTCAGTAGCCCAGTTCAAATTATGGATAGATTTTTCAATGTATAGTTTGTAGTAGACTGGTGTTTAAATATTTAATTTCAATTGAAATTAAATATTTAAACACCAGTCTACTACTGTCTTAAAATAATATTTATGAAAAAATATCTTGAAGTATTTAAAAAAAGCAGAGCAGAAAATGGGGAAATTTTTTTTTTTTTAAAGCCAGGAAGATACTGTACTTTAAAGAAAATCATTGTGGGTACACTCCCCCCCCCCCGAGAAATGTATCTTTCCTTTATTTTTTGCAAATGTATTATTTTCTGTTAAATATGTGATCTACTATATATATAAATAAATTCACTATAATTTTAGAAATATCACAGAGGTAGCTTCATGATATTGAAGACCAGTGTTATTAAACTGTACTAGCTAGCATGGCATTTTCGGGTTGAGAGATTTTTTTTTTTTTTTTTTAAATAAACTGCAACAGACTATTCATAATTAGACAGTGAATTGTTAAGCATGGACAATCTGTTTATTCCACTTGACAATGATTAACCCATCTGTCATACTCCATTATCACACAGGGAAATGATGTGTTAAGTACGTGTTCATTCTGGTAATAAAACTCAGCAGTACTGAGTGACTTCTCAGAATACTGTGCAAATACCAATCAAAAACAAAAACGTAGTGCAACCATTTCAACTACATTGTCAAAAATAAAGGACACTCACCATCCTCTTTTATAATTTCAGCTAACATTCAACAATTACCTTTAATTTAATCACAGATTTTAAAAATGTATGTTTTCTTTTTGCATTTTGGACTATGATAAAATATAAACATTTTGTAACAGTAATTGCTTTATCCAGTTATTCCACAGCATCCCTGCATTTGAATATTCTGGAATATTATTCACTCTGAATTATGTTTCTACAATGAAGTGCTGACCAAACTTGCTGCTTAAAAGGCATCAAATTCTGACAGTACTATATTCAACTACCTGTATGCTCAAAAGTGTTTATTTACAATATGGTACTATATATTCATAAAACACTCTTGAAGATCCTAATGCCGGAACAGCCTTCAGCAGAAATGGTCGCTAGCCATCCATTAAGCACTCTTCTTCTCCAATCTGAAAAGGAAGTGGAAATGCTTCCTCAGAATCTATGCGCGGGCACATATGGAAATAGGAGAACAAGAAAAATGTTTTCAAAAGATGGCGTGCAAGCAATCAAGCTGATGAGGTTTTTTTTTTTTTTTTTAACAAGCAGTCCACCAAAAAAAAAAAAAACCCACTTATGCACACGAATCTTTTATTCCTTCAACATGATGCTACGGCAAGCAGCAGTGGTACCTCGCAGCTCCGTTGCTGTGGATGAATATTGGGGTTTGAACCGGGCTCAGGCTGGCTGGGATTTGCATATTCTCCCTGTGATCACATGGATTTCCTCCCACAAGCCACAGACATGTTTTTCTCAGGACAGTTTGTAACTATTTTGTAACCTTGAATATGTATTAATGTGTAAGTCAATGACTGTGTGAGACTGACTGGCATCCCGCATACAGTGCAACCTACCTCACTGTGAAATCAAAGTATGAAAACTTTAACTGCCTAAAAGACACATAAATGAGAACATTTTCCAAGCCATTCTCTCATTACCTTATTGGTAGTAACAAGTCAGATATGCCCATGGTCCATTTATGTGAGCTGGTAGAACCCAAGTATGAATTCCACCTCCTACCCATGATCAAGGTACTTGCCACAAGATGTTCAAGTAAAAATGACCCAGCTGTATAAATGGGTAAATCACTGTGAAAAGCTTAGTGTCCTGCATTAGAGAAAAATGTCGGCTAAATGAATACATGTAATACGTATTTCATGCCACAAAGATCTCTCTTCGACGTTTACTCACAGCAGCCAAATCCCTCCCCCCCAAAAAAAACAAGAGCCAGTAAACTAAAAACTTATTGTAAAAGAGCCACAGAAGGAAGTTGGCAAGCAACATTCTTCTATTTTATAGATGCAACTATGTAATAAAGCCCAGGATTCGGAGCAATATCCATAAGACAATTTGAATAGGTGTAATGCATCACAATCACGCAGTCTGCTGATTAATAAAGACACTGTCAGTAGTGCCATACAAAAGTGCATTTTCTGCAGATAGGCTCAATCAGGAGGCCCACGCTTCTAAACAAAGAAACAGGAGATAGCTGGAGAATGCAGAGGTGTCTCAAGGAGAACCTACTGTAATTATACCTTATAACAACATGAAAACAAGTCACGTGCCATACACCATAAAGCTAAAACGTCAAAAAAAAAAGAAAATGGAAACATTACGACACGGAAACGGGATTTTCACCGTGATTTAAGCAATATCCATTCCTATTAAAAACCCAACCACACATCTAAACTGACAGTAAGCCATCTAAAAACCCTGATTTTATAAATCTGTTACATTTAGCTAATTTTCTTTTAATGCAGTGATGCAACATGTAGCTTTGATACCTCACAGCTAATGGACTGTGGTTTTGGATCTAGGCTCGAATCTGACTGTACAGAATTTACATGTCAAGTACAAATGGTTTCTTTCCACAGCCCACACATGCAGAATGCAACAGTAATCCTGTTTACCCTCCCTTACATCGAAAGCCATGCACGTGCAAGTCGAGTTTCACTCATTGGCCCTTCAGTGATGATCCATGTTAACAGTGGTTGATTACTTGGCTGTGCAAGTGTTTGCCGGTGTGGAACTGAGCAAATTTTTTTGGTGAGTGTTACATTTTCACCAAATTCTTGATAAACGTGGTTGGAAATACCAACATCAATTTCTTCATCTGTTTGTGAGTTCAGGACTTGGCTCTGCCTTACATTCTGAAATCTACTAATTTTCTAACATATTTATTGGATGAAACTAGCATCCCTTGAGTGATAGTTACTTTATTTACTCATCCAATCCATTTTGAAATATCACGTAGAACAATTTACAACAGGTGTTCCCCTCCATCTCTACACATGTAAAATGTCACATCTGTCTTACTGTCATCCTTTTATTCGCCCACTTTGAATGGGGGAGCAGAACCAACATACTTGTATTTGATGAGCCTTCCACCCTGGATGAGCTGTGCAGTCTCATTTGTGATGTGGCAGGCAAAAAGAAGCCAGTTCCTTGGCTGGACCTTGTACGCAAACCTCATGAACAGCAGTGAGTAGCAGGTCAGCGCTGAAAGGAAAAGCAGGCAAATATGTCTCCAAGAGCTGAATGCTACTGCGGAAGCTTATAATAAGCTCATGTAAATAAATTATGGAGGAAAACATACCCCCAGCACCTGGAACTATGGAGAGAAATGCTTCAGGAATGCAAATCATTTCATATCATCTCCATGAGGCTCAATAAGAATGGATGAGATATCAGAAGTAATCTACAGATTATCTGATGCCATATCACATGTTTGTCATGGTCTCTCTCACCAAAGGTCATCCTCCCACTGATAATCTCTGGGCTTTTTTTCATGTCACTGATGGCTGCAATAGGAAGACCCCAGTTGGCCACAGGACCCCAGAAGTGCTTCAGTTTGGAGAAAAATAGGGGAAAATACATACTTTGAAATTAAAACATTTAAATGACATAACAATACACACCGATCTTCACTATGCACAACAGCTGAACCACGGAATACAAACAAAAATCAATGTAATCTTCCTTACTGTGCTGTGTTTGGAAGACATCCCCAGGAACACAGTAGATTTTCAGGCATGTGAGAGATAAGAAAGATAAATAAGAGATTACCGCATTCCCCAAAATTAAAAGGAAAACTTAAATGTTTATTATTTATTTAAGCGGTGGGTGTAAGGCGACTTAAAATGTTAGATGACAGTCAGATATTCTTACAACTACCCCACCTGCTGCCCAATGTATGCAGGTGTGACCTTGAAAAACTAAACTCTGAATTCATAATTTTATAAATATTCATTACTACCTATGGCGTGGTTTAACTGTTTGTTTTCAGCATTAAAAAAAAAAAGAAGTTTTTATTTTTTTTAATCCCACTGCGTAGGAAGGGAAAAGTCAATCGTGTCGATTTGGCGCCCCCTAGTGGAAAGTGCGATCTTCTGTTGTCATGCACACGACAACAACACAACACAAACCTAAACAAAGCAATCACGTGCAATGAAGTCCAAACAAGCGCGCCTGCAAACATCACTTAATTTGAGGGTACTGTGCAAAACGCGCTAAGATGCAGACCATGAATGCACGTGCAAAAAGAGCAAAAAGAAACGGAAATAATGGTCTTTAGGGAATCCAGGCCGTGTAGGGGCAACAGCAGGCGTCCTTTGGGGCTCTCGCCTTGCAATCTGAAGGTTCCTGATTCGAATCCCACTCCTGCCCAGTAACCTTCATCAAGGTGCTTACCCTGAACTGGTACAGTAAATATACCCTACTCTATTATAAATCTGGATAAGTTATCTAACAATGTCACCTTGGACAAAGATGTCAGCAGGTACATAAGAGGAATACTAAAAATAATACTAATACTACTACTACAAATAATAATAATAAATGATTGGCCTAACCTTGCAACTGGACAAAATTCCGGTTAATTTCGATCCAGCTCCAGGTTAATTATATATGCCACTCCAAATATACACCGGATGGGCCTGTTTCGCACGGCTGCCCGCTGTGTGCCAGTGCGAAGAGCCAAGGCCGCTGACACTGTGACAGAGCAGGGTTAGGAGAATGTGGTGGAAAATGTGGACATTGAGTGACTCCTACATCCTTAAGTTTTGTCGTTGCCCTTCCGCCGCCGCCATGATTCGCTGGCAACTCGCACGCGCCGCCACCGCCCTCTCAGAGAGCCCTCTCTCTCTGTCCTTCACCGGACGCAGGCCGCTCAAACTCAAAGCTTACAAAACAGGAAGGCGCACAAACCGCCGCGCTCGGCCCAAAAACACGCTTCACGATTTCTTATTGTTTTGTTTTTTCAGGTTTATTTAAGAGAAAAAAATCAAAAGAAAAAACAACCCCTAGGCTAGGGTAACGGTAACCCGACGCGAGAGAGTAGCACTGACCCACATAAAAAGTTGACTCTTAGCTAGCGGCTAAGAGGGGATCAATCCCCAAGCACGGCGCTCGCACCTCATAAGGTAGTCCCTGAACTCCTTGCTCTTCAGGTGGTCCACGGCTTTCCGGGCCAAGGTACCTGCCATCGTGCCGGGGCTGAGGCTAACAGAGAATCGACGCTGTCCACGTACCTCTGAGGTTCAGTACCTGCGGTCACTGAGCTAACCGCCCACAAATCGACGTCAGGAGCAGCGCTCGCAGGGCAGTTTACGACACTGTTGCAAACACTTCCGCCAACGGTTTATTTTACGACACTATCACAAAGTTCGTTTCACGCACTCTCGCTCCCTCACACAAGGTGTGCCATTTTACTAAAATTTTCACGTGGGGAATTATATCTATATCCCAGTTTTTGTCACATATTTAACATAAGATGACCGTAATTAATTTCATGCAAAATAAATTGCGCTGAGTTTGGTTTGTAGGGATTTTTAAAATTGTAATTCAACTGTTCAAAAAAAGGGGACTCCCAGTTTAGGTTTTTTAAAATGAGATGTTCACAGTTACTTTGTATTTGCTGAGCCCATTTAAACTACAAGGAAATAGAAATGCATCTTTCACTTGTGTTCATCGAAGTACAGCAGCAGAAATGAAATGCCAGAGCTTGAACGAATGTGATTCAGTCTTCATAGTTAAACAAGAAGCACTTCTGTTTTGTGCCCCAGGGCACCTATTGGGGCCCATTTTAAATCAGTTTAAGATATGACGCATACAGATTTTTCCCCTCCGAATCTGTTTCATTATTTTACATGACTTTTCATTCCTTTCCTTGTTCCCCATTGTACATTGGAATAAACACTGGGTGTTCCTCTGTGTAAAATGCTATCTTTGGATAGCTATGTGCAGCCAAATAACCAAAATAAATATATATATACAGGTAAACAAAATGTTGCTAGCATTTTATTTGTGCTGGGGCACTTGGTCACAGATGTCTATGTGTAATATATAGCTAAACATTTACCAGATGACCCTTTCCCCAGAAATATTTTAACAGATTGCATAGTCCACATTCTTATCGTTTTATTTTTCGTTTTAGGATTTTTTTTGCGGAAAACCCAGTGACCTTTCCCTTATTTCTACTTCAGAGAAGGTCCTATCAACTGCGGTTGTCATTTCAATAGAAGAAAAGAAAAACATGGAAGCCTGTCACTGTTGTAAAGGTTCAACCAGTTTATCCAGGCTGCCCATATTCGTTAAACACATATTTAGTACAATCCTAATAAATGACTTTTACTGAAGGATAATGGCCTGACAATGAAGTGCGGAGGCACACACAATTCCTATGACAATCTCCTTTCCTTTAAGTGCGTGTCAAGTGTGTGACAAATAAACATTCTGTGTCACTTGCTCCGTCATGTTTCGAAATTCGCGCAATAATCAGAGGGACGGATTAAAGATTTAAAAGCAGGTCTTGAAGTTAAATCACATAGCACATTTCACAAATATATTTATTTATTTATTTATATTTATTTGTCCACACTGGCCATTGAGTTTTGTGAGCAATTGTTATACCTGTACACTGTGCTTATCTCAACATTATGAGCATAGTTTGGGCTGAAAATCTGGTCATTGAGAACATGCTGAAAAGCTGGGTATTAACAGAAAGCAGAAATTCCAAGCTTTGAAACGAAACCCTGCTTCTGTACGGCATGTACCTGGGACACAAACAGTCAACGGTTCCGTGTTTTTGCTCTTTTTTTGCATAAAAAAGTGAAGCACCAACACGACGTACTGCAGCACTAACACAAGGGCCACACAAACACACAGGGAAGTGCCATAATTTATTTTATTTATGTATAAATATTTGGCATGCCAAAACCAGTACAAAGCAGGTCGGGGTATCTACCACACGACGTCTTCACAACACTGGTGTAACATTGGAGCAATGCAGCGCTGCCACAGCGTTACAGCAATGTTCCAGTGGGTAGTGTTCGCTCGGGGGACATTTTTTTATTAGAATGTACGTTGCACTGAAATTGCAGAAAACCATACGACACGGACTATTTTCCATAACCCATAAAGAAACCACGCTGACAGAAGACACGTTCTTTTTGAGGTTTTCAGGATTCACAGGTATCTCCTCCGACCAGACATGGCATTTGGAAAATAGAAAGTACTTTACCGAGATTTTTCACAGTGCTATAAAATATTGCAGCTATCTCCTTAATGACTCATTTTTCATCAATAATAATAATATTATTATTATTATTATACAATTGTAGCATTTGTGCAGTGAAAAGTAAAAAGTTAAAGATTTCTCCACTTACAGATGCAAATACAACTGATAGCCAATAACCATAACCAATATTTAAAAAAATATTGATTCATCTTAAAGTACTGAATGGCAGAAATGAAGAAGTCTAAGAAAGAAATAGAAATTAAATTATTGGGTGGCATAAACACTGTTTTAGATATCTTTATTGCAAGTGCATTTGTAAAGCTTTAGAGATCAGAGCAGGAATTTTCTTAAGGCTTCAGGTTGCAGGACACACAGCGTCCACACCCCCAAACTGCGACGAACAGCCGAACCCGGGACGGGCTCCTTTTGGCGTGGCTGTCAGTCAAGTTTTGTGGGTTTGGCCACAGCTGCACCCTGCCAAACCTCAATACTACCATAGTGTTTACCTCCTTTGTGTCGACATTCCTTCTGTGAATA
This sequence comes from Scleropages formosus, assembly GCF_900964775.1. Taxonomy (NCBI): domain Eukaryota; kingdom Metazoa; phylum Chordata; class Actinopteri; order Osteoglossiformes; family Osteoglossidae; genus Scleropages; species Scleropages formosus. The sequence goes on from NC_041809.1 coordinate 6,811,988, forward strand.
AGGGAGCAAGGGTCATGTTTCACCGCAGTACAAAAACGTGACAGGAGCAAGCTGTCGCACATATAATTACAGCCCTCTTGTCTATTTCCATATTACCGCAGAAAGACTCCTTGAATAAACCACAATGATCAATTAACTGAGACTGAAGTGTCTACAGCTGCATGTCAGAACATGAATGCACAGGGAATTTAAAAAGAAATTCATACACTCCTTTTATGAACGGTAATCCTACGAATGGTAAAGTGTCAACACCAAAAGGAAAAAAAAAATATAGCATTTGTCAAAGGAATGAAAAACAGAGAAGGCAGACAAGCAAAAGAAACATATTTTATACATTAGTGCTTTCTTTGTCTTCGCGCGCTTTTCTCCTTACTTATAACACAGAATTTTTAAAATAAAAAAAAAAAAAAAAACTTTTGGCAATTTTGGCAAGTGATACACACTTTTACCACAAGATTCCCACTGAATCTCATTCGATCCTAGAAACTATGAGCTTCAGAATTTGAGTGTGACTTGAAGAGATGTAGAAAGACATCATAAAAACACAAAGCATCTAAGCGATACATGTCAAACAATGTCATGTCACTTTTTGTTGCTATCTTGTCCTTACTAATCGTTAGAGCAAAAAGTGTAAACGGAGATGATACTCCAGAGACCAAAGGTCACAGTTTATTGAGATTGCATTTATTTAACTAGTTGGTCTGTTCATGTGCTTTGTTAATTAAGACCCTTCAGAGATGCAAAATTGAAAACCTAGCATATAAATTTGAGAGGTGTCTATTCTCCTTATTTTTAAAGAGATATACTGATTTATTGTGTTATTATATTATTTATTCCAGACACTCCTTTTTATATGATATTTTACAATATTAATGTTATCTTCATTAACTGGGACTGTGAAATAGCCGGTTACTTTATGGCACGGGATACTACCTTCACACCATACAGCAAAAGAAAAAAAAAATCTTCACATAATCTTCACATTTTACTCAGTCTCTGGTAAGTGTAGATGTAACAACATTAATCTGCACACCCAGGTCACCTATAAAGTGCACTTCATTAAACACAAAAATAAATACACAAATAAACAGATTAACACATAAATAATTAGGGTTGTATCTAAGAAAGACAAAAAGAGCTAAAACAAAAAGCCTTTCCGAAATAACATAAAAAAAGAGAAAAAAAAAAGAAATGGCATCTGTCTGCACTAAAAGGAACATGTCTGCTTTCCACATAGGCAACAAATAAAAAGACGACATGAGTAATATTTGTAAACATAACAGGAAACTCTGACAGTCACTGGAAAGGAAACGAGTTCGGAGGAAAGAAAAAACTTGCATTCTCATTAAAAAAATAAAGTAAAATATTGAAACATTTTGTAGCATCTGTGCTTTTTTGAACACACATATACACACACATTATCTGTTGCTCTTTTTCTCTATACAAATATATACACACAGTTTTCCTCTATATACTGTATGTGTATATGTGTGTATACACACACCCGCGTGCACACACACACACTCATACGCAGGGTGCCCTCATTTATAACAGCTGTTATTCAGTATCTGTACAGTGTGTTTGTACATTGTGCACAATGGATAAACTCCAGTATAAACCCAGAAATCAATTTCCTTTTGTTCAGTTTCACTTGAAAAAGAGTGACATCATACATTTACCATAGTGACTGTATGAGCACTGCAGCATTTTAAAATAGCTTGATTTTCAATATATTAGTGGTACTAAAAGCCTTTATAAAGTTGCTTGTTTTATGCTTGGAATGAATAAAATGTACTTTTTAAACAGCTTAACAGAACCAAGAGTATAAATCCCCCATCACTAAAGGTGTCTCGGTGAACCCTGAATACTCTTGATATTACTAATTACAAATATTTAAAGTTATCTGTGATGATGCTTTTTGTGTAGCGTATAGAGCTGCTCCCTTTGGATCCAAAGGTTGCAGGTTCGAATCCTGCCTGCTTCTGCTCTACCCTCAAATCTGGTACTTATGCAAATTTGACTCCAGTAAAATCACCCAGATGTATAAATGGGTAAAGAATTGCAGGTAGCTTGACACTGTAAATTTATTTGGAGAGAAGCATCAGCTAAGTGAAAAAATGTAGGAAATACACATATGTTTGTGCTTTAGAAAGTTTACTTGGAAAGTGTAAATTATTTTTAAATGTCAATACAGTAAAATTTAAACAAAAATAATTTTAAGTTATTCTCTTCAGTGCAGTGCATGAAACAGTAAATATGTGGTAATTTGAAGAAAAGCAAATTGTCTGTGAGTCTCTGCCCAGAAAAAAACCAGAGTGACATCAAGGACAGAAAGCTTAGTGATGGAGAACCTTGGGCATTTGAAATTCACTGTAATTCTCTTAGACTGAGTGAAGGTGATAATAAACAGGATTATGAATACTCGGGACAAAAGGAAAGCACTTAATATTTTGTTATGAGAATGTAATAAAAAGTGTCTGCAAAGGCTTTACTGTCCACTTTAATTTTGCAGAAGTTTGAGAAAACTTCTATTTCTAATATTTCATTTGCAGGCATGCATTGATTTTTGAACTTTAGCCAAAATTTGGTATAATGGCTTTTGATACCCAGTTTTTGATTTCTGAAATGAAAATTAGTGTTACGAAATTTTCCTGAAGCATGTCCAAAAAAAATGAAAGTTGAGTGTTGCACTAGAGTACAATCAGCTGTTTCTTGTTGGTGTCCTGTCTCATGCTCACTTTCTTTCCACGTGTTTGGGAAGTTGCAGTGCAAGAATGACTGCCAAGTCTTCGCTCTCCTCCGCCCATCATAATGTACAATCCACTGCTCTTCTCTTCACCTACTGCATACATTAACATTACAAAAAAAAAATGCTTGCTTGGTGCGTGTTTTTTATATTATGTTATATTGTGTTTTATATAATGTTGAAATCATGATTTGATTTTTATATAGTGGCTATACAGTGCTTTAGTAATATTTGGGAAAACTGGTTTAGGCGTTTCTGATGGACTGAGAACACATTATTATTATTATTACTACTACTACATTTAAATTAATGGGAAATAAGTCTCCAGTATCCAAAATTTCTGTATGTGCACTGTTTTCAAGAATGGATTATTTTCGTAACTTGAGGGGCTGCTATATGAATCTTCTGAGCTGAATTCAGTGATGGGTCACTATTCTTCAAGTTTGTTTTCAAGGCCATTCCCACAAATCACTCCGAGATGCTGCTCTGTCGGTGCTGCAACCAGAACCCGACAGAACCCTGGGGAGCCTTTACTGGAACTTTTTTTGGAATGTGACACCTGAGCTGCAGCTCCTTAGTCAGAGAGCTGCTGCTCCTCCTTCAGTGTCGATTTGGCTGCAATTGCTGCTTAGTGCAAATCGCGTGGCCCGTCGCGAGTCGACGCCCGGAGGAAGCGAGGGCACTTTTTTCGACGGACGTCGACTTGCGCTCATGTGCTGCTTGAGTTGAGGGAGCGCTATAAGCGTGTTGACGTGAGTCTCTTCATGCCTCTCCTCTGGGCCAGGCCGGAGGACAGCACGGGTTCGAGCTTTGGGGCCTGAGGGGTACGGTTCAGGGCAAAGTATGTGGCTGCCATGGCACCCTAGGACAGCAGAAGAGGCAGGGCAATTTTTTCACTTTGCCTGTGGAAATACTAAACTGCAAACAGCACAGCACACCCATGAGGACATAGGAGGTACTGCAGGAATGACAGCAATGCTCAGGGGGTGGCAGCAGTGAGCTATGGATGAAAGGGCAATTAAATCCAAATACTGCAATACAGCCTGACTGTGCTTATAATGAATAAACGACTGAACGTTTCCTTATAACTTCATTATTCCCCACACAGACTGCATACATTTGAAAAGCTAACTTCATCAGTAGAAAATGACATAACTGCAAATTGTCTCTAAGGATTGAACTCATGATTTTGATTGGATTACTTTTTTGGGTAGACTAGATGATTCAATGAACTAATTCAATTTTTTTTATTTAGGCACGACAACATTTCCTGCTCATAGTCCTCCTGAGGACACTTTTGTCTAATGCTGTCATTGTGCAGCGAAACCTGTGACACCTTGGATGTCGGTGACTCACCTTCACGAGCTGGACGTCCTGTCTGATGAGCTGGCTCTGCGACAGTTGCTCTCGGTTTACTACCCAAGGGTGTCTCAGGACCTGGTGGGCCGTCAGTCGTTGGTGGGGGTCCACATGAAGCATCTTGGACACAATATCCTGAGGACAAAGGGGACCTGTGTGTCATGGCCAGACTTGCTGTGTGGCACAATTCCTCTGTGTACTGGACCCCAGTGGCTGTGTCACTGGTAGCAGCAGGTAGAATAACGGTTGAGGACAGAGAGTTGCAATCTCACCGCATCCACTACAGCTGTGGTATCAGTGATCAAGGTATTTATCCTGAACTGCTTATTAAAAAGTACATGAACACTAATGGTCACGTGTACATTATTCCTTTAGTTGACACTTTTTTCCAAAGTGGTTGACAATCTTAAGACACCTACATTTATACAACCTGGCAATTTTTACTGGAAAAATGTAGGGTAAGTTAAGTACTTTACCACAACTGGGATTCAAACCTGCAACCTGGGGACCCACAAGTGGCAGCGTTAACCACTACACTACCAACTGCCCCAATACTTAGAAAACCTACACATTTAACAAATATGCACAAATCAAACACCGTCAGCTGTTAGCTACACAACAAGAACAACAAAAACATTATTATTATTATTATTATAAGACAAATGAATAAATGTAAACGTACATTAAGCTATTTACAATGATTCACTCAATTTTTTTTTGCACTTGGGCCATCTTCACTGTCTCAATTCATAGTCCATACCTTCATCAAGAGTACAACAGCAGGAGTGAGGGTTAAAACCCCAGTTTTTAGAGTTGAATATGACGCCCCTGGCCAGTACAAGAAAAGAGGTGTGTGTTGGGGGGAAGCTTGCACCAAAGTGGTTAGAGCTGTTGCTTTTGGATCTATAGGCTGTAGGTCTCAATTCCACCTTCTGCTGTAGTACCCTTGAGCAAAGTATTTACTCAATTGCTCAAGTAAAAGACACCCAGCTGTATAGAGTAAACTGATAAATCCTTGTATGCGACTTTAGAGAAAAGTGTCATCTAAATGAATGCATAATAGCTGCTGGTTCAAAGCTCCTACTATGGCACCCTTAAACAGGGTGTAGAAGAGGAATAGTTTCAGGAGCGTATGCATATGTAGAAATGTTGTAGGTGAAACCGTAAGTGACTTTGGGCAAAAGTGTTGGCTGACGTGAAATAATAATTCACATTTGTTTGGGGGTGTGACCTTTCGGAGTATCCCCATAACCTGCTTCCTAGCAAAAGACTCAGGATAACTTCTCTGTTGTTCTAATAAAATTTCATGTCACCTGCAACGAAAACTGCACGTCTTTACTGCACATTTACTCCCATGACTCCTCAAATCGAAAGCGCTGAATTGGAGAACAATAACCATGGATCAAGGCATGCCCCACGCTTTCTCATTCCGCAAGAGGAGCACGACCCAGTCGCTCCAGTCCGGCGACGCTGAACAAAATGCCTCCTCTTAAAGGAGGAAATGCAAGCACACATCTCAAACGCAGATCTGCGTGTTTTCACACAGTTGCCAAGGGGGCCTGCTGTTCACCGCCTCTTTGCAGGGGGAGTTCTGCTCTGTTCTGAAAGATATGTGGCGAGTTCACATTTGCTATGTGCTGACTTTGCGTTTACCACACGTACCGTGCAAATCTAACAAATGCAGCTGTATTGTAGCGCACCACTCCCGGTTTGGATGGAGCAAAAAAGGACACGTGGAGAGCATTCATTAGAACACTATTATACAGGACATTTACCTTTTACACAGTAAAAGGTATCAATACCAAACCAATGGAACTAACACCACTGGTTCAAGGACCCCATTAGAGCTCCACTTCAAGCAAGCCTTCTTTCCCACATACTCAGTCTTCTCAACCTAAGACACTCACCCCCTCAGAATCTCCGTGAGTCCCCATAGCGGTTGAACGCTTAACTCACATTTTACCCACAATTCTTAACTATTTACAATAAACCCATTGTCCCGCTCAAACAGGACACCCCACAGCAATACAGGTTGTTACAGTATACACAACCAGGATGCTGTTATGTTTCTGGTCCCAGTGGACACCTCATGACCGTTTTCAAGGCCGATTTGGTAAAGAGCAGCTCCGGTACCTTGGCCATGTCAGACACCGTGTCCCAGTTGCCACCGGAAAGGGCGTATTTCCCACTGCCGATGCGTGCCAGGATCTCCTCTGGGGTGTCGTCAGGGCCGTTGGCAAAGGGAGTGAATCTGGGGGGGGGGGGGACACAGCCAGATGAGGACAATCCACATCTCACTAGGGCTTGATTTTGTTTTTTCATTCACCTCTTCAGCCGACGCCAGAGAAGCTTATGCAGCTTATAGTTTTAAGTGTTGAGCCGTACATGGCTGTACTGAATATTCACCTACCCAATATTCACATCTCATATATACAGCGCTCGAAGGTACAAGAGCGAGTCCTGTTTCCTCAATTTCGAACAGCACCGCAATTTGGCCGTAAATACTGCGTTACATGTGTTTTCCTGTCTCAGAGGGGAGGCTGTTTCCACTCCTGTAACATTTTTTCTAATGTTTTCCTCATCATTTCACAGATGCTAACACTTTTTTCCCCCCATATCACCCTTGCTTTGGCAGAGCAGGTGAGCCTGCCTCGCCTTTTCATGGAAAACAGCACCACCAAACAAAAACCGCTGCCAGCTCGCTATGTCGGTGAAAGAAAAAGAAAAAAAACTCGGCATGAGCTGATAGGTGGTATTTTTAGCATGGGCTAGGGCAGTGCTCAATGGTGTTTTACATCTAGGAAAGATTTGTGTGGTTCAGATGCCCTCATTACAGGGGGATTTAAACTCCTAGTGGCCCGGTGTGTATGTGGGCCTGCCCGTTCCCTTCCTGATGGCCTTAGCATTGTGTGGGCCTCAATTAAACGGAATCGGCCGCTGACCTGAACCCAGCTTACCCAGTAATCCCTCTTGCGCTGTTCTCGGGATTATTTCCTCCTATAGCAGGCTGCACCGGTCCACCCTGTCGCTCCGACTCGTGCGCCCGACGCATTGCGAAAGGAGCCGTAGCGGGGCTCTCGACATGCTGAGAGGTAAAAACGGTGGCGTTTTTGTGGTTTTTTTGGAGACCCCTTCGTTATCGACGGGGACTTTGGCACAACGGAGGTTTAACTCATGTTCGCTTTGGTGACAAAACACTTTCAGGTGTTCAAGCGGGGACCGAGAAGACAGCCAGAAACACGCTGCCAGGGTGAGAAACGGTGAAATTGGGATAAAGGGCAATTTGCTGAAGACTGGCAACAATTCACTGCGTTGCAGACAGAGCAGATGGAGCCAATTAAAGCAAAGTGCCAATCCACTCCCCGCTAGTGTGGTAAAAGTGGATAACTTAGGCGCACGTGGTTGCCAGCCGCATTTAACTCTCGCACTTTGCCTGCATAGTTAAAAAGGATGAACGGAGCTACTCCTGAGATAAATAGTCAATTTACATGCAGCTTGTCCAGTTACCAAGGTGGTGCAGTGAGTAGCACTGGTGTCTCACAGCTCCTGGGCTATGGTTCAGGCATTGGTTCAGATTCTGCTTGGTCTATGTGGGTGCCCTGGTTTCCTCCCAGATGAATTCAAAACTATGAATTGCTCTTTGTTTGTATGTGAGCCAGTGAGCGTGTGTATTTGTGTGAGAGATTGCCCTCTATAGTATTTAACTTCCCATCCAGGGTGCACACTGCCTCACACCCTATTCATACAGGACGGGCTCCAGACCCCTGTGACCCTGCACTGGACCGTTAAAATGAACAATAAAAAAAATCTATTATTAATTGAACGATCAATTAAATCTAATTCTCTCTGGCTTATTTATGTCTCTAACCAAGTTTTTTTTTTTTTTTTTCTGACAGGTGTACAAATTAACTTTTACATTGCAAAATACACACACACACACACACACACACACACACTTTTAGAACCGCTTGTCCCATACGGGGTCGCGGGGAACCGGAGCCTACCCGGCAACACAGGGCGTAAGGCCGGAGGGGGAAGGGGACACACCAAGGACGGGACGCCAGTCTGTCGCAAGGCACCCCAAGCGGGACTCGAACCCCAGACCCACCGGAGAGCAGGACTGTGGTCCAACCCACTGCACCACCACACCCCCATTGCAAAATAATTCATACATATTAGTTTTTTGATTATAAAATAAATCAATGTCACTTGCTGGGATTCACGTTCTTATAGGGCATCCTTTTGATGTAATTCAAAAGTCAGATGTTTGGTTTGAAGTAAGCATCGGTCTGACACTTTGGCAGGACCAAGTTTAGCCTGTACCCTGCAAGCATAGTGTAGAGCAGAATCCCCAGACTCCAGATGTCACAGGCAGCATCGTACCCTTGTCTCTTCAAGACCTGAAATGAACAAGAGGGAGACTCTCGGTCATTCTGTGTGACGCTGTCTGCATTCAGATGGCAACCTGAGTGTCCTATCACTTCAAAAGAGCCAAAAAGCTTCAAAATGCATCAACCAGCAGTGGACAGGAAACAGAAGTGCAATTTTAGAAAAAAAGTTTGGAGAATAAGAGAATAAAGCTACAACTCAAATATCAAAATTCTACTCAGATAAGAGAATTTTTCCCTCTTCTTTCAGAAGGATCATTTTTGAAGGTGTCATTGTATGTAAATTTATTTTCAGGGCTTTGGGCAATGGCTCGGAAAGGTGCTTCGTATTAAAAGCCAGTCTGAATTCAAAGCCATACAATGAACCACAGGCAGTCAATCTGAGGTCCAAACCAAGGCTGTGACAGAAAATTGTATGCCTTGACGTAGATAATAGCGAAGGAGAATTTTTCACCTAACCTGACATACTTTCATGGCCATAAGAATTATAGTGTACAAGTGAAGTACTAAATTATTGTAATAGTTATTATAGTTTCTAAGCAGTTCTTTCATGCATTGCAATGAAAAAGTGTTAAGTAAGCAGAAAGACTGAGAATCTATCTTGCCTCCATACCTCCGGGGCCACAAAGTTAGCGGTGTAGCACGGTGTCATGAGGAGGCCGTTTTCCGCCCGCAGCTGTTTGGCGAATCCAAAGTCGCTGATCCTGATGGATTCTGGGTCTCCCGTCTCATCCACGTAAAGGATGTTGCTTGGCTTCAGGTCTCGATGGACCACCTTCGCTCAAATCAAAATAAATCAGTTTAAGGACAGCTCGGTTGTACCTCGGGTTCAAATCCTGCTCGGTCTGTGTGGAGTTTGCATGTTCTCCCCATATTCACTTGGGCTTGCTTCAGGTGCTCTGGTTTCCTCCCACCATTCGAAGGCATGTGTTTCAGATGAATTGGTGACTATAAATTGCCCTGAGAGTGTGTGTGTGAGATTCCTCTGTTATGGACTAGTGTCCTGTTCAGGGTGTGCCCTGTCTCATACTCCAGACTTCCCGAATCAACTCCGGACCACAATGACCTTGTATTTACAACTGCTCAGTGATTTTGGATGGATGGGTGAGAAAACAGCTTAAAAGAATGCAGGAAAGATGCAAAGCAACCCCGAAGCGGGTAATTTTTTTGCGTTCGGAGCCGCCAAAGACTTTGCACGCACCCCTTGTGAATGGAGGTACTCGACTGTCTTCGTGATGGTGCAGAGCACGGCGCTGGCCTCTCGCTCGGAGAAGCACTTCTGTCGCAGTATTCGGTCCAGCAGCTCCCCCCCTCTCATGAGCTCCATCACCAGGTACACGTACTTCCCGTCGTCGTACACCTGAGACGTCCCGGGGCAGGGAGAACAGAGCAGACACGAAAACCCAATGCTAAATGGTGCATCTATAATCAAAGTTCACACCTAACTCAGCAAACAGCTGCTCTCGTGCAACACGAACAAGACTGAGGTTGGCTTATCCCCATCAACAGCATGAACATTATAATCTCAGCTTGAACATTGCAGAGGAAAGGCGGGAATCAACGCGGTAGCGCATTACGCACATCTTTCAGCGTAATGATGTTAGGATGCTGCCCGTATCTCAGGAGAATCTCAATCTCCTCCGAAGGATCCTTCTTGGCCCTGTCAATAATCTGCAAGAAAGAGCAGGCCATCGGAACACTACATTACACATTCATATTGCCTCATTTATATAATTGTGACCTATAATGAGACAAGTTATTAACAGGATTACAACAAAAATGCCAAAAGGTTTAAATTCCCTGTTCAAACATGTCACCAGAGCCATGAGCTGGACTAGAGGTTCATTTGGAAGCTCATTTATCAGCCGTCGTCAGCTAGCTGTCAGCTCGATGAGATTTGCATGAATTCATATTCAGAATCTCAATGGAGGATTTGTGACATTCGCAAACCACAAACCAGAGCCCTCTATCCAGAGAAAATTTTAAAACAGTAGCAGCTTCCAGTATTTTGTGCGCTTCTGAACAAGGCTAGAAGTGGAATTACACCCCTGTTCATTCCACTGAAATCCTTGTTATCCATCCATAAGATGCAGACATTTCTATTTTTATAATTTATTTCATAATTTATTCATTTAGCTGACACCTTCCTCCAAAGCAACTTACACGGTTTGCTTTGTATACCAAGCTGTTTACTATGATTTGTCCACTGATGCACTACTGATTATAATTTTTACTGTATCAGTTCAGCGTAAGGACCCCGATCATAGGTACCAGACCAGGAGTGGGGATTCGAACCCGGATGCGTCGATTGCGAGGTGTTGGCTCTAATCGTTACACATTTCACAACACACTTACTTTCACTGCATATTCCACGCTAGTGATTTTATGAATGCAGCGCTTGCAGACGGAGTACGCCCCGACCCCGATGTCCTCCTTAATCTCGTAACCATCTGTAAAATGGATGTTGTTGCCGTGCAGCTGCTGCAAAGAACGAAAAAACAAGGTAAAAAGATCTATTTGTGGAGGAATGAATAGAGTCAAAATGGAAAAAAAAAGCTTTTGCATTTCCTTTAATTTTGAACGTGATATTTTGGCAATATTACTTAAGTTTGCATTTAATTTGCTCATTTAGCTGTTCGTTTTTTGCGCAATTGTCTTGCCTTTTCAGACCAGGGTCTTGTAGGGTTGAAATAATCCTCAGATTTTTCCGCAGAAGGAAACTCTATTTCACATGCAAAGTACCCAGCTCTTTTTCTCTATAAATATTCATTTTAATGAAGCTGATCCGCACATTTATCCTTGAAGGAGTTCTCTGAAGTTGCTCAAAAAAAAAAAAAAAAAAAAAAAAAAAAAAACGCTTGCTCTCATAAACCTGCGGCCATATTTCCTTTCGCACAGGCTTCCTTAAATTTATTTTCCACTTCTTTATTTCTAGGCTCCCCTGCTTTTCCAATTCCTTGCTAACGTTAAAAACACGGAAGTTCTTCTCTGTCAAACTTTTTTTCCCCCCAGATGCAAAAATGTAAGCGAGAGCAATGAATAATTCAGTGCCCGACTGACATCCCACTTCGGTATCAATTAAGACGTTGAAAAGGACGCCTCAATGTGCCATGCAATCAATGCTAATTAGTGTTTGCTGTTGATAGATATTCTGATTCGTTATAATTTGTGCGCTCAAACGTATTAATTAGGGTTACTTGAGTATTCGGGCTCTTTTGTCCAGTATGGGGAAATAAGCAGCACCGGAGCACTGGAACACCGCGGCGCCTCGAAACATCTTCTCGGTGGCCTGAATTTCTGGGAAGGACCGACGGCGGTCCATAGGCCCGCTGGCCAATCAATAGGGTGCCGCCCGCCAGCTGCTACATCAATGGAGTTCCAATCAGAAGCGAGAAGCTGGAAACCCTCATGGAACTACAACCACAAGTTATGCAACCAGGTTATTTTTTGACGTGGAAGCACATGGGCCTTCGGAAAGTTTGGCTCAGGTAACCAAGCATCTGCGGCTCTGAAAAAAGCGTCGCAACGTGGTTTTCTCTGCAAATGAAAGCCTTGCTTGCTCTTACAAAAAGGCTACAGATGCTCATGTGATGGGATCTTAGAAGGAGTGAAAAGCAAGCACTCATCTATAGGTCTGAGAGGAGCGCTCCATTCGGCGGACTGGTTCAAGCTCCAGAATTTACCAAACCCTACCTCATTAGCTTATCCATCCTTTTCTTGTTTTATTTCCCTTTTTTAATCACTCTGGATGTTGTCATCTCAGAAGGTGGGTAATTAAAGGCATAATCTCATCAACAGCATGCGCCCGAGATGAGAAGGGTGCAAATTCTAAATATAGATGCAAAAATGACGTGAACCTTAGCAGAATAAATGATCTTTGCAAGACAGGTATTTTATCATTCGAATGATAAGTCTCGAGACAATCTTGGTGATTATCTTCATCCCTGAAATGTGTTGCGCTGAAGTTAAAACACCACATTGCTGTCACCTTACGTTAGAGGAAAAATCCTGCAATAAAAGGATTGAAATTACATAATGAATTTGAACTTTATAAGTGCCACTGCATTTTTGCTAATTTAATTTACACTCAGTTTACCAAATAGTTAATGGAACTTTTATTCAGCACATTTGCGAAAGTGAAAGAAATGCTGCCCATTTTCATTCTAATCATACATTCTGAGTGGTCCTGTTCATGCACTTTATGTAATTTCAATAACTGTGGATTAATTCTGTTTTACATGTGTATTTTACGAGAGGACTTTCCATGGCCGGTGCCTCTTTCCGCGGTCAATATGTGTGTGGAAAGCTCTAATCAGACACTGACCGTGCTGGGAAGAGTCCCAAAGTGACACTGCCAAATCCCCACTTAACCCGCATATGTCAGCAGTGCATTGTAATTTCATGAGTGTCTTTTTCTGTGTGTGTGCGTGTGTGTGTACTTTTGTCTCCACAGATCCAATTAGAAGAAGCTTGGCCCTGGGAGTGTGTTCCCATCCCGACAGCTTCCCCGTCGCCTAGGTTACTGTTATTACTCTTAGCACCACTCAGTTAATGTTCAGACACGCCTGAACTGCACAGTCCCCTTTGGAGCAGATTAACTCAAGTTGCTTTGAGGACTAAGCAGAAGGGTGGGGGTGTCCCCAGGAACGTTTAATATTTGACGGAGAAAATTTTGACCCCCTGGAGACGACGGTAGGTTGCGCAGCAATGTAGTCTGTGCCGTCACAGAGCATTGTGGGTAAACACCAACCCATTAGAACAAAGCCTCCCAGTGGGGAACGAGATTAAGGAATTCTGAGCTACTCTAAGTAAGCCCCCCTTTGAGGGTACCTACAAACCATCAGCTGCAAAACTGCGTGGATCACAGACCAGCATTTTTACCAAAGCAGTCTGGGAGTGAAAATATGAAATTTTGAGATCTTTTTGCAACAAGGAGGAGGGTAGACCAGTCCCGATCTACAGTGGTTACCCATTCCCTTCCTCCGATATCCTCCTATATGCCTGCGGACATCTCACTTCTGTTTTCAATATAATGCAGTTAAATTCTGGAACTTTGATGCTCTTTTTTTTTTTCTGGGAATGTGAAAACATACAAACTCGCTGGAAAAACCTTGAGGAAAAAGTTTCATTTGTCCTCCCCTGTCTTCCCATTTAACCACAACTTAAATGATTTTTCTGATGACGTTATAGAACGTAGACTGACCATTCATACATCACTGGCTCAGCAAATGCATACTACGATCATGGTAAACAATTGAAGGCCCCACCACAAATACATGGATGGCCAAAACCACCGTTTGATTCACGTGACAGTAATTCTATCATGTCTGGACACCCTTCTGGGACTTCTTAGATAGAAGCCCTGTTATAGGCCTACATGATCACAGCTGTAAAATACTGCAACCTTTCTCCATTGCTTTATGTACTGTGTAGAGAGCCGCTTGCAATTTCTCAGTGTACCGTTTCTGTTCCTGTGTTGCCGTGACCCAGTGCTGCTCTAAATAAATAAATAAATACATAAATAAATAGGAACTCCTCCCCAAGAGCACAAGACATCACATCCACCCAGCACCCAACCTTGGGGAGAGTATCGTAAACGCGACACGGCGAGATTATCCACGCGCACCTGCACGATGGGGCTGACCCAGTTCTGGCGCGACTGCGACTCGGACTGAGGCTGAGAGTGCGGCTGCTCCTGGCCCAGGTTGGCCGCCACGAAGCTGAAGCCGCGGAAGAGCTGATGGGCGTTGGCGCTCGGCGGGACGCCCGGCGAATCTGGGGAGGCACCGAAAAAGAGAGAGAGGGACGAAGGGCGCGAGTCAGGGTGCAACTCAGGACATGCTGGCACAACCAGACATAAATTTAGGCCCCGACTGAAAATTCCACTCGAGCGAAATTGACAGGAGAGAAGGACGGCTCGCTGTACAGTGTCCCTGTGGCCGCGGGGCTTTTTTCTTACACTCGTAAAGATTCGTTTGTTAGTTCAAAACAGATTTCGTCACAAAGGCTATTTTTGGATCTGTCGGAAACGTGTGCTATCTGTCAAGTGCGCCGCATCAAGAGGACATCACCGCGCTGACATAAGAGGGTTAAACAAAACCGATCCTGAATAGCACTATGGCATGGAAACATATAGGTGTGTGACATATTTATACAAATAAAGTTGTTTGTTAATAATAACAAAAATTAGTTAGCAGTCCTAGAATTAGTATTAGTAATAATGATATTAATGCCAAATTATCATCACTCAGTAAGAAAAATAAGTAATTATTTATTAAATAATTAAAACAATTTGGTTCTGGCTCTGTTGTGGTAGAACGACCTCCCCCTCTCACTCAGGACTGCTGAATATTTGTCCACATTTAAAAAGGGTCTTAAAACTCATCTCTTCTGGACTCACTTCACCCATGATCTCTGAAGTTCACGTAAGGTATAACAGTTCATGCGCTATAACTTTAAGATCATGCCGGGATCAATCATTTACGTAGCTACTCCTGTAATGTAACGTAAATGTTTATATGTATCTCAGAAAAAAAAAAATAGTAGGAAGGTAATTAGGAATTGTTGATATTCTGGCAAAGTTTTATGCAGCTGCATTGGTGCATATGATGAAAATAACTAACTACTTAATCATACATCTACAGCTATGTCTCTTTCTCCTAATGTAACGCACAAATTGTATTTTCTATGAGATGTACGCCGCTTTGGAGAAAAGCGTCTGCTAAATGAATAAATGTGTGTGAGTGACAGAGAGAGTGTGTTCCACTGATGTATGGATGAGTGACCCAGTGCAAGTAGTGTATCTAGCAGTGTAAGTCATTGCAGTGAATAAGGTGTGTGGGCTGATAACACTACATAGAGTTAGTAGGTAAATGTAAATGTAAATACAAAAGCAGTGGGTTCAGCTAGTGCCCACTGTGTGGTCGGTCTGGGGTTGATGACAGATCCCAGGACACTATAGAGAGTTATTAAAAAGTACCGGATGTGTATTCACAACATAGTAATAATAGCAATAAACAGCCAGATTTCTGTTACTGTTTGTAGTGAATTGAAAACCTTGTGTTAAAGCAGCTGATGCACCGTAGAAAAAAATTTAAAAAAATTGTTAACCTGTACACGTTTTTTCTCCATCTGTGCATTTGTATAGTAAATAAAATGGCATCATTTTCATTTTGAACCATTAGTCCAACAAGAAATAGTCAAGAGACTCCCCCAGACACACATGCAAAACTTTATAAACTATAGCTATATAAAAAGGCTATATACATAATATCAAAAGAGGTAATTTCTATAACTGTTAGATACCACAAAAAGCAAGAAAATAACTTTCTTATGTAATGTAATTATACCTTAAACCCTATTTATCCCTAGATCTTACATTTCCCGTGTAATATTGCACACGCATTTATTTCAATTTTCACAAAGCTGTTTGTTCTACTGTTTTCAATCAGTGTTCCGTTTGAAAAGGAAACAAATTACGGTACACATAGTTCTGTCCAGACTGGCGTTTCGCTCTTACTTTAAATTTAGGGCTTCTAATTGTGCTCTTGCCCAGAACAAACCTCATATGAAGATTAAGAAGAGCTGAGGGAGTGACCCACCTGTAGGTGTCCGGGATGTGAACTCGGGATCGAAGTGGAAGGTATCTTCGGGTCGGCCCACCGCAGGCTTAAAGGGAGGTTTAATTTCTTTTCTGTACAATTTCTGTTTTTGAAAAAAATACATAAGAAGAGAACTACTTGACTTTCGAAGTTGCACTAGGAGTTACTACTGTACACTGAATGGAATAAGAACAGAACAGATAAAATTGTTCTATTGTGAAATAAAACAATATGCAATGTTGCAATGTAACACAGTAGATGAGAGTACAATACATTAGAACAAAGCAGAAGATCATTTGACATGGAGTATAGAACAGGATATACTTTTAAGGGAATAAATTTGCAACAGTTTGACTTTTACCTTTAATCTGTTGGTTCTCATTTCAGCTTGTAATAGTTTGATTATATTTAATACTAAGAGCTCTATCTAGTCCTTGAATGGTCTTTTTTTTTTAATTTTTGCTGAAGATCAGTATTTCATCCAGGATTGTAGTAATATAATTATTATTCCATTACCTTGTAATCAGCTTTTATTGTACCTAGCACTGCAAATCCTAGCACTGCAAATCACCTTAGACAAAAGCATAAGCCAGATAGACCGACTGACCAATTCAAGAATGGAAAGATAGACCGACCGCCAGACAAACGATATTGCACTTACATTCCAGTCTATTGTTGCAAAAAAATGGTGCCTCTTGATTTCTTCAACCCCATCAGGTCCTGCTCCTGTACGAGTATTTAATAAGAAAACCATAAGCCTACAATAGTGACCTAATATAGATATACCCTTGTATCCTGTCCAATATCTATATTATGTGTTTTGGAACGTAATCAGTATTATGAAGAAATTCCTGCTCTCTTCCAATCTGAGTTGAACTAGACCACACCAAACTACAGGCCCAAACGAAATTCCCATTTCTTCATCCTGGTTATGCAGATTAGAGCAACCGTTTCATGGTTTTTCTTTACTGGCCAAGAAACTGTAGCAACATCTATTGCTTCGCCCCCCGTGGGTACAGGCCACAGCCGGTCTCGCTCTGCAAGTTAATTGATGCGGAGCACTGCAGTGAAAGCCAAGGTGACAGATGCAGGAGACAATTTATTACAAACAAGTGCAGGCTCATCTCTTCAAGGAGAAAGGTCTTAGGTGGATCCACTGCTTCAGCATTTAGACATTGCACATCACACTTGGCTTGCAAAACACCGATGCCATTGCAATAGCTATACTCATCCTGTGCTGAAAGCTTATTTATGAAAAAATACTATTATCAAATACAGTGTGATATGTATATACACTCATCACTCACTTCCATGAAATGACACTGTTATACCCATTTCTACTGTGAGGGTACCAAATTACAATTATATCTTATGGGAAAAAATATAATTGATAGCCTGATGAAAAATGTGTCACCTAAAAATAATTAAAAATGCAAAATAAAAGCCTGCCCTAGACAGTGGTTATGCAGAACAGTGACAACACAATGTGTTTTATAATATTTACAAAAAACATTATTAATAGGTTGGCTTTTAATGCTATTTTTTGCTATAATTTCATTCAGTCACATCAATAACTGCTTGTTCAGTGCAATGTTACGCTGGTCCGGAATCTACCTCGGAAGTAAAGTGTGTGAAACATGGTACATGGTACACTAGATGGAGTCCTTTTGATAGTATGGCTCACAAATGTTAATGATATTAAGAAATATTTCCCAAGATTCCTGCCTCTATCACTTTGCAAAGAAATTGCAAGAGCTGTGTGGTGTTACTAACATATGTTTGATGCCAGATTATCATAATTTCATTGTAAGATTAAGGGTTTATTAATGCTCGTGTAAGGATGTAAGGGTATTAAAGCTGTTTATATGGCTGTAGTTTGTGTGTATGGCTACATATACAGAGCAATACAAAGCTGGTAGTGTAGTGTAGTGACTGATACTGCTGCCTTTGGACCCAAAGGCCACAGGTTCAGATTCTAGGTGCAGTACTCTTGAGGACAGTACTTAAAAAAATAGGTGACTTGCATAGAATAAGAAGTCAGTTTGCAGATGCTGAAACAAAACCCCAAACTCTATCTTAGAAGAGAACATCTTCAGATCAAACTGTATTGAAGAATCAAGGTGAAGCCTAGACAGCCCTCTTCACTACTGGAGCTCAATGGCCAACATGAAATATATATTTTTTATTAGAAGTAGACTTTTCATGCGTCACTGTAAGTGTGCCATGGCTTTTGAAAGGATCCATCTGTCAGCACTCCTTCCCTGGTTGACTCACAACTGAACCCTCCCAAAAAACATAAATTATGGATAAAGGTGTGATTCGATCAACGCTTTGACCTGCCCTCTTTGACAAATTACACACCCACTGTCAATAGTAGATTGTCTTTGAGGGAGATGCATGGTCTCTGAATAGTCAAGTAGACAAAGATCAATAGTTGCTTAGACATTAATACCTGTGGTATTACCTGCATGAAGAGAATAAATTGGGGTAAAGGCAAAAATAAATGGGGCAGACTGGGATAAATAATACATTCACAACTTACAAATGTGGAGTCTCAATTTACTGAATATGATAGATGAATATTATGTTTCATACGTCTTACATAATGCACAATGTTACATATCTTAGAGAAAAAGGTGAAGGTAAAACGGTGTACATTACATACCCAGTCTGTTGGCCGGATTTCTTTTAAAAAGTGCCCGTAGTAAACTTTGGACTTCTGGGCTTAAAAACTGAGGCATGCCAAGTTTAGCCCTGGTGTGAGACAGAGCAAAGAGAAAGAGAGAAAATGACTAATGCACAGCTGAGAACTTGTGACTAAGATTAAGGTCTTAGGTTGTGCTTCGCACTCAGCGATGCTCACACCTACTTCAGGATGAGTGCCATGGTCTCCTTTCGGTCTTTTCCCTGGAAGGGCAGCGATCCGGTCAGCATCTCAAACTGGAGCGAAGGATGGAAGCAGATGGCAGTTATCAGTCCGAAATTCCACAAAAAGCCTTGCCCAGACAGCAGGAGCTCATTTGAAAAACGGAATTAAAGTTCTTTCAGCATATTCACCAAGGACCGCATTATAAAGCAAACAGCTAAGTAACACGCAACAATAAATTCTAACAGATGCAAAAAGGCTCCTCTTATGTGTGTCTTTATGTAATGAATTTAATCAATATAGGAAAACAATTCAAGCACATTCAGGGTCTGAACGGATCCATGGAGACATGCCAGTGTTGAGCTGGACTAGGTAACATCTGAATGCCCATTTCTATCAATTTATATTTATCAAAAGGGCAGCTGGCAGTGTAATGGTTAAAGCTACTGCCTTTGGATCCACAGCTTGTAGATCTGAATCCCTCATCCAGCTGTAGTACCCTTGAGCAAGGTACTTACTCTAAATTGTCCCAATAAAGTTATCCCCCTGTATGAACGAGCAAATAGTTGTCAATAGCTTGCATTGTAAGTTACTCTGGAAAAAATTGTCTACTAAATATATAAATGCAATCAAATATGCCAGGCCATCCAAACTGGCTCCCACATATACTAAATTTAAATTTTGAACACCCACTCACTAACATTACGTGTGATTATTACATAAAAGCTATCTTTATTTACATATTTAGGTAGCCACTATCTTCCAAAGTAGCAGTAAATCAGGGCCTGTAGTGATTTATGCTAATTCTCATGGGTAAAACAGCAGATTGTCTGTTTGGATCTGAACCTCCCACAGGTCCAGTTCCTTAACCGTGAGACCACGTATCTTAGTTTTCGACAGCATTGTGTTTTGTTTGTTTCACTTCCGCTATTACAAATGCAAATTCGCTGTCGGCTGATTAGTTTGCCTTTTACTCCATGAAACTGCCGTAATCAGTGAAACTCCTCTGTACTTCATCGCTCAGTATTCAACTCAGCAGTTTCCTTATCAGCTTTTCCACTCTGTTCCTCATTAGATTTCCCTGGCATGGTAATTTGAACCTAGTGAAATGTGACAAAGAAAAAAATAAATCAAGTTGTTTTCTCTAATAACTGCATATACTAGAAAAAGGAGATGGCCAAAAAATACTGCTCAGTAAAATGGTCTATTTTTAATTCTAGCCAATTGATATTGGACAAGAGAGAAGGAAACCAACAATTAAAGATATCTATTTTCCATAAGAAAGCCCTCTGATGTTACATGGCAGAATATAATAATAATAATAATAATAATAATAATAATAATAATAATAATAATAATGAGAAGAAGACACAGGACTCAGTTACACTGCGTTGTGACAGTGAGGCCATTCTAATAACCTGGGGGGACATTTCTGTGGTTTAATCACTGATGCTCCAGTGTGATGGATGATGCCCAATTCGCTCACTGACAGTGGCACAGTGAGAACATGCCAGATGTGACTGAGCTTCACTCCAAATACCCAAATGTGAGACAATGAACAAGTGGTTTGTTTACCAATTCATGGCGGCTGAGGATGAGTGGATTAGTCAGCCTCTGGTCTAAAGGTCCGGCCTGGTTTAATTAGTGCTACCTTGGCTTCGAGTGGATTTGATGTAAGATTTTCCTTTTTTGTGTGAGGCAAAAGTGCTTGGCCACCAAGCTGGAGATGCTGTGTGTGTGTGTGTGTCAGTTATTCTGGAGCTCAAATGGTCTAATTAATACATTTGCTTGGAGTCACATCACAAACCACAGAAGAGATTGATTTGAGGTGGAAGTATCTCAGTCACCTCTAAATGTCAATTCTGGAAAACCTGAATAAAATATAAGTATTTAACTTAATGAGCAGCAGAGGGGTGAGTCGTTGCTGTAACGCACTCACAATATGCTTACATCTTAATAATCTGTTTAAAATTGTATTCAGAACACCTGGAATTATTCTATTCTTGATATGTATATTTCAGGTATTTATTATTACATTAGTTTTACATTTACTATGGGACAGTAAGTAACATACTGGTTACAGTTGCTACCTTGTGCTCGAAAGAGCCAGGTTTGATTTGCATCTCTTATTGCTGTACCCTTGAGCAAAGTACTTACCCTAAATACACAAACTAAAAAAAAGACCCCGCTAAATAAACGGGTAAAAGACTGTAAGTAGCATAAGGCTGTAATTCCTTTGGAGAAAGCTAGGATGAATGGAACTTTAAACGAGCATGAGAGAACAGTATCAATAGCTAAATTAATGAATAAATAAATTGCATTGGTTTTCCTAAGAACACCAGCTATGCCCCTCAGAACCTCACTCTGCACGTAAACTGAGTTCCCACAGTGCATTGCTATTAAATGTAAAGTGAAAGAGCAAAAGAGCCATACCATTAAAACCCCAAAGGACCACCAGTCGGCACTCTGCGTGTGCCCTCTCCTGTTCACCACTTCGGGGGCCATGTACTCTATCGTGCCGCAGAAGGAATATGCTCGCTTGTCGTGGTCGATCGCTTCTTTGCTCAGGCCAAAATCTGTAAGGGCAGAGGCCCAGCATCAGTGGAGCCGCACCCTCAGTCTGCTGAGCATCATGCGTGAGAACACAAGGGCTACGTCCTTTCTCACCTGTTATTTTGATGTGACCCTCCTCGTCTAGGAGTATGCTGTGGATGACAACAATCATATTAGACATAAGCTCTTGTGGGGGGATTATGAAAGATATTATTAGACTTTGGGGAACGGTGGACTAAATATATACATAACGACTTATAGTGACCACAGACGACTAAATATGACTATAATGACCACAGATGACTAAATATGTCTATAACGACCACAGATGACTAAACATGACTATAATGACCACAGATGACTAAATATGACTGTAACGACCACAGACGACTAAATATGACTAGAACGACCACAGATGACTAAATATGACTATAATGACCACAGATGACTAAATATGACTATAATGACCTCAGATGACTAAACAAATCTGGAACAAAGAATTTAAAAAGGAACATTACATTTGACTGTGATCTTGGATATGTAAATATTTAACATATAGATTCTCAGAGAGATTAAAAGATTTTTACCATTTTCCTGCATTTCTACATGTATTTGCTGAAAGACTCCCATGGTGCATTTCCAGAGGACAAAGGCAGAGCAGACCAGAGTGCATTTATTGTCCCCCTTGGACAAACGAACAGGTAGGTGTTGTGCTTTTGCAGCCCTCTGTTTGTCCTAATGAACGGAACGCTGTGATGAGCCTCTGTCCTTCACGTCCTGCCCCAGTCATTAATCGTCCTCGCTGTAGCGGCTTTAGAATAACTCACACCCTCGAGAGGCCGTCCGGGAGATAAATTAACCTACTACACTGAGGACACTCCCCTCCCACCGCCAAAACACCTTACGCAACACATCAATTTTTCCACTGAGAATCGAAACCAAGGAGCAGGAGGGACAAACATGCTGAATTCCTACAGCAGCTCTGTTTTACCAGCTCTCATAAATGTGGTGCTTGTCAGATATATGACATATATGCATGTGTACATGTATGCATGAATGAATAAACAAATGTTTGCATGCATCTATGCATAAATGTATTTATGTGTGAAATATTGTAGTCCTCATCACCACCGGAAGGGCATTTCTTTAACTAGGGTAAATAATTTTTTTTTAAATTTAGGGGAAATGTCGCCTGTGGAACATGTATCCCACATCTTTTCTTGTATGTAAGAAATGCATGCATGCATGCAGTTTTGGTCCAGCATTTGCATGCAGCATGAAGCTAGGTCCAGATTAAATCCATCAGCCCAGCGGATATTAAAGGATTGTATTGCATTGTGGTACAGGCACAATTCAATCTGTGGAGCGTTATGCATGTTAAGGCCTCGGTGCAGAAGAGGACCCGGACAGAAATAAATGCTTCTTCAGCAGCGCCCGTGAAGCGTACCAGCTGGCCACACGCTTTGTGGTTGGAGCGGAACCAGGCCTTGGTCCAGTGTTCTACGCGCATATGGATTTTTGCAGATACTGGCAGAAGATGAGAGCGATGAGAGTGACTCAGATCTACATGACAGGACCTTCGCAACAACACAGATGCTTATTTCTGAATCCAATCAATTGAACCAATATCTCTGAGAGCAATTTCAAAAGATGAAAAAGGCGTTTTGAAAATGTGCAAATCTAGAGGTGTCGCGCACAAATCTACGTACTGTTACTATCTGGCATGAATCACAGCAGTGTGATTTGATACTGATATATTTTGATAGGAAAAAAAAACCTTAACAAAACTGTTCGTCTTGTGATGGAACGTCCGGCCACCCTGCTCTGATTTTCTTGTTGGATTTGAGGAACCTCAGTTGTTAGAGGAAGGAACTGATCTGCGCACTTTTTACAAAAGACATGGTTAGATCGCAGTGCTCACTTCTCGGGTTTGAGATCTCTGTAGATGATGCCCAGGCTGTGGAGATGGTCTAGAGCCAAGGCAAGCTCAGCCAGGTAGAACTTCACATCCTCCTCTGTGAACATCACCTGGCATTGCAAATCAAAAGAGAACCGCTGTTAAAATTAAGCATTTAGATTTATATCAGCTAAGCTTGAAAGTAAAGAAAAGAGGATGACATCGGCAAATGTTTTATTGGCGAGATATTGCACTTAACATTCGTTCATTTAGATGCTGCTTTTCTCAAAAGCAACTTACAGGGCTAAGCTGCTTGTAATTACCCATTTATAGAGCTGAATCATTTTCACTGGACGAGCTTAAGGTAAGAACTTCGATCATAGTTGCTAAGAGGTGGGATTCAAACGCTGCTCCTTTAAAGGCAAGACTGCAGCTCTAACTTCTTTGCCACGTGCTGCCCTTTTATATAGAATTTCTTAAAACTACTACTTAAGACACTAGATAAATTGCTTTGTGAAAAGGTTCTCTTGGACTGGTGTAAGTGGAAGTGATATCATGCCATGTGAGTATATATAGCATATACAGGTCACGTCATTGACCACCAGCAATGAAATCTGAAAGTAACCCTTTCATCACATGACTCTTTCCTCCTCCGAGGAGTGAGACCAGGAACTCGGGCTCGAGTTTTTAAAGGAAACATCAAAAAGATAATGTTTTATAGCAGCTCAAGGGAAGAAGGCTCCCAGGGTTCGTCCGAGGAGCCGTATCATGTGTCTGCCGGTAGCGCGGAGGCTGTGGCCAGGGAGATGAATGCGTTCAGGGACCGCAAGCAATCGCCTCAATTCTAAGCCCACAACCATGTTTTTTCAGCATAGACCGAGCTGGACTCGCTCAGCGGTTCAGACAGGAGTGATATTCTAAGCAGGTGAGAAGAATGGAGTGAGAAAAACAAGTATGAGTCAGGCGCATAAGGGATTTAATCAGCGCTGATGATCCGGTAACATGTAACTCATTTGCAGAACCTTTAGGCATAATAAAATATTCATCCATTGTTCTGAGTCACTAAATCAGCCATATAAATTAAGGGAAACTAAAAATTCTTTATTAGCAGTATGGGCGGCAGGTAACTTAATGGTTAGTGCTATTGTCTCCGCTCAGAAGGCTCAGGTTGAAACCCCACCTCCTGCTCTAGTACCCTTTTAAGTTGCTTTGGAGAAATAAGTCAACTAAATTAATGTAAATAAGGTTGGTTTTATGGCAGATAAAATCAACATGATTAAGAAACTTAATGCAGGAAAACAATGATTCAGAGATGGTGAGAAAGAACAAAGTCAGTTTTATTTCTTTTCACAACAAATAGAGGACAGCTAGTAGACTTGTGGTTGGAGCTGCTTTCTTCAGGCCCAAAGGTTGCAGGTGGGAATCCCACCTTCATCTCTAGTGCCCTTGAGCAAGAGCCCAAGTTCGTCTTCCATTTTATTGTCAGTCAAAAAATATGCCTAATGCTAGAACATTATTATAACCAACAGTAAAATGGATGAGTGATTTTATTAATTTCTTAAAAATTATCTTTACTGAATTGTGCTAAAGCATACGCTGGCAAGGCTTGGCACTCATCTGGGAAAGTCAATAATCATTAGTGATGACTCGCTGAAATCAATACATGGTCTAACCCAAGGTCACTGAAGTGCAACCTGGGAAGATGCACAGGGAGAGGATGCTTAAGCGTCAACAGTGGCCTTTTGATTGGTTATCAGTGGAGGAAAGAAAACTGCGCAGGAAATCTTCAGATAATTAGAAAAAGTCTGACACTGAATAAAAATAATCGATGGCCATTAGCAGACAAATTTAAGCAAGTGTTCCCACGGAAATTCTGCTCATTAATTCTCCTGGCTGATTATGAACACTGTGAAAAGATCCGAAGGAAACCAAATCAGTTAACAGACCCTTTGAAAACTGTAGAAAAAGTGCCATTAGTGGAGTTCGAACATCCAGTTTCATCGTCTGTGGGTGGCTCGGTATTTCCAGCCTTACCAGCAAAAACATGTAAAAAGACTGCTTGGACTTACATAATCCAGTATCTTTATCACAACATCAGCACAGCAACAGCCATTCCTTAAACTTCCCCACCTGATGGACTCTCCAAAGGGAAGCAGTTCATTCACTTAACATTTTAATGTTAGTTTTCATATTTTGCTAGACTGGTTTCATGCTTTGTCATATTCTCTTTTAGAGTTGGCTCTCGCAGCTTCCTTTGCAGGGCCAAACCTGTATTGAAACCTATGTCAACCTATGTCAACTGTATGTCGAATACAACTTTCTTGGTCTGAATGAAAAACTCTGCATCTTGACCATCAACGTCAACTGACTCAGGGCTGGCCTTAGGAATTGCGGGACCCATGTTGGACCATTTTGCCAGGACATCCTGGATTTAAGATTATTTCTTCGGTATGAGGAACATTTGCCATTGACTGTATTAAAAACAAAACAACATCTATATTTATACAGTATTTATCTATAGTTATATAAACAAAACAACATCTCTGCTCGGTTCACTACCCCCACCTCTTCTGTAGGACATTCCTTTTTTTTCAAAGATGAAAGTCGCAACCCTAGAGTGAGTCCCCCCTGTGGGCTTGAGGCCACACTGGGTCAAATAGGTACAAATGACCCAAGACCAGGACTAGATGGACCAGTAGGTGAACTGGAGCACTGAACTCTGCCTTTTTTATCAGCCCCAAACAGCACAGAGTGGAAACCTCAATGATGGCATTTGGCTGAGGGACACTTGAGATGGAAGCCATCAAATTACCATTGATGGCTGGGGGGGGAATCCCTTTTGGAAAGGCTGATTTGAGGCCTGCTGGATTCTGATTTCAACTCCTGTGCATCAAACTGTCTGCATTTATCGCTCCGGGGGTCAAATCTGCATAACCAGTGAGAAATGGGCGAGCAGAAGAAGATTACAGCAGTCCAAGTAGACAGAACATGAGCACCATGATCGCTCTGCTCCAATGGTTAAGTGCATCCAAACTGGTCAGTCAGGGAACATATTTACAAAAACTGCCTATATTGTGAATGTTTTTAGCAGCCTTCTAATGAGAGGATTCACTAAAGGGATGCTGCTTAAATCACAGCCTCCCTACTCTGTTACACAAAACAGTTATATAGAGAGCTCTGTGAATGTAATATAATCTCAGAGGCACATTGCAACTCGAGTGAACTCAAAATTTTAATGAAACATACCTTTCAATTTGTGTCAGATTAATTCCTGTGTAACCACTGAAAATGATGCTCATGGCAGCACCCAGAAAAGCAATTACGAACACTCTGGACTTGCCACCAAAACAACAGAAATCAAAAATCGATTGGAGTGTGTCTGAAAGGATATAAAAATGAAACAAAGTAAATGGGAATGTACACCAGGGATGGAGGACTAGGAGCGTGCTGGGGGCAGCTTTGGGAATGTCCAGCAGGGTACAGCACTGTAAATGTGAAATATCAATCATGGAGCAAGAGGTTGATCCATCTTCACCAGCTTATGCTAAATAAAGAGGGCCATTTGCCAAAGGCGAAACCTCCACAGTGGACGACTGATCTCTTCACTATCCTGGGTATTGATGCTGTCCTCTGATGCTCATTTAAAATTTGTCCATAGCAACCTGTCGTGTTTATCCCACAGAAACCTCTTTGCCTCTTTTCTTGCCTAGATTTCGAGGACCTGCGTCGACGAGGTGGCTGCAGCTACAGATCTGAGCTCGCGTTGAAAAGTCATTACGACTAACCCCAAGGGACGCTTGTGCAGAAGCATTCTGAACAGAATGAACAAATTAGCCCACTCTCCGTTTTGATTAGAATTTCATATTTGATCAAGGGTTGATACCTCTCAGGATTTGTGTGCGCTTGATGGAAATGCTAATTACAGCTGATGAGCTTAATTACAGTCTTTTTTTAAAAACCCAGGTTAATCATGACTAGACTGGGTTTGTGCACGAGGGTGCTGAGCATGGCCAGTCTGCTGCGTTGCTGAAGTGCACGTGTGTTGTGTATCGGAGAAGAGCGGAGATGAGGTCATTGAATACACTGAAGCATGCTGGGAAACCACGACACTGACCTCCTTGGAGAGACGAGTGAAGAGATCACCACCCCTGAGGAAATCCAGAATGAGATACAACTTTCCTTCAGTCTGGAAGGCTGAGGGACAGGAAGACAAGCAGAGGTCAGCGAAGAACATCTCTTCTACAGTGAAACACAAACAAGATGGCAGGAATTTGAGAACCTTAATGATATACCCATTTCACATTTATGCCTATAATTTTAGATATACTGTAAAGTTAAAGTCAGGTCTTGGAAGCCCATGTGCGTTCCAGTTGTAAAACCAATCAACCCATCCATCCATCCATCCATCCATTTTCAATAACTGCTTGTCCAATCAAGATCACGAGGGTCCACAGCCTGTCCTGCAATCATTGCATGCAAGGCTCAGATGAGCGTACACCATAGATGGGACACCAGTTAAAACCAATCCATTCGTCTTAAATTACTGTCCACTTTCCAGCTGCTTATTTTTATTGCTGATGTGTTTTTTTGTAAAAAGCATGGCTCAAATATACAGTTTTGCAAACACATATAAAATGAGCTGTCATTTTCAAAGTTACTGCGGTAAGATGTTTTTAACATGCCAAAGCTTCTCCATGTACCTTTGCTCCTTGTCTCTCTGCATCGGATTCCTGTACCTGCCTGCATTCGGTTCAACACCCTAGCTACTGTGTCCAAGATGGTCAAACAATGCACACTCTGATACCTATAAGGTCTGATCTCTCTGTACATCTTGGCAGGAATGTTACACGGTTCCACTTCTGACTGCTTGGTGGCCTTGCTTACAAGGAGCCCAAAACTGAAAGCCAACTGGCTTTCAGTCTTCAAGTCTACGTGTGAGATGAGTTTCCTCTCTCCCTCAGAACTGCTGAATCCCTCCAGCAGTCAAGATAGGTCTCAAAATTTCAAAATCAGACTAATTTCTCTTCTGTTCTCCATGACAGCTACAGAAATTCTTTTCGTCCCTTTATCTACCTGTAAATTGTTTGGTTTGTCTTCTGAATAGGCAGCTACTTCAGTAATGTGCTATTAGTCAAACAAGTTGTGCTTGATCACTCATGTTTCTTTGACTGTGGTTGAAGGCACTTTTGTCTGCTGTAAGTGGCGCATCACTTTGGAAAAGCATTTGACATAAATGTAAAATGTGCAGTATGATTTTTTTAAAGAATGAGCTGTGAAAATGATGCAACAAATTAAAAATTTAAAGGGCTATGCTGAAGCAGAAATCTGCATATATGCAGCCTTCAGGCAACTGAGTTTATCACTTGTGGCCTAAGAGACATACATCAGCACATCCGCCAAGTAGCCTGGAGAAATGGTAGTGTGAGGGTCCGTGGCCATTGGTGCTCACTAATACGCAGGGTTGTTGCAAGCGCGGAAAACATGCTCCGTTAAGCACTCTGAGTAATGCTGTGAGTGGATGACAGATTCATTATGTAAATTGATCAATAAAACAACCCGCAACAGCGTTTGCTTAACATGCAGCGAATGGCTCACAGCACAACAACGGTTTCGCGCCGGGAAAAAATCCACAGAAGAAATCCATTACTAATTTACACTTTTTTCAACCACCGCTGTCATTTGGTTGTCAGTGCCAAACAAGTATTGACACTGAAGTACATCCAAAAGCAAGAAACAGTACACCACAGTAAACCACAGTACACCCTTTTGTGTTTAATAAAGTGGGCACAACCTAAACCACTCTGTT
The DNA here is from genome assembly GCF_900964775.1 of Scleropages formosus. Lineage (NCBI taxonomy): Eukaryota > Metazoa > Chordata > Actinopteri > Osteoglossiformes > Osteoglossidae > Scleropages > Scleropages formosus. The sequence goes on from NC_041809.1 coordinate 6,841,204, forward strand.
GCTCTTTTGCCTGTTGTAATGACTGTAACACTCTGGTAAAATTCCTGTTCACAGAGAGAGGTCAAAGGGAATGAACCCTAATGAAAAATGTCAGAAGGTGAACTTTAGGACCCTTGGTAACTATTAATAGACAGCCTTGGAATTAAGGTGTTTAAAATCCATGTCTAGCCTTCCAAGACAAAGGAAAAAATGTGATTTAGGATACCAAACAATTTCAATAACCACTTGTCCCAGGCGGGGTCACGGTGAGCCGGAGCCAATTCCAGAGACAACGGGCGAGAGGCCAAAGGGGTGGGGCGGCACACCCTGGACAGGTCGCCAGTCCATAGCACGGCCGTGGCTAGGTGCCCAGGCACACAGCTGGGCGAAGGTACTGGAGCGATTGCAGGACAAACACGTCAGTCAACGGCACTACAGCCGGAGGCGGGGAATCCAACTGGCAATCTCCAGAGCCAAAGGCAGCTGCTCCAACCACGATGCCACCAGCCACCCGTAACTTCAGAAATTTTTCGACAATTTCTAGGAAGTTCTTCAAACCCAGCATGCATAGTATCATTTCGAAGCATAGAATATCCACTACAAGCCTGGTAGTGTGTACGGTTAGGAAGACATACTTGAAAATGTGTTCTCTAGAGTGGGCAAAAACAAATGGCTGGGTCCCAGGAGGCCGGTAAATGAAGACAACAAACGAACTTCCTAAGCTGTGAGATAAATCTTGAAGTACACAGAGCTCAAACTTTTCAGACATGTTCAGTCAATTAATAGTGGTGTTACACTTTCCCTCTGTTTGTACATTAATTCTACACAATCCTGTAGGTGACGGACGCTCACGGGCTGGATTCGACTCTTAGGGCACATGCTGATGTAACCGACGTGGTGAAAGCGAACCCACCGTAATGGAGCTTGACAATGAAGGGATGATTCACTTCGGCCAAAATATCTCTCTCCATCTTCGATCGCACCCTGTCCCGGACTGCAAAAGCAGAGAGAGCCCAAGCTGACACGTATATGGAAAGTGCATCAAAGAACCAGTGCTGTGAGTCATGAGCTATTAAACAGCCAAGAAAGAGAACATAATAGCCAACAAACACACAACAATCAAAAGCATCTTGAAAGCCCGTGAAAAACAGCACCTAAAACATGTCGGAAAGCCGACAGAATTATTGTTTTGTGTTATAATAATTATAATTATTACTGTGTTTGTTGCTTGTCTAGTGCATTCACACAATGTCATTTACAGCTTTGCCTGTTCATATTTAAACATTTTGATGGAGCAATACAGGCTAAGGACCTTGCTCAAGGGTACTATGGCAGAGCTCCAGCTAATGTTCGGGTTACAGGTTCGCCTAATGAGTTCTATGCTTCTTCTTGCCCCTTAGATGACAAGGTCTTCTCATATGAGTGAAGTTCATTCTTCCAGAAGCATTTATTCCTATTGATCCTTCAGAAGAACAGGCCGCAGGGAAGCAAAGACAGGGTGAGCATCAGCTGTTCTCCAGAAACACCCCGAACAAACGTGTCTGAGTGCAGAGGGAATGGAACAGCGTGGGTTCGACTGAAGCAGCTGCAGGAGCAATCCTGGGATACCCTTGAGTATGGTCCTCCCATGGGAATCTCCGTCAGTGATGGGGGGAGGGGGGGCATGGAGCTCTCTGATGAATCACCAAAGGGCCAACTGGGGACCAATGGGGCTCCGCCAGTGGAACGTTAAGGAATCCCAAGGCAAAGCAAGTCATGGGAGTGCTGCAGAACTTTGTCTGACTCCAGCTTCCCTCCAGTGAACACACTCCTGGTTCCTTTGTTCCTACTTATAGTACATAAGCGATTTCGACATTTTCCTTTGCCAAATCAAGACATGGCAACCTGTATGAAAGTGCTAGCGGCACTATTTTTGCAGGGTGCTCATAACCTGCACAAAGGCAATTGTTCAGAATGACTCTTAGATGACATCAGCAGGCAGTAACCATGGTTACTGCTGATGTGTAGGTGGTCAGATTCAAAGGTTATAGAGCCAGTGTTCAGGCAGAATTATAGTCATTATTGATCTTAACTCTGCAGAATAACCCGACACAGCTGGGGCTATTAAACGGAAATATGTATCTTGCAATTATTTCCGATTTCCTTGAGTGTTAGAGGTGACTCTAAATGTTGTTTTATTAAAACTCATAATTAAAGAATTACGGCAGGATGCGTTTTGCTCAAATAATGCAGGTGGCCATGAGCTCGAACCATTTACCTGTTTTAGAAGAAATTTTCATGAATCCGCGACATTAAACGTCTGTGTTATACATACTAATGTCTATGGCACTCAGTCTCATAATAACATTAGACATTAGCACTGGTAAATATATTCAATTCAATTAATTTTTCTCTTTATTAGAGTGCTCTTCTCAAGCAGTGACAGAGAGCACTAAATATATAATATATAACATACACACACAGGCTGACAGTGCTTGTCCCGAGTGGGGTCGCACAGGGCACAAGGCTGGAAGGGGCACACCCAGGGCGGGACGCCATTCCATCACAAGGCACCCCTAGCAGGACTTAAACCCCATATCCACCAGAAAGCAGGACCTGGTCAAACCTGTTGTGCCACTGCACCCCTCATATATAATATATAATATATAATATATAATATATAATATACTTTGATTGGCAGTTTCATCAATTGTTTATGGAGTCACAGTTTTCTCAACTGGGAGACCTTCTGTGCTTTTCACAGGAAAGAAAATGTGTTTTTACCTTTTAATGTTGCCTTTTTCAGCACCTTCATGGCATACAGTTGACCTTTGTCAGAGCCTTTGATTTTCCTCACCAAGAATACCTGATGGGAAAACGTGGAAGGAAATATCAATATCGGTCACATGCTGACTGAATATACATTGCACATTGGTTTTCATTGGAAAATAACCCATTTATCACAAATATTCCGGACACAAAGCATTCACTGCTGTATTTGAATGATAAAACCTGCTGATGGCGTTTAGCTAAGTGACAATATTTAATAACCGAGCGTGATAGGGAACAGCAGAAGGTGAAAAAGGTAAACTTTACGGATTCACATTCACACGGAACAGCCAAAATTTAATGCATCAGATGTGATACGTCTGTGATCCATATAAGAATTTAGCAAAACTGTTTTTTCTGCTCCTAAAAATTATGAGCACACTATTCCTCGTGGAAAATTAAGAGCAGCATTTGCATGGCGTTTATACTGGAGTGTATATTCCCATCGAAAACAATGGCTGACGCTAATCTGATTTTTTTAATCTTGAGATTCTATCACACTTCATCCCTTTGAGGTTCCACAACCAGGTTGGTGAAAAGGGCTCTAGTTGGCTTCAATCCAGGGCCTGGGGTGGTTTGGCTTACTTTTCCGTAGGAGCCCTGACCCAGAACCTTGAGCAGCTCGAACTGAGACGGGTCTGCTTTCTCGAAACCCTCCTTCACGTGGTTGCTGATGTCGATTTCTTTGACAATGCCTTCATCCTGGAGGAAGAGGAAGCAGAAAGTACTATCATCCAGAGTCCAATATGGACCCTTATGCAGGCCCACAGAAGCAACAAATTACAGTACAGGTGGTCTCCAATTTACAATGGGGTTACATTCCGCGAAACCCATCACAAGTTGAAAATATCATAAGTTGAAAATGCATTCAATACACCTAATACACACCTCTGTGTGACAGACTGGGAGATTCAGGTCGCTGCCGCTGCCCAGCATCGTGAGAAAGTATCGCTCCGCATATCACTTGCCCGGGAAAAAAAAATCAAAATTCAAAATTCGAAGTAGGGTTTCTACTGAATGTCTACCGCCAGCTCACCATCTTAAAGGGACAAAAAATCGTAAGTCGAACCATCGTAAATCAGGGACCACCTGTATTTTCAGTATATTTCAGCATATTCCAATAGACCGTATCAATGGAAATGAGATACCAACCATTGAAAATAGGCTCTCAGGTGAGAAGTTAATATATAAGACTTACGTTTCGAAAAGATTCAGCAAATATTGTTTCTCTTTCTTTTTCACTGCTGATTAATGACAGACATCCACTGAGTGCAAAGTAAATCAATGCCACCGTGATGAAATTGCCAAACCCCAAACTCACCTGTTTCCCTCAACCACATGAAAACTACAAACTCCAGAAAAAGGAAAACAATAAAATAATGACAAAAGAAATCCTAATAACCATGCGTGAATATATTTGCATGGACACTTTCGACGTGCAAGCCTTGGACACACGGACAAGACATGGACACTTGGACACTGAACCTGGGTACAGAACCTCATATTCAAGAGAGATACACCCTTTGTTTTAAGTGATGGGAGCCAAAAGGGACAGTTATGATGCTACAGTCACATCCCACCTTAAAGTGGATCTGACGTGCCCCCCCCTGCCCCGGCCAACACGACACATCTCCAGCCATTAATAGTGCATGCACCTTCCTGGACATCCAGCTGTGCCCGAGAAATGACCTTGGCTCAGAGAGGCCTTGTGTGGAACCCTTGGTCCCACTGGACCCGTACATCACGAGCTGGGCGGAAACAACGATTTCTGCATGCATGGAAGCATAACAGAAGGGAAACAACTTGCGTAAAAGTCACTGTGATCTTATTGAAAAAAACAAAAAAAAAAACCCCACTTGAAAGCAATGGAGCAGCGATGAAATGTGTTTATTCCTATATACAGTACTTAGGTAACTTGGGTAAAATATTTATGTCTTTACTTTCTGTGTGATTCCAGTGTACCTGCAATTACATTTCTGATCTATAACTACAGTCATATATGCTGCTGTAGCCTTGCGTATCTATCTATCTATCTATCTATCTATCTATCTATCTATCATCCTCCAAGATTTCTATTGCTACTCAAGAGCAGGTACGTTTGCCTACTCTCAGCCTCCTTTACTCATCTGCTTCCCACACTGGAAAGCCAAGTAGACTCAGCTCTCTATAAGCGGTGAGGAATGTCCCGTAGGACATAAATGCTCGTCGAACCAACACGCCATCTGCGAGGTCCGGACTGCGAATGTTTGTAGGACATGGGTGGGTGTGGATCTCCGTCCCACGGTCTGCTCCGCTCACGCCTTGTTACCACCGTGAAAAACCACTTCGGCATGCAGATGGCTGCAGTTACTCACAGGAACCACGGGCCACTGCTCGAGATCTAAGACATATGGAGTCGACGCGGCAACAAAACCGAATTATGCAAATTTTTTAAAGCGTGAAACGTTTGTCTCAGTATTCGGTGGTTTGAAGCAACCTTTTAAACATGTGCACAGGTGATGCACTTCATTGTTGCATATCCAAAGGGGAGAAACAGCTCAGCGCCACACTAAAGGTTTTGTGCTGTGCTCTCTTTACTATTTATTGCAACTCTCTCTTGTTCATAGGTTATAAACGGATGGATTAATGGTATTACCCTTTGCTAGATGCAAAACAATCATCTGTCTCTGACTGAAAAGAGAACAATTGCCTTCTTTTTCCTGTTTTCCATTAAAAAGGTAATTATACTGCAGCAGAAGCAGCATTTCACTGTACTGTTCACCTGACTTTTGTGTTATAATTTCACCCCAATAACTGCACAACCTTTAAACTGAGGTTAAAAAAGCAACACATTTTATGTTAATGCCACATGCTTTAGCAAGCTGTTGCAAGCAACCTTCGGGTGAAATTTCCAGGTGGTTAAAAAAAAACAGAAGCATTAATGTAAACTGCGAATTTATATTTATATTATAGAGTGGCCTTGCTTGTTCTCAGGTATTAAAGACATTCATTAGAGCTTCATTGGGGTCTAATGAAGTAATTGCCATAATTAAACCATCAGCTGTCTCAAAAATGAATCAATTTACAGTTTTTTTTTTTATATATTCCTCTTTGCTAGCAATTCCCGCACCTCAGTTCACAAAGATAAAGTGGGATATTGAGCCAAACCTGCTGACCGCATGTGCAAATCGAAGCTGAGCTGGATGCCAGAAACCAGCGGGTTATAAACACTCGCTGTGACAAGCATCATTCGGGCTGCGTCGCAGGACTATATAAAGCTTTTATGTTCGCTGTGCAACAATGAGAACTGCTGATGCGCCGAGAGGCCGTCATGACAGCACCGCTCATAACAGCCACAAAGATATTCCAAAAAAAGAAGTGCCCCTTGCAGCACTACGGAGCAAATCCCGGCCTTTTGCGTCGACTTATACTTGTTCAGTAAGTCGTCCGCGTCTGTTAAGGGCGTAAGCTGACACATTTTATGCAATCACGTTCTATTAGCCGGTGTGGACTGCAACTTAAATTGGACATGTGCTGTTCGGGTGTCAAAAATTGCCCGTGTTGAAGGTGACAGGAGCTGGGGCTGCAGAACTGTTCTAGGAAAGTGTTGAGTCAAATGTTCTAGAAAAGTAAGGCATCAACTGTATGACCAGTCTGCTTATTCACTGTCTTTGGGGCTGTAAAAATATAAATATGAAACATAGCTTTTTTTTTTTTTTTACATTAGGTCGACAAGTTTGATGCGAAATTGACGTGTCGTGTCTTCCGAGCAGTAGCTTCCAGAAAAGAGAAGCACAACTGTGTTGCTCTGCTTTCGCGCAAATGTCGAGTTTGCATTTACCTGTTTAGTTGATGCTTCTTGCCAAAGCAACTTACAATTTTAAACTACCCACCCCCTTTTGATGCTGTTTAATTTTAATGGAATAATTCAGGGAAAGCACCTTGGGTAAGAGTACTACAGCTGGGGTTCAAACCTACAACCTTCAGGTCCAGGGGCACCAGCTGCTACTACACATAAGGAATACTTTTTTATCCCCTAAAAATGCCTTTACATGATGATGATCATGTAGCATAGCCTTCCTCCCTCTATTTCCAGACCCTGTTGTTTTAACCTTCAAAGTGTGACATCTTTCAGACACACTTCATGCTGTGTGAACATGTTTCTATTTGAGGTGCAAAGATGTGACCTTTCACTTCACGGTACCTCTGCTGAGCGGTAGCTGTAGAGTTGCATTAGCGAATCGATCGCTTTCTATCATTCCTTAAATTGCTCTGAAACAAAAACACTATATATTTTGTGGCTATGTCTGCTAAATCACTTTATGCGATTTCCGTAAGATTTAAAATCAAATAAAATGTTTAAGTGCCAAAGCATTTTATGTGAATATCACATTTCCTGAAGTCCTGCCTTCGAATTTCGTCAACAGATCTTCTTGATCTTTTACGACAAGCTTCAAACTCAGAAAATTTATGAGACTTTTATGCAAGTGATGATGAATACGAAGGTTTCTGGAGCAACTAATATTATTTATGAAATGCAGTGTAACAGTGTAACACAAAAAAACACGATCACCACAGATATTACTTCCGGTAATGTATTCATTTCCAAATCTTTTCATCATCCATGCGATAAGGCATAACATAATATTGCCGTTTGTCTCAGATATATAAATTTATCCCTGCAACATGTGTTTTGGCGGCAAAGGTTATTTGATTTATTCCCACAAATCGGACACGTGTCCACATACACACGCACACACTCTTTTGGGCCCATGCCTTCATGTTACATAAGCTCCCAGGGGACGCAGATAAAGCTCAAAGACCCACTGCAGTCATTTTTCCACTGTCCACTCATGTTACACAAACATCACAGAGCCAGATGTGACAAACACTTCTGCACTTTTCTTTGCAAAAAAGAAAAAAAAAAAAATCGACATGTGCAGGAAAATAGCTTTTATATTAACTGTGAACAATGGGGCTCCACAGGAAGATTAGGAGTGATGTAATGATTTACTCAGATGCACGCCTACTGCTCCAGATGACACTCAGCCTGTTGGACACTACGTGCAACACAAAACCATGCTCATATTTTCCATATGGGCAGGATGCCAGTCAATTAAATGCTGTGCGTTTTACATTTAAATAACTTCTTCATTGCTTTGTTCTGCTGAAGGAACAGAATTACTAAAATATTTAAAGTTTCCTTGGTATATTAAACCCAATATCATCATAATTGCGGTTTTCACGGTCCTGCTGCTCGGCCTTTTTGACATTCCCCTTCAAACAGTACTGCGAAACGGCTTTTCGAGGTCTGCTTAAAATATTATTTACTGGGCACTTATGTATGGGGCAACATGTAGTGCAGTGGTTAAAACCTTTGGATTGTACTCAAAGAACCCAGATTCAAATCCCGCTCCAGCTGTGGTGCCCTTGATTTACCCCACTAAAAAACTGTAAATAGCTTAATACACAAATCTATCATTGTGGGTTGTTTTAGAGAAAGGCACTGGCTAAATGAATAAATAATAATGAGGTGGAATAGAGGGAATAATTTTTTAGTTTTGTTCTTTGCCTAAACCGTTGATGGTGACAAATGCATTAATGCGAAGGCTCCGCCCATTAATTGTTGTTTCCAGACGTGAGGGACTAAGGTAGTCGTGTGCCACGCAGTGCTGCGTTCCCTTGATCTAGGCCACCAGCTGTTTAGGATGAGGGATTCACCGTCCGAACGCTCCCCTGGATTACATCTGACCGCGAAAACGGGTTGACCAGGAACTTTTTTTTTTTTGAACACAGAACTCACACTGCGGTGTCCCAACATAACTGTGTGGTAATAACATTCATTTAAACAATACGCTAAAGAAGACAAACAGCCTTGTGTGCGAATTGGCTCGGAAACATAAAAATACACGGCACCGAGATAAGTAACAGCATCCGCGAAAAGAGTGTGATTCACACTCTGCCAAGGTGTTAGGTCTGAGAAAACTGTGCTTTTCATTGCCAACGACTGAATTCATGACAAGGAGTAAATAAGAACAGGTGTGGGCAATATCCACCATGGACAGCATATGGACAGCAGAGCAATAGCGGATTTGGCATATATAGCATTTACTGTGCCTCTGGAATTCCTGCGCTACATTCTGGATGTATCTCAACTTCTTTAACACCCTACAGCTGCTATGATATGGTAAATGTGCTAAAAGAGTTCAATTTCCTATATGAAACTGTCCTATAATAGTGAACTCACGTTGTAATCTCAGTTGACACAAAATATATAACCATATAATTTCTGCTGTTGCAGACCCGAACTGGACTACGCTGGTCCACGGGGACTGCAGTGCATGCTGGCTTTCACTTTACCTTCTTAATTGCTTTGTTGAAGTGTTTTCTGGATAATAAGACACCTCAAGGTGGTGCCGGCAGGGTGTGAACCTGGCACTCATTAAAATGTTTTTTCTACAGCCTTCCAGATTTGCAGGCCCTCAGGATGATCAACTGGCCATCATTGCTGAACAAGTTCACAAGTTTAACAATTGGAAAATACCTGCAAGGAAACATCCCTTTTGGACTCACTTCTCTCCTGGTTGCTTGCTCCATAGGCCTTGTCTCCATCCATCTGAGCCATGAACCTTCAATACTTTTCCATTTTAAGTAGGGAAAGAAGAAAAAACTTCCTCTATCAATCCTATATGCAGCTACTCATGAAATGTATGCTGGTATTGGAGTAACTGACTATATCATCATCTGCTGGTGAAACGTACTCTTGTTTACTCCAGGTTGTACCTCGGTTTGGAGAAGAACATCTGTCAAATGAATAAATGTAAAATTAAACAGATCTCCAGAACCTGGTTCACTTATGGTTCAGATTACTCAGGTAAGTTTTAGCATAGTGAAAGAAGTGCCTAACCAGTTAAGTTCAGGGAAAAGGAAAAAATGTAGTTGACACAGAGAAACAAAGGTGACCAGCAGGAACTGGCAGAAAAAGAAGAGGTAACACTCTTTGTAAGAAGCCTCTGTAGGAGACTGTCGGAAGGAAGAAATCCAATGCAGCAGGAGGTTCATCTAAGGGTCAGACAGTTTCCCCTGAACATCAGCCTAACATCACTTTCCCGACATCCCACAGCATCCGGAAGATCCTGACTTTCCGGACCCCGAGAAATCACCCGTTTCGTTAATTTGACGTAAATTCCCCCTTTGTTCTCAATTATTAAGCTGTTTGAAGAATCAAGATTAATTTAATTTTTTTTTGTCTTTTTTCGAAATAAGCTGAGTAGGTTTTCTCCTGTCCGGGCCGCTGTGTGCCGCTGGAAATTAACAGCTCTCATACGCTTTGAACCCGACTTGCACAATGTGTGTGTGTGGCAGAACGCTCTTTGATCTCCGCAGAACTGCTCCATATTCATATCCATGAGCTCAGCTGCTCCAGTGCTCAATATCTCCAGTGAGCGTTCAATTCCGACCCCCCTCGCATAGTGGGATTCCTTTTTCCCTGCCACTTCTCACACACATTTGTGGTGTGGAGGTTGCAGATATGGCTAGCTAGAGCTACAAGAAAAATAAGTGTAAACCCTCTACTTGAATTATATATGTCCAGTATTTTACTAGGGTAATATCAGATGTAGTGAATTCTGTACGAAGTTTATAGCACGTTTTCAAAGAAACAACATTTTATAATATCTTAAGATAGTTTAAGCATAATGTTGACATGGGTCTTTAATTTGGCAAACCGATAATACTTGTAAAACTCAAAACAAAGCATATCCAAACCTGTAGGTGAAATCAATGTAAAATAAGATCATTTTAAATAGACTGAACGAAAATATTATTCCATCCATTCATTATCAAGAACCTCTTATCCAATGGAGGGTCATGATGGTACAGAGCCAATCCCAGAAGTACAGGGTAATCACACACATACTCCTGCATACACACACTATGGGCAATTTAGGGTCACCAGGCTATATCTTTTGAACCTTGGGTCAGGAAGCCCATGTGAACACAGGGGGAACAACCTCGCACAATTTCACAGTTCAACCAATTCCTTCCCAAAGTTCACCTATATACACTGGGACTTCATTAGTCACACCAGGTGCTTATTCCCTCACCGGATGCAGCTGATGATCCAGGGACCGTACCATAGACGGCTTAAACAATAAAATGCCCCGAATGTCTTCCCATATTGGGTTGAAGAGAAATACCAACCTAAAAGCAACTTACATGATCATTTAAAGAGCACTCATGTGATGATGCATGCAGGACTGAGAGCACACCAGGTAGGTTCATGCAGCTACAAGTCTTGTTTCCAGATGGAGATTTTTTAAACCCCTTCTTGAGGAGCAGCCATGTTATGCCAGAAGTGGACTGGAGAGGAGAAATTCTGTATAATTACACCATTAACCCAGGTTAGAAAGTGTAATATTTAATATCTGTTCACCTCCAAGTTTACAACCCGTTGATGAGCTACACTAATAACACGAGGTTTAACTAGTGTTTTGGGGTGGTTTATGATCTTGTGATATCAGACATTCAGTGACTCATTCTTTATCATGTTACAAGTGGACCAGCTCAGAGTCATGATTCAAATGCACCATCTACAGCGGAGAAGAACCCTATTTTTAAATAAACTTTTTTTGCATATTTCATTTATTAAGCTAAAGGAAGAAGAATGTGCATAATTTTGAAAGCTGTTTCATAAACTCTTTCCCCATTTTCAATTTAAAACATTGTAAAAAGGTTAATATCTACCATGACATAATCTGTAGCCTGAAACTCACATATTTTTCTATTATTTTGGAAAGAGATATTGGCTTCGGATAAGGCAGAGTAGTGCTGAACTATTATTAATCATTTTGAGAAGGATTTATTGATGACCAAATAAAAGATCTGCAGTATTACTGTGCTGTGTAACTAATGCTGCAGACTTCTTGTGCATATATTGGAATTCCTACAGATACAGCAAAGCAGCACACAGCTCATTCATCCACCCCATAGTGGCGTTTGCGTGGGCAGGCAGAACTGGATTGTCAAGAGGTTATGAACAAGTAGAGTAGGAACATATATGATAGTGGGAACAGAAGAAGAGACTTGACACTAATTTAAGCGCACAAAAATAAGTCATTAAAATACCACACACTTATTGGGTGAAATCTGTCTCTCCATATGTACTCATCCTACTCCTTATTTTAATATTAGTCTTGAAACTTATGATCATTGACTTTGGTGTAATTCTCCCGTAGTAGCATTGCTGACTACATGGATTATGAGAATCAATATATCTTGAAATTATTTGTGGTCTATACTTTATAGATTACAAGTGATTGGCATTTAACACACATAGCATATATTTTACTTCTAATAAAGGTTGGGGAAATTTGATGTGCACATTTAAAATATCAATTATTGGCCAGATTTAAAGAAATGCTGGTTAGATTGACCAGAATGAATCAATGTTAATTGAACTTAATCCTTCACCTACAAATTTTTTCATTTATAAAAGATTTAAAATAGCCATTACCAAAAAGCCTAAAAACGCAAAAGAGCTTGTGATTTTTCTCTCCAGTTTTCACAAAAAAATATTGGCCCATCCATTTAAAATGCCAAAAGAACACAATGATGGTTGCATACCTATAATCTGTCAGTCATGGATATTAATAGTTTATGCCAGAATAATGGAAAAATAAGACCCCATGAAAGAGTGAGAACATAACTGAAGTTGAAACAATAATTATATTCCACCAAGAAACAAGACCACAAAAATCAGCTATTAATTTACAGTATTAAATTTCAGATCACAATTGTGTAAGACTTTGAAAGCACATATTGACCAACCAAAAAGTGGCAGAAAACACTGTATTTTCCACAATACAGGTTACTTCATCACTTCCTGGCTAAGACAATGCCGTCTGTAACCATGCAACAAGGACCGGATCCGCTACTGTTGAGAATTCTCTGCCTGAGCTAAAACAAGGTTTTCCAGCGGTCAGGAAGGTAATATTTCATCTGCAATTTTAAGCACATAAAAGTGATGATCACTGCAAAAGCAGAAGTAGGTCAGGGAAACAGAAGTCCTCCAGTAAAACAAAACAAATATCCTAATTTTGCATGCAGTCTGGGAGTGTATGCTGATGATGTAAAGCATCATTTGGATCTTTGTCAAATTCCAATATGTATTTGCTTTATTGGAAAGATGCATCAATAGCTAGTTATTTGCAAACACCAAGATCTAAGGCAATTGGAGACATGTTCAGTATTTATAGATTTAACACTACTGCATTTTAGTGACAATTGCAATTCCTTAGCTGCTGCAGGATGAATGATAAACTAAGGCTTGTGACTATGTTGCTCTAAAATAGTCCTTAAAGCATCCTGCTGGATTCTATTTATTATCCATCATCAATAACAGGTTGTCCAGTGCAGGAATGTGGCCCCTTCTGTATTGTTTCTATAACTGAAACAACAAGACCTGCTGCAAGTATCTGTGATGCATGCTTTTTTTTGAAAAATCATGTTTAATTTTTTTAGTCGGGTACACAGGAAATTGTCCAGTCATAGAAGAACAAGTGTTCTGTGCCTATGAAAAGAACTTCCATTAAGAGTCATAAGTAATTTTGCACTGATGCTGATCTCAACCTTCCTGAAATAAAATAAACAACGGGAGTGCTTTGTCTCGTGGGAAAGAAATGAAAATACGATTTATATTTTCAACTTGTATCTGTGGAGCCTGTCCACAACCTTAAATTATATTTGTTTACCCGCCGTATTTTCCAAGTTAGATATGATGAGATTGGTGCCGAGCTGTGAAATGTAATTTCGAAAATACTTGCGGTTTCCATTAAAAATACCCGATTGGATTTCACTTCCTGCACGAGCTGGCATTGTATTTCAGCATTAAACAGGAAAACAAGCCATTTATGTGAATTCGGTAACAAAATCCTAATGCAGCTTTATCCTATTAGCATGAACTCGCTTGTATTGATTCTTGTAATACGAGCACAGATAAATTTGCCCTAGATTGTTCATTAGAAAATATGACTTACTCCCTGATGCATTACACAAGGCAAGTGGAAATAGTGAAATATATACAGTTCCCATTTCGAATTAAGTCCTTATTCCAATCACTGCCAGCTTCATCACAGCCCCAGATTCCCTGAAATTTCTCTTTACTAAAAGAGATACAGTGCAGATGCTCAGGTACACAGTAAACCCAAATCATATCCCCTACTGTTTCTGGAACAGCTACCAGCCTGTCAAAATCCAATTATCTGATACCCTAAAAGATAACTCTGAAAATCACACTGTGATTGTCCAGTGGTGCGTTGATGGATAGCTGATCCCTCCAGAGGATCAGGCCACTTTGAACCACTAAATCAGGGCAAGACCTGACCAAGCAAATCACCCAAAGCTCCCCTTGGTTGTTGTTGTACTTTAAGTATCCCCGTAATGACAATGTATCCTTTCGCAGATTTCCAAGTAGCGAAACACTATGCAAAAATTACCATGGCACCCATTGTACAAGGAAATACCCTGTCTAGGAATCAGGCCATCAAGAAAACACTGAACAGGAAGCAGCTTGAATGTCAATAGTGGGATGCAGAATAAAAGAAAATCGATAAAATAGGCAGATGTGTCATGGAAAAAGGGTGGGCGCAGTATTAATGCATTGTGTTTCTGCCGTCAGGGCAATGACGTGAACGCGTGCAGTAACCTCAACTTTGACCGCTGCTTTGTATATTTAGCAGTATCCGACATGACTTTACTACTGCAGCTCTCCTGGTTTTGGTGAGTCATTCAATGGCATACACCCTGTACTCTACTGTCTTGAAAAATGTTCAACCACGGTGCTTTTTTATGTATCATAAGTTAAGTATCAAAAGAAATTGTTATACCTTTCAAGTTTTCAATGCTGGTGTTTATTTCCAGTAAATGAAAAAGACAAATATCTAATAACTTAAAATAGAAGAATAATACAGGCTGAACTGAAAAATAGTAATTATCTGAAATATTCATGGTATCTTCATGGCCTTCATAGATTTTGTAATTTTGCAGTGTAACACTTTTCGGGATAGGTGAGTTAATCAAATTATCATCGTTATCATCGGTGAAATTTGAAACCATTTATTAAGATGTTTCTTACATCGAAAAGCAATCATGGAAGCCCAGCACACTGATTATAGTGTCTATGGACTGATGGATGAATAACGACCATGAAATTATTTTCTTTGTTACAGCTGCAGTTCTGCTCCTGTTTGGATCGATCACATACATACACCCAGCCCCCGTATTCTTATTTTAAATTGAATTTCACACATCAAATGAAAGGCATTCAGAATCACTAAAAATTTTGAGGGGAAATGTGATTTTTTCTTTCAGATTTTATTATCATTAATATTATTTCTGAGAAATAATCATTGTGTAGTCAATGCCATTTCTGTCACAGGACCAATTTAAATTAAACAAAAATTATCTTCCGCTATCCGGTGTCTTGGTTACAAATGGATTGATAATGTCCGCAAGATCACCGAAAAGATCAGTAGCAGACAATTTGACTCCAGCTTATGAATTTACGTGTGCACCTCTCCGTAACTAAGCTTACAGACCCATGTTTGCATAAGCTCTCATTAGTCCCCAGAAATGCTTCTACTTTCCCTTGAAAAACTATGACCTGCCAATTTGAGACATTCTACCCAAATACTCAGCAGCCACCACAAACATAAATGCATACATATTTTTTGAAAAGCAAACCAGTGTTTGACCAAAATAAAGCATAAATATGCAGTATATGGGTATTTGAGAAGAACTTCAACACATTTCCATTTTCTTCAGCTCATTTCTATTTTGACTTACACTTTCTTCTTTAACACTACATGAGCAGCTCTTAATATCTGTACATGTTCATTATGATAGATGCAAATGATCATACAACTGGTCAAACCCTCAGCCCCATCTACCATGACACAAGAACGTAAAGCAAACTTGACCTGATCTGAGCAGGCCAAGGGGATGGAAAAGGTCCATCAAGGGGAATTCCATCAGAAAGCAGGTCCATCACAGAGAAAGGCTAAACTTACTGTTTGTTTCCAGAAGAATTGCGTGTCACACTGCATCATCCCAGAAGAAAGGAAGAGGAGATTCCAGAAGAGTATGAATATAAATATGACCTACACTGCAGGTTCTGCTGCTTTCTGCATCCCCTGTCCCGCGATCACTTTTTACATCTCCTCAACCTTTGCAGATGCACAGATACACACATAGCACTAACAAGAGCCCTGTGGGTAAAAAAAAAATGCAATGGGGGGAGACTAACTTGTAGGTTGTTTGATATACACAAATGTCATTGAATAAGTTCTAACCTAATCTACAAGTTAATCAAGTTGTACATTAAAAATTAATTTCACAAACACTATGGTAAAAAGTGTGTGCGCTATTACGTTTAAATTCTGCAAACTATATGAATTTAAATTAATTCATAGTTAATGAAATGTATGAACTCGCTCAGTAAAACTATACTGAAAGAAAAAACCTTAAACTCTGCTTTTGATCACCTAAAATGTTGGTTTAAATGAAATAACTACAATAAATAAAAAATAGCAATATTTTTTCAACGTCCTCTTCCTTTGATTCATTTTTAAGAACATAAAAAAATCATAGGTGTGTTTCAGAAATTAACGTAATGTTCATAACAATATGTTGAAGAATACTTCAATACATTTGCATCCGCAAAACACGAGTATAATTGTACTTCAAAAGCACAAGCTCCAACAGCGCACAGCACTTTCAGCACCATGGACAGGGCATCGCTCCCGCCTCCATCCCGCACCCTCCCGCCTGAGACTCGACACCAGACCCCACTCTAGAACCAACACCCACCTCCAGCTTGCAGAGACTTGAGCTCTTGGACCTGGACTTCTTGTGAAGGTACACGGAGAAGAACCTCCGCACGGTGAATTTGCGCATGTTCGTGTCCATTGTCCCTCAGCTGCGCCCCTCCGTTTCTTTCTTTTTTTTTTTTTTTTGAATGAAAAACAAAAACTTGTGGTGTTTTGTCCCTTAAATCCAGATGAGCGTGGAACAAAGGGGATTTAGTGCCGCTCCCCCTGTCGGCTCCCGCTAATCCATGCCGGTCTGCGGAACGGCCAGCAACGCCAAGGTGTGCGGATGTCGGGGGTCTCAGCGCTGATCGACTCACGCTCACTCGTGCCGCTGATGGGAACAGGCCATGAGAATGTCCGCGCGCGGGGCCGTCGCTCCTCCTCGCGCTGCTCCTGCCTGTGCCGCGTGTCGCGGACTCGTGCGTGGTGGTGGGGAGTGCGAGTACCGCACTGCAATACCAGCGAGCGATTCCTCCACACCCCACCTCCACACCCCCCCGTGAGCGTTCCGAAGGCTCTCCTGCCCAATCAGGCAGCGCTGTGGCTGCACGCGCCTCCGGTCCACCGGGGTTCGCAGGCGCGAGATAGACCCCCCTCTCACATCCCCGTAGCGCTGCTCCTTAGTGCACCTTGCCCTCGTGCACGTGTGGGTCAGCGATCGAACAAACTGAACAATGAGGATCGGGGGTAAAGGAATCACAGGAGGAGTCGTTTGTGCGTGTGTGTGTGTGTGTGTGTGTGTGTGTGTGTGTGTGTGTGTGTGTGTGTGTGTGTGTGTGTGTGTGTGTCTTTGTTTGTTTATTATAGGCACGTTCTGTGCTCGTGGCTGAATTAGATAACCGTCTGCTTGGTTAAAAATGAAAGGGGACCTGAATACGTTTGCAAGTGGAGAAGACTCTGACACGTGAGGACACCAGCAGTTTTCTTCTGCAGCAGTTTTTGGCTGCAAAATACAAAATACGGAGTTCATCCCCCTGGGCAGAATAACAATCTCAAAAAGGTTTCCTAAGTACAAACCACAGGAATAACAAACAGTGGGACTGGACCAAATCAATATCCAAACACTCTGCAAACATTTTCAAATGCTACTCAGGTATAAATGAAGCAGTGACATTTTCTCCAGTTAGTAATTTATTATAATAATTAGAAATATAAGAAAGCATAAAATATTTCTAAATTTATTTCTCTTTTGATATAACAATGGTACAGCATATTGTGATACAGACTTCAACTGAAATATGCTCCTTGCATAAGTCTTCATACCTCATGCTCAAGTAGCTACTTAAGAAGACCAAATGAATACCAAACTTCATTTTAAAGAAGTTAGAGATAAAGCTATAAAATACGTAGAATAGGAAGAGGATACTAATGAAATATTAATACTGTTGAGAGGTCAACAGAGTTCAGTCAAGTGAAGGTGCACCAGAGAATTGTATCAAGATCCCTCCAAAATTTTGACGTGTGTGGGAGAGTGTCAAGAAATGAATCTTTATTCAAGAAAGACTATCTCAAATCCAGTGTGCAGTTTTTTCAGAGATCACCAACGTGACTCAATTGAGATGTTGGGAAAAAGTATTGTGGCCTGACCTTACTGCAAACTGCTTTGTGTGGTGAAAAAGGAAGACTTCTTATTTACCAAAAAAACACTATCCCTACAATGAAGTATGGTGGTGACAGTACAATGCTGTGGGGGATTCCCATCAGCATGGACTGTATTATTAGCAGAACTGAAGGACTGATGGGTAATGTAAAATGCTGGGTAATACTGCAAGAAAATGCTTAAATCTGCACAAAACTGTTGTTGTTGGTTTTTTTGTAGAGACTCCAGATCATTCTCATAGTCCAACAACACAGGTTTCAGATGCATTGTGAATTGTAAATCAGAATTGTCTTTAGTGTGTATGTGTGGTTGAGTGTGTGTGATTGCTCTGTGATGGACTGGATTACCATCAAAGGTGTACCCTATCTCATGCCCTATGCTTCTGAGGTAGGATCTGGAACATTACGACACTGCGCTTGGCAACCTATCATCGATGAAGAATGAATGCATGAATGATTTTTAAATAGGTTTAATTTTTCAAAATCTAGCATTTTTTTGGAGAATATCAACTGTAGGCCTTCCCTTTTGAGTGTGCAAGGTGGAGCACAGTCTGCCTGGAAGAATTGTGGAGGCCGAGGAGCACTTCTGGCTGATGAGCACAGGTAAAGCTCAAAACTTCAGAATAAGAATAAGCTTTTTTTAAAAAAAAACCTCAGGCCAGTGAAACATTACTGGCAATAGAAGTAAAGTGTCAGTTAAGCAAAGTAAGAAACAGCGACATACACTATCAGGAGAATATGTATGTCAATATTGAAAGCAGGTCACACTCAGGCCAAAAATACTTCAGGCCATCTAGTGAAAAGTTACTCACACTCAAAGTGCATCATAGGCAGCCAGGAAATTTCAGTTAATTAAAAACGAAAAAGAAATATGTTCAACCTAAATCCAGTATTTACATTTCCATGGTGAGATTTCTCCCAAGGTAAACAATGCGCCGTTGGAATAGTGTGTAAGCTGTTTATGTTGTTAAGTACCATTGAGCCGATGTTGACTCTTGGTGACCGCATACATAGACTGGCTCCAGAATCTTCTCTCCCTCACTTGTATCCTTAGCCTTACTGCCATGATTGAAGTGTATAATCTAATTGCTAATTATCTCACCTTATAAGTGCTCACATGGGCGACAACAAACACCACAATACTCCAGGTGGCAAACGGTAAAGTGAGGTGAGATTCACGAAAAGGACAAGAACAGTGCAGCAACACAGAGGATGAAGTGGATTAACAAAGGACCCATTTCATCTCTTAAGTGATTTATATAACGTGAGGCTTTGTTAAAACGATTCACTAATGCAGGTCAGAATATGGAGTCTATTTTCATGTAACTAGATCTGAATTCCTGGCATTTCTAAGCTAGTTATACTGATTCGGTGCATGTTTACTGCATGAAGTTTGAACTTTCCTTTGTAAATGTACTCGCTTAGTTGACACTTTTCTCCAAAACTACTTACAATAATTTACCCGTTTATACAGCAATGTAAACACACTACAAACTGTTGAAGATGAATGAGGAGATGAAAACACCTTAAACATGTAATCAGAAATGGTGTAAGAAAATTATTAGATAGGGTACGACAGCAGTGGATGGGATTCATACCTGCACCCTCCAAGTGGAAGACAATGGTTCTAAGCATCATGCCACCATTGTATTAGTTCTAGGGCTGAGATGCAGTCTGACCTCTGAGATGCCATTTGCATTAAGAGTCACAGCCTCATTCATTCCCTAAGGTTGACATAAGATTGCATGTGAACACCAAGAGAGTCCATTGAAAGCAATAAGTAACAAACAATTATCTCTCTCACTCTCAATCCCTGAGCACTTAACTTCGTTCTCCCACAACAGAAAAAAAGGCAAAAAAAACGCATCGCAAAAATGAGTAGCTTCTTGCCATTCAGGTCCGACCTTGGGCCCAACCTTCCACGTCATTGTATGGGTAATAGAGAAAATGGGGAGAAGAGTGGCCTGTCGGTGGCTTCTACCTTAAGTAGATGCACTCGAGGGAGACAAAGCTATGGTCTCCAAGGGAGTCACAATGTGCTTATCTATTATTAGAATGGGATAACCCAACCTCACCAGCTCAACAACTGCTGATCCGCAAAGCGAGAGGATGGTAAGAGGCCTGTGGTGATATGTGCCTAAGGTACATTTATTAAAAACTAATGTTTAGAAACTTGCGCTTAAGCAAGCATGTTCAGTATGTGATAGGTAAACGAAGTGTGTTCTGCGCTGGAGCCATGCGTATACTGTGAGTAATGTGGACTTCTGTGCAATAACTCCAAACACTCATTTTATTTAAAGGGCTTGTATGTTTTGCTATTATGGGCCATTCATGTTTACCAGCAGGGTTTGTTGCCATGACAGTGCCATGGCAACAAAGAGCTCTTCATTTGCAACGTAGAACCACCCCCAATTTTAATTTGAGAAAATAATCCATGAACTATATTATAAACTTTACCAGAATATATACACCGTTTATATAAGAAAGGTATAAAGTGTGGAGCCAGGAGTTTCTAGATCGTGGGTGTTTCTAATGCAGAAAATTAATATTGCGCGAGGAACAAACAACACAGCACATAAAATAAGTGATAGATTATTTTTCTTAGATGCTCCACAGATTTCATTAAGAGATCTTCAGCGTGTCCCTTCCGATATAGCACCAGCAGTACTGCGTGAAAAACCCGAAACACCAGCCTTCTACTCCATTCTAAACTGCCAGTTCTTCACATACCCCTTGTTAAGTTCTAAGTGTTATAAACGGTATAGTCATACTTGCCCTTTCACAGTTGGCCCCAAAGCAGCAAGAGCTGTTCTCATGTGCAGCTCTAACTTGTTATCTGTGCTGATATCCCAGCGTTAGAAAGCCGGAGACAGCAGGCGTATGCGTCATGCAGTTCTCTAGTATTCCCACGTTGTAGCTGTGTGTGAAGCCACCGCAGACATGGACACGTCACGATTTCCCGCTCGAAAGTACGACGTGTGCTAAAACACTACTGCAGATCAAATATGCATTTGTCACAGTTACGAGGTGCAAACTTCAGAGTGCGTAGACTGTAATGAAAAGGAAGGTGCAGTCGGACTGACTCGAGCTGATTTATTCTCAGCAGCGTTTCAGTGGAGAAAGCAGACATACACAAAGGCTTATGCAATGATCTATTGTAACCTCTGCTTACAATCTCCTCTACAGTGCAATTCCACCGTTCTTATTTTCCCCGCTGGATGAGTTGAGGAAGACAGCGGCATAGCGGGTACTGTTGGTGCCTCATAGCTCCTGGGCTGTGATTTTGGATCTGCGCTTAGATCTGACTCGGTCTGTGTGGAGTTTGCATGTTCTTCACGTGTACGAAAAGCATGCACGATATAAAGCGACGGTAAACTACTTGTGATCCCTCCCTCACCTTGAAAACAATGAGAATGATCACCACGAATCAACTTAAACTCAGCGGCATTTTCCATTACGAGAAGGATGCCGTGCAGATGCCTTGCAATATATAGATAAAGAACCCCAGTTCTAAAATCCATTAACATTTAGCTGGCAGTTTTCTCCAAAGCAACTTACAACTTACAATTATTTACCCATTTATACAGCTGAGCAATTTTGCCAGAGCAATTTAGGGTAAGTACCCTGCTCAAGAGTCCTACAGCTGGAGGTGGGATTAAAACCTGCAACCTTTAGGTCCAAAGGCAGCAGTTCTAACTCAGCAGCACTGAATAAATAATCCATGAATAATTTGAAGGAATGTGTGCTGCAGTTATCAGCTGTCTTGTTTGATGGGGTGCAACAAATAAGCCAAATAATCCTTTTATTTGAAAAGATGAAGTAGCAGGGTAGCGAAAGGTACGTACCTGCACAATTATTGCTTTTTCATGGTGCTGCCCCTTTATGAGGCTAGAGTCTGTGAAATACTCATATGCAGAATCTTTTCCAGAAGACTCTTGCTGTAAACGGAAGGTCTGGAGTTCAAGTAGAGTGATATTTAGCAAAAAAACAAAGATACAAAAAATATATATATATATATACAATAAATATAATATATACGTATATATGTTATGTCATATTTATTATACATACATAAACATGCAAAAAAATGCTATATATACAGTATATATAATTTTTTCCCGCCGAATATATTTATTTTAAATAAGGTGACCACAGAAAATTCTCCAAAAATCGTTTGTATATGAGGTTAAGATGCTGACGTTTTTTTGTTTCTGCATACAGTTAGGTTGGTTTGTGCCATATGAGTGCCGCGCTTGTAAGTGAAAGACACTTTCTCTTCTTTTGCAAGTTTACTAGTGAGCTTTTGTACGTTTGCAGCACATTTGTTACTCATTTGTTCAAGCAATACTTCAAATGTTATTTTCTGATTCGAGAAGGGAAGCAGAGTTTTGGCTTTGAGTTCGGACAAACATGAGGCAATAAAGCCTGTTAAGTTCACATCACGTATAAGTGACACGGTGGGGGAACACGTTCTGTTTGCGTTGTACCCTTACCACTACTATGTTTTATTTACACTTGTTCTACCTGCCTGTATTCTCCTGGATTCGTTTACAGTCTTGTTTTATTTCCTTATGTCCCTTGCACCTGTTTTGCTTATTTATGCGTGTGGATGAGCTCTATTTTGATTTACACTAAGGTTTTACTTTTTGTCGCTTCACGGCAAAAAAGCACCGAGGAAGGGCGTTTAAACAAGAGTGGGAAATAAGGAATGGTTGAGCAGTTCATTCACTACAATGGCCATTCAAGAGAGCCGCAGGGCGTGTTGTTTGTTGCTCATCTTAAGCACTTAACTGTTCTGTTGGCCTCATAATGGCTTTAATAATTAGGACAATAAGTGTTTCCGCTGTCATCCAGGTGCTAATTAATATATATTGTCTATAATCTGCAGCACCGCGGCTCTCCGGGACGTTGGTTTGCCCACACCTGTTTAATGTCCACAAACCACTCTGACTTTATCATTCAGCCACTTGAGGATAAATAATTTAAAACCATATTACTGAAAAAAAGTGTGACTCATCACTCGTGGTAACGCCAGCAACCAAACACAGTACAAACTGCCGTCAAAGAGGAATGAGAGGATGCAAACACCTTAAACATGTAATCAGAAATAATGTAAGAAAATTATCGGAGTCCAGCGTTCCTTCTAACTGATCTTTCCTAAAACTCAAGCAAACCAAACAAGTTAGTACTGGACTTAATTTGGATTAATCAAGCTGACTCACTTGGTGAATGGATTTAAAACAATCATTTTAATTAAAATAATGACCTGTATTGTGAATTTTAATAGAAAGAGCTTATTTTGCTGGTTCTTACTGGGCCGGGCACTCCTCAGAGAACAGAAATCTGACACATTTTAAAAAGTGAGCCTAAAATGTGAAGTTTGACATTGTTTGAATTGAGCAACATTGCAATAAACCAATTAAGAGACGATCTGAAACAAAAATCGGAACGTGCAGCTGTAATCAAGGGACAGGTTTGAGAATTACTGAGTTTATAGATGAGGCTTAAACTGAGCTACTAAATTATTATTAATATTCATTTAGCTGAGATTTTTCTCCAAGGTGACTTTGAGGGAGTAAACTACTTTAAATTATTTAACCATTTATAGAACAGGGTAATTTTTACTGGCGCAATTTAAGAAGATTATTTTGCTCACGGGTACCGCAGTGGGAGGTGGAATTTGAACCGGAGCTCTTCTGTTACGGGGTGATGGCTCCAACCACTGTACCACCAACTACCATAAACAAGCTAATGAGCCTGTCTGACACGTCTCGCTTCCTTATTTTCATCTTCTTTTTCAAGAGAACCAGTGCTGATCCCTATTAATCCAACAACATTTATAACAATATGTTTAAAAAACGCTCAGCGAAGGCAAATTCTTTACAGCGTTAGCTGGCTTCCATGTCTAGCAGAAGAGAAAAGCTCTCTGGTTCTAAAATAGCTCTGTGCAAAGTATATTATTACCAGAAAAAGGCCAGGACTGCATTGCATTTTCAGCAAGATACAAAACAACACCAACAACAAAAACTGTAAAAAGTACTGATATTAAGCAAAAGAGACAAAAATGTGCAACTTGCTATACAAGTTCATTCTTTTATAATGCTGATGATTTTAAGTTTCCTCACACAAATATATTATGCTTTACTTTGTAAATAAAGCACGTTAAATAATGTCATATAAACAGAAACAAGAAGATAAGCATTTCATCTGTTACACCCTTTGTACATATACTTTTATTTTATATAGACTGCATTTATTTTGGTAATACTTTATTATGACAAAGCACTTATGGGAAAACACAAATTTTTAACTAGGATTATATTAAGATTTGTTTGATCGTATTGGCTCTTGATAATTAAAATTGTGAGTCATTTCTGGCCAGCACTAGGTGGAAGCAATGTGCCATCTTTGCTCAAATAAGGAATTCAGTTCGCAAACAATAATGCTGAGGATGTGCTGAGCTTCATGGTTCCATAAAAACCATACGGCGACACGCTCATCATCGGCTCACTTCTTCACTTCTTCAAATGTCCGGTAGAAATATAAATGAAAATAATTCAAGTCAAAGTAAAGGCAGGTCTTCGAACTGCACCCATCTACCCATGTGCTCATGCATCTTCTGAACTGCATGAGCATGTGTTGCATACATGGCCCTTGGGAGAATTTGCCAGAAAAGTGTTCTGTACAACATTCTAATTGCTCAACAGCTATTACACAGTTCAAGCTTGTGGCATAACGGTTTGAGTTGTTTGCACTCAAAGCACCCAAGAACTTATGCCGAAGACACACACCATCTGAAACCGCTTATCCCAGATGGGGTCGTGGGGAGCCGGAGCCTAACCCGGAAACAGAGAGCAAAGGGCTGGAGGGGGAGGGGACACACCCAGGATGGGACACCAGTCCATCACAAGGCACCCCAAGCGGGACTTGAACCCCAGACCCACTGGAGAACAGGACCTGGTCCAACCCACTGCAGCACCGTACACACAGACAGGCTCCCCCCCCCCCATGCTGAAGAGCTCCAGTAAAAATTCTCCTGCCATATGAATAAGTCAATCATTTTAAGAAAACAGTGTCATCCAACTGAATAAAATATATAATCTCTTTGGATCAGTATGTATCATTACAACAGTTGGCTTACATATTTAAAGACCATTCAGGGTTAAAATGAGTAATTTACTATGATCTCACACTTAACTATGCTATGTACACAACATGTCTCAACCTGATGCAATACATTTAGAAAACATTAGGGGGAAAAAAAAAAAAAAAAACCCTTACAGACTTGTCAGACACCTTTCATGCACCTAATGAATAAAAAAACAAATAAGAGAATGTCACTCATTTCATCCAAATATTAACTTTGTTTACCATGCTCACCAGAGCATGATATTTATTAAAAAAGACCTTGGTGTAACACTGGCACATTTACTTTGGGATGTAAACCCAGAAATTACAAACATACTGATATTTAGTACTGTTTATATGCAGAGCAGAATTCTATGTGAAACAGTCACATCTTGCTTAACGTTGCCAGAACTGTTCTTTTATCCATTTCTCTGAAGGAGAAGTTCCGGTAAAGAGCGCCTAGGTTCTTACCAACCTGCATTCAACATAAAAATCTGGCTCTGTCTGTATGACACCTTTGGTACGACCATTATCTTTAGTGTCATTCTCTTTTTCTCTTTTGCAAACACAAGCACCATCATATTTCAGGTCACAAAAACTAAATATTATTTATTTCTTTCAGATACAAGTTTAAAAAAAAAAAATCTTTCATCGGCATGGTGCAGGTAATGTGGAACGACATCAGCTAAGTATAAATGAATAATCTAGTACACAGATTCTGGATTTAATTTAGGGAGGTAAACAATGATCCAGACGCAAAGCAAACTTTCAAAATCTTGCAAATTGCAGCTGTGATATTAAAGAACGTGTAATAGAACTGGATCAGTGAATACATGATAAAGTGTGCCGACTTCTCTACCCACAGTCACATCCTTCACCAGCTGCCCCTTTATATCCGAAGGCAATCAGTTCAGTCAGGGGCAGCTGGACCTCATTAAGAGGAGCGCAAATCTTAATAGGCTGGAGAATTTCTTCCATCCTCAGCTGCCCACCATAGATAAGGAACCAGCTTTTGGATGGCAGTGCACCCCCTTGTTACCTTCTTGCCAAAAATTCATTCTTAATTAAGGTTTTTGATATAAGATAAACTTTGGTCTAGTGGCCAGTAATATATTTAATGATTCATTCACACACACACACACACACATCATCTGAAACCACTTGTCCCATAGAGGGTTGTGGGGAGCCAGAACCTAACCCGGCAACGCAGGGAGAAAGGCTGGAGGGGGAGGGGACACATCCAGGCCAAGGCACCCACCCATTGCAAAGCAGCCCCAGCAGAACTTGAACCCTAGACCCACCGGAGAGCAGGACCCGGTCCAACCCACTGCGCCACTGCACTCCCCTCCTTAATGAGTCCTAGACAGGGTATATCCTTGTAAAATAGGTGCCGTGGTAATTTTTGCATAGTATTTCACTACTAAAGGATACATTGTCATTTTCACAGGGATACTTAAGCACAACAACCAAGGGGAGCTTTGGGTGATTTGCTTGCTCAGGCCTTGCCCTGGGTGGCCAGGGTTGCATGGTGGCACAGCAAGGAGTGCTGCTGTCTTATAGCACCTGGGTGGTGTGAGAGAACATAGGTTCAGTCTGTGGAGTTGGCAGGTTCTCTCTGTCTCTGTGTGGGTTTCCTCTGGGTGCTCTGGTTTCCTTCCACAATCCAAAGACATGCTGTTCAGGTTCCCCCATAGTGTATGAGTGACAGAGAGAGTGTGTTCCACTGATTTATGGATGAGGGACCCGGTGTAAGTAGTGTATCCAGCAGTGTAAGACACCTTGGTGAATAAGGTGTGTGGACTGGTAACACTACATAGAGTTCATTGGAAGTTGCTTTGGAGAAAAGCATCTGCTAAGTAAATAAATTTGAATTTACTTATAGGTGTTTCTTCTGCAGACAGTCATGTAGTTTACCTGTATATCTCACATTCATCCTGCAGGATTCAAATGCATTTCTGCTCTTGATCAGGAGATCCTGGCTCCAGTATATATGCCATGCCCAAGAAATAGACTAAGTGATATTTTTCTTATTTCTCTTTGTCTCAATCCACAGCACATCACTCCTCAGTAGCACAATTTCCGCTGACAATTACCTTTAGAAAAAAAAAATACAGTTTTCAGAACTGAC
Organism: Scleropages formosus; assembly: GCF_900964775.1. NCBI lineage: Eukaryota > Metazoa > Chordata > Actinopteri > Osteoglossiformes > Osteoglossidae > Scleropages > Scleropages formosus. The sequence goes on from NC_041809.1 coordinate 6,868,693, forward strand.
AGTAAATATTTTGTGATAAGACGCTTCGGGTGAAATATAAAATGCACGTAAACCTGCAAGCGTTGCTTATACGGTCGAAGCCGTGCTTGTAAAAAGTCAAAGCCTTTCACAAATCTAAGCTTTTTAGAAGATTTTTATGGAAATAAATATTTTTGGATTTAACACTCCGCTCACACGAAGAGACGCGTGCTGCTGCTCTCCCTTCAGATTTTTAGCTGCTTTTTAACTGCACCAAAAATGCTTAATAAAAGAAAGTCTTACATAACAAATTCAGACGAGTTCAGCACCAGGGCTGCTGCAGCACGCTATCTGTGGTGAGACGAGAGAAAACTCAACCCGACTTCAGGCCCGGTACCAGCATGTTTCGTAATATTGACTAATTGTGAAATGATGCTTGGGTCAAGCGCAGCAAAACATTTTTAAATTTAAAAAATTTTTTAAAAGTGAATCTCCTGTTACAGAGGAACGCTTACACAGTCTTAGTACAGGTCACAACAATGTCTGCAGGAAAGCTGTTCGCAAGCGATTTTCAGCGAACAAGAATATTAATATTCAGTTCGTGAATTATTCTTCTGGAGGCCAGGTGCCAATTCAAGTGTTGTTTGTAATAAGGCAAAGGTGTTACATTTACTCATTTAGCTGATGAGCAACTTACAGTATTAGTCAAACTACACTTATTTACCCATTTGTACATACATATAGATGGTTTATGTTTTTTATTTATTTATTTATTTATGTTTCTGTTGCATATTTTGCAAATACAATTTGTATATATACTGTATTTTAACGTAACTTATGACATACTCTCAATAGCGCATTTTCTGGAGCTGCACTAAAGATTTTCACTCTTCTCTACATGTTATGTTGACGATGATGTGACAATAAAGCTTGAAACAAAATTTATGAAGGTGGGTGATTTTAGGGTAAGCACCTTACTTAGGGGCTTTACAGCCAAAGATGGGGATTGAACCTATGACCTTTGGGTTCAAAGGCAACAGCTCTAACCACTACCCTACCAACTGTCCCAAGTGCAACAGAGAAATGATCCCATAACAATATATATTAATGCAAATCTTTACAAAAGGAAATTATTTATTGTAATATTTTTCATCATTTTGTTTAATTAGGAACTAATTTTAGGTAGACGTCAAACAATGCCTTACTGCTAAATAATTAAAACAAATTATACCTTGCGGTGGACTGGCATCCCATCCAGGGTGCACCCTCCCTCACGCGCTATGCTTCTGGGATAGGCTCTGGATCACCATAACCATGAACCGAATATTGATTAGGTACAATGGATGGATAAATATACCATACCTTAAAATAATGTAAAAAACATGACTTATTCCACGTATTCTCGCTTTAACTACGTTAACTTGCAAAGGCAAAGCAATACAACATCACGCAACCTCCACTGTTCAAGGTCACAATGAACGTGGCCCTCTGAGATATTTGTATTCACCTAAGTGGAGGATTTCTGCTTATGCTGAGTGAGACTGCGGTGAGTATCTTCAGCCGGGAAGGTGTTTCTCAATGAACTAAAACACTCCGCAACGGTGATTCACGCACAGAAAGTGCTTAGCGATATTAAAGAAATCACACCACAGGGGGCGATACGACATAAAAATTTGATTTCCTGGTGAGAATTCAAGCGGTTGGTCTAAATCATCAAACTCATACTAATGCTATGAAGATTACTTCAGCATAGTGTTATCAAGATAAATCAACTTTTATTAAATAAGCCAGGAGATGATTATTGGTACAGTAGCAGAGGAACTGCAAAGTTTAAACAAGATTTAATTACACTTAGCTCTGTTTGCAAGGGTGGAGCCTTATAAGAAAAAGTAGGGAATCTATACAGGACTATAGCACCCAGTGTACATTTACTCATTTCACTGATGCTTTTCTCTAAAGCATCTTACTGCATTAACCTACTTACACAGGTAGGTAATTGCACTGGAGCAATTCAGGGTAAGTACACAGTTCAAGGATACTACAGCCAGAGGTGAAATTTGAACCTATGACCTCTGGGTCCAGAGGCAGCAGCACTAACCACTATGTTACCAGCTGCCCTACTTATATGTACAATCTGGGACTGGGGATGGCAGAATTATCATTTACATTCACTCATTCAGCAGACACTTTTCTCCAAAGCGACATACATCTCATAGAAAATACAACGTGCGCATTACATTAGCAGAAAGAGGAACTTCGATGCAGATGTGTGCTTCTTAAGCGCAGTTTAGTTTCTTTCCACCATATGAACCAATGTACATCACACGAGTGATCAGAACTGAAATGTTTAAAAAAAAAAAAAGGGTCCAGTGAAATATATGGGCTATTGCGACATTGCTCGCTGTGTAAGAATATTTCCGTAAATGACTAAACTGACATAAGTGTGGCAAGTGTGCGAGGGGTTACATAAGATCACCGCAGAGTGCTGGTCCCCTTGGTTACGACAACCTGTGCCTACTGAGGCCCTTTATGAGAGAAAAGGCACGAGGAGATAGGCAGAGACCCGGGTTACTGCTGCATGGGAAATTCTGCATCTGTCTCAGCACCTTCTCATGTGGGTCGAGCCAGCAGGGAAATGAAACAGATTCAATCAGCGTTTATGGCGAGGTGACTGCCTTTCAGCGGTCAGTGATGAGCAAAGCTCCACAAGCTGGTGTGTAACCGCTGAAAGTGCCTGTTTCGAAATAATCTCTGAAATGATCAGTTGGTGAAGGGGGGTGCGGTGGTGCGGTGGTGCAGCGGGTTAGACCGGGTCCTGCTCTCCCGTGGGTCTGGGGTTCGAGTCCCGCTTGGGGTGCCTTGCGACGGACTGGCTTCCCGCCCTGGGTGTGTCCCCTCCCCCTCCGGCCTTATGCCCTGTGTTGCCGGGTAGGCTCTGGTTTCCCCCCAACCCCGTATGGGACAAGCGGTTCAGAAAGTGTGTGAGTGTGAGTGATCAGCTGGTGATGACAGCCAAGCATTTGGAGAGGAAGCCCAGTTCCAGTTATTTGTTCAGAACAAACACACACTGTCTGAAACTGCTTGTCCCAAGTGGGGTTGCAGTGAACCAGGAGCCTAACCCAGCAACACAGGGTGCAAGGCTGGAGGGGAAGGGGACACACCCAGGGCAGGATGCCTGTCCATCACAAGGCACCTCAAGCAGGACCTGAACCCCAGATCCACCAGAAAGCAGGCCCTTGTTCAGAAATTCTTAAATGTTTCTTAGTTTCACTTTACCCTGTGTTGGACTGCGGTTACATCCTGGGCGTACCGTAACTAGCTGTGACATGCCGGGTGAGACCGGCTTCGGGAGCGACTAGGCGTATAGCAAACACATAAACAGAGCATAACCCAGGAGTGTTGGGCTGTACCACACTGAGCTCCACAGTGTGATGCCTCCCATCCTCTGACATTCCCTTTAAATTGTATCACCGCCTCTAGGATAGGCGCCGGACCGCCACAACCCAGACTTGGACAGATAGTTAACAAAAGTGAGTGAGATTGAAGAACATTTCAAAATTATTAATAAGTGACAACAAAACTCATTCAATTTCTGGGCTTTGAGGCATTCTGAAGCTTTCTGTTTGAAAGCCCGAGTTTAGTGCGTAGCCCTGTTTCTTTGCTGCTCTCTCATGACTTTAACGTAACAGCTGGCCGTTGTAAATGCGATCCATTCCTCATATTTATATTTAATAATTAATAGCCATATAGCTTTACTAGCTCTCACTGACAACGTCCATGAAACGGAATGACATCCAGCTAATGATGACTGAATTCCTCATTTTCGGGAATATTTCATCGAAATTGCCAAAGGTCAAAACATGACCCAGTTTGGTAGCTTAAAAATAAATGATGACACATTAAATCATTTACAAGAAATTCTCAAAAGAAACTGTGCAGAGAAATTGCGAATCAGTTTCTGTGCTATTTTCAGCTTTTTTCCCCCAATTGCAGGAAATCTCAAATAATTTTAAAGTCAGCAAAATTCTTCGCTTTCATGCACTTGAATCCCCAACAACTTTTTCAGACAATACCGCTAGTTCTGAGCATCCTTGGCTTCTCGAAGCTGATCTCTGCCCAACACAGCCTGTCCCACATGAGCAATTCACTACGACCTGGGCGACTACTGGCATGAACCTGCACCCATCCTTCATCCCATAAACACACACCTCACCGCTAACTGAGCCACACGCTGAAAATGACTCCTGGCTTTCCTGAAATAGCCCACTTTTACCACTAAGAGATGGTACGAAGCCCCCAACCCAGACAGTTTCCGTTTCCATTTCGCCGGCCTTGCCCTCAACCAGCCGGTTTAATGGCCTCAGGATGCAGCCTGATGGAACGGCTGATAGAATTGCAAATTTCACCAGCTTTTTACGTGGCATCTAAATGAATCATCCTGCTCTTCGGAGCGCATCGGGCAGCTATAGACTGCAAATATGTGAAAATTTCCACTCATAGTTGCATTACTCTGTCAAATTACACTGTTTCTATAGGAAATATGTGGACTAATGAACCCTTCTGCTGACAGAAGAAACTCCCACATTGGCAGGGAGGCCTGAACACTATTTGCCCATTGCTGGCATAGCCTCTCATGACAAAACCATTGTCTAAACATCTGTCTACAATACTTACTTTTATTTCCCTATTTCCTGGTGAACGATGGGTAATCCCCAACAATAAACCGAGTTTCGGAGAACCGGCTGAGGAATTAACGTTTATCTCCATCCCGTGATTTCCAAATGACAAACGCAGCGGATAAAGAGTGATGTGCTGACCCATTTATGCCGAGTGACCACAAAACAACAAATGCAGCAGTGAGTAACACATACAGCGAACATGGAAAAAGCTTTGCCTGAAGTTCTCTTAACTAGTATCTTCAAGTGTTCCCAGATTTGACGGAATTTTAATACATATTTTTGGCCGCAGCTATTGAACAATGGACTCTGGTGGGGGTGGGGTTCACAGAGCTGGGTAAAGCTGAAAATAATTTCTGACTTCAGGATCCTGCAGTCCTAAAACCGCTTTTCACATAGTATTTTTTTTTTTTTTTTCTCTTCAATTACCATTTGTCAAAATGATAGCTTAGAAGAAGGTATTAAGTTGGCAGTCATTCACTGTCTGAGGATTATTGTATTGAGAAGCAGTGCTGTGGGGGGGAGTTATTACAGGAAACCTTTGAATTTGCTTTAAAGTTACTGTATGTAAATTCTGGCACAGATTTTAAGCATCGGGCAAAGTTGCATTTTATAGCCTTTACACTTCATAACTCTAAAAGTGAAAGTAAAATACTGGAAATCTGGTGCTGGTGTACTTGAGGCTGCTGAGCTACATTGAGGAAGTGAGCAGGGTCAGTTAAGAGTAGTACTGTCCAGCTTTGATTTACATCATTTAGCTCTGATTAGGGGAGCGCAGCGGCGCAGCAGGTTTGGCCGGGTCCTGCTCTCTGGTGGGTCTGGGGTTCGAGTCCCGCTTGGAGTGCCTTGTGACGAACTGGCGTCTTGTCCTGGGTGTGTCCCCTCCCCCCTCCGGCCTTACACCCTGTGTTGCCGGGTTAGGCTCTGGTTCGCAGTGACCCCGCTTGGGACAAGCGATCTCAGCAAGTGTGTGAGCTCTGATTTATGTTCATTGCATTAATTTAATACTGAATAAAGTATGTTGCAAAAAGATAACATCGTGCTGGTCCGAAACTGGTACTGTTATCACGTAAAAAACAATTACTTAGCAAATTATGCATGTTTTTGCTAGATGCAGGCCCATGCTGAGACCTTTGATAAATGGCGTAATTCAAATGAATCGGCTCTATTTTTTAAAGAAAAATTTAATATCAATTGATTATAATCAAATGCAGCTGTCAGTTTAAAAAATATTTTTTAAAAATCCTATCACTCAGTGTCACACAGTACATGTTCTCTGTGCTGAACTTCCTATTCAGTCATGTCTATTCAGTGCTGAGAAATCAAACACACACACACACACACACACACACACACACACACACACACACACACACACACACCAGTAGTGTCCTGGCTGGCTCCTGCGGTGACTCACAAGGACTCTCGTCCTCAGCGAAGGAGGCGAACGCACTGTCCACAGACAGCGCCTCCACGACAAAGCAGAGACTTTTGCCACTAAGCTGCGGCTTCCCGACCGAGCGGCGGGATGACCGAGGACGGCTCATGACCAGCTTTGTTTCTCCCTCGCCGGATCCTTCTTCGCACGCAAGAAGGAGTGGAGGACTTCCAGCTCGGCCGTGAGATGTGGCTGGAATGTTTAAACAAATAAATAAATAAATGATAAAAAGATGAGGGCTTCTGGGGTCAGGCGGAACAGCTCTCAAGCAGAGGTCCATTATCTCTGGGACCCGTTCCCATCAGCCCACTGAGCTTAAAAGCGAGTTGACCAACATGCAGCACCCTACCTTCTCGAGTGGAAAACACCCAGGCGGAGTGGCTGAGAAGGCCGCTGGCGTACCAGCACAGGGACATCACACGCCATCCCCAAGTCAGGAGGGACAGGAGACCCCTAGCTGTGAAAAGAAAGCTGTGGTCACTTTGCGACTTCTCACTGTTGCCAGTTGCAGGTCGACAAGGAGGAAGGACCATTCCCATAATGTCCACAGCATAATAATAAGCACTGTTTTGCTGACACCTTCGTCCAAAGTGACGTACAGTGTTAGGTTTCTACACATTTGCAGAGCTGGGTCATTTTTACCGTATCAGTCCAGGATAAGGGCCTTGATCAAGTGCACTACACCAGGAACAGGGATTCGAATCTGAGCCCTTCGATTCCAGCAGGCAACTGTTCTAACCGCAAGATGAGCAATAAAAAAGATAAGCTCTAAAAAGGTAGGAGTAATCAAAGGTAATACAGAAGAAGGTGGGGCCCAAACCTGGATCTTTGACTGGAAGGCAATAGCTCCAACCACTGCGCCACCTGCTGCTCAAGATCACCGTCAAGCCTATATTCTTTAATTGGCTCCAGGAATCTTGGTCTGTCAGGATGGCGGCACGGCCTTCGGTGGGGTGGGTACAGATCAAGCATCCCACTGTTTAAAATACTTCCCCACGCTGACACTGTAGCCTTATTCAATTGGAACAAGCTGCGACAGCATATATACAGCCCAGCCGCCCCTGTAATGACACCTCAACAATTTAAAAGACACACTTGGGGTGTAACACCTGAGTGTGATGTTGGAGAGACTGATTATACGACTCTTTTTGACATCAGTGGACGTTATAAACCAGAAGAGCTGCTCCAAATCTGGGACATAACATACTGCTTTCAGAGTGTGAGACTAATGTGCAAGGTGGTGTAAACGCAAGATAACTGCAGACAACCGTTAACATTACAGACAGCAAATTACAGAGCCATACACCCGATGGCAGTATTTACAGCATTTCTGGTGTGTGCCGTAACACCGCCCCTCAACCGTGAAAACCATAGTTCATACACGCAAGGCGAATTCAGGTGTGGAAAATGAACTCGTTTAAAGTATTTGGGTGAGCAACAGACCTCGATTCACACCCTGGTTCTTTGGGTCCTCTGACCAACGCGCACTTCCGGTCCGATCGTTCCATAAACAGACTGGCACTCCCTGCCATTCGGCCAATCTATCGGGCAAAATACAAATTGCAACAAAGGAAAATCAAGGACATGCTGGCACTGCGCTTTCCGGGTTGGGGGGGGGGAAGGGTCATTCAGGGGGAGCAGAGTGGTGATTAAAGTGCTGGAACACAAAGAGAAGCTGTATTTTAACTCCTCTGTCTCTTGATGCACCCCTTTGTGGGGTTGGCTGATAGAAACACACCTTAGGAGTAGCGCCTGGTAGAGCTGCACAGCGCTGCTCCATCTGCTGCCTGTGATATGGTAATGAAGAGTACGGTACCGTGGTCTAATGCACAGATCAATCATGCAGACAGCATCACACCCTTAAGCGGTCAGCTGGTGGGGGATAAATGCCACTGTTCATTGTCATTGGAAGGTGTCATTGATTAACACCCATGTTGTTGATTTTTACTGCCTGTTATATATGACGGGTTATTATTTTGGCTACGTGACAGACAGCGACTTGTCAGGCCGCACGGTTTCCACAGCACTTACATGTGACATTCTACCACGACAGGTGGACACTGTGTTGTGGACAGTCTTTGATGTGAGCTTGCTATGATAAAATCACACACTGTCTCAATTTCATACCGCACAGGGAACTGACAATAACCCAGTATGTTACATTCGCATGGTACAACCATGGTAACTTCCTCTTTGGGTGACTAAGGAACTGCAGTGTTGGGTTACTGCAAGTCCTGGACTTTCAGCACACCCTCAGTCTAATTATATTATTTTTGAGTCACGACTGTTGGTTGAAGGCCTAAAGACAATGATCAAATCAGCTGGCTGCTCTGGTGCAAAGGATCATGTTTCTTATTGACTCAGTTCATCTGTCAGCTACTGTGTTCTGTTTGTAAAATAATTTGATTTACAGAACACTTTGTTCGTGACTCTATTGCATTTTTTCCTCCCATAATGGCTACCCAGGGAAAAGAGAGTATTCTAGTGGTAGAAAAAAGAGAATGAAAAAACATTGAGAAACAAAAGTAAAAATTATAGTGCAGTATGAAAGTAATTATATTGTACTACATTATTATTCAAAACTAGTATTAGTATGAAATGTGTGAAATCAGTGAAACTATATAAATGACCTATTTATACAACCTAGCACTGATGCTTGTTACTATGTCTTTCTATAATATCTTTATACAATTTAACGTAAGGGGTGTTGTGGCTTTCAAAGTTGAATTATAATGAGGTCTTTGTTATAGAGTCTCATCATATGATGCTGAGGACCACCTCGATACACGTTCACAGAGGCTGTGGGAAGAACTACTACATGGGAAGCGGCGAATACCAGACCTCCACATACCGCTGCAGTACTGAACTACTGCAGATTCAATGGTCAACCTGAAAAATAAGTGCCCATGAAGGTGATCAACTGCATATTTCACAAGCACAATTCAGAAAGAAGGGGCAAAGAGTATGGTGTAAGGGGTGTGGCTAAAGTGACCAGAAAGAGCAGAGTCCAGTTAAGTCAATGACTGTCAGCATAGAGGATGCAGTGCTGCTTAGAAGTATATGAACCCCTTGTGTCCTATTAGTTTTACCATAAAATGGTTATTTTCTCAGCTAACATCATAGGTATGCAATAACCAATTCCATGTGTTACTTTAGAGGAAATTGTGTGTAGCAGAAAAACAAGTAAGAAAAAGTAGTGCTGGTACAAAAATAAGCAAACTCCAAGTTGCATTGGTTAAACCAAGTAGGTAAGTGCAATCAGGCATGTAAATCAATTATTCTTTTTAGAAGTTTAAGATTTTATACAAGAATAAAGGCCATTCCCATAGAGTTACCGTACTTTAAGGGAGCATGGTATAAAGAGGAAGTACCAGCAAACATTCAAGCCCTACACAAGGTCAGTAAGGGTACAAAATCAGTTTGGTGGAACTCCTGCTGTCCTTCTCCTCACAAGTGCTTATTCACACCAGTCTTTCAGTAAGGGCCTTCAGACATCTCTTTCAGATCCACTTCTCTCCCAATCTCCGCAGCAACAAGGAACAGGGGTTTGTGGACACAAAGCATTTTCAGTTATTTTAATGTAGCTCTAAGCTGGAAAAAAGTGTGTTATAGCACACATTCATTGTATCTACATCCAAGACTTCGGCAAAACCTACCCAGCGAATAAATCAAGGTGTATCTCTTACTGTATCTACATTAGACTGTATGAGAAAGTTACCTAAAAGTGGTCAGATGCAACTGCGTTTGATATTCAAATGCCCATTCCGAATGTTGCTACTTAAATAATGGTGGTTTCAAAGAAACAAGTGCTTCTTTAATAATCATGAATTTTATCTCAAGCTGTTTGATGTTAAAAACTTATTTTGTTCACCCAGTTCTATATCACTTCGTAAAAAAAAAAGTGGATAAATGCATATCGAATGAATAAATGGGAATGTGACTATTAAAATCAAAACTAGCACTAATTCTAAGCTCAAAATTTTTGTGGCAGTTTTTATAAAGACTTTACTATTTATGTACTATGCGAAAGGAAACATCAGATAATGGGCTTCCAAAACACATGCCAATAATAGTGAGACATTACAGTGCAAAATGAACAGACACAATGGCAAAAGTGGCACAGAGTACACTGTAAGAGGAGTGTCATATGACCAGGCACAGCAAAATCTAGTCATGCCAAGCACTGCCAGAAAGCAGAATGTATAAACAGGAAGTTCCAGTGAAGACAAAAACAGCAGAATAGAAAGCTTACCTTTGAGTGACATCCAGTTTCGATGTGCTGCCATCTACTGGCAATGCTCTTCATGTGCGCATCTTTCAGTACAAACAGCGGCAAAAGTACAGAAAATCCATTTCTTATAATAACTGATGCTCCCAAAAGGTTTTCCAGAAGTACCCAAGTACCTTCTAATGTTTGAACATGCCAGCAAAATTAGTATAGCACTTCTTCATACAAAAGGTTCTATAATAAATCATGTTCCAAAGATTTTACAATTTTCTATACAAGTTATCAAAAACACGAAAGGAAAATGCTAGAAAAAAGGAACCCATACTTTAAATCTACTTTTTATTTACATTTTCAAAAAAAAGAGCTCATAAATGAACAAAAAATTTAATTTGCATAGTCACCACAACCTGAATTTTTATACCAGCTATCAGGTTATTTGCATAAATACATACAAAATTTGAATTATTCAAAAATTGTGCACACCCATAAATAATGTTTCAAGCATTTTCATATATTAGCACTTGTGAAAACATTTTTTCTGGTCCCAGCATTTAAAAAAAAAAAAAAATCCCAGTAAGACTCCAGCGACGTGAAACTTGGCCATAATTACGGCCTACTGTCTAAAAAGTAAACACAAAACAGCTTTGTAAGTTCAGTGGAACTTTTGAGGTTTCTAAAGAAAGTGGTGACAAAATAAATGTGAAGCTGATGGAGCCAGAAAACAAAAGTTCCCTATTGATTAAAATTAAGTATCCCTCTGTTTTGGAGGAGCTAGAGATGTTAGTAGCACCAAGGAAAAAGAATTGTAAAGTAATTCAGACATATCCTGATTAAAACTAGTTCCTCTAATATCACTGAGATCAAAGTTTCAGCTGAAAATTAAACCTGTAACAATGAGGATTTTGATATACCATTCTCTCCATGATTGTGTTGACAGATACAGAAAGAATAATATTGTTCTGCCAATTATATGAAAGCAGCAATTTTGACACCAGTTCTGATTGTCCATATACATTCTGCAGTATTATTTCTAACATTCATTCCAAAAAAAAAATAAAATAAAATAAAGGGATACATACTATTACACAGTTTCTAAAGGAGGGTAGAGAACCGGAGTGTTCTCATCACACATGTAGTACCCTGTTGTGTTGGTGTCAAGGGTTAGGATATCATTAAGGCTAGACCAGTAGTCATCTTCATTCTTCTCACAGTTTATGAGCTGGAAGTCTTTGCTGAAGCAGATCTCAATCTGTCCAAGTATCTGGGCCTCTTCTCCCTGTGGTATAGTAGCATGTCAAGCAAAATACAAAACTCTGCACACATCCCTTTCATTTTATGTGGCTCCAACACTGAAAATGATGACAACATGATGCAATTCACAGTTTTGTTGAGGTATAAAAACACTGAACCCCGATCATGCTGCAGTACAGGGTATCTTATATACAGCGACTGCAAAGTACTCCGCACCAGCAGCCTCCCTCTACATAGCATCACACTTTACTCATTTCTTCTGCATGATGCACACTTGACTGTCTCATTAAACCTTTCTAGTTAAGTATTCACATGCATTTATATATTAAAAAAAAAAATCCCAGAACTATCTCAATACAAGGATTCTGAACCTCATGCTCAAGCAGTAGAGACAAGAGAAATGATGAGGTATGTTTCAAAAGATACTTTTTACACTGTTCAGTTTCTCAATGTGAAACAGTGGGCTTTACTGTTTTGGCCCAGCAAAGATTAAAACAAGTCTGAACTTGCTTTCAGACGGTCTTTAGTACAGTCAAACTAATTACTAGACAGCTTCCAAATCACCTTTGATAATATTTATAAAATGATTTTGACAAAGTGAATGTATACAACAACCATAATTTTGACTAATGTACATCCATTTGCTTTACAAATCAAATGAAAAGTGTGGACTTACTTGCTCATGAATACATTGAATCTTTGGTTTCACTGAATAATAGTTAACAATTGCCATCTCGATCTGTTCCAGCTAAAATAGTGGGGAGATAGAAATGCATCAGTCACCACAAAAGGAATAAACCTACGCAAAAACATAAGGTACAACATCACTGCAATATTAAACATTTCAAATTTAATAAGTCACAAATTTAAAAGGACAATTCTGCAAACCCTTGAAATTTATGCAACTACAGGGTGAACTGACTTCTAACAGCCACGTGAAGGAACGTACACGAAGACTGAATATGAGGTTTTTATGTTAAATAAATGCAAATAACTTACACTGTAGTGTGTTTGTGCTGGAACAATGTTGGCTTTTCTCAGAGTTCTAAAAATAAACATTTGGAAAAGCTGTTAGACTGCTTTCTCTAAACTACACAAATAACTGAAATAGATATCTTGTACCATTCAGGCTTTTTTGCATAATTTATTACATGGCATATTTCATTTGGAAAACAAATTACAAGGCTGTTGACTGCATTAAACTTCAGGCATCTGATAGAAATGTGTCAGCTACCAAGTACCAAACTGATTAGCTTCTATTGGTACACAGGGTTGGAAGTGTGGATGTCGTTCAGATAACCTACCCATCAAGGTTCAGTTTCTGGTATAACTCCAGGGCTTTGCTGAAGTACTTGTGTTCACTGTTGAGGGCTTCCAACGTGGCGGCGCACGTCCCATGTTTCAGCCACTCGTGTTTCCTGACGGTAATGGCACGCAAGCATGAGCATTATGTGAAAATTAAATCATATCACCTGGTTAAAAAGTCATGTACTGTCAATATGGAGAAAAAAAAAGTTCAAATCTAAGAACTATCAGACAGCCTATACAGAATCTTAAGCTGAAGGATGTTTTATGGAGCCAACGTGCAGGTCACACACACCCCAAGATGTGGGAATGTTGTTAAAATGTGGAGACTTGATGTCATTTTGTACTTGCTTTCGCTCTAATCCAAGATTTCAGCACTCAGCTAATGTCTGCCTAACCACTGCAACTCGAGAAACAGTATTCCATTACTATGGTATTTTTCTTTGGCAACCACGCAGATGAAATGAATTCCCAACCATTAGTTACTTAGTGGCACTGATAAAGAAAGTTACCATATTCTTCTACTATTCCTTCACTTCCATTCAAAGATACGCACCACAACACAGTTGACATGGAGGGACCTTTACTGAGAAGGTTAGGCCAATATTTCTCCATCTCAGGTATTAAATCCTGAAAAAGAGGAAAAAAAAAAAAAAGCACAGCAAATGTGACTATATGTATGGTACATAACAGCAGTTTACAGATACTTACTAGAAACTGGTAGAACTACTGCGTTTCAATTAAAAAAAAAAGCCATAGGTTCAAATCCCTATTCTGACCACTGTACCTTTGATCAAGGTACTTACTCTGAATTGCACCGGGGGGGGGGACCACCCAGCCATATATACATATGTATGGGTAGTCATTCTAAGTAGCTTAGTGTAAAAATCTTACACTAAGTTCACAAAGGTGTCAGAGAAATTAATCTAAAAAAAATTAAAGTACCGTTACTTTTACCCCCTGTCTTATTTCAACTGTGCAGAGCTCAAGATAGTTTATTGATTTAATAAATGTTAAGATAAGGTTAATGCACATTTATTCATTTAGCTAACACTTCTCCAAAGCAATGTACAACTCACAGAAAATACAACGTGTGCATTATATCAGCAGAAAGAGAAACTTAGGCGCAGATGTGTGATTCTGAAGCAGTTAGTTACTTTCTACCATATGAACCAAAGTACATCACACGAGTAGCTGCATAAAGGTTTATCCAAATAGGCAATTCCCAATCACATTCCCAATTTTTTTATTAAACATTTATAGCACGCGAATAGTTGCGTGAAAGTTTATCCGTTATTAAACGGTTATGGCCTCAAAGTTATTGAGCATAAACATTTACACATTACATGAACTTGAGAGATCATGGGAGAAATGAGTGTGGAAGAGGTTACAAAACCTGATTATGGATGGCAACCTTGAAATTATACATACATGTCTTTAACCACATTTGTCTGATAGCCCTAATGTTTACATCTTATTTTAGACAGTTAAATACGTTCTAAGAAAGCTGCTCCAAAATAAAGACGTGGAGCACTTTGTTGTAGCATGCCAATCACTTTTCCCCCCACTTATGATAAGTCTGTTTTGTTTAGGCCTTTCTACACAAACAGGTACCTTTATCTGACTTGCATTGAAATGCCAAGATGAATTGCACATGTCTCCTTTATCTGGCCTGTAAAGAGAGGTGGGGAGGGAAAAAAACTATTTTAATAATGGCACTAAAACTGAGTGACTGAAGTAGAACATAAGAGTTTATTACCATATAAAAAGGTAAGATCTAATTAACTTAACCCAGCAGAAATATTAATGATCACCTGCCAAAATACCTCTCATTACCACATAACAAAACCATTGTCTCTGCACTCTTTAACTTGAACAAAAACATAATTATGTAACCTTTGCGTAATATTAACCGCTACTTGGCAAGCCGTTTAATGCATGCAGATCGCCTAATACAAGTACAGTCCATGTTCTAAACCCTAACATTTGGATTGTGTTAAATAACCTTATGAATAATTTTACCAAAGTCCATGCAAGGTCCAGTAGTTGAACTTTGTGGTACAACCTTCCTTCTAAAAAAGAAATTAAATAAAATGTTAATTGCCAGTCACATCTACACCACATAAATATGACACATCTGAGCAGTGTATTCTAATGTTAATTTATCCATCATCAATAACTGCTTGTTCAGTAGAGGACTATCATGCTCCAGAACATATTCTATAAACTTGGGACAAGGCAAGGTACACCCTGGATAGTAGATCACTCCAGTCACTGCAGCTCAATCTCTCTCTCACACTCACACACACACCAGGCAATTTAAAGTCACCAATTCACCTGAAACACATGTCTTTGGACTGCAGGAACAAAGTGGAGCACCCATTTAAAACCCACTAGAACACAGAGAGAACATGAAAACCCCCCACAGACTGTGCTGGATTCAAAGCCAAACAGTCTGACCCTATTTTTCAATTCACAGGTTAAATTCAATTTAGTCAATTAGCATTTCAATTAACACAATTACCTGTACTCGATATAGCACTATAATGTTATAGTACAACTACAATGTTCTCCGGATCACTGCGACCCTGCTCAGGTACAGGTGGTTACTGAAATCGAATTTTTAAAAAATAAAAAAATTCATATTCAGATTTACCTCAGTTTTTCTGACCCCAAATATAAGAGGCATTTTACATTTTTAGTGTAGTTAGATTTCTACATTGTGGTTGCAGTTGACTAATACCGACACACAACCACGTCTATCAGTTGCATCACTCACAATGCAGAAAGTCTCAGGCCAGTGATAAGTCAGAATTAGCTTGCTCCATTGGTGCCTAAAAAAAGAATAAAAAAAAAAAAAAACACAGCCCAGACATTATACCCACACTGATGACAGGAAAAAAACCATACTGAAAGACACACACACACACACACACAGAAATTTCCACACCTTCCACAGGAGGAGGAATAGTGAACACATAGCAGCGATGCATGAAAGAGGAAGATGCTCAGTAAGAAACTTGCACAACAACAACAAACTGCGGTATCACCACGCTTCCGTGTTCACATGCTACTTACGACAGGAGTTTGTAAGGTGAAGTCAGGAGGCCGCTGCTCAGGCAGAGCAAGGCGACGACGACAAAGCAAAGCCTCATGGTGACCAGCAAAAGAAGTCCTGTGTGTCAGGAAAAAAAAAAAAAAAAAAAAGAAAGAATCAGAGACGCATGCTGTACACTCACTGTCACCAACACTTACTGGAACATTCAGCATCACTCACCTCAACTTGCATTAATGGCCCAGCAGGTGACGTAGCAGTCAGAGCAAAATGCCTTGCACTCGAGAGACCTGGGTTTAAATCCCACCTCCAGCTGCAGTATCCCTGATCAGGATCCCTGATCCTGATTAAGGTGCTTACCCTGAGTTGATACAATAAAAATGATCCACTTTCATAAAAAGGGCAAATCACTGTAAATAACAGCGCACAAACCTAACACTGTTGCTCTGGTGAAGATTTTCAGCCACATGAACCAAAAACAACAACAATGCATTGCGGTGCTGGTCATAGTTGATGAAGACTAAACAGCCAAACACAGCAGGTGGTGTTGCAGCAGTAAAGACATGCATTTGTAACCAGGACATTTCCAGGCTCCAGTACCACTAACTGCATTCGGGGTATTTTACACCGAATTACTGCAAATATACTTCACAGTGGGTGACCAAAAAAACTGATATATATGCAACTTAGCAATAAACAAGTAGACCTCCTCATCGTCCCTTTAGTTTACATATTCAAAAATAATCCGTAATTAACTAACTATAAGCAACTGCTTTGAGGACTTTTACCGTTCACACAACCAACAACATCAATTATTTACGACATAATCCGTCATAAACTCGTAGTAGAAATTCACTCGCCAAGTTTTTTTTTTTATAAATAATAGCTGAAGTTTTCACCTGCTGAGGCGTTTCGGTGCGTCTGTCCGCCTTCGCTTCGGTTATTTTCCCCACTAACTCTTACGTTGCGACACCCACGCGTGACGGTAACCAAGGCTTGGTCCAGGCACGCGTGACACGAAATCGATGTCGCCAATTAACTTGCGGTTTCTTCTCTTATGCCACAAAATCGGACTTATCCGCGGCTGTTTTGTTCTACAGACTGAAAGCCCCGTCCCGCTCCGCTCCACACACGTCCGTTTTAATGGCAAACGCACCGCGTCCGCAGTTGCTTTCCTGCCAGTTCTGTTACACGAGCGATTTCACGCGACGACTGCGCTCGAGGGTCTTTGTTTTGGTTCCAGTTCCGCCCAGCGCGGCCGATTTCTCGGCTGCCGTGCGCAACCGGGGTCACGTGCTCCGAGCAGCGCACGCGTAGTCGTCATGACGCACGGCGAGTGGCGCATGCGTAGTCGCTCATTACCCGTGCCGTACCTTTCCGTCCATCGATTTTGTCTATCACACTTTGCCGGGGCAGCAAATGTCCTCGGTCATCAGAACTTAATTTGTTCTTATATAGCTTCTTGAAAGTTGCTCACAGTTGTTTCAAGCTAAGTGATTTGTTGTCAATGAATCCTGCCAAATAAAACTGAGGGAAGCATGTCAACACCTTCATCATCCAGTCCATCCATGCTGTTAAAGTCACTTTAAAAGTGTAGGGTATGAGGCAGGGTACACCCTAGACAGAATGCCACTCCAGCACAGGGCAAACAAGCACATGGAAAGAACATGCACTCGATGTCTGAATCTGAGCCTCGTCACAAGCATTTAAACGCCCAGTGTACCCAGTGTAACTGTGGAAATGACAAATAAATGACTCTGACTTTGCTTGACTCATACAGGCTGAGCTTGGTTCGATTCCATGTCCAAACTCACAGCACCAAAAAAAAAGGGTTACGTCTGCATGTTTGCAAGTTTCCTGCTGGCCTTTTTCATGACTCTCTGAATAGAGCTCAAGGCTGGGTATTGAAATGCATTTTAAAAATAATTGTTTTTATTTACGGGGGGTGCGGTGGTGCAGTGGGTTGGACCGGGTCCTGCTCTCCGGTGGGTCTAGGGTTCAACTCCTGCTTGGGGTGCCTTGCGACGGACTGGCGCCCCGTCCTGGGTGTGTCTCCTCCCCCTCCGGCCTTGCGCCCTGTGTTGCCGGGTAGGCTCCGGCTCCCCGTGACCCCATATGGGAAAAGCGGTTCAGAAAATGTGTGTGTGTGTGTGTGTGTGTGTGTGTTTTTATTTACACCTTTTTTCGAAGATGACTTACAATACTTGTACACTTAGCTACGTGCAATGATTTACCAATTTACTTGGAAACGTGTGGATCAACTGAGGTTAAGTACCTTGCTTTAGGGGACTGTAGCAGGAGTGTGAGGTTCAAACCTGTAACCTTCACGCTGCAACGTGACAACCGCCACACTGCCCACTGCCACATGACTGTTTGACACCAGGCATTCTGCTATAACCTTCCCTTATCGGTATCCTAAGCAAGTGCTGATAATTCACTGCTGGATGAGGGGCGATGGAAAATTAGAAAATGGAAAATCTTTACCCCCAACAGCCTTCACTGAAAAACAAAGGCATCGGTTTTACTTAGGAAATCCTGATAGTAGTAGAATGAAACATATTGAACCAACCTCTTGTCAACAACCTCTTGTCCCAAGCGGGGGAGGGGGGGCGGCAAGCCGCAGCCTACCCGTCAACACAAGGCGCGAGGTCGAGGGGGGAGCAGACACACCCAGGATGGGATGCCAGTCCGTTGCAGGGCACCTCAAGCAGGGCTCAAACCCCAGACCCGACGCACAGTAGGCACTGGCCAAACCTGCCGCACTGCCACGCCCCCACATATTGAACCATCACCATCAATAACGCATGTTTTTCCACTCCCTGTAGATAGTAATAATATTAATGAAATGCTTTTATTTCAGTGTACACTTATTAAATGCTTTTCTAAATCAACTGGGATGTGTAGATTAGGGTACAGACCAAAGGCATCAGGTGGAATAGTTTACTGATGTCAGAATAATTAAAATTTGCTATTCTCTTTTGTGGACGGGGTGGTGTGGTTTGACCGGGGCCTGCCCTGTGGTGGGTCTGGGTTCGAGTCCTTCTTGGGGTGCCTTGCGGTGGACTGGCGTCCCGTTTGGGATGTGTCCCCTCAGCCTTGTACCCTGGGTTGCTGGGATAGGCTTCAGCTCGCCCTGGGACAAGTGGTTGTAGACATTGTGTGTGATTATCTTCTGTACATTTCCTGGCTCAGAATATTTCCAGTAGTAGACCCATATGTGAAATCTTATCTTTGTGTTATGTACATGTGTAGTGACATTGCTTTATTGAGTGCAGTGTGGGGTCCCCAGTATGTGAATTGAACATGTCACATCTGAAGCAGGGGGCCTCCTACACTGCCTTCCAGAGCTACTGTATTCTACAAGGAGATCACCTTCCAGACAGTTTCTCAAAACTTCATATCATGTTAAAAATAGTATCCTACAAGAATTCTGATTGGTGGGGGGTCGCATGTTTTAAGAAATCTAAAAAAAAACTTTCAGAAGATGGACAGCATTACAGCAAGCGAAGGAAATTTATTGTACATTGACACTACTTTAAAATCATTAATATAAGAAGTGGTGCGCAAATAGTACAACTGCCGATTTTAAAGATGAATCAATTTAATTTTTCCATATCATTTCATAGATGAACACGATCAGTATCTTTCACAAAGGAATACTCATATTATTCCTCACAACCATGTAAGTTCTTCTGAGACCTGTTTGCTTTTTACTTTTTAATTTGCCTTTTACAGTTACTTCCTCAAACACCATCTGAAAGACTGGCATCTGACAGCAGCAATAGGTGCAAGAGCAAGAAATGCATCTATTTATTTCTGCATTTTATTTGTATGGTTTTCTTATTTTGAATATTCAGTGCCTTCTGGTCCCTGCAAATTGTTTTTGCTGCAAGCAAGAAATGATGCAGAAAGTTGATGTAAATGCTATATATAGTCTGGTGCCTCTCCATAAATGGGTTGCTAGTGAGGCAGCATTCCGTATGGGTAATATTTTTGTTTTCATCAGCAAGAAGCTCCCCAGCGGGTCCAGGCTGATCTTTCTCCGTGCTCCTCTCGTTTAATCTCTTGGGGTAAGTCAGGCTTCTTATAAGCTATTCTTTCATCTCGACATTAATAACACCCTCTCCAGCATTACTGTTAAAAAGCGGGATCATATTCGTGATGTATATGCTCTGTGAATAACCTGTTGGAATATCAAGTTCATCGGAAATAAGACTTATGTGGACAGAAGATGAAATTAATTATCTTGGTAGCTATAGCCAGTTGTATTATATCGGAATTATTTCTGCTTATCAATATGCCTTATTGCCTTTCAGGAAGGAAATTGAAAAATGATTGACCATTCTTCCCAAATTATATGTGGAGCGTTAGAAGTAGGGATTTTATGACATTTTATAAGACTTCAATGGTTTATTGAGACAAATGTGCAAATTTGGGGAAAAAATAAATATATTTTTACAAACTAAACTAAATCTTAACTGTGCCTTCCAGATGTATAACTATTGCATATTTAACTTTATTAATGGATATTTGTTCAATGAATATGCAAGAATGTTTATGCCGTCAACACTAGTTGCGTAAATATTTTTCATGCTAATATGTATGAGAAACTTATTTACTCTTTAGGATTTGGTGAGCTGTACTGAGACGTGAAGGTTCTTGACATTTGTGGTGTCTTCAGCCTCTTTGCTTCAGAGACACTAGATTTTGTCTGGAATGCCCCCTTTAGAGGGTGCTACGTCCAACATTAAGGATGAGCAGGAGAACCTCAAGGGAATAAATAAAAAATGGAAAAAAGCTTAAAAGTTGGTAAAGTGGAATTATATATTATAAAACAATTATTTACTTAGTGCAACTAATTGAAATTCAAATTTTGCCAACTGCAGGATTGTTCAATATCAATCAGTGAATAAAAAAAAATCCATATGACTGGCACCTAGTGAATGGAAGCTTGAAAAACAGTTTTGATGCAGAAAATTTCACAAGTGGATACTGACATCAAAGCTATAAATTATCCTGCAGCATTGATTATGTTAAAACAGATGCTGTTGAATGTACGAAGGTCAAAACGTCGCAAAATTAATGCACATATACGAAAAGTTATAGTCACATCTCACAAGTTTCTAATAATTTCATATTATTGGAGTCAAAGCATTCTCGACCGACTGTGCCCCACATTTTCAATAAAAACTTCAGCATTATTTCTCAAATGTTCATGACAGTAATATTCAAAGCAAATAATAAAAATATATTACAGAGCAGTGACACATATGTGCATGAATTCTGATGCACTCAAAAATGCTCACTAAAAATGCTCACTAGAAGCAACTGGTTGAAGGTTAACTTCTGAACAGCAGAAGATTTCTTCTGAAGTAGCTGAACAGGAGTAGTTTTCATGTGTCATGTGACTAATCTGATGCTTTGTTTGACTGACAGGTTTTGACATCTGTTAACCATGGCAACGAAAGTCTTGCCATTTTATCAGCGGAAACACAAGCACTTTGGCCGTGATTATCGGAGTGCTCAATCTAAATATGTGGTCCAGGAATACTCAGCCTCTTCAGCAAGGTAAGCAATTGGCTTGATTGCCCAGCAGGAACGTTCGCGTGAAGTGAGTGAAAAAAGGGCTTTATTACATCTTCTCTCCAAGGAACCTTTTCCTTAGGTTTCAGCCTGTTCGATGAAAACTGCAACAGCTCACACGTTAAGAGCTGTATGTGTCGAGGAGGTAGACGGTTTCATTGAAACTCACTAAGATCGAGGAATAAGAAAAGTCGGATAGATACTCAAACCTGGACATCAATCAAATAATGATTTAAAATTTTTCTGGTTACTTACTTGCCCCTGTTTCCTTACAAAATGTAAAAAATTAAAAGGTAGTGCATTTACAATCCCATGTTCTGATTAGTTTTCAGAAATAATCAACACAATGACTTGACACAGCCTTTTTGGGGAATGTTATAAGTTGTAAAGGCAAACTACAAGACAGCGATCGATAAATGGGATGCAGTGAAAATCAAAAGAATATACAATTAATCACGCCAAATTTTCAGATGTGTTGAGGCATCATATTTCATCTTGTATTACTTGTCCAGGCAACATTTGCACTGTCTGAGATGGCATGGTCTAAACAAATGAGTCTTCTGGACTGCCATGTTTAAGGTGATTAATCGAGGGCAGATACGTCAGTGAAGGATTTGGTCCGTTCGCCCATTGTTAACAACATTCATCACTACACTGTTGATTGAAAAAAGGAATTAAAAACACACGCACTGAACAACAAGTGCAAGGCCTCATTTCATATAAGTTGTACAGCTGGGAAGTGTCCACACACTATTTTATGATAACAGAGGTTCTTATGTTTGGTTTACTTTTCCACTGTGGAAAAAGTATTAGTTCCACAAATAAAGTCAGTCACATTTTATTTTAAAAGATCATTTTTTTCACAATTTACATTAAGGAAATTCGAAACCTTCTGAATGTCATACATGTTGGATGCACAAGCTAAACTCTACTACTCCACTGTTATTTCCTGGTTAAAAAAACAGACAATTTTGTTTAAATAGTCATTGTATTTAACAGTATAAAGCAATTCATGCAAAGGCTAGAAAGCCAGAATGAATGATAAAAATTAATGACATACATATTTAAAACATTTCTGTATAATTGTTAAGGTACATAAAAAAAACTTCATGCTTCTCTCCTGAGAGATTTACGGTGTTAAGCTACCTAAAATTATTTACCTATTTATACAGCTGGGTAATTTTTACAGGACCAATTCAGCGTAAGCACCTTGCTCACGGGTACGACAGCAAGACATGGGACTCAAACCTGCGACCTTTGTGTCTACGGGCAGCAGCTCTAAACACTACACTGTCAGCTGCAACTATCATTAAAGAGTCTGAAGACAACAGGTCTTGGCATATTACCTGTACAGGTATAAACAGGTACAGACATAGCAGTCTTTAAATCAATATATGGTAGCACCGGCATCTCGATAGCACTCAGCTATCAGTAAGAGGACAGTAATATGCCGTAGTTTTTTTCATTAAGGCTCAAGTAATATTTCTTCCTTTATTCTTGTGTTTTTTTCTAGTTATGGACGGGGGGTTTCTGAACATGAGGCCACTGATTACTACCAGCATCAAGTGAATAAAAGAGTTCATCAAGTGGTAGGAATTGTATTTATGCCCCTTTGCCAGTGGTCCCAGACTCATGTGAATGGTTTGCTAATTGCAATCACTTTGCCTTATTTGAACAATTTTTTCATCTATATCTTACTGACTGTTAATGGTCCCTTTGATTTGTTGGATCATAATGCTTCCTTTTCCCCATTCTACCTTGGACTCCCAACAGGTCGACAAGAAGATGTCTTCCACGGAGAAGTACATCCGTGAGGAATCGATGATCAGGGGTCCCGAGTTCCTGGTGAGACTGAGGTCACACACTGTGTGGGAGAACAACCCTGTGAAGCTCTTCTGCACTGTACATGGATACCCCACTCCTGCTCTCAGATGGTGAGTTGCACTCTTATACCGTATATAATGTTTCCCTGGTTATGTACAAGATTCCATGGCAGCTGCTTTTTTATCATGTGCTTTAATTAACAAAAAACAGAGCAGAACTGGGTCACAGCATCAGAATAGAGATAAAATGCAAATACATAAATACAAATAAATACTGCACAAGGCAAAAAGTTGCAGGTGATCATATAGAGTAGCTCTATCTACGAAGTCCCAAAATGCATTAAATTATGATACTGGTGAAATGTTAAATTTTGTAGACACCTGGGTCAACCACATGGACGGTAGCATTAAAAACATTTTCTTGCCAGATATGTAGGAATTATCCTCATATGTTGCATATATGTGTGAAAAATAAGTGATCTTACCTGTTAAGTGAGCTCTTAAACATAATGGTACAATTCCTTTGGACAAGCTCATCATGCTATACATTAGAGCAGAGGTGTCCAAAGTTTTTTCACCGAGGGACCCCCGATTGTTATTGTGAACTGGTTTGAGGGCAACACATGCAAAAATTACAGTAAGTGACATACTGAATCGTAAACATCTAAATTGAATCGTGAAATACTTTGTTGTGTTTTATTTTGGTGTAGTCTGTGTCTAGCTGTAACTATTATCATGCTTTTTAGTAGAATTTATAATTAGAGTTGATTTAGTATCTATTAATAATTTTATAAATGTGAAACAGCAGGCTGCATGCAGCCCTCGGGCCCCACGTTGGACACCCTGCATTAGAGGAACTGAAACAAAGGGTGCCGTAGCTAGAGAGTAACGCACTATGGCTTGGTCACGGATATACAATACGCTGACTCTGCCAAATCATTTTAAAGAACAAAGGCAAAATGCTTCCTTATTTTTTTAATTCGAGACAAAACTGCATGCCAAAACATTTACTATGATGCAAAATTAATGAATATTAAGATTGCAGGGGTTTTTGCAATAATGAAACCAGTACGTTGTTCTAACGTGATATTCTCACTGGAAAAACACGACAATGAGATTCTTGCACGAAAAGAGAGCAAAGGCAGTCATCCGGGCTGATGCTGCGTATCATCATTCATGTTTTTGCACGCAAACGCGTTTGATATGATGAGAAGTTAATGAATACTAAGATCACTGGGGCCTTTTGTAATGAGACCAGTATACCGATATGTTCTCATAATGTTAAAATGATACCCCCAGGGGCAAAACACCACAATAAGGGCCTCAGGTGAAAGGAGAGCAAAAGCAGTCATCCGAGGAAGTGATGTATGTTAGTATTCACGTCTTTGGGTTTTTTAATGGAGATCCATGCTTCCCACCTCAGGTGTTTAATGAGAAATATGATATAAAACAGAATGGGTCCTGGTGACATGTTTTATGACAGATGATCACAGACGCAGGGTTTCGTCCCGCTCAGGTTGGTCAGGTGGCTGGGGGCTGGCATACAGGGCGGTGCATGGTCTCCCTTTGGGATGCCCCCATCTGCCTGACAGGTGACAACATTACACTTAAGGACTTCCAGGGTGAGCACTTTGGACATCCCGCTATTGCCATGACAACCCTACTCTTGAGCCACAATTTGACGGGAGGCACAATGTGGGTCACGCCACACAGAGGTGTGGATTACGACCGAGCAAAGTCTGTTAAAGTGATCTGTAAATTTATTATGATCCGGCAACCAGAAAAGAGATTACAAATTCACACAAAGATGTAACTGCGCAGTGCGAGTGCACGGCGGCGGTCGATAGGGACCGGGAACAAAGAATTAAACATTTCTAAACCTCCCACTGGAAAGTACTTACGAGCACACCTATTTTATTAATGAAAAATGTCAGCGCAGCTGGGTCATGAGTTGACTGATGTTGAAAGTAAACTTTAAATCCTCCACTGTGATTTTTCCAGTCATATTTGTCAACAGCAGCTGCACTGGCGAGTGGCTCAAAACTGTATTCAGTCGGGATAACCTTTCTACTAGTGAAATTTGTCATGTTCTGTATATGCTCTGGGTAACTTTCAGATGTTGAAATATGTCACATGCACTCCCAGTCAGGCTTTATGCACCTTCTGTGGGTAGAGAGCACAGTCACAAGTGCTGTCTTAGGCCCATTAGTCCTATAAGCACAGATTAAAAATAAAAAAGGAGACCCTTTGGCCCCCCATGAGTAAGAATGTGAGAAATGTTACTACTGTTTTCTTTAACACAAAAACCGTACACTAAAAAACCCCTCCAAGAACACAGATTCAATTGCAAGGACATCTGATCGATAGAAATTCCTGTAACGGACTGGCAGAGAGTTCTTTCAAATCTGATCTTAATGCCATGCCGCAGCATTCAAAGGGTTTTCGAGCACATTCCAAATTAAATGAAACCCAAAGCATAGATACCACATAATGATTATGTCTTGGACAGGTCAGACTGGATTACGTGGTTCCAGAATGAAATATTGATTTCGGAATTATGTATCAGATATGTAAGCGATGAAAAAATGGAGTAAAAGTACACATATATTTCTTTAGTGATTCAGCATCAACCCATTAAATTCCTGTTCCTGCTGGTGGATTTTTCAAGGTACAAGGACGATGTCATCATCGATACAGTAGGACAAGTGGGAAAGTATAAGGTCCAGAGCAACTACGGAGTCCACAGTCTGGAGATCCTCAGGTATGTTGTCCAGACCAGACACAAAAATCCTCCTTCGTTCTTCACCACGGACCAGTATTGCATTCTCAGCCGAATTGTCACGTGCGGTTTGGGCACAAATGACATGCGTTGGGTTTCGCATGGGAATCGTGACAAAATCCTTGCATTTCCTTTTTCTTTGTTAGCCCATGTGTCAGCAGTACATTCATTAGTCAAAGGAGAAGTGGCGCTGGTTGTGTGCCCTGCAGCAATGAGAGCTAAAATAACGTTATCGCGCTTGCTTCTGCACGCTTTTGTGTGTTGCCGTGTCTTGTTATGTCTGCGCTCTGCGTTGGAAAATCCGCCGTTAATGTTCACAGTTAGTCCCCCCGCAGGCGAATCCCTCTTACTGCAGTTTTGAACGTTAGCTGGGCACACAGTGGAGCTCTGTGAGCCGGGAAAGGTAGCAGCCTGACTGGCGAGATGAGCGTTTTACCAATTTAGTCCAGTGCGGACCCTTGGCCACGCCCCCCAGGCCCGGCCAGAGGACTCCTCAGCTGTTCTGTCCCTGCTGCTGAGGTCAGCGCCACTCGACGCCCGAATGCCCGACCTCAGAACACTAAACAATCACACAGCTGCTGTGACAGCCAGCAACACTGGCAGGAAACCACCTCCGAATCACGCCCAGCCGTCCTTTCCCCATTCCTGAAGACAAAAGACAATCCTCTTCTCTATAAGAGCCAGTCGCAGTGACGTTTGTGCTGGGTGGGGGGTGCAATGTACGCGACATAGGGTTGGCGTAACGCTGAACGCCACCTGCTCTAAAATAGTACGAGCTGGCTGAAGGTCACATGTCCTCCTGTATTTTCACCCTCCTCCCTCCTCGCTGCCCAAGATTTTTGACATTTGCGCCTAAGGTCTTCCTCTGCGGAACATGTCACCAATGCATGTCTTCTTATGCAACGTCCCAGCTCCATGTGAGCTCAAAGAATTGGATCGCAACCGACCTGAACGACAGTTTCCTTGGAAAGGTGTGTCCAATGTATAGGTCACGGGTGGCATGGCAGTCAAAGAGTCCTGTTCCTGCACTCTGCACCCTATATTTTCATTTTCACATATTCAGAGTAGAACCCTATGATGGAACTTATAACCTGAATAATACCTAAGTACTTCTAAGTATAAGTAGTTGAATTTTTTGATGTTTAAAAGGCATCACTTATAGCATAACCGGGATTTACATACATTTCGGTCTCCCCAAAAAATGTATTTATATTCATAAGGAGCACCTGCAGTGCAAAAACTAACACTGCCATTATGAGTTGATTCCATGAATACAAATGTGTTAAATGATATGCTAAAACGTGGATCGTTTTAAAATCAAGAAGCATAATATATTTAGCATCGCTGACAATCATGCTGTTGTGGATTGAAATCACTCTTACAATCATCCGTCTTTTAATATGAATCTGTAGTCATTTTAATATGAATAAACACCTATAATATATGTATTGGATAGGGAAACTCACACCTCCGGGCCTTTGGGTACAATTCTGGCTGCAGCTCTGTGTGTGGGTGAAGTTTTTGTGTTCATCACATGTTTGTGTGGATGGATGGATGGATGGAACCTAATGCAATAAAAACCTAACATGCAAAGTCACTTTGGAGTACAGTAGCCTATCAGCTAATTCAGTAATAAAAAATAATATATACGTATATATTTTTTTGAATTTTAACCGAGCAATTGTCCTGGTTAGTTCAGAGCCCATCCTGGAATCACCGCTTGTTTCACACCGTACAGGATGCCAGTGTATAATAATAATAATAATAATAATAATAATAATAATAATAATAATTTTATTCTTCTATAGGTGCTCCCCTGATGACACTGCTATGTACACAGCTGTGGCCACTAATGCACATGGCCAGGCCTCATCACAGGCCTCTGTGATCGTAAAAAGTAAGTTTGCTCTTAAGGTCACTGACAGTCCATAGTAAAAGTCCGATGGAGTACAGTGTTTGCTTGGTTACTATTGAGAGTTATAGCATAGATTTTAAAGAGATTTCACAATATTTATGTTATTTTACAAATTTCGCTCTAAACTTTTGATTGTAGGTGCTTGTTAAATTATTTGCTCTATGCTCTCTAACCATTTTTTGCCTGGATTTTTTTTCTTTTTTTTTTTACTGACTGGAAAACAGCATAGTGCTAAAACACTGTTTGTTCCAATTGTGTACTTTAAAGATCACACTTCTTATTAGTTCTGGCACAACCTGGTGTGACCTTTTAGAGAACATATCGCGTGTCATAACAAAAATACAGAACAAGGCATAATGAAGTACTTTCTGTGCACATAACAAGTGGCTTTACAGGTCTATGAATGATTTATATGTGTTTTTAGTGCTTTTTGGCAAATGTCATATGGACTACATTAGATAGTGCCAGGAAGTGTTTTTAACTGTTTGGCATATATGAGTGCACGGGCTCTCCGAAAGGCTACGCCACTTGAAGAACAAGCTGAAACATCTGTTTGTGTATCTGCTGCAGTCGAGCAGCACATCCACAAGGGTTCTCTCTTTGATGGATGCCCTGGCGCCCTTTGAGGATCGGGTGCGGGATGACAGGGAGCAGCAGAACTCACGCTGAACGCCTCTTTGTGTTCGACAGGATGCCGCGGGGAAGAGGAGTCCTGTCTCTACGCCTGGCTCCCTTATGAGTGTACGTGCACGTGGGCCCCATTTGTCCCACGGCAGCCTGAACAAAGCTCTGTGCTTGTGGGCCCTTTCAAGATAACGGCATCTTTCTGCTCTGCACTCAGTCTTATTCTTTATATGTTTCCTTGGTAAATTGCAGCCTGGGTAAAGATGCTGTATCTACTCCAAGATTTTAAGTACAGGTGGTCTTCTCTTTAAGTCACCTTCATCCTGAGCTGAGAATCCCCTTAACATGCATGAAAGGAACACTACAATAATAATATTTTTCATGAATTTCACACATTATTCATGCTTAGAATAATAATAATAATAACAACAGCACAGTATATGATTAACCAAATACAGGCAGTTCCTGAATTACGAACAAGTTCCGTGTCCTCAGTTTGTCTTGACGTAAGTCGGAACAGTTAGGTATGATGGGTGTCTAACGTCATTTGTCAACTGTTTGTCCTAGTATATAGTATATAGTGTGCCTTTCTGTGCATAAAAAAACATTAAAGAAACACTAAAACATCTTTAATATAACAATAATAATAATAATAATAATACAATGTAACTATGTAATGATAATAATATAATGAGATGTATGTCGATTAGAGAAAAACGTCTGTTAAATGAATAAATGTAAATATAATAATAATAATAAATGTAACTACAGTATTTCTAATAGAGAAAAACATAGAAAAAGATAATTATAAATGTTACTACTGTCATGATGAACAGAGGACATGGAAGAGGCTGGACCTAAGTCA
This sequence comes from Scleropages formosus, assembly GCF_900964775.1. Classification (NCBI taxonomy): domain Eukaryota; kingdom Metazoa; phylum Chordata; class Actinopteri; order Osteoglossiformes; family Osteoglossidae; genus Scleropages; species Scleropages formosus. The sequence continues at coordinate 6,898,193 of NC_041809.1, forward strand.
GTTCAGGATTGTTTATTCAGAATCAAAGGACTAGACGTGTTCTTGTGGTTGAATTGGCAAGTGGTCGGTTGATCAGCGAACTAACAGAGGCGAGGCACAACAAAAATTAAAGCCAAACACAACAACATGAGACACTGTTAAGGGGAAAAGAAGGAAGTCTGGCCTACTTCGGGCCCACGCGCCCCACCCACTAGTTGACAAATCGCTGTAGACACGCAATGTTTTGATGTGCGTTGCAAAATAGCACCTGTTTATTTTTACAAACCATTCTATACACACACACACACACACACATTTTCTGAACTACTCATCCCATATGGGGTTGTGGGGAACCGGAGCCTAACCCGGCAACACAGGGCAGAAGGCTAGAGGGGGAGGGGACACACCCAGGACAGGACACCAGTCCGTCGCAAGGCACCCCAAGCGGGATTCGAACCCCAGACCCATGGGAGAGCAGGACCCGGTCCAACCCACTGCGCCACCGCGTCCCCCCATCCCTTCTATACAGTAACTCGAATTTTTAATATAATAGGCTTATGAACTTTTCATTTGATTGTTACTTAAAGGTGACAAAAAGGGGGGCTCGGTGGTGCAGCGGGCTTGGCCGGGTATTGCTCTCTGGTGGGTCTGGAGTTCCAATCCTGCTTGGAGTGCCTTGCGACGCTCTGGCGTCCCATCCTGGTTGTGTCCCCTCCCCATCCAGTCTTGTGTGCTGTGTTGCCGGGTGAGACTCTGGTTCGCCCCGATCCCACCTGGAGCAAGCGGTTTCAGAAAGTGTGTGGGTGACAGTGTGGGTGACTTCCAGTCAGTAAGAAGGTGGTTTGTAAGTACGGGTTGTACATAAGTCGAATGTTCGTAACTCGGGGACTGCCTATACAATACATGTAATTATTTATGAATACTGTAGTTAAGACTGTGCAGTATTCATTAATGAATAATTAACACACTTTTTTGAGGGCTGGTCATTTTAAATAAAAATAATGTCACGCTCCAAAATATAATAAGGTTAATAGCATGGCTGTTATATAAGTCGCACATGCCGTAACTCAAGAACCACCTGTATGTAGAAGTTCATGAACAATATTGTATTTCAATACTTGTTGGAGCTGGTGGGCAACATTATCGATATTTTCATTGCAGTATCTTCCAACAATGCTGTCTGAACTTATTTTAGCTTGAAGCATTTATTATCTGGGCTAATATGGTTACGGATTTAAATACTAGAAAACAAATTATTCAGCACATAACATTTTTTATTATTATTTAAAACTTTTCCATTTCGCTGTTCAATGTTTCTAAACCTTTTTGAGCTTTTATTTGTATGGATCTGTGAAAGTGCTGTCATTTCATGAAAGCGCTATTAAACAGGGGCTGTTACGAGCTCTAAAGGACGTAGTTTATTCCCCACAGTTTCCATGCTGCCGGAGATCAAGTACACTAAGATCGAAATCACCTTCCTGGAGACGTTCGATGTGAAGTTTAAGGCAGAAGGAGAAAGTGTTACCCTGACCTGCAAGATGATAATTAACCCAAACCTGGCCAACCTGCAACCTGAGGCCCTCTGGCTCCGCGACGGTAGGAGAGCTCTGCAGAACTCGTATCTAAATGGAGGCGAGCTAGATGGGGGTTTGCTTGTAGTGGAGTAAATAATTGGTGAGACAGGTAGTAGGTTCAACAGGGATGACATTCAAGGCCCCAAGTGGGTGTCTCAACAAATGAATTAACACGGTGTAACTCATTCTGATCCTTGGTTGCATCATGTTTCTTAGAGTATCAGGTGGCAAATACTGCAAGACTGGACTGTACCTATGACGTAGTAGGTGAACATGAGCTGAATTCATAGTGTAAATTACCATTTTTGGTTTTTGACATGGCCTTTTACACAACCGGGGTCAGTGGGAGCAGCAGGTGGCATAGTGGTTGGAGCTGTCGCTTGTATTTTGACGATCATGGTTTTGAATCCCTGCCCCCGCTGTAGTATCCTTGATCACTGTACTTACCAACATACAGTAAAACTTACCCAGCCATATCAATGGATGTACAACTCTATGCTGCTTGCAGTATAAACCTTATGTTGCAATTTGCTTTGGAGAGAGATGTCAGCTCTGCGAAGAATAACAGCTAATGTTACCTGTAATTCACCCAGCAGCAATACAAACCATCGAAGGGGGACTTAAATCTCTCTGTTGGTCATTTTATCACACTTTATAATTTTAAACACTTGTAGTTGCAGGTGAATCTCAAAGTGCCTGATTGTTTAGAATAATGTTTTAGTTTTATTTAAAACAGGACAGTATTACGAGTAAACGGTTTGTTTGGTTCTGGCTCGTCATTCCCTGACTTTAATTGATTAAAATACCGCTGGGGCGAAGGAACATGCGAGCAGGTTACAGCACTAATACTCACTAATTACACATAATTGCTAATTTGATATTGCCGGGGTTTCCTGAAGGGGTTCATGTGTTCGTTTGTCATCAGCATGAGACATCCCCACTGGAACGGAAGGTGTATTAAGTCCCTGAAGGCTAGAGCAAAGTGACTGGAGCGTCACTATGTATTTCCTTTACCCTCTTTGTGTGACAGGGCCCTGCTGGTAAACACTCCTGTGCTCTTTCTTTTGGGTAACGTGCTCTTGTTTTTGTTTAGACTAGCTTTCTCTCCCTTGGGGAGAACTTAATATGCTTTAACACCTCAAGAAATAGAAGTAAAAAAAAAAAGAGAATTTTCGTAAAACTGTCTTTACATTCCATAACATAAAGAATGCTGTAATAACTAACTGGAAAAGCCAAAGTATCTTAGCATTTGTTGCAAATTACTGCAGTCCCTGGTACTGTATTAATTATATTAAACTATTATACCATCCATTGATCCATCCACTCATCCATCACTAGGGTCAAGGCTGAGGGTGGTGCACCCTGGATGGGATATTCATTTGTACTGTACATAAATCGTAGTGATATTGTAGATGTGCGTTTATTGTGGCCTTTCGTTCATCGGTTGGTACTTTGCTGCCATCAACCGCTCCTCTCTTGTTGGAGATGGATATGCAGTATGGGATCCAGGGTCCAAGTCCACCCAGACATATTCCAATTCCCATTGTCTTTCTCAGATCACCTTCTGAAGGAATCTAAGTGGGCAAAGATGGAGTCGGGTGGCGGCATTGCCCGACTGACCCTACCCGAGCTCTACAAGGATGACGAAGGCCTCTACACCCTACGCATGGTGACAAAGGGGGGCACTGCCCAGCACAGTGCCTACGTCTTTGTGCAAGGTAGGTCTTAAGTGCCACACCATACCTCACACGTCCCTCTTACTCCACTTGTTGTTGCCTCATTTTTGCATCTGCATTTCGTACCTTTATTTTCATGTTTCAGTAGTGCAAACTCAATTTTATATGCAGACTTAACAAAAATACAAAAGGTTTGGACTTCTGTTCTAAATTATCACTAACAACTCAAAGCCTTCTCTACATCCGTGCCTGAATTTTGCCTGCACAGCAATAGGAATATTAACATAGCTATCATGTGCTGTATTTGATATACCGTTGCTGTCCATATGGCTTTCATAACTGTTGAGTATCATGTCACCCCCTGGCATTACATGGCACTGGACTGTGACAAGTCAGCACTTTGTGTCCCCCTGGTACAGATGGCCCCCCTCCAGTCCCCAAAGCCCCTGGTGCTCCCATGGACATCAAGATTCATGACGCCAACAGGGACTACGTCATCGTGTCCTGGAAGCCCCCTAACACCACCACAGAGGGGCCCATCATCGGTTACTTTGTGGACAGGTCAAATCCTCTTCCCTGGACCGTTGCTCTTTACTCCACATCAACTTTCCTTTAATATACCTTATAATTCATTGAGGGAAAAACATCATTTCACACTACAAGCCATAACTGCTTTAATATCAGCCAACTGAGAAATATTAAGTGGCAAACAGAACATAATTCCCAAAAAAATAGCAATCATGAATGTTCTTTACTGGCAAAACCTGAACACTAAAGTAGGAATATTAATTGGGTTGCCATGGTGACACATCCATTTCTATAGGAGCCCTTTTCACATGATTATCAGCGACCCAACAATGTTCACATTGAGTCTACAGCTGAACCTCACTTAAACATTCTTCTCCTCCTTCTCCTCCTCCTTCTGGCGGCCAGATGTGAAGTGGGAACTGAAAACTGGGTTCAGTGCAATGACTCTCCAATCAAGATCTGCAAATACCCCGTGTCTGGCTTGTTTGAGGGCCACTCCTATTACTTCCGCGTGCGAGCTGTAAACTCTCATGGAATCAGCAAGCCCTCTAAGATCTCCGAGCCCATTGCTGCCCTCGACCCAACTGAATTTGAAAGACTAAAAGGTGAAGATTTATTTTATTTTATTTTATTTTAATAATGGCAAAATGGCACTGGGCCACAACAACATAAGAGACAGAAATGGTACCATGAGAAGGACAAATACATCTATATACATAAAACAAGAAAGAAAGATTACACCTTTTCAAAGGTACAATCATGTAGCCCTGTCTAAGAAAGGTGTGCAGACATTCCAGAATTCCTTTAAAATGCCATGGAGATCAAATGTAATTTTTTTTGTGTAAGAAAGTTAAAAAACTTGGTCACTTAACGTATTTACAGAGGGAACTTCATGAGTGGACTGTAACAATGCTGGCACTCCATTGTGAATGCAGTCTTTGTCTGAAACCTCACCGTCCTTTTTCAATGTCAATGTTTCACAACTGATTGAAGGTTTTAACTAATTTGAAGCACCAAATGGATAAATTGTCTTATTTAGAAAGCATTTTAAAATATATTTTAGAAGCATATTCAATTGTTTGGGCTCTGGAGTTTGCTTGAGAATGTGCATCCTGTTTTTCAATTTAACTTAAAAGTTTATTTTTGCTTGGAGGAATTCAGACATCCTTCAGAAGTTTTAAAATGAACAAAGGTTTAATGAAGGTGAAGCAAAATTACAAATAAAAGTTCACCTTTGAAAGCCACCACTTGTTCTTTGCTGAGCAGTTATTGCTCCATTCAGTTACGACTAAAAAATGTTAAGAATAAACATATTGCCAGAAAACTGAAAAACTTTCACACCAGGAATTTTTTTTTTTTTTTGTGTACACAGCCAACGGGGATCTTTTCAGTCGCTGTGATACAGATCTGTGGAGGAATGTATTTCATTTGCTTTCATTTGTACATACTGTTCCCCAGAGCAGTATATTTATTTATTTACCCTTTTTCATTTTTTTTTTTTTTCTTTCATAGTGTTCCATAAGAAACCCCAGTACTGTAGCAAACCATTAAAACCAGCCATGACTCTGACCTGTCTTATTTTGGACTTTTTTTTGTTATAACAGCAATGAAGCTTGGTGGAAATCTTGATGTTGTGACTTTCCATGATGACCTTGAAGGTAGTGTATGCTTTTGATCATCACTACAGCTAAATGTGCTTGTATGTGTATGAATATATATATACATATATAATATATTATATATATATTATATATTATATTATTATATATAAAGAAATATAGAACTTCCACATCTCATTCAAAACACCCAGGTTCAAATCCCACCTCCTGCCGAAGTACTTCCCTTAAGTGCCATTAAAAACCCAGTTGTGTACATGGTGAAATCTTTGTAAATTGCTCAATATTGTAAGTCTTTTTTTGAGGAAAGTATTCACTAAAGACATAAATGTAAAATTTCATTAAAATGCTAAGATACAACTATAAGTTATGCACTGTTGTATTAGAAAAACGTAGATATTTAACTGGTCCACAACTGAGTTAGATCCAGAACTATTATTAGTTCAAAAAAAGCTTCTCAGTTTTGAATGCTCCACTTTGTGGTTTGAATTTTATGCCAAATACTAATTTCAGGAAACAACTCCTATTTCCCCCCTGCAGATGCTTTGGACATGTTTGGATGCCATTTATTCTATGTACATTGAAGCCTTACCAAATGTCACTCTTTTCATTTTTCTTAGCATGATTTTCTTTTTCAATAATTAGAAATCATTATGCATCCTATAATTAGGTCTCATCTGAGAGGTGCTGATTAGTTTTTGATGAGGATCACATCAGAGGCCTAACGTCCAACCATCTGTGGCACTTTCTCAAATCCAAATGAATGAATTTGCTGTTTGTCAGATTGTTACCGGTGTCTGTAGTGTCCTTCCCAGGCCGTGGACGTAACCTTCAGAAGTAGCTGCAAACAGATTTACAAACTTTTCTCCGCCATGGTTATCATGCATGAGACGAAGCTTTGCGTTAGATTCGTATCTGCATTATGCCATGGCCACCTCTCCTGCTCACCTCCCTTTCATGTCCTGCGCCCCAGCAGGTGAGGGCACAGCACCAGGAGCTCCTTCCCACGTCCACTCCTCAGAAACAGACCGAACATATGTGGTGCTCAGCTGGCAGCCACCTGATTACCGTGGACGGGCACCCATGTGGTACTACATTGAAAAGGTACTCTATCAATCACTCATCCCCTACACACTTCTCCGATTTTCATGGAAGCCTTAACTGCAACACACTTATAATATGCAATTCTATCCCATTTACAATATTTATAAGAAATATTAATTTTATAATTACATAAGTATAGTTCCAATGTGTAATTATACTGTTATATCGACACACAAGTACACTGACTATTAAAAAAATGCATAAATCAGAATATATTAGAACTAAATTATAATCTTTTTTTGATTGCAAAATGCAAATAAGAAGATGGCCTCAGACACGTGGTAAGAAATGTGACACTTCCAGTCCGTTGCATGCCTTTAAGAGGCCAATATTTTCTGTGTTTTGCACAGCTGACCACTTCTCCTGTAAAGTTAACGGGTTTGTGTACTTCAGTCAGATGGCACATTGTTCAACCGGAAGAAAACACTCCTGGTCTTGCCCTTCCAGGACTTGTTTAAGAATAACTGGGAACAAGAAGAAGTCTTGAATTGCTTGCAGGAGGGTTTGATGAGAATTTTCAAAAGCTGACACCCACACATTTCATAAAAGGAATTGACACATTATATACAAGGTCAGAGTGCCTTAACCATATCCTGAGCTTAACTGTACAGCTTACCGTTGTTAGATGGGGTCTTTTAAAGGTAGTTCCACCTACGCCTACAGGCTGGCAATCTTAACAAGCTGCCCTTTGTATTTTTACCTGATGCACCTCCACGCGTTACACCTCCTCATGCTGTGCTCCTCGTAGACAGTGCGTTAATGAAGTCTGCTCCCTCCCAGTGTCTGGTGGACAGCGGTTCTTGGCAGCGAGTGAACACCCAGGTGCCCGTGAGGTCCCCACGCTACGCAGTTTTCGACCTGGCTGAGGGAAAGGAGTACCAGTTTCGCGTGCTGTCAGCCAACATCTATGGCACCAGCGAGCCGTCCAAACCCACCGGACCCATCAAAACCCAGGAGCTTCGTGGTAAAAATACATATATACCAGCATAGCCTTTTTTTATATCCAGTATAAAGACGGTGCTTACTAACAACAAAGCACAATTCCTCTATTGTAAACATTTACAGACATACAATGAATTTGTTATTGTCTTGCAGATGCTACGCAACAAAGTCCCAGGCTACCATAGAGACCTGAATATGTTCAGTGGTGAAACCATTTACTTTTAATATAATTACAGGCTCAAAAACACATTAAATGTATTTCACAGTCTACAGATTAAGATGAAGACAAAAGTGATCTTATAATTGTAGTTAAATCTCTTCACTCTTTTAAATTGTATTGAATTAGCCCAGTGTGCTTCTGTTACGCCTAAAGTTAGCATGAAAATTGATGTCCGCGTTCTAATGTAATTGGTAAAAAAAAAAAAAACAGAGGAAAAGGGACTAGAAGGAACGCATTTATTATTTTTTTTTCCTTTGTGCCTGTCATGTAATTTTAACTTTTGTTTGAGTCAGAGTGAAGGCAGAGGGAAACCTTTCCTGTTGCAATCAGCGTGTTGTTGTGGGCATAGGCTGAAATAAGATCAGGACTTATTTGTCAAATTTCCCTTGGAGGAAATTTCCTTGGAGAAACTAAACAGCTTAATTGACTGAACAGCTTCTCGGTTGTTCAGGAGTTTAAAATGATGAGCTGTAACATTTTTGCTTCATGCTCGTCTTACAGATTTTTAAATTTGAACTATATATATATATATATATAATATATCAGTCAGTGTAGACTTGTAACTCTGCTTTGTGTCCAAAAGGTGTTCCCTCGGCGCCTGGTCAGGTGGTTTCCACTAGAGACACAAAAACGTCCGTTCTTGTGCAATGGGCTCCACCTAAAGTCCCCAACAACCTCATTGGCTACTACATCGACTCCTGTGTAAAGGGCACAAATGACTGGGTCTCCTGCAATCACAAGCCGAACAAGGACACCAGGTGTGGTATAACCACCGCAACAGCGTGGTAACTCTGGAATCCAGCACTGGGCAACGAATCCAACACAGCATCCAACCTTGCAGTTTCATTACACTTTCTCCAAAACGACTTACAATGTTAAGTTACTTACAGTTGTTTACCCGTTTATACAGTTGGGTAGTTTTACTGGAGCAATTTTATCGTAAGTACCTTGATCAAGGGTACTACATCTAGAGGTGGGATTTAAACCGGCAACCTTTGGGCAAAGGCAGCAACTCTAACTGCTACGTTACCAGTTGCCCGGCTTGTCTCACGTTTCATAGCCTTGGCATCTCTAAAGGGATAGAGTTAAACAGTATGAGGCCAACACTGTAATTACAGCAAAGGTGTAAACTGTGGTTAACTGTGATGAATGTGTTACTGTGTGACCTCCCTGAAACCACAGCACCATTTGTTCTGACTTCACTGGAAATACATAATACATAGCTCAGTGATTCCCAAGCTTTTTTGGTGGGGGCATTTAATACGATCTCGTTCTGACCTGGCAGCCCTGAACACCGGTATATTCAATATTAACAAACAACAATGTTCATACATTGTGTTTATTTGTATAGTTTTATTACATACCAGCACATAATGAGTTTCAAAGAGTTTTTGAATGGACAAAATAAAAAGAACTAATTTATATGAAAATTAGACTTTATTACACAAAGACTTTCTCATTGGCTACCACGGTTTTGCTTCATTTTGCTGGTGAGATCCTGTAAGTTTGGAAAAATTACCATGCTATCTCTAATATTGCTTCCAGATAAGAAAGCTACTTACAAGAGGCTCCTTGCTGGTCTGCTTGATGCCTGTGTGCTGGATGTGAATGCACTCAATGATTACATTAAGTGTACTATATATGGGTTCTTTATAATTAATAATTATTCTACTTTAATTACTATCTCAATAATTGTTCATACTGTACTTGTGAGGTAACCCCTTACTGTAACACTGTAATATTTCTTTTTTGAGACCTTCCCATGACCCTCATTTGGGCCTTGACCTTCGGTTTGAGATCTGTTGATGTAACCAGTCTTTCGAGTCTAATGTATCTTTCTGTTGTAGGTTTGTGGTTCACGGACTGAAGACGGGGGAGACTTACGTGTTCCGTGTGCAGGCCATCAACGAGATAGGGCTGAGCGACGAGTCCCAGGAGTCTTCGCCCCTGTCCGTACAGGCTGCTCTCGGTAAGCGCTCAGAACTCATCTCTGCTGGAGCAAATCGCAATTTTTCTAACAAAGCAACCATGCGTGAGGCTCTGCAGCCTGTGTAATCGGTCACCTCACCCGCGTGCTCTGCACAGGACTTGATGGATGTGATAAAATCTGCCGCTACCCGTGGTATTCTCCACTGATCCACTGTTTGTTTCCCCTGTGACCATTTGGTAAAGGCTATGCCTTCAAGTATTTTCATAAAGGTGGAAATAGATACACTTTGGAAGAATTATACTTTCCATAAAGGAAAGAAGAGCACTCTTCATCTTGGCTGTATGATGCACTTGTCATCAAACACACTTTAGTTATCTTGTATGACATATGGCAGTTTATTGACTTCACATGTCACCTTACTGAATGCCTCAAGGAACGTGCATATGGGGACACAGAGGAGGTCAAGGGTTTAAATATCTTATGCTACCTGATGCTGACACCTGATTGTTTGGGCAAAGCAGGTAAAGTAGGCTTTAGAGGCTTCATCTTGAAATCAAGGAACCTACCATGAATGTACAGTAAAATCGACACAGCTGTGTGAATGAGAAAATAATTTTAAGTAACATAGTTAACAAAAATGTAACATTAACAAGCCTATGAGTGAAAGAAAATCTAAATTTAATATTTGCCGTATTCCAATTGTGACTATAAATCAAGAGGCACACCTGCAGGTGTGGCGCAAGTGCAGTCAGTTGTGCTAGCGCCCACCGATGCCCCCCCATCTGCATTGCAGAAAAGCCTTCAGCCCCCTACAACATCGCATTGTTGCACTGTGATGGCACCTCCATGATTCTCAGCTGGAAGCCACCCAAGCGTTCTGGGGGAGCTGAGGTCACCGACTACTATATTGACAAGCGTGAGGTGTCCCATCATCACTGGAGAGAGGTCAACATCAAGCCTACAAAGGAAAGACTTTTCAAGGTACTTTTACCTGATGAGTAACAGAACATTGTGTGGAACGCTGTGGAAGAAGAATGCGTGCTGAATTCAAAGACCATTAGGGTAAGAAATTAGATAGATAGATAGATAGATAGATAGATAGATAGATAGATAGATAGATAGATAGATAGATAGAAGTGCCGGAATTAGTCTTGTGCCATCCTACTATGTGAAGAGATGTTCACTACACTTTCTTACCTTTTTGCAGTGTGCTAAGAAGATTAGAGGTTTAAGGGTGAAACTGATAAGACATTAGTCTTGAGGTTAAACTGTTGCGGCTTTGTTGCTCCACTCCCTCCTCTGTGGACACAGGTGGAGAATCTGAAGAGCGGTGCCCTGTATGAGTTCAGGGTTCACGGGGCCAGTCTCGCTGGAGTCGGGGCACCATCTGAGATCAGCAAACCCTTCCTCTGTGATGCCTGGAACATGCCGGAACCAGGTAAAGTATGCCACTGGGCACTGGGATATACTTGATCAGTAAGCAACATTCTGAAAACTGAAGAGAATGAGCCTCAATAAATAAATGAAGAAAATTTTAAAACAAAGTCATAATTTTCTTTGGACAGCTTCACCTATTAAGCAACTGACTCACAAATGATATGACTGTTGATTAAAAAGTTTTGAAGTTAAGCTTGTTATTCTGTATCTGAAGGTTCGTTGTGGTTGGAGACCTTTTCATTTTCAAATGCACCTTCATTCAAACTTTTGTACAGTTCTGGCAGCCCTGCACAAATTTTGTAAAAGGCATGCATCATTAAATTTTTACATTTTCTTTAAGGCAAGAGCAGTTGGTTTTTCCACCTCTTTATCAGATGTAAATTTCCTTCCCAGAAAAATTTTTGCCACAAATCACACTATGACAGCATTTCAAAAATCTCTTGCCCTTTTTCTATGAACTCCAGACCAAATTCAATCGCACATCTTTGTCACTTGGTTGAAGAAACATCACTTGCGGCCACCATCGCGAAGTGGAGGTTAAACTGTTGGGCGTGACAATTCAAGGACTAAACAGAAACCAGCCCTACTACTGATATACGATCACAAAGCCTTGACATTAACTTCTCACTATCACACAGCCGAAAGCCTGCACACACACACAAACACACACAACACTCATGTTTTGCACATTCTAATAAACACGTTTTCAAATTTAACAGCACCGATACACCTTAAACCTGCTGTAAAATGTTCATTTCCTTTGAAAAAAGTCTGCGCTCAGATGTTCAGTTACGGGTCAAATGGCATGTTAATGACACACAGGCCCAGCGTATGACTTGAGCTCCTGTGAGGTGAGGAACGATTCTGTGGTCATTGAATGGAAGCCCCCCGTGTACACGGGCCACAGTCCTGTCACCGGCTACTTTGTGGAAAAGTGCAAGAAGGGCTCGGACCAATGGAGCGCTGTAAATGAGACGGCCGTCAGCCACTGTTACCTGAAGGTATGAATTTCCAAAAGATTGTTCTGCGAATATGAAAAATTGCTGGGTGAAGGTGGCTGAACTGCTTAAGCCACCGTTGTGTCATGTCAACCTCCCAGATGCAGATTTATGAACATTCAATTACCACTGTGGTTTTTTTTTTTGACATGCAAGTGCTTCCAGTGCAGAAATGTCTGTGTCTGTGTGTGTGTGTGTGTGTGTGTGTGTGTGTGTGTGTGTGATATTTCTAGGTCTGTCAATTGGAAGAAGGTCAATCCTATGTCTTCAGGGTGCGTGCACAGAATGCACATGGTGTCGGCAAGCCTTCCACCTCCTCAGACTCTGCGTGCATAAAGGCGTTGCCAGGTACTGACAAACAAAACCATGGCGACTGTTTCAGCCGCTTTGCATTGTGGGACACTTTTCAGTACTTAGCACGCAATGAACAAGTGTTTTGTATAATATCTGGAAAACTGTTGAACAAATCAGACACACCAACATTTTTACTGTTGAGATCACCCACTTAACTGTCACAGACAAGGTATTTAGTGAAATAGCACTGAACTTTTGTAAAAAAGCATAAAATATAAACCTACTATGATTTCAGTGACCTTGGCGAACCTTGGAGAGGATATTTACTTATGAATTTCCAGTTTCATTTGGGGCTGATTCAAAATGTTTTGCCTAGTTCTACTTTTCTGCAAAGTGACACCAATCATAGCAGAATGAACAGATTTGTCATTTGACCGGATGCTCCCAACAACAGATAAAGATAATTGTTCTGTTTCTATACAATGACGGCCAAGAAGATCAAAAACCCCGCTGAGCTCTGAAAAAAAGGAAAACTGACTGAATGAGCATAAACTGTTTAGTAACAAAGATTCGGCGTGGATACGCAAGCGGAGCGTGCGAAATGGAAGTCGTTTGTGTTGGAGGGTTGACGCGAAGCGGGAGTGGAATTAGCTCTTAGAGATTTAGAAGCGGCGAAACGCCGCTTGCGTGTGTGGTCGGGGAGCTGCCGAAAGAGAGCCATTTGAGGAGCAGCTGGGAAGAGGAGGCGCCTGTGTTGGAGAAGATAAGGAGCTGTGGGAGGGAAGCAGCTGGAGTAGGAGAAGTTGACTTATCTGGGGATGCCCACCCATGGTGGAAAAGTATAGGGGTTTGGGGAGGGTTGATGGAAGGTCCTGCACGACAGCAGGCAGCCGGCAGGGAGCAGTGGCGAGTCACACAAGGGAGCGTTAAGAAGCATTAGCTGACTTAGACAGATAGTACGACTGAAGTTGAGAAGAAGTGGAGAGGTTGATCCGGTCAGGCTGACGATAAAAATGCTGTGAGCTTTAAACCCTCGCAGAGCTGCGACGAGGGCACTGTCCTCCCCGATTAACTGCGCACAATTTGCCATGTTTTGAACCTTAAGGCACCAAGGAGATTGTGTGCGGCGTGGACAAGGAGACGGGAGACCTCTACATGTTGTTTGAGAGCTGCGAGATGTCGGAGAAGTCAGAGTTCATCTGGAAGAAGTCCTACCAAGAAATCACAGACTTCTCCAAAGGAATAGTTGTCAAAACAGAAGGCAATCAGTGAGCAACACACATTTCATATGCATATCTGCTGTAATGTATGCACAAATATTACATTACCATATGAGAGGTGCATAGAAATTGTGACCTTTTATGCATTGTTTTAGTGCAATGCTCTTTTTTCTTGTAGCTCTAAGCTTATTTTCAAGAATCCTGACATGGAAGACATTGGAACCTTCTCCATTTCTGTTTCTCACACCGACGGTGTTTCTGCAAGCTACCATATTGCCAAAGAAGGTGGGCTTTGTAAAAGTGTCATTTAATGCAATTATAGGCTACATTCCTGAAGCGTTGCTTACTTGCTCCTCATTACCTTGAACTTCTTTTCTTTTATTTTTCCGAAGAAATGGAGAAAATTCTTGCCCAAAGCTATGAAATCAGAAACCCAAGTGAGTGCTCATTCTCCTACTTGTCCAAGTCTTTAAAGATTGCTTTGCAGATATGTGTTTATCTGTCTCTTATTACAATGCAGAGCAGGATATCATTAGAGAATATGATTTTCAAAATTGATCTTTAGTTAACAACTGGCACAAGATACCAGACTGCTTGGCAGAGATTTTTCTTAAAAGGACAGTCCATTTTTCTCCAGGTTGATAGAGTTGAATATTTTTCTGCCCTTGTCAATGTTTCTAAATGTCCCTTTCTTGTGAATGTCTCTAAAGCTGAACTATATGGGTGGATGCCATGGTGTATCACCGCAACATCACGTGCAAGTCATAATGCTTTGATGACCCCAGTATGTCACACACGGGACTGATGAATGTTAGAAATCTCAGCCCAAGGCCTTGCAGGAGGGCTGAACCCTTCGATTGCTTGCATTCCCATTGCTGTTAGGGTGGACTGCCACATTGCTCTAAAAATTTCATTTTACAGTCCTTCGTCTATCCCTCCTCCTCCTTCTCCTCATCAGTCATTCCTCTGAAGTCCGAGCTGGCCTACAAGATTGTAGAGAGGGGGCGCGTGCGCTTCTGGGTGCAGGCCGAGAGCATCTCCTCTGCTGTCACGTATAAGTTCTTCGCCAACAGCAAGGAAGTCGTCAACAGTGAGGTACCATGTAGATCATGCGCCCGTTTTTGTTATCGTCACGATACTTCCCTAGCTTAGAAGTGTAAGCTCTTGTTATTAGTGTTTTTTTTCTTCCCCGTCCTGCTACAGCGGGTTTCCATTGTCTGAGCACTTTGTTATTCTTCATGGCTTTAGATTCAATTTAAAAAAAGTCCAAGTTGCTCATCCCAGTGTTAGGTTATTATTCTAGCTTTTGACTTGTACATTTTCTAGTTACAAATACTCTTATACGAAGTTAGATCCATTAGCATCTTTATTATAAGCCACATATTCACTCTAACAGCTTAACCAGATGCATCAACATAAGACTTACAGCTTTTATAGGACATAACATAATGTATTAATCATATGCAGAGGGATTACTATGTCACGATATAGTCTGTTTACTTTTATGTTTGAAATGTTTTCATGTTTTGGTGTGGGAGAACAATACCTCCGCTGTATGATAGAGAAAGACATGCTTTTCCAAATTTATGTTGAGGAGCCAACGCAAATGAGGAATGCAGGGCAAAGCTCTGTTGTCTGTTTCCCATGCATCTCCAGCAATACAAGATGAGTCACGACGTTTCCACCGGCATCATCGAGATGGTGCTGGATCATTTCACCATGGAGAGCGAGGGCACTTACGCCGTGCAGATTCAGGATGGCAAGGCCAAGAACCAGTCCTCCCTGGTTCTCATCGGAGATGGTGAGAGCCCTTCAGTTGATGGGTCATTATGCAGTCCCCCCTTGGGTGGGCTGGGAGGTGGGGGTGGTCGTGCATGGTGCTCCATGAAGCCCCAATTTGCTTGGCCTTGACGTTGCCTTTTTCTGTGTTTTCAGCTTTTAAGTCAGCTCTGGCGAAGGCTGAGTACCAGAGGCGGGAGTACATCAGAGTGAAAGAAGGTATCAGCATGACAATGCCAAGAAGATATGGTTCCATAGCCAAAATGCTAACACAGCTCAGCAAATAGGTTTCATATGTGTCTATTTAATATTTTTGTGATGCCTTTCCATATCACAAACCGCAGATTTGCCATAGGCTGTGTCAAGATATTTGTCAGTCATACCACAGCTAATAATTTTGACCTTATTGTAAACAGTGTTGAAAATTTAACATATGTTATGTAATATACAACATTTTGTACTTAAATTTAAACAGAAAGTCTTTTTACTGTGTATTCTTTCATAAATTTGACATTATGTTTGATTGCGGCTTTGTCATTTCTGTCACATTGCTATAAGGTTTCATTCTAGTAATATGTTCTGAAAGCACTGTAACATTTGTTTATGTGTAAGTAAATACAGCTGGATTAAACATGACTGATCTGAAACTACTGTCAGTATGATTGTTTACTGCCAGTGCATTGCATGTGACCCAAATGACTGCATTCGTTCCAGGCCCGCACTTCACGCAGTTCCTGTCCGTGCATGTGGGAGACGACTGCTCCGTCACACTTGTCTGCCAGGTAACGGAACGGATTGCCATCAGCGTGGGATTTACCGATGATTCATTCCGTGCTATGGCAGGTGTTATCAATCACACTTGCTTAAATGAAGGGCAAAATTTTAGCACGGCCTACAACCGTCACAGGCGTCATTTGCCACCTCGTTTGAGACAACTCTGCATTCAGCGTTTAACCCGATCCATCCGATGAGTGGTTCTCGCATGTCTTTCTTTCCTCCTGTAGGTAGCTAATCTGAAGAAGGAGTCCGTGTTCCACTGGTACAAGGATGATGAGGAAATCATCCCTGATGTGAAACCTGATTTGACATCTGGAGTGTGCAAGCTTCCTCTTCCTCTGGTAATGTTTGTGTTTCTGATTTTAAAACAAGGCAAACAAAACAGAAGACCTGAGCTTTGCATTTTCAGAAAGAAAGGTTACTGATGTATCTGCAGTCATATAAATTTATGGCTGCGTTGATGCTATTCCGTGCATGTGAAAAAGGTCATGGATATAATACATAGTGTTTTTTTTTTTTTTTTTTTTTTTTTTTTAGTAAACTTCAGAGATATGAAACAATGTTGGTTGTTTTATCATTCATGCTGGCTGCAAAAGTTATGATGATTTGTAGTTCTTCTAATTATGGCTCTCTTGGACCCCACAATGCTTGTAAAAATTTGAGAAAAGGACATGACAGCACACTTGAGTTACATTATTTGTACAACATGGCACTATTTTGGCATGTTCCCTTCAACCGTGTACATGTGTATTAGGTATATTAGGTAAGGAATGAGATATATGCTATGAACTGACAGGTTATGATTTTTTAGGTAATGTATTGATTAGAGCTGCAGCCCAAAGGTCACAGGTTTGATTCCCACCTCCAGCTGTAGTACCTATAAGCACGGTGCTTACCCTAAATTGCTCCAGTAAAATTGCCCAGCTGTATGAATAAGTAAATAATACTGGATAAATAATTGTAAATCGGTTTGGAGAAAAGCATCAAATAAATGAATGAATGAAAATGTAAAAATGTAAATGACAGCTATGACACAAAGACGATGTGAATAGTATGAGGGTTTTGAGTACAATAACAACTGACAACAAAATAAAACAACAACTTAGGGACATTGATAAAAAAAAAAAAGACATTGAAAAACAGAAAGCAGTGTAAAAAGACAACAAAAATTATAGACCAGAATCAAAATACTGAAGATACATGGGTGAAAAGCTATGTTAAGAAAACAGCATAGATTACGAAATGAATGACAAACTGTAAAAATGAAAAGTTTTACAAATGAGTGATCCATTGGAAGTTATAGGTAAATAAATGTGTTAATGTGGAATATCAAGAGTAGTTGGGAATCAGCTGATCAGTGACAGGTAACGTGAAGGTGCTGTTGATCTGCACTGTAGTCCAAACACATTCCCTTCATTTGCGGAACCTCATCAAGTGATGCTTGCACACAATACACAGAGGAAAGAAACACCAGTTCTGTAACAGGTAACAAAGGGGGCGAATAAGGATGCACAGACAGCGTTATTGCAAACATTTATTGGAGCACCAGCACACAGATAGAAGTATCGACACAAACACAAGTAAATAATGCTCTCGGTTCAAGGACCCCTTTTGCTCGAGGACCTACGCCTCAAGCCAGCCTTCCCAGACTGTTTAGCACTCCCCAGGTTTTCTTCCCTCTTTCAGTGGCCAACACACTCACCCCCCTTACATTCCCTGTAAGTTCCCACAGCGGTTGAACACAAATCCATTTTACCCAGAATTCATCTATTTACAGTAAACCCATTGTCCTGTTCAAACTCCCAGTAACGCATATCGCTGCAATACTATGTACAATATGGTTACAGCACTAAGTCTCAATTCATAATTTTTATAAACAGTCAAAATGAAGAATTTGAAGTGAAGGTCTGTTATATGCTAATTGAAATATTCTTACTCAATGAATAATGGCAGTTCTTGGAACAGCTTTATTTTTGCACTGGTAACATTCAGCAATGTTCAGACCCATAGTTCCATGCTGAGAACCGCACTACTGTTTTCTGCTGTTCAAGAATTGTACGAAACCCAAGAAAAAGAGAAAAAAAAAATGTTTTTCTTTTACAGTTCTCAAAGAAACACCAGGGCATTTATAAAGCCACAATCAGTGATGACCGAGGGAAAGATGTGTCCCAGGTTGACATCTCTGGAAAAGGTGCTTTTTGTGTTGCTGGAATACAATCCTTACCAAAGGATTCACCTTGGATATTTAAGTTGTATAGAATATTAACTTTAATTTAGCGGGAGCCAAAATTAATTCATTCTCTTGGTATCTTTTCTGTTGCAGTGTTTGACGGCATCATCAATGACCTTTCCCGCATTGCTGGTATGTTTTTCATTCAAATTTCTTAATTTTAATGGGCATTTTAGAAAACTAAGTGCAGTTTTCTTTTTTTTGTGCCTCTTTATTGATCGAGGAATCTACTTATAGCTCCAGGCTATGAAACTGGAAGCATTAAGACTGGAAATAGGCTATTACAAAACAACATCACACACAATTTAAATGGTTATTAAAGTTTTGCTGAGACATGCCGTTCACAAACAAAATGGTTTAAAAATCTGTACTATGAAAAATTTGCAAATATTAATTTGATGGGCTCTCGCAATAGCCATTGTCACAATGTTTTGGCCAATATAATGTAATTACTGTAGCAGCTATTCAGCTAATCAGATTCTCAAACATGTCCGTACAGTTAAATTGCAGTTACAAAAACGTGAATATGTGTCTCTAGCGTGAGACCAATAAGCTTGGGAAATGCAAGGACAATTCTATGGGTTTATCCACTATTTTCGCAAATGCAGAACCAGAACTCATGTTGGATTAAAAAAAAAAAAAACTGCAAACTTGGGCAGCAGCACAAAAAAGAAATTTCTTCAATATTCATACAAATATACCCCTAGGGATTGTTTTTTGGACACAGATTAAGGCTACTTGCGGACAAAACTACACTGTCAACAGGGATTCCCCACTGAAAATATTTTTTTACTGTAATGCCAGGCTTATGTTTGCCTTTGAATTTGGAAATAAGACCATTATTAATGCTCTATTACATACAGTTGTGTAGAGCATATTCATAGTAACACTACATTGCTTGAGTCCTTCATGCATTGCATATATATTCTTAGTCATTTTTGTCCTTGAATGATAATGAAGAATGAGCAGGTACTTTAAGCGTACTCAGATGGGTTTATTTACAACCAAAAAATATACAGTACGCGGTATACAAGAAAAACAGATCTCTAAAGATTTATTCTGAGTTGTAGCTCTTATTGTGAGGGATTAGACTGTATATTCTTAATTGTTAATATGCTTGGGTGATATTGGGTCAAGCAGGTGTTTTTATTGAACTGAAGTGGGTTCATTTACAACCAGAAAATATGCAGCAAGTGGTATGTATGAAAATCAAATCTCTAAAGGATGATTCTCAGCTGTAACTATTAATGTGGGGGATGCGCAGACCTGCGGTTTACACAAATCCCGGCAGTCCCACATTTATGGAAGGCCATTCCCTCTCTTTTAGGATCGTCGGCAGCGGAGCTGGTAATCCAGTGCACTGCAGAAGGCATCAGACTCCAGTGCAGTATGAAATACTACACAGAGGAGATGAGGATCCATTGGTTCCACAAGTATGTGGATGCGTTGCCTGTCTCCGCTTCTCCCTTCTGCAGAGAAACCAAAAAATTACACCCGTGTTTACGGAGCTGAAATCCACGGAAGAATCTGTCCCAAGGCATGACAGGGCCTACGCGTGTAAACATGATTCGTGATTCTCAAAATTACACCGCTTTGAAAGGATATTGAAAAAAAAAAGCATCGTTCTGAGTGCTA
Organism: Scleropages formosus; assembly: GCF_900964775.1. NCBI lineage: Eukaryota > Metazoa > Chordata > Actinopteri > Osteoglossiformes > Osteoglossidae > Scleropages > Scleropages formosus. Next base: position 6,918,132 of record NC_041809.1, read on the forward strand.
TTCACAGCTGGCTCCTTTTATAGTATAATCTCGTCACTAAAAGCAAGTCTGTTGGACCTGCGGTTTGCTTCATGTTTTGCCATGAGGCTCCTTAGCTATGAAGGAGCATACCTACTTAGAGGAGGAGAAAAAAATTCCCCCAGGGTCCGAGGGTAGTCATTGGCGAAAGCGGCATACTGAATATAATGCAAGCCCATTTCAGGCTAACATGCATAGTTCTCCTAATCCCCGTGTAAATATGCTGAAGAGAGCACGCTCTGGGTCTTTCCTCGAGTGTGCTGTCTGCAGAGGGAGAGAGCAGGTTTCACCGCGCTCGCGCTAACACAGCCCTGTGATTGATGCTTCTTGACACAGCATGTGTTTTCAGTCCCCAGCGAGCAGCCGCTGGTACCGTATTAAGCCAGGGTTCACGCCCAGATTCATTATCATTTTTTGGCCACTTTAATAGAAAGGTGCAAATTAAAAAAGAAAAAAAACACAGGAAGTATTTCGATGCTGCGGTCTTGAAGTTGAGTATATGAAAAAGGGGGAATATACATTTTAATGGTTTTTTTCCTCATATGTTCTCAAGGTTTTTGCTTGGAAATACTTTTTAAAAGCTTTGATTGACATTTTCAAAATGCTGACTGTGCTGAAAATATACTCATCCTTTCTGTTCCTTATAGCGTACTCAGGCAATTCGCTAATTAGACAGGCAATACAGACAACTTTTTTTTTTGGTAGAGTAGATAAAAAATATTGATCATCGCGTAACTGTTGCTTTTATCCGGTGCGACTTACAGCTTTATGAGGCAGGGTATTTTCACTGGGGACTTTCAGGGTGAATACCTTGCTTAAGGATTCCACAGGAGCGGTAATATTGGGGTTTGGCCTGGAAATCTTTAAGTTGAAAGTCCATTTCCTTATCCGCTTTGCTATCTACCTCCCCAGATGAATTCCTGTTTGAATTGAGCCTGCACTGTTTGTCATACTGTCGCAGATTTTTTTAAAATGATTTAATTAGTTAATTAAATAATTAATTAATTTGAAGCCCTGCACATGTGAGGTTTTATAGGACGTTTTGTTTGCACTTTTCTGTCTGGCTCACAGTGGGAACAAACTGTCCGCTTCAGAGAGGCTGAGAGTCGGAGGCACCCCAGAGAAGGCTTGCATGGAGATTGTCGAGCCCACTGAGAAGGACAAGGGCCAGTACACCATTGAGATCATGGATGCAGAGAAGACGTACTCTCGCTCAATTGAGCTCTCTGGACAAGGCAAGCTCATCTCGTGAACCACTCATGTTTTTCTGCAAATAAATAGTAATAAAAATAAAAAAAATAATATGTGTGGCACAGCAAGTAGTGCTGTTGCCTCACATCACCTGGGTGGTGCAAGAGAACGTGGGTTTGTTTCCCCACTCAGTCCCTGTGGACTTTAAATGTTCTCCCCATGTTTGTGTGGGTTTCCTCTGGGTTCTCTGGTTTCCTCCCACAGTCCAGAGATGTGCAGTTCAAGTGGCCGGATGATGCTAATTTGCCTTTAGTATGTGAACGGGTGAGTGAGTGAGTGAGTGTGTGTGTGCGTGTGTGTGTTTGTGTGAGGCTACCCTGTGATGGATTGGCATCCCGTCCAGGTTGTACCTGCTACACTACTTGGAAACAATTTTTTTCCAGTAAAACAGTTGATTAATGAGGCATCATATCTTCTGAAAAATGCAGCGGTTCCCAGCAGCTGTAGGACACAACTCTCCAGTTCGTCCCATACAGGTGTTGGCTTGGTGTAGTCAAACTCTTGGCTAGTATAACCTCAACAATTTGTTAGGTACAGTGCTTTTGGGGCTGGAGATCATTAAATAGAATTCATTCAAATGCAAGAAAAACATATGGGGCACCTAAAGGAAAACTCTGTAAAATTACATTGATGCCAATAACTGTGAAACAAAGGCAGACGTTGCTTTTGAACTCTTTGGTCCTGTCAAAGACATTTACACAGACATCATTAAAAACAAATACACAAAAAAAAACCTGTTATTTCATACGGAGTGATGCCTGCTGTGTAAGAAATTGTGGAACAGAATGGGCACTAATGACCTAGACTAATTTTGGCTATCCTTGAGGTCCTTGAGGACTTGGTTATATGCTGAATTTTGTTTTACTTCCACTTCTAATCGCTTTATTTTAAGTAATTATTTGGACAGAAAGTCACCTGACCTAGTGCTGCTGGTGTAAACCAGGAGCTCATTAAAATGCATTCTGCGCAACCTGCTGGATCTCCTTCAGGATCAAGGATGGCCAGCTATTCTAGAGCCTGTCGATGGTCTTCCAAGGCACAAATGTCCTGGAAAAAGTTTTATTTTTGGATTTCGCTCCAGGAATTTGACCGTGTTCAAAATGAATCACTAGGGATGTACAGTACAGCAGTGATGGACTTACTGACCCCTCCTGCCTTAGTCTAAGGAACATATACCAGACCTTTACAAGCACTTATTTATTGACGTAATCACGCTCGGGTTTGTTTTTATAGTCGGTCACGATGACGCGCACACGGTTTGGAGCTCAACGGACTCAATCATCCGCTGACCTTGCAGAGTTAATGAGGCATAACTGCCAAGCACATATAATCTTGCGTACACAGAGTCACACTGCCACACAGCTCCTTTGAGAGGTGACGGGTTGAGAGAAGCAAGTGTTCAACGCGACACTGTTGCCGTGCCGAATATCCCTCCAGCACAATAATTGAAAGCTGAAAAGGCCAGTTTCTGCACCTGTGTACACTCGAGCGGCAGTTCCCGCTAGATCTTGTGTGCAACATTATGTGGGTATCAAAGGCACCCCCCCGCCATCCTACCCCACCGTCCCTCCCCCCACCAGACACAGAGTCCAGTTAGCCAGCGTTCTGTTTGAGGACAAACATAATCTGCGGCTGGTCGCTGACACCGTCTCATCATTTCTGCCGAACGGCAACACTGATGGTGGCGAAAAAAAAAAAAAAAAACAAAGAAACAACAATCTATTTCGGGCAAAGCTGAAAAGAAAACAATGCTGTTCAAATACCGACAAATGATACCGAGCCATATTCCTGTTTTGAAATAAAAGCAGCAGAAGCAGGCCAGAACTTACGTTCTTTAAAATAGATCCTGTGTAATAATTAAAGCATATTTTTGCAGCCAAATGTATGAAATGGTTTATTCATAATCTGTGTGTCTTTTTCCTTTGCAGCCTACGATAACGCCTATATGGAGTTCCAAAGGCTCAAGTAAGGCAATCATTGCTGTAATCCCTCTCACTTATCGCTCTCACTTCTATCCGTTCGTTGCTGTGGGACCTGGAGTAATTTTTAACAGCTCTGAGAAATAAATAAATAAAAAGTATTTTGTGCTCCTTTAAAAAGTGCGACACAATGCGGAGAGTGTGAGCCGCAGTTAAATGTCTTGTGCTGAATGCTAATGCTAACAATGGCTCTCCTCTCTTGTGTCTTCCAGAGCTGAGGCGTTCGCAGAAAAGAGTGAGTACTTTCAGGCGGCGGCGCTGGCACCTAAGGCTTGGCTTCCGCTCGAGTAATTAGGTTCCAGTATTTAACGGTCTCATGTTTGAATCCTCAGACCGCGGCAAAGTGGTCGGTGGCTTGCCGGATGTTGTTACTATCATGGAGAAGAAGGTGAGGTTCCATTTGCATTTGCTTGTCATGCATGATGTGTTGGCAGTGAACTAAAAATAAACAAATTTGCTAGCCAAGGTAAAAAAAAAAAAAAAATAAAAAAATCAAAATGTGGAAAAGCAAAAAAAAAAAAAGAATTACAGATATGTGTAACACCATATGTGCAAAACTTTTTTTTCTTAAAAATTATAATGATATTTATTTCTCGAGAGCTGCTGGTGCCTCGCAGCTCTTAGGCTCTGGGATCAGATTTGAGTTGAAGCTGGTTGTATATGTTTCCCTTGTGTCTGCATGAGTTTCCTGTGGGTGCTCTGGTTTTCTCCCACCGTCCAACAACATGTACTTCAGGTGACTCTAAATTGGCCTTTTGTGTGTAAGTGAATGAGTGTGTGACTGGCTTCTTTGTTACACCCTGCATTACACCCTATACTTCCAGGATAGGCTCTGTATTACTATGACCCTGCACTCACCAAAAATTTATCGATAATGATAATAATGATAAAAACAAGATCTATGAATTAATTAATTAATTATTTTCATGAAAGATTTTCACTTAAAACAGTTAAACATAGAGTTAGGCCCACCTTTCAGTCTTACATATTGAGATTATATATTATATATTTACATGGGTGGGCTTCTTTGGGTATTTTGAAATCAGTTGCAGTGCCCTATTGTGAAATTTCATCATAACCGTTTTTTTTTTTTTTAAACGATATTGATACTATCTACAAAACTATGAGCAAACCGATGACCGTAACTGTGTCACAACTGCAAGCAGTCCTGGTCCAATAGAGTCCTGGATGTGTTGACATGTCCAGGACCTGTAAAGTTGTCAGGATTATTGTGACTCTCCAGAAATTGCATTGCAAGTGCTCGGTGTCACCGGACCCTTTCCTCCACCGAAGTCTTGATTACTTTGACGGAGTTGATGAACTGCAGAATTGGCCCCTCGGCTGCAGGGCGTCGCACCGGCACCTCTGATGTTCATTTATTTTATATTGGTATAATCTGTCCACCTCCCAAAACCCATTTCTTCTCGGTGGTCGTGGGGCCTCTCTGATGCCTGGCCTTGGAACTGACAGCTTGTAAACCAAACATATTTTCTCCTTGGAAATGCCGGGCTGCTTCGAAATTTGAAAAGCCGGACAGGAAGTAGCCATCTGCCTTTAGAACGGGGCACAGGGTGCATACATGTTTAATGAAAGTCTAGCAGTCAATGTCACCGTGTACCACACTCAGTGTAATTGCTGCAAGAACCCAGTTAACCCTCCCTGCGGGATCACAGCAAAGTGCAAAACAATGTGGACAATGTCATGGCATATTAAAATCCTATACTGGGAGTCATTTGTTACACAAATAACAAAATAATGTGTCATGGCAAATATATTGGCACTCAATTAAACATAAAATATTCCAGTGGACCCACATAGTCTATGTCTTGGCAATAGGGGAGGGCAGAGACTACTGACACAGCCTGGTACCTTGAACCTGGCCTGTTGGAAGAAGAGTCCTACTGTTGTGCCAGTCATTATTTATTCTTTTAGTTGATGGTTTTCATGTATAGAGCTAGGTAATTTTTGCTGGAGCAACTCAAGGTAGCTACATTGATCAAGGGTACTACAGCAGGAGTACCTTTCAGGTCCAAAGGTGGCAGCTCTAACCACTGAGCCACCTGATGCACAATAGCAACTTAAAATGATAGAGTTGTACAATAAGCTGCTTACTATGATTTGCCCATTTAAACAACTGGGTAGTTTTTACAGTTTAAATTCAGGGTAGGTACTTTGATCAAGGACACTACAGCAGGAGTTGGAATTCAAACCTGAGTCCTTTTATTGTAACGTGATTGTTATATTCCCAAGATTAGCAATAAGTGCTCAAACAAGATAAGCCATAAAAGGTTTTTTTTTTTTTTTTTTAAAAAAAAGATAAGCGGTAAAAATAATAAAGATAATATTGGTGTTGTTGATAGTTTAACTTTCCGCTCTCTGTTTGTCCCCGATGAAGACCCTGAGCCTGACCTGCACCGTGTGTGGTGACCCCAAGCCCCAGGTCACATGGTACAGCAATGACAAGGAAGTGGAGCCTGATGACCATTTTGTGGTGGCCCTGGACTCGGGAAGGTTCGCCAGCCTCACCATCAAAGGTGTATCCCTGGAGGACTCGGGCAAGTACACGATGGACGTGCACAACAAGTACGGCGGCGAGGCCGTGGACATCACCGTCAGCGTGTACAAGCACGGTGACAAGGTGCCCGACGTGAAGCCCACCATGTCACCCAAGCGCGTCGTGCTCAACAAGGTCTCAATCCCTATCCCCGCTCCAGCCCCCGCCCCCACCCCAGCCCCGGCTCCTAAAACCCCAGCAGCCGCTGCCAAACCCGCCGGCCGCGGTCCACCCCCCCTGAGAAGGAAGTAAAAAACACATATATGCAATATAAAGCTAAGTGTTGTGGTGTGCCAAGTGTAAGGGAGCAGCACAGCAGCCAAAAACGATTAATTTATTATAACACAAGTCTTACAAAGAAAAAAAGAATTACAGAGACGTAGATGCAGCCATTTTTCACTGACACGGCAGCGGCATTGTCATCTTATTCCCTCAAATATCTCAGCGGGTGTCTTAAAGCAGAGCAAGGCGAGGGTGCCGAGAGCCAAGTTATATTTAGTGCGTCGGAAGCTCGGCTTCGTGAGGCCGATCGGAGCTGCGGAACAGTTTGTCATCGGGGCTTTCCTAAGCAGAGAAGGGACTCTAATGAACTTGGCTCCCCTCTCCCTAGAGGCGCTTTGGTGAAAAATGACCAGCTTTGATGTTCAGTTTATTAAATCTCTGTTTTAAAAGGGCCGCACTTTCAATTAGCTCGGCGAAGCTCTCGGAGTGTTCCCATGCTCCGTTTGAAAGGATAACCCCGGAGCGCTGCACCTCGGCTTGGGGCCTCGCGGTAGCCCATGGCACAACCGCCTCCACCTCCCCCCCCTCCCCCATTACAGCTACCCTCCCCAACACGCGAGTAAATCACGTTATAACCCTTCACAGTGCCATGTTCCTCTTCTTGCTCTGTGTTAATAAAATTAAATGGTAACCACTCAATGTGTGTGGTCCCCGTGGTGTCTGCTGTTGGCCTATGGTGCCCTTTGACCCCCAGAGGTCTTGTGTTTTTCCCAGCAGGGGGATGGGTATGGCTTGCCAAATGTTTTTGCATGTTTTCCGCTCAGTGGTATTGATGTCAAACACACTCGGTTGGCTGCGATCAACGCAAAGCCCAAGCTCTGTTTCTCTCCTTAATCGCTATTGGAAGAAGCTGTTCACCGGCACGTGCTTAACTGCTGTGCGTCTGCCTGGGGACCCAGGGCTTGCCCTGTCCACGTCGGTCGCCATGCCAAAATAACAATCGCGGCACTTGTCATGATCTTAGTAAGCTAATAATAAAGCAACGAAACATACATTAAAGGGGCATCACCATATTTAGCAGCGTTCCTGCTCTTTTTGTCTTCCACAAAATTGGAAGATAAACCGTCTCTCCTGCACGCTGTACTTTCGACAGCGAAAAGAAGTAATCCCGGCCATTCTTACAGTCCCTGCTTTCCATAACAAATTTATCTCAGTAATTACCAGAATTGGAATTACACTGGAATGATAAAACAGAAAACTGATTTTGTTTAGCTTTATGGGGGTGGGGAAAAAAAAGAAAACCGAAAAAGGAAATACAATTTTAATTAAATTGTACATATTTAATCACAGAAAACTGTATGATTGCAAGTCCAAGGTTTCCATGGAAACTCAATAACCTTATATCCTCTTAACCATATCTTGTATTCCATTCTCACTGTGTTTAATTCCATTTTTGTTTATCATAGAGCCTATTCAGAAAGCTGCGCTGTTACAAGGATTCGGTTTCAAAATTGTTGCTTGAAACAGCGGAATAATTCTCATTTGTTTAAAGCCAAAATCTGCATACAATTTGGGGGACTGGTTATTCTTGCCATGTATAGTATCCTGATCTTTTCCACTCTCCTTTTCGTCAACGGGCTTGAATACCAATGAGCGTTTACTATTTTAAGGAGCACCAATTAACAAAAACACCCCTGTTTTTCAGTGAAGGACCCACTCTCATTAAGTTCCTTCTGCAAAGGACTTCCTGCTGGATGCCACACTCATGAGTATTCTGTTCAGGGCACACTCAATAAACCCACATTCACTCAAAATCCAGCATTTAGAGCAGGTCCCCAGGTCCAGGTTGGAGAAAGAGGGTTTTAAGCAATGCTACTCTGCATTTTTATATCCCGCCGTTAGCGGCGAAAGTGGAAAAATTAAGATCTGAAGCAAGTCGTTCAACTGACCACATGGTGACGCTGTTAGTTCACCCAGAGGCCTTCCCGCGCACCGCGGCAGGCCTGGCGGGAGCTACAGTTAAGTCGCTGACTCACACGGCTTACGTTTACACACCATTTGCTGTGGAATGGGGAAACACAAAATTATTATATTTCCTCTATTAAATACTCCTCAAACGGGGAGGGGATGATAGGGAACAAAAGGAGAGGGAACACTACTCCTGTAGCCCTTTTTTTCCCTCCAACTTGAAAGTGTTGCGGATGACGCACGAAGCCCTCCCGTCAAAAGCATTAATTTCATGTCCATAGACACCAGTTTTGATAATAAATAGATCAATACTGAATTGTGTATCACCATGCAAATGACTGCGATACCATTGAAGAGATTTTGATCCTCTACATTCGCTGTAATCATTACTAATATGTCAGCCTAGTATTTAAGGCTCCAGGGCACAGGGTGGGTTGGACTCATATATACATACATACATACATATATATATGTTTTGCTTCTGATACAATTACATTTTTGAGAAAAAAAAAGATGGTTAGGGAATGAAATAAAAATGAATCTGAGATTACTTTGAAGTATGAAATCTGCTGCAACTGTTATCATCTTCATGCGAGCACTTAGCATTTTTGCTCTTTCAGATAAAGTACGAGCTGGTGATAGCCCTTTGAAGATACACTCAATTTTTTTCCCACCACATGGAATAAATGCACAATGCATAAGAAATTGTGGCGTATATTGTAAATACAACAGCAAAGAAAAAAAAAAAAAAAAAACGGAGAGAAAATTCTGTGCATGAGAAAGATAAGTGAGGTAATTTGCCTGCTTTTCCTGCTGTACTACGCTTCGGATGAAATACTGAATGCCAGACTCCTGTCCGCGCTGCGGAGTGTGCACTCGCAAATACGTTCGGTTACAGGCTTTGCACAAAAGGCATAATTTTGTATGAATATTTAGTGGGAATATGCCGTGTCATCACAGATAGAAAATTATTCATTGTCCTGCGTATCTCAAAGGGAGAAGGAAAAAAGCTTTATTCATTTTTCCTCCTCTATTGACTTAGGAGGCACAGTTTAGCAGGCCGACGATGGACACGTCAGCGTATCCTGACAGCCTGTGTAAAAATTGCTGTACCTTGTTTTGGCAGTGGAAGCGGAGTGTAAACCTCCAGTCGTCTCGCTGCGCTTCATACATATTACGGACTATTATGGACTAATGCCCACCGAAAATCAGCGAGCGGATTGATTTTCTGTGCAAAAGCCAGACATTTTCTCACTCTTTTTTTTTTTTTTTTTTTTTTAACAACACATATCCTACACATATCCTCTCGCTCTTCCCAGGGAAGTATTTTGGCCTGCGATGATGTCTTGTGCAGACACTGCATTTCGTTCGTTCGTTTCGCTTTAGGCAACACGAAACCAGGTGGGTCAGTGCACCATTACTGTGCCTCTTGCAGGGATGAGGGCTAGGCGGTAAAGGCTGGGTGGCGAGGGTGGGGCGGCAAGGCCAGGGTGGGCGGTCTCCCAGATCCAACGAAACGGCAGGGAATGGAAGTATGGGAGCTCCGAGAAAGCCAGGCCGGGAATCCGTGCCAGGATGTGGAAGTTCGCAACCTTGACTCTGCAACGAGGGCTGCAGGATCTTTCCGATACGCTCAGTGAGGTCTCGCTCTACCCTTCCGTCTGAATGACAAGCAGAAGTAAAAGATGAATTGGGGGAAACTCAAGACTTCACACTATGCCAAGAAACACATCAGCGTTATTTGTTAGTAACAAGTTTATTGTGTCCTTCTTCCTGTGAAGAATCCACATTACCTCACAGCGTAATGCGATTTAATGCACCATTTTTAGTATTACTCTTCCCTTATTTGGCTTTTTTTTGGATATTTGCTTTTAAAGTTTTGCTCAAAGAACTTAAGACAAAGATGGCATTTTGCACAAAAATCACATGCAGGATTACCCAGCCGTCTTGTCTAGTGCAGGGTTGTGGTGGTCTGGAGCCTGTTTCAAAATCCATTTCAAAAGATATCCCTACTTGCAATGAAAGGGAAACCTGTGCACGTTCTTTGGAATTAATGAATCGATCTCATGTTGACTCTCAGAAACCACATACATTTATCCACTTTTCTGATTCTTTTCCCCAAAGTGACTTATGATGTTAAGCTAATAACAATTATTCACCCGTTTACACAGCTGGGTGATTTCACTGGAGCAATTCAGGGTAAGGACCTTGCTCAAAGGTATTACAGCTGGAGGTGGGATTCAACCCTGTGTACCACCGGATCCAAAGGCAGCAGTTCTAACCGCTGCAATACCAGCTGCCCCAGAACACTTATCCAAGCACAAAAAGTATTTAAATATAATATACATTTGAGAACCTCCAAAACGTCCTGTCCTACTCATGTGTCCATAGTGTTTAAAAGGGTGTATCCATTGTTTAGACATTACAATTATTTATTTAGCAGATGCTTTTGTCCAAAGCGACGTCCAATGAACTCTTTGTAGTGTTATCAGCCCTCACACCTTCTTCACCAAGGTGACTTACACTGCTAGATCCACTACTTACAATGCGTCACTCATCCATACATCAGTGTAACACACTTTCTCTGTCACTCACACTGTGGGAGTGTGTTATTGTAATTGTGCATGTTCATCGGGGTGCTGGTCGTCCTTTTCCACAGCTGTTTCCTCAGCTCTTCCAGACACTACTCTCTTCGCAAGAGAATCGTGTCTTCTCATAACATGTTGAAAGTATATGGAATTTATATAGCTAATCTTTAACAGCTTTTTTTCCTCAATATCCAGATTAATCAAGATATTGCCTTTAAAATCTGTGCAGTCTACCTGCACTTCGAAAAACCTCACCGTCTGATTTATTCATGACACGCTCCCACTGCCATTAAATATTATAGAAAATATAACTGTGGACTTAGAATTGATAAAGGGTCAGAAGAACGCCTGCCTTGTGCAGCTTGATAAAAGAAGTCCAGATATGGTGGAGTTAATGTACCGTCTGGGAACAATAGTGGATGTTTTGGGCTGCTTCAAGGCATGGCCCAGAAGCTGTGAAGCTAGAATGTCATATTAAATTAAAACAGGCAAAAACAAACCAATGGGCTGCACTGTAAATGCACAGATCTTTGCGCTAATTGACTTACAGAGTGTAAAAGTCACTTACATGTTTATTGATTGATGACTGTAGGCACAGTGCCACTGCTCTGTTATAAATATATAATCATTTCTATCAAAATAAATACATTAATTATTGCATTATTGCAGCATTAATTGAACTTTGAAGGGTAGTCAAATTGGCCCATTATATTGGACAATTTTTAACTGGCTTATGCTACTGAGTTTGGTTAAATGGGAAGTCCTGTATTTTCAGTGGACCAAAAACGCCCTTGTTGGAGGAATGATTTTAATACACGTACAAAACATGTATTGCTAAGATAATTTTTTTCCCCTCTAACAGTTAAGTGACCTATAAAGAGGCCATAAATATATTTTTTCTTATGCCTCACCTGGGATGTAATTGTTGACAAGCTGTTACATATTTACCCCTTATTTCAATCAATTTTCAGTGGGAACATGAAAAAAGCAGCCATAACATGGTTTTACCGTGCAGCTGTTCTTAGATGTGGATGATGGCCTGGTGGAGGGGGGTGGGGGGGGGTTCCCATTGTATGTAAACCACAGGAGAGCTCCGCTTGTTGGACAAGGTTGTTGAGCGCCCCCCACTGTGAACAAGGGTACCTGCGGCTGCAACGTGTGGTTGCGATTAGTGAACCTTGACGCCGGCTGGGCAATAGAAAACCCCATGCAGCGGCTGTCATCCTTATTCGAGCCGACTCCCTGTTCACATCACTAGATGTGTGTTTCTATGGCGATAATGCTTTAGGTGATTGATTACAAATGGAACCCAAGACTTGAGTCGGATGCAGCAATTAGGGAACAGACCGAGAGAGCAGGACATGAACATGACTGACAGTAGAAGTTTCTGTCCCTTGACAGGAGTAGATGATATCGAAGTCGTCTCATTCAATCAGAATAACGGAAATGATCATCATATACATTTTAAAATACAGCAGTCCATCCTCCTCCGACCTCTGCAAGATCTTGGATGCAATAGCGCTGAAGTACATCTCTGACGTAGCTGAAAAACATGGACCTGATCCTCAGCTGTGAGCTCAGCCACATGGGGCCACTTAACACTATTGCACACAGAGTCTAACAATTTTGGGAGAAATAATGGGACCGATTCTGGAAGTCTTCCGCAAATATACAAAAAGCGATTCAGGCGGTGTGAAAAAAGCTCCTTGTGTGGAACTTAAACCAGTTCTGTCACTCTTCACTTCGCTGCAAGGGTCGGGCAGGCGAGACCTGCTCGGCAAACCCGGCATTTCTGCATTTGCCAAAAAGCTCAGAAGTTGAGGTTTGCAAAGCTTTCTGTGAAGACCCGCAACCCTTCCAGCGTTGGTCCATGGGTTGGGCCCATATTCACTCAGTGACGCCCTCACAGGTTACCCTTTTCCTGGAGCATGTACAGCGCATCGGTGCATTTGCTGGAGACATCATGTCTTTTACTGCACTGGTCACATCGCATTCGGGGCAATTTAAGGGACGCACACGGAAGAGCGGGAGCCTTGCGCCTTCTTCCCTAATGCTGGGCTGCGCTCGGGCCCGATGTCGCTGGAAACGTGCCAGGCGACAAGCTGCTGCAAGATGGTCCTGCCTCTCGTCAGGGGGAAAGCGAGCTCAGACCAGTGTTTCGAGCTGAAGGTTTATGTGTTTTTTCATGATTGGATGAAGATGAATTCCCAAAATACCGCATATGCAAATTGCCATATGCTAATGGGAGGTAATAGATGTAATACGCGAAACACAAAGCTAAGACATCTGTGTTAAAAGCGGGCCTGTTATCCTGGGGTTCTTTGCGCTTCTCGTGACTTCCCTCAGAAAGAAGAGCGGCTCTCTCTCGGATTCCTGGCCGCATCAAGTAAAGTACGACAGTGAAACAAAAACGAGCATCACAGTGGTCGTGCTTATGCGAAAATGTGAATGGGCTTCAACAATTTGTCGACTGCATATCTAACTGAACGTCCTGAACCAGTAAAATAAGGGACTTGAATAAATCGTATGAGAACCTACTTACACAGCAAGCACTGCGGAAACTACCCCAGATTTTCATTAATTTCTTTCATTCACAGATACGTTTTCAGACCACGTGTAGGACCTACCTACAAGTGCAGGGTCACGGTGTTTTAGGTCCGAAACACAAGAGTGAAAAGACTCCAATTTTCTGCAAACTCACAGACTGCTGTGACAATGCACAACACACATTTACATACTTCATGCTTCGCTAAGAACAGTTCCGAAGTACAATACTAAGCATATTTCTGTAAATAACTCCACGCTGTGAGCGGCTTCGCCGCATAACACAGTGCATAAATTTATTATTATACGAGTTTAAGAAAAGCTGAAGTCTACTCAACATTAATTAGAATTACTGCACAACCCAATCTGTGTTTAGACCTTTAATATTTTTTAATTATTGTTTCCTTTTAGACCCTTGGCATAATTTAAATTATTATTTCAACTTCAATGAGCCCTTTCATTCTCTTGAGCGCTGCTAAGTTTTTGTAGCTATTTTGCTTATCTAATATTTATTTAATTTTGTCTTGGGGGAATTCCACAGCATGATTTATATAAAGGAAAATAAAATGCCTGTTATTTTTATTTATTTTTTTTTTTTGTTGCATTTTCTCTGTATTTCTAAGCCTCCCAAACACATTATTACTCCTAATTGCATGTGCATCTTGTAATTATCTGTACACAGATCTAAGTAGCATTTTTTGCAGCCTGGTGCCCATAAACAATATTAGAGGAAATCAACTGACTAATGAAAAAGAAATATCAAAAGTGCCTAATAAGAAATGTTGGCTGCTTACCAGACCGTGTTGATGGGTAAAAATAAATAAATAAATTTAAATTAGCATTAAATAACATCAGTTGTTTCTAAAATTAGATATGTGATGCTGGTAGGTGATAGGTGATCTGACCTTCAGGCTGTCTGTTAATCCCATCTATTCCGGGACAGAGCAGGTTAAAGAAATGTGAACGTTGTCGCTTTCATTCCAAACGACAAATTTCGGGCTTTTCAAGGTGAATTCGGGACGGCCGGAGGCTCAGAGAGACCTGACATTAAGAGTCCTTATGGTAACCCGCCACATCGATGAGCAGGAAATCTCATAAAAGAATACTACTGAGATGTAATGTCTTAAAACTCCATGGCCACATCGAGTATCCCAAGGAAATACTCAAGTTTTACCTCATTAAGACATGCCTTGCATCCCATAATTAATTGGCCATATGGTCATGGCAGTAAGTATCTCTCCCCCGTGGTGGGAAACATTTTATTTGAAAAATACATGTTTCTCCATGTGGTCCCATTGCTTTTCTTTCCTGCACAAGTGACAACATTCCTCCTACTGAGTAACACACATTGAACCCAATGAAGATTTTATAAGGGTGCTGTTTGTGCATGAATTTCAATTATAAAAATTCACTAACACGGCAATATAATATAATAATTGAATATAATTTTGAAACACAAGCCATTAACGTTCACATGCTGAGTTGACATTTGTTCACATCCTGCCACAGGCTGGATGAAAGGCGCTCTTTTATCGACACATGCAACATCGTTTATGCTTATTGGTGTTAAAATTGGATGGGTGCTTCGGATACACAGATTTAACCTCAGGATAAGTTCTGGGTTAGCCAGTTACAGAGTCTACTAACTTGAAGTTATGGTCCTGAAGTACAGAAGAAAAAAGAGACGTTTCAGCTTGTTCCTGATGTCAACAATTCGAACTTTACAATTAAATTTTTCCTGCTTTACACTTTTCAGCTTTGTACATAAACTTGTAGCTGACCTCCTTTGAATTGAGTTTGTCAGTCATATTGTGCTACTTTTCCCTTTATTAGCAGGATTCTGAATGTTAACACTTTTATTCGTGAACTTTATTTTTTACTTATGTTGCACACTTAACTGTGAAGTTTTAATATTCATATTTAAAATATTAAAAACTGGAGATGATTGGCTCCTGAAGAGAAGTTAAAATCAATAAATTGTTAATACATTACATTAAGTTATCCTAGACTGCAGAGTTTACTCATAGTCTTCAGCACAGCAGCTATAGAACTACTGGAAATATAGTTTGACTTATTTTTTAATTTCAAGCCAGAATTACCAGTCCACTCCTTTTAGTCTAAGTTCTGTGTATTTATACATACTTAATGGTTTTGTGAGTTGTGGTATTTACATAATCAATCTCTTCTCTCTGAGGGAACATTCTATGTACAAAACTTTTTAAATAAAAATTGGGCCTTAGGAACTCTGGGGGTGATGGGGGCATCTTGCATAACCCAAACCAGTCTCCAGCATCTGTCCTGAACGGTAACCCTGCCTATTTTGCACCTGTAGAGATTTTTGCATTCATAGAGCTCATTATCTACACTCCTTCTAAGTTCAAATGTCTCTACATCTTTATCTTCAGCACATCATCTGCATACAAAAAAATTGCTCCCTATTCCTCTTAATTTCCATTCGGCTTTTTTTCCATCCTTAGTGCAGAGTTGACCATTATTTTGCATCCTCAACCATGTAAGTTTTTGTGAAGATCTCAAGGAGAAAGGCAGACAAAGTGACACTCTCTGTGTTTTTGCTTCTGTGCAAGGGATCTTTGAATTGTGGAATAAAATTAAACTCCAATTTGATGTTAGTTGCTGGCTCCCTGTCACTGAGGTGCCGTAAATCTAAGGCCGGCTTACCATGGCACCAAGGGGTGTACAAGGAGCTGGTCTCTATCTCTCAGAGGAGCGTTTCAAAGGCCCAGTTACTCTTAAGGGGTGTGTTGCCCAGAGCGGCATGGAGAGCTGCTTTGGGAAGGAGCTTTGGAGCACCAGCCGAGCGTTCCCCAGGGCTTCCCCTGCAGAGGATCCAGGGAGGGCAAATAGCAAGCTGCTGTGATGGCTCTTAACCACGGGGGCCCATCAATACGCCGTGAGAGCTAACACTCTGGAGCTTGGGTTTCATAGGGTTTCCGCCTTGATCGGTTTGCAGTTCTTAGGGAACAAATCCAAGGATGGGTGCACAGCACAAGAAGAGAAACAAACAGTCTGCCAGAGGTCCTACTGGAATGACTTCACCGGGATGCTTTGGGAATCTGGGCCCAATGCGTATTAAAAATGAAAAATATCCACTGAATAAAGAAAACGATGGAGAGAGGGGGTACAAAAAAGCATCGTGCTACAAGAACAGCGCCGTGTGAGTGACAGCGCTGATGGGGGGGGGGTCGCAGCTTGTGCTGCGAGATACCGGGCAGGCTGTTATTCCTTGTTGTCGTGACCCTTCTCGCTGTCGGTGGTGACGATGGTGCAAGGGAGGGAGGTGGAGGTGGGGGCTTGGTCATCAGCCAGAAGG
The DNA here is from genome assembly GCF_900964775.1 of Scleropages formosus. Taxonomy (NCBI): domain Eukaryota; kingdom Metazoa; phylum Chordata; class Actinopteri; order Osteoglossiformes; family Osteoglossidae; genus Scleropages; species Scleropages formosus. The sequence goes on from NC_041809.1 coordinate 6,934,587, forward strand.
AAAGCTGCGGTAAGCCAATTAATTTGAGTCGAACCTCCACAAACCCCCGTTGCTGTGTTTGTGGGGTCATTGTCACTGCGAGGATCAACTCAACCATGAAGTGGATCAGCTTAAGCAGGCCCTTAGGGGGCGCTCCACATCGGACACCTACCAATGCGAGACTGACGCTGAAGAAAACAGGAATGTGAGGTGGCCAAAACACGAGAGCAAAGCCTTTTGAAATTTTTTCTTACTAAACAAAGATGGAAGATGTCATGTCTTGTTACCATCTGGACCTGCTTGTCTATAAGAGTGATGTTATTTCCTGTTATTTGATCTCAGAGTTGTACATGTCATTGTTTGCACATTATACGGTCCGCTGATGAAGGCATCCCACCGAAACGCATCCGTCAGGTTGCAAAAAGCATTTCAGTAAGCTCCTGTATGCTCTCCCGTCTTCGCTTTAGCTTCATATGCAGTACATCAGGGGGTTCTGAGCACCCGAGCCCTTAATTGAATTCTTGCACTAAATTTTTTCATTTTTTTCTTGAGCAACAATGTGATTTTTTTTCACATTGTGTTCACTTAAGAGGCGCTCTGGAATGAAGAGAGTACCCATTGTGTTATGATGCATTCAATTTAGCACAACAATGTACGTCAACAAAACAACTGAAAATAACAGCACTCAGATGGGTGTCTATGTATTCTTCAAATAACCTTCCTCGAGTCTGTAAAATAAGTCTGAGACAAGATGAAAGATATGACTAAAAGGCATGTATCCAGCTTCAAGAGGTGCCAACCTTGATAAACCAAGGGTTCAATGAGTATAAAACAAAACCGTTCAGTGTCCCATAGATATTTATATCTTCCTTTTTCCCTCTGTGTATCTGTTTCTTATTTTCCTTATTTTTTTTTTTTTTTATATTTGTGTCATGTTGACTACTTGTGTGTGCTAATGAACATGCACCAGGGTTACAGGAGGAAGCGTAGGCATCATTACAGCCAACCTCTTGCTAAACCTCCCCATCCTGGCAATGTGCTTTTGATGGATCTGTTCCAAGAGTGTGTATGGTGGGCACAGGCATGACAGTCATTTGTTATGTTCGGGGTCATGCCTTTCTGACAAGGGCTCCATGAGTTCATGTGAGTGTGAGACCAACAGCCGCAAAAATGTCTATATTTCCTTACCCTTTGTGACTCCTTCCAAGTGAGATGGTCCTGAAACATTGGGCATGTTTTAGTCATGAACAGAAATGACCAACATAAATAACTTAGACAGGTCTCAAGTTCAGTGTAAAAAGACCAAAATTAAAGTATAATGCTGAATAAGTCAAATCGCATTTTAGGAAACAAAATATGATTTCTGAGGTTGAAAACATTACAGTAGTAATGCAATGTACAAATTCCAATTTAAAGCAGCTTTCACTTATTCTAATGAAATGGATACTTGAAACTCTTTAGACTGAATTTGTGCTTTTTTTTTATACTGAATATGCAGAGCTGCAATGGACTGTTGTTCTATCCAGGGTGTACCCCCCAGTCTTGCATCCAGTGATTCCAGGATAGGCTTCTGGCTACTGCGACCCCGATCAGGACAATCGATTAGTGAAAATGAACAACTGAAAGAACGAATATGTGAAACCATGCAATGCTTGCAGTGAACGAAAAACCTTGAGAAAGTTACACAATACCCAGCATAGTTTAGTGGAACTTATGATTTGGTATCTTATTAATCCAGGACAAAATAAAAACAGGCATCCTTCTGAAACCTATCGCTGCCTGCTATCGCCTAGGGACCCCATTAATTACTTCTTTCGGCATTTTCTTTTATTATATGTTTAATTTCTCCAGGTAATTCTCATTTTATTTTTCATGATACAAACGAACAATGGTAAGGGAAAAAATTAAATTAGAGCAAAACTCACATTTGCATTAAATCATAATTGAGTTTTAAATAGCCCCGCAAACAAGCATTTTTGACTCAGGGATGGATGCAAGAGGTCACTGTCTAACTTGATTTGAAAACAAAGCAATTCTGAAGTGAAAGATCTCGACATATTCTACCACTTTTAAATGATGGCATGGACAATAAGAGCCTGATTTGCAATGTGAATCCTCAGCTTTAAAAGGCACCCAGTTACACAATTACAGGGCCTTCGGAGCATGCCTAAAGTTTTAAACTTTCGCACTTAATTATTGTATCATAAGCCTGCGCTCATCTCCATAGAGGAGCTGAATAATGAGATCTCTTGTGAACGGTACTGAAGCGTCAGCGTCGCCAGTTCTATCCGGCATGGGAGAGCAAACTAGCGTTTTTGTTCCTCGTTCTGCAAGAGGGGAATTTTGTTGGCAAGTGACGCCGTTTTCATGCGGAGCCTCTCGTGCTCCTATCCGGCGCGTCACTCTTCTTCTAACCCCCCCCCCTTCGCTCGTGAAGGATTAAAAAATGTAGGTCGTCTCAATCGAAAGGGGGAGATTTTCAGAGACAAACAGTGAGCGGCGAAGGCAGAACAACCGGTGATTAAATCAACTGCGCAAGTTGTCCTACTTTAAAAACACCCCAAAACAAAGACTCTTTTTTCCCCGCAAGCCCCCCTTTTTGTACCTGTTATGTAACGTGTAGTGATGTGCAAAACAAAACGAAAGTGCCACTCGAAACAGGCAGAGCAATGCAGACGCCTGAACACCTCTCGCGTCGGGTTGCTCGAGCGATGCAGCAGTGCAGATCAGTGCACTTCATTGTGAGTGAGGTGGCATCAGCTCCAAACTTTTGTTTTTGCTTTGGTGAGATGCTATTTAGCAAAACTGGCACTGCAGAGTTGTAGAATCTGCCAGTATCTCACAACTCACTCTGTGAAGGTCCTGGTCCAGGCAACGGTGGTTTTTCTCCTGGATTTTTGCAAATCCCTCCTATCCAGTCTTCTGGCCTCTACATCAACCTCTCTAGCTGATCCAGATTGCTGCTAGTTGCGTTGTTTGACCAGCCAAAGTGTTCCTGTGTGTCTCCACTCCTCACCCCTCTCTACTGGCTTCCTCTGGCTTCCCATATCAGGTGCAAGACTCTGGTCTACAAGACTGTCAATGGATCTGTTCCCTGATCCTTCAAGACCTGATCACTACTTACAGTATACCGCAGCAAGATTGTTGTACTCCTCCTCTTCTGTCAACCTAGTATGCCCACTCACCAGAGGCCCAAAAGTGAAAGACTGTAGGTTCTCGGTTTTGACTCCAATGTGATGGAGAGAACTTCCACTGTCTCTCAGAACTACTGAATCCCTCCCAGAGTTCAAAAAGGGTTTCAAAACACATCTCTTTCAAACCCATTTCTTTGAGTGATGATTGCAAGAATGGGTGACATTAGACAAACTGTGCTTTGACACCTGTCTGTGTTTAAAGCTGTTGTCCTGTAGTGAAATGGACTTCTGTATAGACTGAATTGTACAGTGATTTGAGGAAAAACGTGAATAAATGAAGACTGATGAATGAATGCAACATACACACAGACACACACACACATTTTCTGAACCACTTGTCCCATATGGGGTCACGGGGAACTGGAGCCTACCCTGCAACACAGGGCGTAAGGCCGGAGGGGGAGGGGACACACCCAGGACGGGACGCCAGTCCGTCACAGGGCACCCCAAGCGGGACTCGAACCCCAGACCCACCGGAGAGCAGGACCCAGTCCAACCCACTGCACCACCACGCCCCCTGCTGAATGCAATATAAATTATTTTAATGGCACTGCATTGGTTGTTTTTGTCTCCATTGTCTTCCTCTGGTTGCCTGTATCAAAGTCAAGACTGTGGTTATGACCTACGAGACCAATGGTGGATCTGCTCCATGATATCTAGAAGACTTGCTTCGCCTCTAACCACGCTTCCTTACTCCCCAACCTCTGACAGCTTGGTGGTCCCATCCACAAGAGATCCAAATTCAACAGCCCAAAGGGTGCCAGTTCTGGAGCCAGCGTGATGAAATGACATCTCACTCAGAACTGCTGAATCCCTCTCAAAACTCAAAAAACAGCCTCAGAACACATCACTCTGGAACCACTTACCCACCGGCCTCCCATCCATAAAATCTGAGAAAAAAATTCCTCCCTATTAATTCTGTATACAACCACTTGTCATGTAATGTGTAATGTACACTGGCAATAATGTTGGTATCAAACGAACTGACTGTACTTTGTGAACTGTGTTGGCATCTTTATCTCTCCATCTGTTAATGAAATGCAGTTTTGTTTACTTTGAGTTATATGTCACTTTGTAGAAATACATCTGTTAAATGAATAAATATTATTGTAAATTAACTACTAAAAAATTAAATGAATCTGGAAAGAACTAGATAAACTCTCCTTGTGTATATTTACCGTGTAGTGTTCAGCTTCTTCTAGGGATACACAGGTCTGCTTGCCGGCTGAACCACAAGGCTTGCATTTCACTAAGAGGCATCTGGAAGGTTCTTCCAGTCCAAACTCTGAGCAATAAAAGCACATTCAAATTTAAAGCCCTTAGCCCACCTTCCACCTCTCGTACACCCACAAAAGTCATTAATGTGCACAGTTCTTATAGTATACCTCTTTTAAACGCATGTGCTTTCAATGATTTCACGCAAAAGCTTCAACTGCAGCAAAGGAAAGGAACCACCAAGACTGCAAATTTTGTGTTTAAGGGACTTGAAGATATTGAAGTGCTCATTCTTAACTTTTCAGCTCTTGCCTTTGTCCAATTTAAATTACGGAGGATTACAAAAATTTCAGCAATTTACCTATTGATACAACAGGGTATTTTTTACAGTAACAATTAAAGGTAAACAATTTAATTAAGGGTACTTCTGCTAGAGTAGAATTTGAACCAACCTCCTTCAGATTACAACCTGACAGCCCTCTGCAATATCACCTGTGCCCATTTTGTATAGGAAACTGTCAGACATAGCAAGTGACATAAAGCAATAGGCTATTCAGTAGAAAATAAGACTTCTGTACCTTTATCATAGAGCCTGACCTTAAAAGGGAGGCACCACAAGTATTGGAAGAGCTTTGTTTGGTTTGTTCAAGCACAGAGGTTACACCATGGCAGATATAAATCACAGCTTATATGAAAATTTTTAATGTGGCACACAGGGGAAAAAAAAATAGCCTTGGATTGCCAGCGTCTATTCACAGCTTATATTGCTTATGGCAGGCAAGGGCTGCGCAAGCAGATAAAGCAGCTTTAAAGTTTATTAAGTTACCTATTTATGGGGAATAAAATCTGGCTCTGCAGTAACTGCATAGCCTCTCGCTCCTGTTTCTCTTGCTGCAGCCGAGATGGGAAATTACCCCCAAACTAGGCCATAGCAAATTATAACAAGGAAAATTAGGACAACAAATGAGGAGGAAGAAAGAACTAAAGAACTAATAAGAATTTACTTTGAAATAGGAAAAAAAGAACGTACAGTCCGTCCAGGGATTTCTGCAAAGGTAAAGCTGCAGTTCCTCTTTTATCTCAAAGAACACTGACTCAGGATTTCTCTCCTGTTCAGAGGGAAGAAGTAAACCTTTTTTTATTCGCTTACATACTGTTTGCGAGAATTCAATTCAAGGTTGATTTTGTTTGTATCTACATGAATTTCCAAACAATAAATTAAAAATAAACACGCTATAAAGAAACTTCATACAACTGTAGATCCTTTACAGTGAGATGAAGTGCCATAAACTTTAATAATGTAATTCATGTGTATTTAATAAGCTACGCGCCACTTTATGGTGAGATGAAGAGTAAATGGTGCTCTGTTCCCAATTTTTTGTCAGCTTGAAACCAGTGCCTTGTGTAGTACTTGCTCTACTGCTGGCTTTTGTGTTCTCTTGCTTTGCCTGGCCTTCTGGCTGTGGCGAAGTGACACCTTTCTAGGGGAACAGTCCCGACTGGCCCTGGGTGCAGAAAAGAGTGTCACCGTTGGGAACAGGTATCGATCGCCCAGCCAACCCCAACTGGCAATAAATCCAAAAGATAAACAGACAATGGCTTTTCAGAAGGACAGGCAGGTGCTTTGTGCCACCACGTCTGTATCCAAGGCCCTTCCTTCTCCCAAAGGCCTTCAGACTGACTGACCACATGCCTGTCACTTTTTACTTCTGGCTCTCTTGAGGCTGCTGTTGGTTTGGGAGAGAAGAGCAGGCAGGCCATCATGTACCACTAGGTACCATCATGTGGCACAGGGACAGCTGGTAGCGTAGTGATTAGAACTGCTGCCTTTGGACCCAAAAGTTGGAGGTTTGAATCTCATTGCTGGCTGTAGTACCCTTGAGTAAGGTACTTACCCTCAGTTGCTCCAGGAGAATTACCTAGTGGTATAAATGGGTAAATAATTGTAAATAAATTAACATTGTAAGGTGCTTCGGAGAAAAGCATCAGCTAAATGAATAAATGTAAATGTGTGTCCACATTGAGCTCTTTTGCATCCCAGAGGCCTTCAGACTCATTGACTGCATGGTGCGCAGCAAGGTCTCTATTAGGACTTATATATCAGTGCATCCATAACAACTTGTCTAACGCAGCAATGGGGTGATCCAGAGCCTATCAAGGAAGGGTGTGAGTCAGGGTAAACTCTAGATGGGATGCCAGTGTATCAAAGGGCATTTGCTCATACATACATGCACTACAGGGACTTTTAGTGTCATCAGTTCACCTGAAACATGTCTTTGGACTGTGGTCCAAAGCACCTGGAGAAAAACCGATGAAAGCACAAGGACAATACTGAAACTCCACACCCACTGATCTGTTTTTGAATCAGCAGCCAAATCCACAGCCTTGCATCTGTGAGGTACCAGAGCTTCCTGCTGTGCCACCATGCTGCCTTTAAGCAACAATTGCTATTATAAACAATTTTAAACATTTAAATTGTTATAATAAACGATTCTCAATGCTGAAAAAGTCTCAGTACAAGTCTCAGTGGCAGACGTTTGGTTTAATGTGACTTGCTGACAAATACTTTCATTGTTTGGCTGGAAATTAAATAAAGTATGTACAAAAGATGGGTTGACATCCTGTCCAGTGTGTACCCCACCCCAGCCTTGCACCCAGAGCTTCCAGGATAGGCTTCAGCTCACCACGTCCCTGCTTAGGACAAAGTGGTTAGAGAAATTGGATCGATGTAGAGAATAAAATAAATACCTGCTTAAAACCACCTTCAGCAGAGTCCAGGTGCCATACAAGTGCTGTTGATCCATGACTGTCAGTGTCTGGTGTCCTGCACAACTCCAGTTCCTCACTGCTAATGGTGGACAAAACCTTCTTTTGCTTGACGTGCAAGGAGGATGCAATTTTATTCACTTCAGGAAAATGAAAATGATTTTTTTAAGAAAAAGAAAATCACTAAATAAACCGAAGAAGTAAATATGTTGTCTGTAATTACGGTTCTGGTCTGTCTCACAGTAGGTTCACCGCCACATTGAGACGCAAATTTGCACATGGTGGGAAATGATACACGAGATCAACAGTGTGTTCTCTCACTCTGACACAAATTGCCCTTGTGGAATTATTGCATGTGTGAAGTAAGAGGAAAACTTGTCAGAAGCTTTATGGAGCGTTAAAAATTCATCCCGTGGTGGTCCGAGAACCTTTGGCTGCCTATTAATCATGCTGGTTAATCCCCCTGCTCCGTCCAACAGCGAGGAGCCTCTCATAGTGTCGATGATAGTGATGAAAACCCTGAATGTCACTGAGGCCGAGTGGCTGCTTCGAACGTCCGAACACCATGCCAAGGGTGGCGCACCTTGTAGTTAGACAAGAACTCCCACTCAGCACAATAAAGGTCAGAGGTAGCCGATCCAGTCAGGTAATAAAAAAAGAATCACCACTGATGCTATGAGTCTTATTTGAACCACAAAATTTTTAGAAGGAGAATAATGAAGCCCATTTATATCTCTTATGCGACATCTATAGAAGTGGGTAGCAGCTGCAGATCTATGTCATCTGTTCAGTATAAATTGCAATTTGAGAACATTTTTGAGGTAATCAATTTACACATTATTCCAGCATATTGTATTTCACAGTAACTTAGCAACAAGAGGACCGAGGGGTAAAAATAGTAAATTTAGCTGGTGAACAATATAGCATTAATTTATGGATTTCAACGGCATGTCGTACCTTTAAGATTCACATGATCCTTTCATGTGATTCACTGACCTATTTTGCCGAAGCTCCACAGAGTGTCAGAAACACTCAGGTGAAATATGTACATGAAGTGCATTCTAACATGAATTCCTCTGAACAAAACAGTTTTACGGGGCTTTTCATTTTTATGTAAATGACAGAACTGTGTCACTTCTCCGATGGCTAAACCTAGAGCGGTTCGTCTGTCATTTTTGATCAGCGCCACTGCTCTCCCACAATGCAATTTCACTGGAAACACGGGTGGGGGGGAGGAGAAGATATGCTTTTTGTCAATAGCTTGACATGAACTCCTTGAACTGCTAAGGGGTGAGCTCCATCTATGCACCATCGACCTCCTGAAGTCAAGTCTTTTTAATTCTCCATTATACTTTATCAAGTGATTTCAGCGTTCGGGAAACGGGGTATTTACCGAAGATATTTCAGCAAATTTTTCTCTTGTTCAACATTTACAATTTAGGAAAAGAGGGAAACAGAGAACTATGCAGGAGTACTTGCAGCGTTAAAAGCAGTGACAGAGGGTTTGCAGCAATGTGTCAGTGGAAACGTGGAGTATCTTGTGAAGGCCTGCCTGTGTGGCCACTTGTTTAAACCATTGATTTGCTCTTTTGTGTAAGTATACTTTGGCTCTCGCTCAGGCTACAGTGTCTGAAGTCCCCTGTGAGTCTCTTGATTAGTTCAACACATTTTCCTTGAGCGTGTTTTCCTTGTGTCGACCCATGTTTCACCAGGTGAGATCTGGGTCAGCGCAGTGGGCTCAGTCTGGCTATCTGATGATGCGCCCTCTTTACAAACACTTCCATGCAGGAGCAGGAAGGTTATCCTACGTGGGTGTTATGCTGGGCTTTGAAGGATTCACTCGCATGCTTTGTGACCAGCGGGTCTTTTATTGCTTGCGCCGACACAGCTGCAGAGAGCCACTGCAATGGCAGAGTTGGTAGCAAAGAAACAGGTCCAGATGGCATGATGGTTTGTAAAAGAAAATGGTTAACATCTTAGTGGCCACCAGCCGGTGCAGGTCTGCCACTGCTTGCAGCGCCGTCTGTGATGAAACCAAGTGAAGGAGAGATCTGACGGCATGCTGTCAGAATCTGGTAGAATTGTGCTTACTGAACTTTGCCATTCGGTCCGCACGGTGCCCCTCACACCCGCCTCCAGGGATCAGCGCTTATATTCAAGACACATGCTTAACCTGACCCCTGGTGCGCTGTTCTAAGTGATCCGGGTCACTGTCTAGGGTGCTGAAACCATCTCTATCGACCGTGATGGTGTTGAACGGACAGCCCACCACGTTGTATCTCTTTATCTCGCTGCACTGGGCAGCACACCCCATGACCCCATATTAGTCCAAGCACATCACCACTGAGTCACACTCCACCACCTCTATCCAATGCATATGTCTGTCTGATGGAATAAGAAATCTGGAAACTTTTAAGAAAAAATATGCAGAGCAGCACCTTTGTTCGTAGTTTCATGAAAATTGATCATGACCATGTCGAATCATTGCTTATGCCCTACTGGGTCTTCCACACTGTGTTTATAGAGCACACATCATTAGTTTTTACTTTTACCCTGCTGTATACTGACATGGAAATGAAAACAAAAGAAGCGTATGCTGAGAAAACACATTAACCTGAACACAAAATGAATCTGATGCTACAACTGACAGTTGCAATCAGAGTGTAATTGGTGGCTTGTGCCTTTACTGAGCTGGGAGGGGCATTTCTAGATCATGTTCTTTCTTGCCATGGTATAAATCTACCAATTCACATGTCATTCTCATCTGTGGTTACTGTGGACACAAGCAATGGAAATGTGTTTCTAATTTCCGGCATTAAGTGTTGTTAGTATTCCTCAGGGTCAGAGTGTTAATAACCATGTTATCCACTCATACAGGCATTTTTCAATAAGCAGACATCCATGTCGCTGTCCACATAATTCCCAGTTGAATGGCTCACTGCTTTGTTTCTGAAATCTTGAAATTCTCTCATGTTTTTTTCTTGTTTGCGGCCAAATACCAAAAAAAATAAATAAATTAATAAAAAAAAAAGGCTTACTTATAAATACATCAGTTGTGTTACACTCTCGCGCAAACTTTATTTTAACATTTACCTCTGCATTACATTGCTGTGGCTCTGACAAACTGTAAAAAGAATACATTGTTACTCTGAATGCCTGCTGCTGTTTGATTTATTTCCCCATGAGGCAAGAGGCTTGAAGAAAAGCTGACCTTCCAGGAGGCCCATTTTCCCCCTCCTCCAAAGGTATAGTGGCAAGAAAAAAGAAAAAAAAAATAAAAAAATTGTTTGTTTTTGCTAAAACATCCTTTTGAACACACATATCTCTGGGCTGTTCTGATGTTTATGCATGATCCTGCATGGAAGCAACACGTTGGTCCGTGCACAAAGGGGATCATGGGTGTTGGTGCTGCTGCAGGGGTGGGGCGTGGTGAGAAGGTGGGAAACGACTGCCCCTGAGGCCCCCTCTCCTGTTTCCAGCAAACTGTTGCCACTGCCTTGAGCAGCAGGCCTGGGGCTGCCCGCCCAACAAAGGGCACTGCCTTTAAATAGATCCAAACATGCATTCGAAATACAGCCTGTCAAACGAAGGTACCTGAGAATCCCCACGATGCCACTGTTTGCTCCTTTGTGTGCGCGACTGAATTTTACACAGCTCTGCTCCCATCCTCCTGCGTGTCACCTCACGTCGTGTTTCTTGCTCCTCCATAACAATAACAACAACTTACAGATCCCCGCTGAAGCAGTGTGTTTACTGATGAAGCCAGTTGCCGTGGATACGTCCAGTACGTGACATCGTTGGTTTTCACGGGACATTTCAGTGCACGGGACACTTAACATTAGTTTTTTTTTTCTGCTGTTTCTGCTGCAGTTTTGCTCAAGTTACATTTATGCTGATGTGCCTATATTACCCAATAAAATTAGAATTCAAAGCAGGTTGGGCAAATCCTTTTTTTTTTTTTTTTTTTACAGACTTTGCATGCAACATTTTTTTGTCCTTTCCTTCTCCTGCTGGCGGGCAGATATACTATTCCATGTCTCACTTTAAGTGGCTTAAATGTAATCTTTCTTTTTTAAGATGTATTCTGGAAACATGGCATTCTCCCAGAGTGGGTTTATCACCCCAGATGTGGAACATAAACACTGCTTTCTTGGTCAGCTCATCCAGCTATGGTTGCAGTGCATCTAGAATGCTGGATGATACAAGGTAACCTCTAAAGTATGTTCCCTTTGGCTTGGGGGAAATCTTTTCCTTTTAATACAAATTGTGGAAATTCACATATCAGCCACAGAGAAAATCTATCTAATCTGAGATAATTTAGCTATTATAAGCTTTTATAATTTCTTCATGGTGTTTGCAGCAACAAACAAGTGGAAAGTGGAGTATTATCATATAGTGCCAATGCTTTCATTTTTATTTTAGATCCAAGAATACCTGAAAGTTCTGAAAATACAATTATATTATGTGGCTGCAATACTGGTCTTTAAAAAAAAACACAATTAATTAACCCTGGATGGGATACCAATTTACTCCAGGGTAACACACACTACAGGAGAGTTAGTGCCACTGGTTCACCTGAATTTCATGTTTTTGGATTGTGGGAGGAAACTACTGCATCTGATAGAAACCCAGTCAGACAGGGGAAGAACGTGCAAGATGCCCTCAGTGCCACCATGCCACCCTGCATAAATATAAGAGGCTTTGTTTTAAAATGGACATAATGTTGCAAATTAGAGAGAAATATTCTTGATGTTATACTGTAAGAATAGATACAATAGGTAGTTTTCAAGAATAGAAAGTAGTTCTTAATAAGTCAGTCTATCACCATTACACCTTAGTTCACCTCTTCCTTGAGGTATGGGGATGAGATCTGCAGTAGCAGACAGACATTTGCTTGGGGGGGTCTTTCTTACTAAAATACGTGAACATGAGGTAGGGTAGCAGACGTGCCTGCTTGCGGCCGTTGGTGAGCACTGATAGTGACAAACGCCAGGTCTCATCAGACCTCGTGCACATGTTTCTCTGGTTCCCACAGGTCTGCTGCAGCCCAGCGGCTGAAAGACAAATTGCCTCCAAATCAAAGCATTTACTCTAGAGATGCTCTCCTTTCAGCCTTGCTTTCTCCATAGTCATTTAAGCTGACCTTTCTCAAAGAATGGCGCAGAAATATAACAGGTCTGGTGTTTATCTATTGGAAAGTGCCTTTAATCAAATGGATGTGCATTCACAACGTTCCATATGCTTAGTCTTTAATGTGATGCTTCGACCATTTGTGTATGGCATACTTTAGCATTCATATATTCTGGACAACATCAACATGAAAAGTATTGTTACTACACCAATCCATTAGTTTTCTGTTCTTGTGAAACACAAATAGCTACTTTTTCCCTCTAAATGTATATCCCAAATGTCATTGTTTTGCTTTAAATCATTTACATCATTAAGGTGGAGGTTTAAGGAGTAGGTAAAGAAGCAACAATATAGGCTTCTTCAGGACTCTCTTTATGTAAGTGGTTTTATTGAAATGATACTAAATGCATCTCGATGCGTTGTGCATTTGCCTTATCGCACATGGAGACTTCATTTGATACTGCACCCCCTGCCTTTTTTGAAGTTTCCCACCTCAGAGCAGGCGGTAATGCCATTCTTCTGTCTGACTGCACAGAGAAGCTCCTTTCATCTCCCCCATAGAACAGATGGCGAAAATGAAACCAATCAAAACAAGTCGAAAGGCAAGGCACACAAGTGTGTTTAATTACACTCATGTAGTTCATTAATGCAACAGAGTTAAAGCAATATCTTTTGCTCTGGACTTTAGATGTCCATCTCATATGCTGCTTTTGAATTTGAAAAAGAATGAAAAATTGTGCGATCATGTGACTGCTTTTTATGGCAAAAGCCTACAGGAACTAACAAAAACAAGACATCCTTCCATCACTTGCCAGTCATGGGTGCTTCCATCACTCTTTACCACAGCCCCCAGTCTGTCCCCGCTCTCTGCCCTGAAGGCAACGCAGCTGGTCCTCTTATCCTCATTGCTCTCATTTGGAGGGAAAGAGCCAGCTTAGAGAGTCCAAGCAGTCATGCGATGCCTGTGTCCACAGTGAAACATACCAACACATATATGGGTCGCTGGCAAGGTTCACATTCAGTCTATTGTACTGCTTCTCAAAGACACACCGCTAATTCAGAAATAGAAAATATAACATCTTGTTAAAAAAATTGCAGCTCATGAATAGAACTGAAGGCATCCATCTTCCATAAAAAAGTTTGCACAGCTTAGGCCTATCAGAAGAACAATGTAAATGTATGTTACATGTCTGATATTGCAGATGTTCTATGCAGAGATTTAAAAAAAAAAAAAAAACATGAACACACACATTTCAGAACCGCTTGTCCCATACGGGGTCGCGGAGCCAACCCGGTAACACAGGGCGCAAGGCCGGAGGGGTTGGGGAAACACCCAGGACGGGACGCCAGTCCGTCGCAAGGCACCCCAAGCAGGACTCGAACCCCAGACCCACCGGAGAGCAGGACTGTGGTCCAACCCACTGCGCCACCGCACCCCCATAACATGAACACAAATGAACATGAATAAACAAGAATTTCACATGATTACTTATGTACTGTACATCATTTGTGCCTTGAAATGTACTGAAGAGTAGACCACACACTGCCTGAGGCTGCTTGTCCTGAGCGGGGTCGTGGCAAACCGGAGCCTAACCTGGCTGTACAGGACGCAAGACTGAATGGGGAGGGGACACACCCCGGACGGGATGCCAGTCCGTCTCAAGGCACCCCAAGCAGGACTCGCGCTCCAGACCCGCCAGAGAGCAGGCACAGGCCAAACCTGCCACGTCACCACACCCCCCCCAGGATTAGAACACTGTGGCACGTTGTAAGCTTGGGCACAAATAGATGCATCACTAAAATTGTTCATTGCTAGACATGTGCTACACATCTCAGAAGATAAGCAGCTACAGCAACTCATTAAAGCACAAATTCATATTTTGAGCACAGCCGAAACAGATCAACGATTTCCTTGAACTGTCTACAGTGGGAATTTTACATCCTCTATTAAATATAATAATTAGCCTACGCTATTATATTGAAATGGAAACAGAGTATTTCATCACAAATGCAAAATAGGATGTTATAATTAGTTTTCATGGTGTGTCTGCTGGCCCAGAGACCACAGAGATTGAATTAAATGAATGCAGTAGCAGTGCAGCAGGCTGATGAAATCTGACTCCATGAGAAGGTTCCTCTGGTTGGCCCAGAATTTGTCTGGTAGACAAGGCTTGGTGGCGCATGGTACTGAGAGCAGCACTGCCAGCTATTTTTTGGGGGTAGGGGAGTTAAGTGTACCTTCCTGTCTTAACACTCCTGTAGAACACCTCCCGGGAACAATGAGAAGAATGGAATCTGAACAAGCTTAACAAAGATTTATTTTTTGTTGTACATGAACACAGTTACTAGTTGATTTTAGATGTGTACTGAGAAAAGTGCCTTGACCATTTCACCATGTACAAAGGAGCTACAGATTTCCTCCTCCCACTATGGCTTGCCTCTCCTATCATAGCAGTGATCCCACCTCTGACACCAATAGTTTCCAAAGAATTTAGGGGTGTGAGGAAGAGCTGGCAGGGAACTAGGGGTTCTGGAGCCAGGAATTTGTTGCCAGGGCACAGAGATGGGACCTAAAGGCTACAGCGATTTGCTGCTGGATCCTTGGAAGGAGAAGGAATGCCTGAGTGCACAACGACCAGAGGAAAGCCCCTCGGCATCTGACAATGCAGCTGATACTAAAACGGGTTGCCTGGCTGCCCAGATTGCCCTCTCCTCCCTCCTGCTCCGAGTGGTTATGTCCCTCCAAATTTTCCAGGTCATAAGCAGCAGAGTATTCCCCTTAGCTTTCCCACAAAACGTCTCAAAGTGAAACCTCAGTTAGACTTTCAAAAGTAATTTGGGGGCATCAGTAGTGCCCCAGAGACTAATTAGTCAGCCTTTCTGTTAATTTTGTCTTTTTGCAATAGAAATATATTGCTATGGCTGCTCTGTTTTTGTACTGTTGAAAAACTTAAGATTAAATAATGCTTGTGCCTGTTTTGTAGAGGAAAATCTGACACGCTGTCTACAAGTTGAAGCTGACTTCGGAATACAATATTTTTTTATTCATGTGATTAGAGACAGACTTCCCCACTTTTTGATCAGAAGAAAATATTTAAAAAAAAAAAAAAAATTTAGATGTGCTTTATGGGATAAAAATAGAGAGATAAATGCAATACATTTACATTGAACTTTCTGCCGCATTGAGCTTGTGAGAGGCACCTTCAATATTTCCATACATTTGGAAACTACGCCCAGGGCTGAGTTGCCTGTTAAAAAGGACAGGGATTGGAATTTCCAGAGCTCATCCCTTTTCATCGACTCCTAATCATGCAGACGAGTCATGTGGAAACGCTGACTTTGTTGATAGTGGGGTTGGAGGGGGTTGGGGGGGACACAGGAGAGAGTATACTGTAGGACTTAGCATGTCTGCCAAAGCGGACAACTATGGACAATCGTTCTGGCAGTGCCCAGGAGGAGAATGACGAAAGGCTCTGGCTTTTTCTGTGGACAGAAACTTCTAACTAAAAAGAAGAAAAAAGAAGACAACAACGGAATGGAATCCTGACATGACAACAACTCTCTCTCAACCCTGGGTGCGTGAACCCGGTAAATCGGGTGTCCATTAGTTGCTCCCCTCTGTATCACAGGCTCTCACTGCTTATATTTCCAAACGTCTTGGATGCTTATGCCCTTGAGGAGTGTGGTCTGTATGAGTGCGAGTGACATTAGGGGTGTGTGGTTGCAGAGAGACAGAGCACCCTGCCTCTGACCTTTGCCTTTACTCACAAGTGACAGCATGCCCTGCGGAATTTGTCACAGGAAGTCTTCCTGGATATCTGTGGACGATTCTCAATTCCAATGTTATACAAGTGCCAGGCAGATTTTTTGGTGTTTTATTTCAGTTTGATTGACAGTATGAATTCAAATTATGTACGACACATTGCACAACGGCTTTTCCCTTTCAGACACATCTTTTTAACAACTGTATTTTGCAATTTGTTCTATACATGTACCGGGACTTACTGTATTTTTAAACAGAGAAGATTGACTTCTGTTTCAAATCGTATCAAACTGTCAGAAACATTTAAATCCCGCAGCTGACGGTGCCAGGGGAGTTCTTGCAGCTTGCTGCAGGTTGCTGCGCTGGGTTTTCACTGTAGTTGGAGTCTTCAATACTTCAGTACCTTCAGTCATTTTGCAGTGTGCTATGCACTGGTTCTGTGACTGTACAACGCCCAAGGTATTGCTCAAAGACACAGAATCCACATAAAATGAAGTCGAAAGTGTGAGCCATTGTGTCTCAAAAGAAAATGTTTTACCCATTTAAGTCTATGTTTGCAAAGCACCACTTTTAAACTGTCACACCCTATATGTATATGGTTAATGCATTGTCTCCTCCACTATTTGCATCTCATAGACCAGTTAAATGCTTGGATGGAGTCTTCCTGGAATATTTACATTTATTTATTTAGCTGACACTTTTCTCCAAAGCTACTTAAAATGTTAAGGTTATTATTATTATTACAGTTATAAACTTACAACTATTTACCCATTTATACAGCTGGGTAATTTGTTGCTGGAGCAACTGAGGAAAACAAATTTCTCAAGGATACTACAGCCGGGGGGTGTGTGATGGCACAGCGGGTTTGGCCGGGTCCGGCTCTCTGGTGGTTCTGGGGTTCGAATCCCGCTTGGGGTGCCTTGTGATGGGTTGGCATTCCATGCCGGGTGTGTCCCCTCCCCCTCCAGCCCTACACTCTTTGTTGCCGGGTTAGGCTCTGCCGTGACCCCGCTTAGGGCAAACGGTTTACGTCAATGTGTGTGCGTACTACAGCCGAAGGCGGGGATCATATTTGCAACCTTTGAATCGAAAGGTGGTCGTTCCAACCACTACAGTACCGGCTGTCCGATAGTGCAGCACATAACCATTTTGGGACCATCATCAAAAAGCACCCCTAAACAAAAAAAAGCATATTAATATGATCAAAGCATGCACTTTCACACAGTCATTGAACAGTAACTTTTGAAGAGGTTTTCAATTTTCTTTAAGGTTGCAATGATACTATAAGTTTCCATAAAGTGGACAAAGGAGACCTCAAAAGAATCCCATCCAAATTATATTCAGAAGAAGTGACACACACAGTCTCAATATCTGGAAACACATGCTAGAGTATATTCATTAAATTCCAAACAACCTTTGCCAACAGCCTCCAGGTGTATTCCACATGTACGATGGAGAACCTTAGTTCTTATGTTATACAGCAAGGCCAAAGGTAGAAATGACAGCAGAAAGATGTGACCCAGTCACTCTTCTCTCGAGAGCTACGTCAGGAACCGGCACAGAGAGAATTACACCACAATACTTATTCAAAGCTTTAAAGAACAACCCATCACAAAACTGTCTTGAGATAATGGAGGCAGGTGCAGGCCATAATGGAAACTGTGATTCGTCGTGCTTCATGGCGGAAGCCGGGAAAACAAAAGTGATTATCTGCGTTTCCCCCTATCCTGTCTTCTTGTCAGATCCAATTTCCTTCCAGGGAGTCCATTAAGAAGAATTCACTGTTGTATCGAAAGATGGACAATAGGCTCCGTCTTGTCTCGATGCTGATTGGTTTGATGTGGTGGACCTAGGTAGATTAATTCCAAAAGATTTCCTTGATCTACCTGCAAGGGGTATGCAGCTGACAGTTCTCAGATTGCAGTAATATGGTTTAATATTAGTAGTGGACTGCTAGGATCCAACTGGAAAAAATGGATCTTAGCTGTGCTGCCACAGAGCAGCAGGAGAATTCCACTGCTGAAGCAAAAAAAAAAAAAAAACATCAGAATGTCCTCAACAAAGCTGATGAGTTCATAGTATGAAAGAATACCATTTCAGGCAGGGACAACGGGTGATTTTATGCATGTCTTCTGAGTTGCTTTTAGGTCCCTGCATAACATATAATGAATTATTTACTTAATGAGGAATAACTGAGTTCACACCATAAAGTTTCTTACGTTCTCAACCATCACTAAATAGTTATTGGCTGTTTACTGGCTTTGTGGTCTTGATGATGCAT
Source organism: Scleropages formosus (assembly GCF_900964775.1). Lineage (NCBI taxonomy): Eukaryota > Metazoa > Chordata > Actinopteri > Osteoglossiformes > Osteoglossidae > Scleropages > Scleropages formosus. The sequence goes on from NC_041809.1 coordinate 6,952,915, forward strand.
TGTACTTTTTTTATATTCCTCTGTCTATAATGTTTCTTATTATTAGTCACAATAGGGCTAGTGGGTGGTTTAGTGGTTAAAGCTGCTTCCTTCCACACCTGTTTGGATCCCACTTCCTGCTGTAGTACCCTTGATCAACGTACTTACCCTGAACTGCTGCAGTAAAAATGACCAAGTTGAATAAATGGATAAAAAATTCCAAGTAGCTTACCATACAAACCGAACACTGTAAGTTGTCTCGGAGAAAAGTGTCAGCTAAACGAACAAAAAACAATACAAGGATAAAAGAGTTTTGATACCAACATTTTGGAGACCGATTCACAAAATTGTTTTTTGTTTGTTATGACAATATAAATGAGCAACTTGTTGGCGTAAAGACAATATGTAGCAGTACAGAGATATCCGGAATTGCCACTCCCACCCACCCCTATTGTTTGATGGAGGATGTAATTACCTTGGCCCTTGAAACATAGTTCCCTCTGCAGACAAGTGGTGTGTACCAATGAGTTGCACCTGTCAAATAATGAAAACATGACTAGTGCTTGAAGACTGACAGATTCGATAGCTTCAGAGTCTCTCACATCGTAAAGTTGTGCTCCAGGCAAAAAAAAAAAAAAAAAAATCTTGGATCAGTTTTAACTGCTGGTGATCCATATTGACTGTGTCCATATTTAGGGTAAAACATACAGAATTGCCTTCTAATGTAAATGAAGTCCTGGAAAAATGCTTACTTCTCAGCAAAATATTTTGAAGTTTAAATCATTAACTACTATAATACCAATTTGAACTGAACAAAATTTTTGTTACTCAGAAAAAAAAGCATCATACCTGCTTTCAATACGATTTGGTTAATCTGGAAGCAAAACAAGCAGCATCTCAAAAGCTGTCATCTACAGCTCAGAATTAATTCCTGTTTCTCATGTCTAAGATAAGCTGCAATTATTTCAGAGTTCACCGCTATCAAAAAATATTTGTCAGCTTTAACAAAATTTCACTTTTTTTCCTCATTGACAATTAAATCGTACATCTTTCGTGAGCCGAGCTGAGGAGCAATGATTTTGTAGGAATGTGAAATTAAACACCCTTGACTGTAGTTTATAAAAAACATACAGCACACACCACTTAGTCTGTATATATATATTTATATATACACACACACACACACACACCTTTTCGCTGTATACACAAAATATAAGTATATTAGTGGATAGAAAAAAAAAAAAAACATGGCATTTTAGCTGAAATGCATTACTTGTTCACTCCCCAAAACTGGGCTCATGTCCTCTGGGGAAAAAAAAGGTCTGAACAACACCAATGAAAACAAGAAAGACAGGACACTTAAATGGCATTAGTCACCAGATGGTGAGCAACAACCCCAACACAACAGAGTTTACGACAAACAGTACATTTCTAAGCAATAGATCATGTCCAACGTCAAACTCTCTGTGGATAATAATGGAATGAAGAAGTTCCAATGTGATGGATGGCTCAACACTTCTGAGAGAAATCAGCTGATAATCTGTGGTTTCCATTCCTTGTTGTGCATCTCCACTTTTTGTCCATTACTTGTGCAACTGAAAATATTATGGACCCATTGACAAGAGCCACGGTAATCAAAACGCTTGCAAACATGCTTCATTTTGCATGTAACCATAGGCTACTCAGTGCTCTTCTTCATCTGATAACAAAGAAACTATCATTTTTTTTTAACTTTATTTATAAATCAAGTATTTAATATTCAATATACTGAAGTAATTAACAGAAACCATCCCTCCATATGTAAAAGAATTTGAAAAACCACCAGGGCAAAGTTGTGGTGTTCATATTGGATGTTTTACCTTTTTTTTTAACCACTTTAAGAGTCTCAGAAAAGGCAGCAACATATTGGTGCTGTTCATGAACATCAGCAATAAAGCAACCACACATCAAACCTTCACTTGCTAGATTGCGTGCAAATTCATTTGTCTCTCTCTGACCTTGTGGTCAGCTGGCGGCAGCAACAGGAATGTGTGTGGGTTGAAGTGGGACAAAATTACTGTGGGGTGGGCTGTGTGATTACATCCTCTTTCCCCCTTCAACCTGCATTTCAGGCCATTGACCTGGCTTTTATTCCCCCTTCCAATCAGCGCCTTCTATAAATTATAAACAAGTTTAAAACATTTGGATTTTAGAGTGGGCTAACCTGGTATATACTGAAAAGCCATGTTAATGATGATGTAACCTTATACCAGAAAAAAAAAATGTGTGTGTATATATATACATATATATATATATATATATATATATATATATATTTTTTTTTTTTTTTTTAAACAAATAGGTAAGTTCAGAATAAAAATATTTTTAGAAGATAAGTTATTGCATAAGTGGTGTTATTCATCCACCTCAGTGCATTTAAAACCTAAAAATAATTGTTTCATTCACTGTAATTATTTAATTAGTAGCTGTCAAATTAAATTACTTTATTTGTATTTCTGTTTCCAACATGTACACATTCCCTCTGTAAATGTTGTACACGTGGTTGCCTGTTCTTTCCCCAGTCAGATATGACCTTTCCACACTTTAATATAACAGTCACTAGAAATAAAGTATTAGTGAGTCAACAGAAACCCCTTGTGTGTCATAAAGTTGCTCAAGATCTCTGAAATAAATCTACTCTGGCTTTGCTTTGTCGCAGAAGCACTGCTTCCAGGGCTTTTGCCGGTACAAGTGAAAATGCCTTAATCTCGGTGTATTCTGACAAGACGAGGTAATGGCTCATGCTTTGTTTGGAATTGTCTGGATGCTGTGCCGCATGGCTCATTGGGGGATAAACACTGATGTCTTTTGATGTTTCCCGAGCCGATCCCTGGAAATGCTATCCCGGGCTCCAGTCTGCCTGCATGGCACTTACATGCTTACAGATGTCTTTAATTGAGCAAAAGTTGATCATTCTCCTCTGCACAGCAGGGAACAACCTTAAGACAGAAACCTTGCGATTAAAAAGGATGAGAGAAGAAAGGACATCATTGTCTTTTTACTGTCTCTGAATCACTGCACCAGCCCTGGGAACAATATCACCAGTCTACTTTGACAAGTCGTACAGGACAATATGACAGTGGGATCGAGAATTGATTTTCACGCCGATACTAAAATAAACAAGGTCATATTTTGTCCCGCTACCTCCCTCCCCCAATCCCACTGCCCATGCCCGTCCAACCCTATCATATCTACCTGTGCTTTTCACTTTCGGACCAGCTGGGATACTCTGGGCATAAATAAAGATGATTGCTTTGGTAATGGCTTCAGATCGAAAGATGAGAATTGTCCCTCAAAAGGACTGAAAAAGAACAGAGCAGGCAGAGACGGATTTGGCATGCCTCCGGTGCTGGGTGATTTACAGTGATGACTGTTGATGAAACAAGGTTTAAAGGGACATTTGTAAATCTCACGAAACCACAGCAGAGGCTGTTAGACTTGCACCTGAGGAGACAAGCAGTGCTTGGTAGGAGGTGTAAGACACAAGCTGGACGATGCTTCTGCTCTTGAGTGTACCTACATCAGTCTCAAAAGAGAATGAGCCTCACAGTATCAGCAGCTCTCTGAGCACATACTAGGCCTTAATCTCATCTTATCTCAGGAAGGTCTGAAGAGGCATTTGCCCTGAAGGTAAGGCAAGGAAGTGCTCCAGCGGGAAAGAATGGAAAGAAATGAGGACCAGTGCAGTTCTCATTCTTAGTCCGATCAGCAACTGCCTTCTACAACTATGAATGCCTTTGCATCTGTTCCATCCCTTCTGAAGATCCGCTCTGGTCTTCAGAACACAGCTATTTGTCATGCATGGCTCGTTCCAGTAGCCAGCACATTCCTCATGCGTCCACCTCAAATTTATTTGGTGCCTCTATGCTTTGCTCATTTCTCTCTTTTTTCTGTAATATTGCCTAACCCAGCTCCACAAGCAAGGGTATTTCTGGACTGCCTTTTTGGATGTGTCAGAAGAAATTAGAAAAGAAGTTCATGCCTCATTTCCATTTCTGGGGGTGGAGGGATTGAATGACAACATATAATTATGAATTCTGTAGTAAATACTACACAGTATTCATTATGTATAATGAATACACAGTTTTTTGCTTGCTAGCCGTTTTAAATAAAAAGTAACTTTAACGGAATACACAGACAAAAAGTATTTTTTTTTTTTAAATAAAACACAATCTCTTCTAGACACTCAAACAGTAACAGATATGGTGCCTTGTGGCAGCACAGCCAGCTGACGTCATCAGACAACAGATGCTGGACGTTACTGCCAAACGTTGGGATTCGAAAAAGAACATAACATTAAAGTGACTGCTTTTGTAAGTCCGGGTCCTCGAAAGTCGCCTATGGCGTAATTACGTGTGTAACAAAAAAATCAGGATAATTTAACAGAGCTTATTTCCCCAGGAACGCTTCTTTAAAATTCATGTGTGTGCTGTGCTGTTAAAGAAACAACTGCATTTTGAAACAATGTGCAGTCTGTGTGGAGCCACAGTGGTATGTAGTCTGTTCGGGGACAAACGAATTCAGTGTGTGTATGTATACATACACATATATATATACATATATATATATATATATATATATATATATATATATATATAGTCCGGAGAACATGTACATTGGCAGAGGCAAGAAATTTAGGTGGTTCACAAATTTGGCATCTCAAGAGTTTCCTTTATGGCAGCTGGATGGGTTTGAAGCTATCTTGGGAAAAGGTAGTGTAAGCATCAGGTGGTCTTTCCTGCTGAACTTACAGTAGGTGCTGTAGCATATGGCAACAAATGTACAATACGTTGCAGCAGGTCACGGTTGTCAGGATTGTTTTATCATCAGACGTAGCTCCATGTACCATCAGTCAGGCACCTTTATAGAGCTTCCCAGGGATCAGTGGAAACTAGCATGTGATCCATTCTGTTGTGCCGTAAGCACCTGCTGCTGTCACCCAGCAGAAATGGACAGGAGTGGACCGCTGGCCCATGTTCCCACAAACGGTTCTCATGTGATCCCAGGTAGGCTGGATGTGATCTATAGCTTTGGAATGTTTGTTCTGAACCCTCAGTTGTCTCGGGGTTGCTACTCATCATATGGTGACTAAGTGAGAGAAAATGTACAGCGAGTAGGTCAGCTGATTAAATGTGAGCCCCAACTGGGTGATGTGAACGTAATTACTGCTGGAGGTTTATTTTTAACAAGTGGCCTTGTTTCCTATACATGATCCCATTTATTTCATTGCCACTTGGCGAAAAGATGCATAAAACAATATGCAAAAGGATTTAAAATGCATTAGGAAAATATGACTGCAAATTTTAGAAATGTTTTGTTAGGCTATATATTTACATTTACATTTATTTATTTAGCAGATGCTTTTCTCCAAAGCGACTTCCAATGAACTGTATGTAGTTCTCAGCCCACAAACCTTATTCACCAAAGTGACTTACACTCACAGATACACTACTTAATGGGTCACTCATTCATACATCAGAGGACCACCCTCTCTCTGTCAGAATAAAGTACTGACCAATATTGACCAGTAAATAAAGTAATAAAGTAACAAAGCTGTGCAATAAGTTCAGCCGTGTTGCTTTGTGATGAATGATGATCAGATGTGAAGTTCTCTGTGTTATACTGCCAAAAACCTTTTCAATGCACCATCCAAATATATGGAAGAATGTCATTTGACAGACAAGCACTCCAACGGGCTCAATCTGGATCACAGTCTGCCTGCTTCTATGAATCCAGCAGGAGACAGGCTTAGACATGGCCAGATCCTTTGCTCACCTCCCAGACGTCATGCACACATGCATTGAGCCTCACAGGTTGGCATTTGTGTCAGTCCTGTGTCAATTCTGTCAAGAACTTGTGAAGATGTAGACATTACATATAAACAATTGACTTGAAACTGGTTATATATGTATTCGTATGTATGTACACACCGACACATACACGGTATACACAAACACACACTGGGAATTATATCACAAGGGATAGATTCATTTCATGGTGAGCTGGCAACTGATTCCCCACAGGTGTGCTTGTAAATGAATGCCAAATGTTTGTCTGAACCACAGCAATTATAACTGATGAAACTAAGGATGTACAGGGACACATCCTCTAATTCTCCAGGAAAGATTTTGCATAAATAATTGGTCTTCACACAGTTAAATATTTAGGGTTACCTGCAGTTTTGTTATAATCTATCAACTACAGGAATACATTAAAAAATTCTTCTGTGGAATGGTTCCTGCAGAAGAACTGCCCTCATACTGTTTTTGTGACCTTTATCAGACTGCATTCTAGGATTAGTGTGTTAAAATTAATTTTCTGAATAGGCAAAATTTATGAAATTGCCATGATTACGGAACTTCTGTAATTAAGTGACATTCAGCGATTTCCAAAAAAAAAAAAAACAGACACAAACCTGATGTATTTAAATAAAACTTGTCCATCACATGCTATGATTAACTAGCCAAGTGTTTTAGCCAAGAGATTCAAGCACCATTCTTTACAGGAATTAAAATGATCTAAATTAAGTTGCAACCGAGGATTAATATTTCATTTAATTTTCAAATTCATTGGCAAACACTTGTGCTGCCAAGAAAATGAACAGCACTTTTAATCATTTTGGGATTAACTTACATTAAGTCAAACATAAGTATGACAGAATATAATGAATAAGGACCTCTCGCAGTGAATGTACATATTAGCTATTGTCAGGCACCGAACATCTATCATAACGTTATTACACATCGTTAACATTGTATTTATACTGCAGTGTGCGTTTGAAATCACCCTTAGCCAGAAAGAAGTCGGACTGACACTGAAAATCTAATTACTGGAATGTTTGACTTCAGATTTTTTATTTCTCTTGATATGCAACAGCCAGTGACGTCTGTCTTTAGATTACGCCAACAAATAAATGATGTTCACAGATTTATCCTGCACAGTCATTCTTAATATTTCTTAACTTTACCAATAGAAATAAACAGTACTTGAGCACTTTTTCCCAAAATTCCCACAGCAATAATGAAATATTAAGTTCCACTGGAAATCGTAAATCTTCAGGAATCCCAGAGTATTCAACATTTTGGTCCTGGTGCGAGCCACCAAGCCCTGATTTTCGATTTGCTGCTGTACTTGATCAATTTCAATTTCGGCTAATCGGAGAGATCTTTTATTGCTTTTCTTTTTCTCCACAAGTTTTACACCTCCCTTTTCCCTCCACTGGAGACAGGCTCACCACTGAAGATTATTTCCAGGCAACCCGCTCCCTGAAACATTGGTATCAGGGAACATCAGAGAAAGAGGCACTTTGCTCTGGACAGATGCGGCGGTATGTGTACTGTGTGCTGAAGCTGTTCTCTTCCTCACTGGGAGCTCCCTAGAATACGTACCAGAACATTCCAGGATCGTTGAAGACTGAGTTTCATTTCAGTGCCAAAACCTTCACATTTAATCATATTTAATTGTCCCACTTCTGTCTTTCTAGTCACTGTGGCTATTTGCCCAATTATGTAACTTTATAAGTATACTTTTTTGGCTGACTGTTTTTTTTCCAAGTGATCTTACTCTGAAAAATATCAAAAGCAAAAAAATAGCAGAAGGCCGGTGGCATTTTTGTATGTGACTGCCGTAGAGTTGCTCAGGAAGGATTTCAGATGCATCGAAATGCATTGATGTGTTGGATGGAGCCATAAAAGCGAGAACTTTCAGGATTTGGGGTTTTACTGCTGGTTCAGCTCCAAATTTTTTATTTTTTAATTTATTTTTTTTTTTAATAGAATTTAACCCACTCAGAGAAGTCCTCTTATATGTGCCTATGTTGTAGAATTTTAGTTTTTTCTTTTTCAGATGAGGTGGCTTCGCTTTTGAATCTGGATGAATAAGCTAGACAGAAAGACAGTCTCACTGCACTGGTGTCTGCACTGAAACATGATCCCCATACAGATAGAAATATCACAGAAATTGGGAGTAGCACCACTGCATCAGTTTGACGGAAAAATTATTCAAATGGAAATTAATCTAAATGTGTTTGAAATGACAGTGGTTTGTCTTGGTGCACCGCTGGATGAATACTAAAATATATACATTAAAAATAGCGTATTAATGATCTGTATGTCATCCTTGGTATTTGTATGATGCATATCCACAAGTAAAAATTCTGAAAATTCTTCACTGCTGTTTGAAAGAAGATTCACTAGTGTCGGAAAAAGGAAAAAATACAGACCTTTAAGGTTTGGTTCTTTGGGCCTATTAATTCTTGCCTTTCAGTCTATAATAAGCACCTACAGATGCTGCTTCACACTAAAGGTGCTGTTCATTGGCCCATGTACTACTGGTGTGGTGTAAGTCTGTGTCCGGTAGGTGTCAAGAGGCTGGACTCCACCTGCAAGGGGCAGCTTTAATGATGGCGATGGGGAAAACCAAGTGATATGGGCTTGACCACGGCATGTCACAATAACTCAGAGGAGCCCAGTGGGGTCAGGTGAAAATTGCCTGTGCTGAGTTCATCAGAGTCTGACTCCACTGGCAGAATCCCTGCAGGTTGCACTCGTAGGCCCTACCTCTAAATTTTCTATGAACCATTCAGAACTTTTCCATCTTTCAAAACCTCTTTATTGCATTTGTTACTTTTTGAGATCCATGACATAAAAGGACAGTTTCCTTAAATTCAGTAAAAATCTGGAATATTCTCCAGAATATATAAATTTCCATGTCATGACCTCAGGGAAATTGCACCAGAGGACCACAGGAGAAGGTCATCAGAGCTAAATCCACATACAGAACATGACAAATTCCCATACCTTATTAAAATCACCTTATAAAGTAAGACCACCTACCCGCAGTAGTTGCTGAGTCTCATTAAGAAACCTCACCTTTCCTCACGCTTTGCATTATTCCTTACTCCTTGTCGATTGCCCTTTAGATAATGACCCTCACTCTTTGGACCACAACCATGATTCCTGACAGTACCATCTTTGCCTACGAACCCTGACTCCTCAGATAACAACCCTCACTCTTCGGACTACGACCACGATTCCTGAGACTACGATCTTCGCTTGTAAACTCCGACTCTTCGGATAACGACCCTCGCTTTTCGGATCACAATATTTCGGACAACGATCTCCATGCTTGCGTTCGGACTGACATCTCAACTGAATCATGACAGAACAACAATAAATACAATTTTTTTTTTCTTTTGTTTCATGAACCCTTTATATTTTGAGCAGTCAAACAGTAGCCCATTTAGCTAACTTCACAAAAAACAATAGAAGGCTTGGGCTTGTAAATTATCCAGCATGCATTGTTCTTTGTCGCATTGGATGAACCTGATTACTCATCACCTGACTACAGCTCTGGGTAATTGCACTGACTCCTGAAACTTGTGACAAGTACTGCAGGTTTTAGTACAATCTGAGCAGTGCCATTTCAGAGCTTTGCAGAATGACGGGTTTGGAAACTCTTCCCAGGCAGTTGTATGTGTGTTGTCGTGGTGACTGTGCTGTTTTTCGTGAATGCCATTTGGTGCAGGTTGAAGACCTTGAAGGGCACCAAATGTTATTTTCAGATGGGCTTTTTTTTTTCCTGGGAAATTTGAAATCTGAAAAAATATAAAGTTTATATGCAAACAATGAATGCTGACAAACACGCAAAGATATAAATGATAAAGGATTACGATACGTGTTTACAGCTTTTAGTACAAATCATACGGAAGAGTAACAGAGTTGGGTCTATTTTTTATCTTATCATTTCAGTCATTCAAAGATTACTAATCAACTGAGGCTGAAAAAATGGACTTGAAAGATCAAGGTTATCCATGAAGTTTCAAGCAAAGTAAAAATTAACACCATATTCACTTCAGAATATTTAAAGCATTAAAAAATGTTTCATATTCACATTAACATTTTTTGTTTTCTATGTGTTCATTTTCATTTTATAACCACTTTTATTTTTTGGCACCTTAAAAAAAAAGAGAAATTTGATTTAAGGGTTGAATGGAAGGTACAAACATAACTCACAATTATTTAACCTTCCCTATTATAAACTAAAGCTGTCCAATATCACCATGGCATTAGAGACAATTCAGGCCTGCAATTCTGGTGAATGATCCACCTGGGGACAGGTCCCGTAGGTTCATCTAGCTCCCAGTGGTTGTGAATTCCTGCAGATTGACTAGGTTGTGGCAGAATTTGTCCATTGTTGCACACAATTTTTCATTTTGCTCAAACACAGCTGGAATGTCAAATGCACACTACAGACTGAATATTCTCACCATGGTGCTGTGTTTCCTAAATAGCTTGCACGTTTAGGCTATCAAAACCTTATAAAGGGACTGAGAGTAGTTCTGGGACATTTTATTTATTTTTTTTTTGAGTATGAGAGTAGTGTACTTAGTAGAAGCAGTTCAGTTAAACCACATTTGCTCCTCACACTGTTAAATGCTTCTGCAACAGTTTCATTAACTTCTAGACAATTTCAGCTGCCAAAGGTCCAGCATCCTTGGATCACTGAATACATTAGTATTCTTGTGTTCAAACTTTTCTGCAACAAAATTCCGCCCAGTTCGGTAGATGTCATCAGTGTATGTTACTGTTAACCAAGAATAAACTACACATTTGTCAGTTTTATTTTGAAGGGGCTGTAAGCTGTAGCTGGCAGACATAGGGTGCAAAAAGACCACATTACTATGGCAATCCCTTATTACCTGACCTGTGTCAGATATTTGAGAAAAATTTCAGTTATGACACATCATCCACTAAAAGGCACTGTAGATACTGCCATTGCATGATTCTACTTCATTTTATAGGCTCCTTCCTCAACACTTCATTCATCAGGTCATGACTGTGTCCATTTCTCACACATATCAGCATATTATTCTGTTATGGTCTCCTCTAATTACTGTTGAATGCACGTCATTCCACATTGTGAAGAAATGTTAGCCCCGTGTATGTGTGAAAAATGTAATGTTCATTAGCAACCCTTAGTGCTGTGATCTGGCACCAAAACACAGCTAATAATCCTGCAGCACCTTTCTGGTTACTCTGATGAAGACATGACAGCTACAGTACCTTTTATTTACTTAGTGGTGTGGAGTCTCATACAGGGCACCATGACTGGCCAGTGTGATAGAAATGTGTTACAGGAAACGCAGTACTGGGACTGGGTATTACATGTGTAAAATAAAATCTGCTGTGACATGCCAGGAAAGTATTGCTCACCATGGGAAAGTTGCCTGCCATGTGACTCAAAAGCTATCATTCCAGCGGGGTCACGATTACCAATTCCGGATGCATCACAGTAATGTGTCAGAAAGGTCCTCTCAAACACCCGCACACACATGTATATGTCCAGTTGTCTCTGGGGAAGGGAGTAGAAGAGGCGTGGCAACGGGAAGAGCCGCCTGGGGAGAGCTGAGACTCATGAGTTTTCAAAAAAGGGCAGGCAGATCTGCACTTATCAAACAGACTGGATGTAGTCAGATCTAGACTTCCACTCCAGAAGGTATGATGGTTTTTTTTTGTTAATTCTGATGGGAATTTGAACCCTTCACAAAATTAAAAGAAAAAAAAAAAAAAAAAAAAAACTGGCGAATCGTTGTCATTTTTGTTAAACGAAACAAAACTTACAACTGCTGCAGGTGCATTTCTGCTAATTAAAATATACTCCTTTTATCTGTGAAATTAAAACAAAATAGAATAAGTTTCTACTTTAAATTTATCAGTGTCGAATGGCTGATTAAGTAATTGTTGATTCCCTGCAGTAATTGTTGTTACTGCAATGTTGTTCATTTTCATATGTAAAAAATTATTAAAAAATCCATACTTATCAAGATTAGCATGTAGTTATTCCTCGATTAACACTGTTTCCTTTTAATGTGACTAAAAAGAGAGAATGTTCAATGCAGCTGATGTTACATGACTTAAATGAAGGAATGCGTTAAGCCAAAATTCCTTGAATTTACAATAAACACACGCTTAAGACAAAGTTCTGAACATTTACTGGAACCACGTACATGAAGAATTACACACATTTATTGAGCAAATATAAGTAATAATAAATCAAATAAAATAAAATAAAAAATAAAATAAAATAAATATTGTATTGAGGATGCTTTTTTCCAAACCACCTTACAGTTTTTGGCTTGTCTACTCTGCTATTTATAATTATTTACCATTTTATACAGCTGAGCTATTTTACTGGAGCAATTTTGGATTTTATATGAAGAGTTCAAACAAGGTTTCAAATCTAGGTCCTTCGATTGTTTGGCTACATCTTTAACTGCTTCACTACCCAGTGCTCCTACCACACTTACAAGATTGAAGCCAACTTAATGGTTGCAACAACTAAAGTAAAACAAGATATGCTACTGTATGTATTACATGAATAACAATTTTCTTATCTTTGTTTTACAGCTATTTTAAAAGTCTAAATTTGGTTTTAAAGTGAAAAAGGCACCTACTATGTCCAGCATATGGAAATAATTAGTGCCCACCAATAAGGGACGTGAGAGTGGACAGTGAGATCGCTGCCTGACCTGCTTTGACAAACTGACCCTGACAAAGTATGGCTTGAGAGTTCTGAGAACAAGACCTTTTCAAGGGCAAAGATGAAAGATGTTTTGCAGACTGTGCCGTGTACAGAGCTCAGAAGAGCAGAGCTTTCACAGAGATGATCATTCTTACTGGCATCTGTGGTTGACCAGCTTTACTGCCTCATTCTTCTGCTTCAGGACTCATCCATGGATCTAAAGTGCATCTATTTTGGTCTCCAGCCCGAAAGCTTTTTAGAACTTTACCAGTTCAACTCCCTTTTCAGATGGTCACATGCATTGTATCAGTGCGGTCTAATGCTCCGAGACTGCAATTAAGCCGCTATAGCGTACAGCCTCTGCATTACAGAAACAGCAGCAGACCTGAACCACAAAACCATATACCATAGTAGACTCAGACAAGACAACACTGTGGTCGGGCTCCATGATTATGTCCTGTGTGGCACAGCGACACATGCTATCACTTTATGAACAGCTGGGGACAGGACTGTGTAACGCACCTTTATTTACATTTCTTTTTACAATAACAAACACATAAAATTAATTCCCAGTTCACTTATTTCACTTGGTTTTGTTTCAAACCTGGAGAAAAAAAACAACATAATTCAAATCCCCCTGAGCATGTATCTGGTGTACCACACTGCACCTTAAATGTCGTGGTAACTGAGGGGACCCGACTGCAATGGGATTAATGAGACCCAAGTGTGTCTGCTGTGTGTGTGGTCTGGGAAATCAGAAAAAAATACTGATAAAGTGTACAAAATATGTACACTGTGTTCAGCAAATCTAAATAATCAGCTCTGCTGCAAGACATCTAATGTCCCGTAGAGAAAATGTTGGACAGTTTCACATATACGTGTATATATCTATTTTTATGGTCTTTGTTTTATAGTGAGGGAAACAAGTAATTCCTTCTTTGCCTAAAAAATATGTTTTATTTTGTTTATCAGAAAGTGAGATAGGGAGGCATGGGGGCTCAGTAGGTTGTGTTACTGTCTCACAGTGCCTGGGCTCTTTGTCTAAAGGTTTGAATGTGGTTTAGGGTATGTGGAGTTTGCAGAGTTTTACCCTGTGTTCACTTGGGTTGCCTCACACTGTCCAAAGGCCTCTGTTTCAGGTCAATAGTCGCTGTGATTGAGCCATACTGTGTATGTGTGTTTGCCTACAAAGCGATGGACTGGTGTTCTATCCACAGTGTACCCTGACAACAACTAGCGCCCTGTCCTTCCGGAATTGGCTGAGGACCACCACCGCCCTGACATGGACAAATGGTTAACCAAAGTAAGTAAGAGAGTAAAAGAAGTGAGATTGGGTAGTGTAACACATACTAGGAAATGAAAAAAGAAGCACAGAAGGATGGTGAAACCAAATCCTCAAATAAAGATAAAGTTTAAAGTTCTCAGTGAAAGATGGTGAAAACCTTAAAAGTTTAGAGCAGAAGATTATATGCATTTTTTTTTTTTTTTTTACGTGTTGTAGTGATTTTGATTTATTACAAAGTAAGAAGTGATTTAAAAAGGTCCACTGCAATGTTAATTTTAGAGAATATTAATTTACATGGTCAGTTCTTACAGAGTAACTCTTAGCCATGACCGTGACCCCTAACTTTTTCCATCGCTGAATTTTGGGTGGGTGTTTAGTTCGTACATATCCATTTACTGACAAAGGGGGCCGGCTTGAGTTCTCAAAACTCCATTATTTGGATCAGTAATTTTCTTTTCGTTTTTTCTGCTCATGTTCAATTACTTGCTAAATTAAGAGCCTAATATTTATCTCCAGTTTAAAGAGATTACCCAGAAGGACAAGCTGTGAAGGAGGCAACTTTGAAAAACCTTGGACTGAAGGAACAAAATTAAGATGGAAAGGAAAGAGTTTCTTAATTATTTAATTCACTCATTTGTGGTCTGTTGCTCTCCTTTATGGGATGCTGGTTGCAAAGTGAAGCAAAGCTGCAAGAACAGAGACATTGTGGATGGCTTTCTGTGGGGCTGGGGAGCTGAGGTGTCTAGACATATTAATCTTTTTTTTCTGCCTCAAGGACATTACAAAATGTTTGGCATATCTAATCACAGAATGTCAGTCTATTTAAAATTCTCAGAAATAGGTTTCACTAGACAGTGCATAATTGTTTGGAAGAAAGAGCTATGTGCATCAAATAAGCACTTCCACATTTTATTGCAGTTTCTTGGGTCAGACTGGACAATACATCAGTGGGATGTTCCACTGAATACACTGATTCCTCATGTTGCACACAAGCAAGTTACGAATTTTCAAAGATACAGATTCTAGTTTATCTCTCTCTTTCTGATAGTACTGTAATAATTCAGTTTCTTCCATGTGCTTATAGGCCACGCCTCGTGTGCCTGAATGGTGATGATAAACAACAAAATTAAAGGGATGAATCAATCAGCAACTGGGAGTTTGTGAAGAGACACACACACACATTTTCTGAACCGCTTGTCCCATACTGGGTCGCGGGGAACCGGAGCCTACCCGGCAACACAGAGCGTAAGGCCGGAGGGGGAGGGGACACACCGAGGACGGGGCGCCAGTTCGTCGCAAGGCACCCCAAGCGGGACTCAAACCCCAGACCCACTGGAAAGCAGGACCCGGTCCAACCCACTGCACCCCCCTTTGTGAAGACAAGGTATTTTAATTTATTCTTAGTAGAGTTTCAAATAAAAATGTTTAGAAGTCTGAAGTTTGAAGTAATACAGAAAAGAATTTTTATTGATTGTAGTTATGGAAGATAAAAGCTAACAGGTAAATAAGTAAAGGCATGTCCTTATTGTGCAATTTTTAATGATTTTGACAGTGTTAAAATCAGCTTTGGATTTATGAACAAACGGGGTTATAGACAGACTCCCAGCACCAGAAGTGTTTAGATGGTAAGGAGTAATTTATTATATACATTGCTTCATTTAGCTGATGCATTTCTCCAAAACGAATCCCAATGAACTCTATGTAGTGTTACCAGTCCACACACCTTTTTCACCATGGTGACTTACACTGCTAGATACACTACTTACAATGGGTCACTCATCCATAGACCAGTGAAACACACTCTCTCTATCACTCACACACACACACACACACATATTATGGGTGACTATGAATGACAAATATACCTGAACAGCGGGTCTTTGGACTGTGGGAGGAAACCCTCGCAGACACAGAAAGAACATATAAAGTTCATACAGACTTAGCGGGGATCGAACCAACGTCCTCTACTCACTGTACCATCATGCCAGCTATGATACAGGTAATGCAGAAAAAAATTAAATGAGACTGAATGACTAGCCAGGTCAATGCAGAAATCTCAGTTCACTATAAGTTTCTACATCCATTTCTGCAGAACCTTCTGTGGTAAAGGCAATAAAATTCTGCACCTGCTCAGCTGATGTTCAGACTTCAGTTGGATTTCCTACATTTCTTCACTTGTTCAAGGGGTCCAATGTGTGTGTCAGAATACACCATCAGCCAGAGGTGTAGAATAAGAAAGTGTGGATCCACAATGATGTATTACTATACACTGGCTCAAGACTTTAGCTAATTAGCCAGCAACCATCTTCACAATATTCTGAGCCCTTGCCTCTTTATGTATTCATCCACCTCTCCTGTCCTTCCTGTGACATCAGGTGCGCTATATATGAGACTTGACAATAACATTTATTTTTCATTCAGCTGACACATTTCTCCAAAGCTACAGTACTTAAAATAAAAGCTTTGTATACAATGATTTACCCATTTATATGCAGTAGCTGGGTAATTTTTTTACTGGAGGAACGGAGTACCTTACTGAAGGGTACTATAAAAAGGAGGATTCAGTTCTGGGTCCTTCAGGTGGAAGTTGGTGCTATTACACTCTTGCAATTATACTTAACAATTATTGATCTTTTATTAAATGTTACTGAAAAACAAAATTAATGACAGTGATGTTCTAGAAAGCAACTGCATTTGCTGTTTCCCCCCATTAACAGAAATAACAACCATGGAACTAATTTGTCTACACCCACCACCCACTTCAGAAATGGATTCACCCTAGCGGCATTTAAAGAATTGAAATTCCTAAAATTCCCTCTTCGCTACCTCACCATGGTGATCCTGCTGCCGTTTTATCCGCAGGTACATTCTATGTTGCTCCTTCTTTTCTGGATACCAGCAACAGACATGTTTTCTTTGAAACAGTTTTGTGTCGGTTTTCATCTGTAGTACACCAGCCTCCATGCAGTTTATTGATATCTTTGTGCATCTATCACCATGATGCCATTTTGCCAGTGCTCCGACTATTGTTTATCTAACTGCACTTGTTTTTGCTGTCTTAACTGCAGCTTGACTAGGTCGTTGGCCACTGAACACCACCCATAACATGACAAAAATCTTGGTTTCTGATGTACATGCATTTTGTCTTGGCACAAATTGTCAGCCTCCTTTAGCTTCTTCCATCAAACCGTGTTTGAATGAAAGACTGAATTTGGCAGATTTTTTTTGGATGGTAAACCACTCTAGATAGGCTTATGAAACTGCTGTTTGAAAACCCCAGCAGGGTTCCCTTTTCTGACAGAAGCCCACTCATACTCACACTTTTGCAAAACCACCACTCTCCATTCAAAATCACTTAAAGCTTTTCTTTTGCCTATTTTCCCTCCAAAACACGCGCACATAGAATGCCTCAAAACCTGCTGAGCATAATGGTATGGCGTCTGCAATCTGTTTCTGGGAAAGGGGAGGGAAGGGGGGTTGGGGTCCTCCTAATAAACAGCCCATTCTCTATATGGAAATAATATATTTCTAAGGAGCTATTACTAAATCTCTATAATTTCTCTTTGTAGCTGAAGGAAATAACTTTGTAGGAAGCTGTGGGAAGTAGGTCTCGGTACTGTACAAATAAGTAACTTGTTCCATGTTCCCATTGGCAATCTCCAGCTATTCTCGAACTGAACTCTTCCAGTTAAATCCGGTTACATCTGTCTTAATTCTGAAGTCTTTTCTGAGCCTGAGGCTGATCCTGGAAATGTTCCAGCAACCACAGGTTAATTGCCCCGTGCCCTGTACCATAGCTCGCCAAAATTGTAGTGACACTGTCAAAAAAAATATTCCATGTGGCATAGTGGGGGAGCGGAGAGCTATTGTGTATCTGCATTATGTGTGGTTGCACAGATGATCTTTGAGTAACTGAGGAACTGGAACAATTAATCGAAATTAACCTTCAGGAAAGGATATGGACTCCTTGTGATTGGTTCCCGGAGTGGATAAACGGTTCTGCTGTTGAGATCATTTCCTTGGCAAAGAAGATTAAAAGTGTCAACTTTGTAAACACTCTCCATGTAAGTGTAGATCTTTTATGGCAACATGTCTCTAGATATGTCAAATGCTAAATGTAATCAAAATTCTTAGCTAAAAATTAACAATTCATGCTACTTTTGCCATTGCCTTTAATGTTTGGTAAGTTCTAAATATAGAGTTTAATTTT
Organism: Scleropages formosus; assembly: GCF_900964775.1. Taxonomy (NCBI): domain Eukaryota; kingdom Metazoa; phylum Chordata; class Actinopteri; order Osteoglossiformes; family Osteoglossidae; genus Scleropages; species Scleropages formosus. The sequence goes on from NC_041809.1 coordinate 6,970,950, forward strand.
GGAAAAATATGTTAAATATGCAAATATTCTTCTATTTTTCATGGTGAATATATGGTGTATATATATTTGTATATTTATCATACAATATGTACACGGTATATAACTGAAAGTACATTTTTTTTTGCTAGAAAGTTTTCTTGTTTACTTAACTTTTGTAACATACTGGAGTATGTATGCTTCAGAAGGTGACAAGCCATATATATATATATAACATATAGCATTGATCATAAACTTGCAAAATATCTCCTGCTACAGAAAATTTGACAGCTGAAAGGAGATGGCTTTTAATAAAATGTAAACAGAACCATATTTACGTAACATTTTATACATTTTAAAAGGTACACTCTGTGCTTTCATTACGTTCTTCAAATTCAACATTTTTTTGTGTACACTATTTCAAGTATGAACAAATTACCTGTCAAATGGAAAATGAATGAAGCAAAAAGAAGATGAGAATTAAAGTGGCCTTTAGATGTGTATGATTTTTTTTTCCCCTACAGTGTTGTAGATCGATAGGAATGTCACAAACCCGGACTAGATGCAGTGGTGCTAATAGCTGAGCAAAAACAAGACTCAAGCTCAACCTTTCATAGCTGTGAAAATGGGTGTATTTTGTAGATTAGTGGGTAAAGAACGGGCCAGCAGGCAGCATAGTGGCTAATGCAGTCAATTTGGGCTCAAAGGAGCCAGATCTGAATCCCAATCCTACTCTAATACCCTTGCTCAAGGTTCTCAACCTGAACGAATAGAAGAAAACTTACGCAGCTGCACCAATGTGTAAATCATTGTAAGTATCGTGGTAATTCAAATGTAACATTTTAAGTAATCTTGGTCAGTGAAAAACCATGCAATACTTTTGAGCTGTGTCTCTTCAGAGATGTCCTGGCCAGAAAGCCAACAGGCTGTACTTTGTATGCAATGAGACAACATGCTGCCAGATGATGACTCTTTTAGAGTTTATGTTGTTTGCTGCCAACCTGCAGAAATTTATCTCCCCACCATTTACATGCTATAGATGCAGGGACCTTGGCAGCTCATCATGAACTTCTCTGTGTTATTGACAGAATTAGCACACAGCCCTTTGGTGATGAGAGGAGCATTTAGGACAGTTTGCCAGAAACTCATCAGCGAGTGCTTGATGGTCAAGAGAGGCTTTTGCCCTTGCTGTAAAAATGTACGAACCCATAAAAGTTGTCTACACTCAGAGTGCTGACGGCACACCGGGTGAAAAACGTGTTCGATGCTTTGTCTTTGGAAACTGCTGCAATAAAATTCTTTTCTCCAAAGTTGCTAAACTTGCACCTGGCATCTGCTGATGAGAATGCAGTAACGCCTGACCAATTACCCTGGCGTCATAAAAAAAAAAATACCCCAAGCTCATAAATAAATGGAGTGGCCATTTGAATCCTCCTTTTAAAACACTGGATCAATAAACCATTACAAATAGTTAAATCATTGAGATTCAAGAGAAAACAATGAATGTAGACATTTTTTTAAAAAAAAAAATCAATTTGTATTATTGCTATGACAGCAAAATATGCCTGATGAAAAGGATGTGCCAAAAAACTGGATGGACAGGAATGTAATGCTACATGACACCTTAAATATTGTGCCGAATTTGAGAATGTGCTATAACTGGGGTGTTACCATGGAGAAACTGGGCTGAGAATGTCAGTGATACAGAGTTATTAATATCTGCCATCCATCATCATTCTCTGCATGCATGCGACTCTCACAATTACAAAATTCATAGGCCTCCTTCACAATTGAATTAAATGTGAAACAATATGTAATGTCAACTTGTTATTTAAAATTCAGGAATATCAAGCAGTTTAATAATCAGCGTATATTTACATGGTTGTTCATATGGCTTATGTGAATGTTTTATAAACATTAACATTATGGGTTGGTAAAAATGAATAATTGCAATATGAAGCAATCCCTGGCAAAATATTGCCATTGTATTTTTTTAATTGAATAAACATGAACAGATGAAGAAAGTTGATTATAAGATGAGAAATCAAAATGCATTTTGTTTGTTACATGTAAATGCACAGTTTCTCTGGATTATTACTGCTTTTTTCCATAATTCAGCTGTTCAGCACATTCGTTTTCCAACATGCACAGCCTAACAAGTTCACAATTTACACATTTTCACAGCAGGATATTTTTACTGAAGCAAGTCAAGTTAAGTACATTGCTTAAGGGTACGGAGTAGTGGGCCGACTTGTCGTAACTGGCGCTGGCTCCTCGTACCTGACACCTCACACTCCATCAGTCACAGATTCTGTCTCCAGCTGCGGTGCTGGCTTCTGCCTCCTTTTGATGTTCCATGTTGAGTTCAAGCAGACGTTTGTTGAAGGTGACGTGTTTATGACGTCCATTGATCACAATTGGCTTGGATAGGGGTCCTTTTTGTGCGTCAAAAGGAAAGCACTGATTTTTTTTTGGGTTAAATTTAACTCCACACAGGAATGTGGAGGCTTGAGGTTTAAACCAAAAACAGGGAAATAGTCAAAACACTATCAAGAAATACAGCTGCGAGGGAAGTGGGCAGTAGGGGGTGGATGGGCAGTTTTTAAAATGCAAGTTATTTTTTTTCCAGCTGTTTAATTAATTCACATGATAACCAGTGTGGAGTGTAAACTCAAATGAAAGTCAAGAGAATATTTTTCTTAATATCCCCAACGGACTTACTCTCAACAACTTCAACAACAAAAAAAAAATTCACTTTGTTCATCAATGTCATTTGGATGCAATGTTTAATAATAAATGGATAAATCTTCAGGCAGCCTTGATTCTCACTTCCTTTCCAGCTTGTTCAAACGCTGGGGTCGTGACTAAGGTTTTTCCTCTACGTTTTTAAAGATTAAGATTCATCACCCGTGTCAGACAGAACGATATCCCAATCAGGGTTCCTAGCGATGCCCTGGGGAGACGTGGTCTTGTTTGATATGCCGTATCCTTCTCTCGACAGCCCCAAAGGAGGGCCGGGAGATGGGAGCGTATACGGTTGAACGCTCTGTCTTCTGCATCCTGTGTCAATCCTGACTTTCTTCGCACCCTGACAGGCTGCATAGGTGACTCCCCCTCGACCCACAAACCAGCCGTTCGCTGTTGCCACAGTAGAGGAGCACATCGGCTTCAATCAGCCTCAAGGACTTGTCTCCGACGGGGCGGACTCTTGGCGAAGCCCCCATTACGATTCTACCCAGCGGCTGGCGGAGCAAACACGCGCGTTAAATCTGACAATCGTTCCTGCCAAAGAGGACCGAGGGGGGTGGGGGGTATAAGGGAGGGGGGGCTGGAGAAGAGGAGCTTGGATCCCATTAAGAGCCTAGGGTATGGAGGGAATCCAAATCCGTGCTTGTGCGGAGGAGGAAGAAGTGTTGGAAAGACAGGCAGGCCCATCTGAATAGACAGATAATGTGTCACTTCCAGAGCATGAGGAACAAAGTGGGAAAACAGTTTGCCCCTCTTTGAATGGAGCCCCCCCCCCCACCACCACTACACATCAGGCTCTGCACTTCAGTGTCATTCTGAGTCCAGGATGAAAGTTGCAATAACATGGACATGCATACTGCTGCCCTGAGATGGGGTTGTACATACAGTCTGCATCCAAAAATGTTTTAAATTCCATTCAATTACTCTACTTCATGATATGGATCACAGCCTGCAGTGGTAAAATATTACCATCTTTGTTCATTTACAAAGAGTAACAGTTAATGAGAAATAATGATGTATGGTTTTCCATGGTTTTTGGCTTCATAAGTTTCCTCCTTTCTCTGGAACGTATATGACATTGAAAGTCCCTGAATGTAACACTTACTGTGTGGTATAAAATTCTACAGGAGACTTGATGTGTAGGGATGCTTTAAAACTATCATCCTCATTCTTCCCTGCTGTATTATTTGTTTTTCTGGATATTGAAAATATTCAAACTGTAGGATACAATTTTTATTTTAATATTCTGAAGACCAGTGTTTTTCAGTCTTAACGGGATAACAACTTAAGGTACATCCTGAATAAAATCTGAGTTTAGTATAGTCAAAAATGGTTTTAAATTCTGTCCTGATTTGTACAGGATGTATTATGAACCATAAACACTGACAATGTGTTTACATTTACATTCATTCATTTGACAGATGCTTTTCTTCAAAGCAACGTACACCTCAGCGAAAATACAATTTTACATTTGGAGAAAGAGATATAGTTGCAGATGTGATTCTTAAGTAAACCTAGCTTGTTTCTTTCCACTTGAAGCACTGATGTTCATCACTTGAGCAGGTGGAAAAAATGCAGGATAGATGAATCCTGATAACCCTCCTACAATTTTTTTCAGGTACACAAACATTTACATACAATACAGGAGTAGCGGCTGTGCAACGGCTTGTCTGGGAATGATCATAAAGTTACAGTGCATGAACATTTACACCGTACATGAGCAGGAGAGATCCTGGGCGAAGCTAATCCTGAAAAGGTGAGTTTTCAGACCCTTCTTGAATGTAGACAGAGTTTCAGCAGTTCTGAGTGAGAGGAAGAGGCCATTCCACCCCATCGGAGCCAGAACTGAGAACCTCTGTGCTTTACTTTTCATCCACGGGACCACCAAGCGAGCAGAAGTAGACAAGTGAAGGGGTCTGGTTGGGGTGTAGCGCTTGATCAAGTCTTGTAAATAGCTAGAAGCAGTTCTAGTGATGCACTGGAACACTCTGGCGAGTCAATCACAACTCGGGCAGCAGCATTTACTATCAGCTGCATAGGTTTGATGGCAGTAGTGGGAAGGCCACACAGAAGAGAGTTGCAGTAGTCCAGACGGGATGTCACCATGGCCTGGACAAGTAGTTGGGCAGAGTCAGTTGTGAGGTAAGGATGGATCTGCAAATATTATGCAGGATGCTTATATTTAACTTAAAATGTGCTGACATTGTATCTTCTATATCGCTTTCTATACCCTATTGACGTGCATACCTTTTCTGCATTTTGACTTTATAGATACTTTTTCAAATGGATTGATTTTGCTGTAACATTTTCAATAACATTATCTGTATTTGTGGACATATTTGACATTATGGAGCATTTTCAAAACCACTTCCACAACACATGGCAGAATTTACACTGGAACAAGAGGGACAAATTGTTGACTTTTATTACTAGCTCAAACTTTGTGGGTGGTGAATAGAGCCCAGCTTTTGCATTTTTATGACTAATAAAGTGGCCATTAGGATTCGCCTAGGAGGTCAATAACCATACAAAGTATGCTGTAATAGTGACTAATATTGAAATGGAGTCGATACTTCATGCCGTTAACTCCATTTGTTTGTTATTGCCTCAGATGTAATTTCAGACATGGTAATTCAAAACAGCACCTCTCCCACCATTTGTCTGTCATGTTTGTTTATGTGCCAAACATTTCTGAGTGGAGAGAAGTCTCCTCACTTGGGATGTGTTTTTATGCTCTGACTGAGAAAATAGTCCTTAGAGTCAAAGCAGTTTATTCGTATGGCTTAGGAATCCAGTCAGATAGGCGGTACCTGTATATTTTCCACAATGGTTTCTTTTCCACGATGCAAACAATGATGCCTGAAGAATAAATGCCTGTATGGATGTAATTTAAATATGCTTATGACCAGAGAATGCTGGGGTATATACCCAGCTGACTATGTTTTGTTCAGCTCCTCCAAGTTCCATAATAAGTGAATAAATAAGAAAATGAGTCACTAACAGTCCAAGAAATAAACCAAGTGTGGAATGGTGGTTAATGAATGACAGAGTTATGGGCTGAGAGTCCCAGGAGGGGCTGCTTTACCCTTAAGCGAGGCACATTGCTGGAATCACTTCTGAAAATATGTATAAGTACTGTATAAATAAGGATGTTATGTAAACGTTATGAGGGGCAATAATGCCCATTATCATAAAATGCCTGATAAAAATGGGAATAATATTAATGGCAAATTACATTCATGGCAAATTCAGTGAGTCTGTGATCGATTGTGAAGCATTAACACTAAAAATTCTATGCTGCTCTGTATTTAGTTGTTCTCTGACCCTTGTCCTGTTACGTCACAGCTACGGCTCTGTAACTCCTCGGATTGCATTCAGAAATGTCACAGTTCCTGGGATGTAGGTTCAGAAGTGGATCCAAATCCAGCTCATTCTGCATGTCTGTGGATAGATCCATGGATTTTTCACAGAACTAATGTTATTCACCATGGCGCTTGTAGATGAATGAGTAAATAATTGTAAGTAGCTTAGTATGCAGACTTTACATTGCAATTTGCCTGGGAGTAAAGGGTCAAAAAAGTTAATAAACTGTACCTTTTGAAATTTTAAAGGTACATAAATTGATATGAGCTTCAAAAAGTTTTTCATGAATGCATCAGCTAAACGGCAAAATATTAACGCAACATTGGCATGCTTTTAGCATGCTAGCATTAGAGGTACCACTAAAGCATTAATTGCATCACATTTTTCCTTGGTTCTGGAAGCTTTGGTTGTGTTCTATGTCATAACCATTAATGTTCCTGAACACTTAATGTGTGCCTGGATCGCTTACTGAAACAAGCTCAATATTTTTCATATGCTTTGTTGGAGGGATTGAACTGACCTGAGCATCTCAGAGATTTCAGTTGACTAGATGGAGGCAACACCTCGATCAAAAGTGCAGGCGAAATTAATAATGCATGTCTGAAGGATCTGTAGATAGCACACAGCAGGCACATACACACCTTACGCACTACAGGGCTCCAAGCTTCTCAGAGAGCCCTGGTGGCATCTGCTTAGAGCTATCGCATTTTCAAGGCAAAACTGACTCAGGATGACGACAAAAGGTTATGAACAGCTGATTGTCACACTTGCAGTCCTCAAATTATTTTTCTATTTGCTAATGAAAAAGGATCTGTATTGTTTGCAAGAACTGAATCTAAAGAGCTGAAAGACCAAATGTTTTTCATGTGCTATACCAAATTACAAGAAGGGATAGTCAGTAACGAAGGTGGTGTTGTTAGCCCCAAAAAGAGCTTCTGAGATTGAACAGCTTGGGTCATAAAGAGCTCTAATGCACATTAGAGTCTCAGTTCCTCAGTAAGGTTTTATACACCTTTTCTGTTGGGCGTGCTGAACGGCTAAGGATTCCAGCAGTGTAAAGAATGCAATGCTTTCAGGCTCATGCCAAGACCGAGACTTGATAAAATGTGACATGATGCACAAGGCCTCTTTTCCTTGCATCGAATGCACACTTGATGCCTACTGGGATACTCTTCAGTTCTTCTGTTGACGACATTAATGGGAAAGGCACCGGTATTTTGGAAAGCAACTTAATGTAACACTGAGAATCTTCTAGCATCTTAGCTATGTTAAGATAATAACTTTATAGTTAGAACTCCACAAATGAATTTCGTTTTTGGCAACGCTTGTTTCTTTTTTGCCGCATGACTATGCAAACATGTACACAAAACATCTGGATTACTCAGAGAGGAAAGAAATCAGTCTTCTTTTTCTACCCCTTTTTCAACAGATTATCATCTTCATGTCCTGACCACATTATGTTTTTGATCGTGTTTCAAATGAGCGCACAGCTCGTTTCATGCTTTAAGCCACTGGCAGACCATTAGAGTGGAAATTCGAGCTTAGAACTTCAATGGAGACTGGTTGGTTTCTTCAGGTTCGCTTCTCCCTGCCTTTATTTTGTGGACTTTACTGTTGCTCCTGCCACTGCATTAAGGCACGTCTTAATGAGGATGCATCTGTTGTGTTGGAAACACAGTCAAACACAAACACCACCTGGAATGGCAGCCGGGTCTTTCAAATGGAACGTGTCAACTTTGCTTATCATTGCCATGATGGTGGTAGTGAGGCTGGGGGAAACTGCTTCTGTTTCACATCAAAGTCGGCGGCTGCCAGATCACTCCAAGGATTATCTGTTGGGCTTCTATTTTCTGTTACTGTGGACAAGAGTCCCATCCTTTCATCGAGATGGATTTAGCATGAATCGTATCATCGACACGTATATACATCTCATGTACAGAACTGTGATTTGTAAACCAAATACAAACACTTAAATACTACAATTTTTTTTTTTTTTTCTGAAGATGCATTTGCATAGGGTAATACTAGAAAATACATATACTGTATTATATTAATTTTTTGGATTTATCGTTTTAAATGAGTAACTATCATCAATAAGAATGGTAGTGCTTGGCAGATAGTCAACCTAAGTGCTTGTCAAAGAGCCTGCAATCATTTCAATTATTAATTAATCATTCAGCTTGCATTGTTGTTCAAAGTAACTGTAGTTCATACCTTTAAACAGCTGAGTAATCAAGTAATTAAAGTCCTTTGTTAAGAGTAGCATAGCAGTCATTTCCCTTTACATTGCCCTACTTTTGAATGAAATTGTCTCTGTAGTATAAAAAATTTATTTTCGAAATTATCAGATTAATTCCCATGGTAGGATTATACACTAAACCACTTTAAATTATTTACAAACTTTCATAGTTAGTGAAGCAAATTTTTGTTCTGCCTTAAATACAAAAACACAAAATTTGTATATTTTTTGATTGGAAAATACTTGTTTTTCCTGTCAAGTTCCCGTCTTAATACGTTAGGCTTAAAACGTAAAAAAAGCAGTATCGTAAGCCTCCTGCTTTGAAAGGCAGCATGAAAAACAACCTGAACTCTGAGGAGAGACACGTTTTAAAGATTAAACATATCCCAGATGTGACATAGCTGCAGACATCTCCGAAATTATCACATGAGTAATCATATCAGAAGTGTCAGCTCTTAAATTCAGGCTCTGCTTATTGTTACACATTTAAAACTCATATAGAAGAAGGATGCATATTACAAAATATGGAATAAAATAAGGTTAATCATGTGTGAATAATAAAATAGGGTAAATACTTTCAAAAATGCAATAGATTTAATTCTGTACAGTTAATTAAGTTGTAATATGCAATACAAGTGCTGTTATAAGAATTGTTCTGTACAGTTGAAATGTATTGGAACTGTACTTTATTTAATGTCTGCAATACATTGCCATCCCTTCTGGCAATGGCTTTTCTTAAAAATGAAACAGAAAAGCTCTTGGCTGATGTCCGCAGACTGTGTACAGTACTGAACATATGGGTGGTGTGTCCGTGTGCTTTAAATTTTCACCTGGCACCAGATCCTGCAGCCTTCATTGTCACGGCTTCAAAGGCTCAATATGTCCATCCCAACAAGCCTCAGTTTCCTCTTCATTTCATCCACTGGAGTTGTGCAAGTTTATTATCTACACCTCAAACTGGAAAGTATCAGATTAACTCTTTAAGGCTTCAGTGTCCTGTATATTCCAAATATCCTCAGATGTATAACTAAAGTAATGGGAATCAGAATGGTTTAAAGCTTTCAGTGCTCATGATGTAACCCCATGTAATTCCTAATTTTCTGATATTTTTAAAATATGATTTAAAACTGTAAAAAAAGCTTCTAAACATGAAAAAAAAGGAGTAAACATGCCATTTCCACTCTGCCATTTTCTGTTTGCTGCTCTGTAATGTACAGTCAAAGGGAAGAGCAGATTATTTTCAACTGTAATGCTAAGAGTTTTCTGGCAATTTAAGCTCCTTTTTAGAGCATAAACACATGAAATCCATGTCCAGGAAACAGGAATTCTGCATTTAACCTTTCAGTCTCAGAATCAGTGGGTCCCATGTCCTTATGCTTATATTTTCTGCCCATTTGTTACTTTAGAAAAATAGATTCCCTGTGCTTTCCAGGTAGGCTCTGGGCTACCATGACCATGCATTGATGGAAATAAAAAGAAAAAACTATGTTGTATTTACCTAGGAGAAACAGTCCTTATATACTTCTAATATATAGTCATATACTTAAAATTAATTTTGTTTCATATTTGTCTTTTTACCAGTCTTTAAGACTGTTGACATGCATCTCAACATATACATCTTTTTCATAATTCATCAGACAAGATAAATTTAATGACAGTTTTACTGGAGTTAAGAATGCTACAATTCATGCTTGACAGTTAAGAGTCTACAGTACAGATTTTTCATTATCAGTGCAATTTCAAACACATCTACGCCAGACTAGAGTAGATTTTGAAGTCTGGGATAGAAGATCAATCAGGAAGTTAACCTTGCTAAAAATATATAATGATCAGCTAAGAATATTTCCCCTTATTCTTCAAACCACAAATTTTCGATGAATTCTAAGAAACTTTTCAAATATATCAATGATCATGAGCAACACTGGACACCTAAATCATACGATCCACAGATCTCATAAACAATCACACACCTTTCTAACAACCTAGTGCCTTTTTAGAACGCTTATTTATAATAGCACTGTGCTTTGTCAGTTTAATATGTGAGCATATCAGAAAGTAATCAAGAGGTCATCATTAGAGAAAATTTTACCACAATAGCAGTAAGAATGGATTCTGGAGGTGGAGGGAGGGGATGAGAAACGTTAAATCAAAGAGCTTTTCTGTCACATTTCTGAGCAATTAGCTTTTAAAACAGTAATTTAGGATACTGCAGCTCTGCCCACCAGCTAGTAACCATTAGCACTCTGGTCTTATCAAATTATTATGGAATTCTTTCTCAGCCGTCATGTGTGAGATGCAAGTTCTGATGGGCTTCGGTTTTTTTGTAACATAATGGTGAAAATGAGGGTGTTCAGGAATATATGAAGGTAACAAAATGAACACTTGCTTATCACAATATAGGGCAAAAGATGTGCGCATTAAATCTAATCAGAACTTCTGGAACCGTTCTGCAAATAAATGAAAAAAATTATAGTGAGAAAATTTGTGTCTAAAATAGACAGTTCTTCATATTCACTTCTGATTAAAACTGTTACAATGTGCTTGTGGTGTCAAGGTTATTAAATGGTTAAAAAAAAAAATAGTATTTAAAATAGCCTTTAAAAAGAATTGCACATTATACTTTGTATTTGAAAGGCCTTTAAGGCTGACAACTTCATACCTGAAAAATCACCATGTCAATTATTAGAAAAAAATTGTTCCTATTCGGCTGTGATATTCCTTCCTCTGTGCTATTCTTTGAAGTACCTGTGTAATATTAGATTTGTTTGAACCTTCAGAACTGATATGTACAGTACGTTCCGATGATAACGGGTGGAGGAAAGCTACATTTCATTTGCATGTAGATGCACCTTTCGGTTGCGGGAAGCTACAGGAGCATCACTTTGCCAGGCAGTACACTCTTCCCCAACGTTACGACAATAATGTGTTGCAGAAAATCCCTTCACAAAGTAAATTCTTATAACTCTAACATAATTGCCATTACTTTCAATGGTAATGTAACCGTAGATGTGTTCCTGAAACCCAAAATTGACACCATTCCTACAATATCCCCAAACCGTATTGAAACGGACTTCAACAGTTTACATTAGTCATCGGAACGCAACAAGGCAATTTCTCTTCATTACATTTATTCATTTAGCTGATGCTTTTCTAAAAGGGGTGCGGTGGCGCAGTGGATTTGACCAGGTCCTGCTCTCTGGTGGATCTAAGGTTCGAGTCCTGGGTGGGGTGCCTTGCGACGAACTGGCATCCCATCCTGGGTGTGTCCTCCCCCCTCCAGCCTTGTGCCCTGTGTTGCTGGGTTAGGCTCCAGTTCGCCACGACCCTGCTTGGGACAAGCAGTTTCAGACAATATGTATGTGATGCTTTTCTACAAAGCAACTTACAGTATTAAGGTTATGATTATTTACCCATTTATATAGTTAATTACGGTAATTTTATAGGGTAATTTTTTTTTTCTTTTTACTGGATCAGTTTTAGGATAAGTAAGGGTACCTCAAGGGTACTACAGATGGAGGTGGGGATGAAATCTGCAACCTTTGGATCCAAAGGCAGTAGCTCTAACCACTATGCGACCGGCTGTCCCTCATTAATTACTATATAATACCGTATCTCTGCCTACATGTGCTCTTTCACATATGTAAGCTATTACATACGGTGCACAAAACAAATGATCACAGACAAAACATGCATACTTAAGATCTTCCGCGTATATGCATTAATTCATGTAGAGTTTGCATGTTCTCTCTGTTTGCATGGGTTCCTTCCCACAGTCCATGTCCTTCCACAGACATGTTTAAGTTGAATTAATGACTCTAAGAGGCCTGTTGTGCGCATGTATGTGTTAGTGGGGAGTTGAGTGCAGTGCATCTACCATTGAAAGTCATTCTGGATATACACGCACACACATCATTTGAAACCACTTGTCCCATGCGGGGTCGCAGGGAGCCGGAGCCTAACCGGGCAGCACGGGGCATAAGGCTGTAGGAGAAGGGGACACTCCTAGGACGGGACGCCAGTCAAGGCACCCCAAGCAGGACTCAAACCTCAGACCCATCGGAGAGCAGGACCCGGTCAAACCTGCTGCGTCACCCCACCCTGCATGCTGGATATAGATATCAGCTAAATAGAAGTTTAATGATCATTGTAAGATGATTTGGAAAAAAGTGTCTGCTGAATGAAACATGTAAATGTCTTGTGCTGCTCAGCTGTCAGGAGGAATGTAAAATCTAAATATAGTCCGTGTAAATGAGAATAATGCCTTGTAAGACAAATTAGGGGCATTAAATTATACTAGTCGTGAAATAAAATTCTCATAACTTAAATAGGTGCATCTTGGGGTAAGATCACATGATGGCTATTACCACAAGTTCTACACTTTCTGGAATTTATAGACTAAAGACTTCATTCGCATGAAATGACTCCACTCGTGCATGTGTGAAGACCCGAAGCTATCATTTGATAGTAATTTCCCTTTATTTCAGTCTCACCCATTCATTTCCTATGGCCGGCCAATTCTGACAGGACACCACAGATTTATAAAACTTGATGAAACTGGTGATCTTTAATTTCTTGTGTTCTGATGCCCATTGTGGAAGATGTCATGGAGCCTTATGGCAATCAGCTGAAGGAAACCATATTTATGAAAGATTAAGCATTAATAGGTCATATGCGACCAGAAAACAACCTGAGGGTTTTTACAATAAATAAATAAAGAACATTTTCCTTAGACACTGCTAGTAAAACATGTAGGTTCAGGCAAAATGTGTTTTGTAATTTTTAAACAATTTTATAATTTTTACTTTTATTTATTTTGAATGTCCTCCTGGGGGGGGGGGGGAAAGCCCCATACACTCTTGCGCAGATTTCATTTACCTCATCTGGTAATTTTCACTTTGAATGTTAGAGTATTGTAACCCATATTTCCACATCAGTTTCTATTTTGAGGCTTTTCGGTGAAACGTGTTCCTCTTGTTACCAGTTTACGCACCAGAGAGCAGCATATCTCTGTGTGCCCATTCACTCGAACAGAGTGCAGCTGCTGTTTCAATTGTTGCCGTGCCCTGCAGCTGTTATACATGGATGCATTGTGCCAGGCAAATCTAGAACAGCAAGCACTTTGAACAAATCCAACAGTTCCTTAACATCTTCTTAACGTTTACCCTTCTGATTCATCCTGGGGTAATCTGAATTCTTGAGGGTTGGACAAATAATTTAGAGTGTGAGTTTCAACTTCAGAATGTCGAAAGTGGGTTTGATATTTCTACTAAAACTGTACTATTTTTCACAGAAGTTGAAGTGTTTAATCCTCTCGACAACCAATCAGAATTCTTCTCCATAGGTCATTCTAATGTTTCTTTTGGACTCTATCTTCAGAATTACCTCTCAATAGTTATTACTCATAGCTGTCAGCATGATGCCAACCTCTTATTGTCTGGGTGGTACTGACTATTTTTTCCTTTATATTTTTCCCCAGCTATGTGCATCCAACATCTATTCTTGCACTATTTGTCTATTCCTGAATTATTCCAGTGTCTTCTGGCACTGTTCATTATTTGTGTGCTGCTCTAGCCTCATGCAAATTTCCTATGGTATCAATAAAATTCTTGTCTAGCTCTGTGTTAATCTGTCTGTAATCTTTCAGAAAATAGAGAATTTTACCTAAATATACATAAATAAAGCTCATAGCCATCTAAGTTTGAAGAACAAAAAAAACAAACAGCTGTTCATACAGTACCTCTGTTCTCAGTTCTTATTTTAATTAGTTCTCTAAAAAGGGGGCAGCTCTAGTCCTGTGGGATATGGAAATAGTTCTGTCAGTAAACAATGTGTACAGTTGTTTTGCATACCTTGTACACACCTATGGGGGTTGGGAAGGGTTTAATCTGAGAGTCAACAAACAGATGAGAATGCCAACGAACAGCGTTGAGATTGTCTTTCAAAAAAGCCTGGGTGTCACCCTGCTCTTGGTCTGGGGACCAGGAACCGGGTTTTGGTCCCCACCCTGGCAAATTTTAAGACAAATGATATCAATCTGATGCATCCTTGAGGAGGGAGTTGTTGGACAATCTCTTTGGGGAGTCCGGGTTCTCATTTTTTATTGTTCTCAGTTTGTCTGTGTTTAGCAATAGATACTTTTGTTGTATAATTGTTTGACCAAAACCAACCTGGTGCAATTATTGGAAGGTTGAATGTGGAATGTAAGTGAAAACACAAAAGTAATGCCATTAAGGTTTATCAGTTTAGGTCAATTAAATGAATGTTTCTAAGATATTTTGTATGATATTTCTAGGGTACATAAAATATGTAATATACTCTTCAGTGGCTGAAAAAGTTTTCACAAAAACCTCGTCAATCCATGACCCAAAGGGAATGTAATGTGATGGTATGAGACATTTGGAAGAATCAAGTTCTGAGCTAAATGTGAGGATATCCTTACTATCCATAACTAGAACTTATATCATGTGTGATTAAACAAAAAAGAAACCTTGATTAACAATGAAATAAATCTTGTTTATCCTATTTATATGTACTCCTTCGACTTTTAATGGTGTAACAAAGCTTTTGGAAATTCAAATGAGCCTATAGAAGAAAGGGAAAACAATATGAGTGTATGAGGGGCTGTCTTGAAAAGAGCATGAACGTCCACCTCATTGCTATCATTCACCGCCTCGAGATCTTCAAGTTTCAAAATGTGGGTTAATAATATCAGTAAAACGACGATCTCAGAATGATATATATAATTTGAATTTTAGAGCCCCAAGGCAAGTTGGGAAGGATACCATACAATAATTAATGAAAGAGAATTTTTCTGATTAGATCCTCACGAAGCAGCCAAATTCTGTCATATTCTGAGATCACGTACTGCACAGCATTAATACTAGAGGTGCTGTAAGATTATAAATCATTGAAAGTCTGAAGTTTATTTTCACATATAGGTAGTCAAAGAGAATGTCAGAATGAAATAACTTCAACTGGAAAAATACATAAAGGGGGCAATCTCAGGGATACGAATCTGGACTTTTGACCAAAGGTCAGACGATCAAATCCTACAAGGCAACTGCAGCTCTCGAGATTTTTGATTGTCACAGTGCAATGCGTGTCCTCAGATTAAGAAAAAACTATACCTTGCAGTTGAGTGGTATCCCATCTAGGGTGTATCCAGACTAGTCTTGCACCTCATGCTTTGGGGATGGAATACCGACCATCGTTACCCTGACCTCAACAAGTGGTTACTGATTGTGAGTGTGTGACAGAGAGGGATCAAACAAACAAACAACTTTATCTGTAAAAAGTGGGCAAAAATTTTGCTATGCATGTCACTTCAGAATAAAACGTCTGTCTAGTGAGAGAATGATAATGAAAATAAAGACAAATGTGATAGTACAGAATTCACTTTGGCCTCAATTTAAATAAATGGGTTCCACCTGGTTGTGCGAACACATTTGTTTATTTTGGCAATTGTACATCGTAAAACAGGGATACAGAGGGGAAGGCGTGCTGCAAATACCTGGGGGGGGGGGGGGGGGGGGAGGGAATCCAATTTTCCCCATCAAAGGTTTTTTGCTTTAGTTTGTGATTTTGAGTTGCTGCACTAGTTTGATATGTTTATGTTGGTGAACCTGGAAGGAACTGATTTCATTTTCCCTTTTTCACCCCTCCCCCATTCATTTGCTGCATTGGTATATTCAGTTTCACTTCATAATCAATAAAAAAGAAGTCAGTAGGGTGGTTAGACCGCATCCGGTCTCCTTGTCCTGATTGCTTGCAAAGATGGACATTGTGACAAGTAGCACATTGATATACCTCAACAGCATTGATTTCTCCTGCATCTGAAAGTAGAAGTGGAAAATAAAATCACCCACTGTAAATATGAGGTCTTTTTATATGTATGCTGAGCAGTGAAAAGCCTCAATGCAGCATTCAAGACCAGTAGCAGATGTTCACTTTTGTGATGTCCAATACTAGGGAGTGGTAGCAAGTACAAGCTAAAAGTGGTTCAAGTGGTTCAGAGTTCAAGCTAAAAGTTTCTACAAAAGTTTCGAATTCGAAAAATTCGCCTTTTTGAGACTTTCTGTAGTTTAGGGGGAAAGAAAAAAAAAAAAAATAGTGAACAGAGGACTTTTCTCGGGGAAGGAAAAACCTGACCAGTATCACTAATTTTGAAAATAATTTGCAGGCTTTTTGGTCCAAGTAGGACAATCAGTGTGGGAATAATGAGAAATTTACATAGCCAGTAGTACAGTACCTGAGCAATATGATAAAATATACATTTTTTCACACATATTAGTTTTCTGTTCTCTACTTTATTCCTCCTATTATTATTCAATCACAAATAGAAAGACCAGGTCAATGTATTTTTAATATAGCCAAACTTTAAACATTTGGAATTTCTCATTTAATATGACTGGTGTTCTTGTCATTCAATATGTATGCATATGTACATTTTTATATGAATTCGCTTAATGGTATTCAGTTTGTTAAACTGCAAATGTTATAAGACACACACACACACACACACACATTTTCAGAACCGCTTGTCCCATACGGGGTCACGGGGGAACCGGAGCCTACCCGGTAACACAGGGCGTAAGGCCGGAGGGGGAGGGGACACACCCAGGACGGGACGCCAGTCCGTCCCAAGGCACCCCAAGCAGGACTTGAACCCCAGGCCCACCGGAGAGCAGGACTGTGGTCCAACCCACTGCGCCACCGCGCCACCCTGTTATAAGACACCAACTGTAAAATTTTACTTTTAACCAATTTGAAATGGAACAAATGTGCTATAAATACAGACTGGTGTAGAAGACATTGTAGATTTTCATTATTTTCCTAAGAAACTATATACTTTAAGAACTTGTTTGCAAACATTCCACCTTCAGTCCTGGCCTTCACCCCCCAAAATAAACATGGTAGGAATTAAGACATGAGATGAACTGGGTTTCTGTAAAAACATTCCTTATGCAGCTACAGTATTAAATTAATTAAACTGCAATCAATGTTACCACTAGGTGTTACAAAATCTTTACCGCTTCAATTTCGATCAGCCCATCGACTCAGACTTTGCAGGCCTTTCGAAACTCGATACTGAAAAGTCGTACTATGCATAGAGATGTCTATATAAACTTTCTTTGGTGACAGCTGGATAATGATGGTAATATAGCAATATCTTAGATCTTTGATTTTTCTGGAGGGCAGAGGCAGAAGGATAGGGTATGCGCTCCTTCATATGAATACACTCTATACATATGAATATTCAGAATGGGGATAAAATTCAGTTTTATGTATTTTTTATTTGACTAAAATAATGTGTGTAGAGCACATAAAATAATGGGTAGAAGTAGCTAAGACAACAGGAAGTACATAGATTACTCCTGCTGGTAGTGTGATGTACAGATTTTCCTCCTGGTTTCCAGCAGTAACATTAGGGTACACATCTAGTAACTTTACCTTTAAAGAGAGATCCTCACAATCCAGTAATCAATAAAACTGCTGCCACAACCTCAGACCCAAGAGTCTGCGCTACTCCTTTTCATGGGTCAACTTCAAAGTTGCAGACCACCAGCTCGACTAGAAATTCATGAAAATGTGACCTGTATGTCTGTGGCGACTTTAAAGGGCACTTGCAGCAACACTGCTCGTTCTACTTCTCCTAACTGGAGACTGGAGTGGAAACAGTGTACTGGGTTAAATGGAAGGTGAACTAAACACACTGGTTTAAAGTGCAGATCTCAAATATTAATGACAAAGAAAAAAAAAAAAAATTGCTTCGCAGTAACATTGAAAAATTGCAAACCAAGCTGTTTTTATGGAGTTTCCCCTTGCAAGGAAGTTTTTAACTTAATGAAAGATCAGCTACTTGTATTATGTTATTTATTCTCTTCTCACAACTGTTGATTACTACTCATTCTAATGCAGGGTTATGGTGGTCCGGAACCTATCCTGGAGGCATAGGCAATCACATCAGCGTGATACACCCTACAAAGGAAGCCTTCATGGAGTAGCTTCAGGCTAATGTCGATTCCACTTGAAATACATGGATTTTGATGGTGGGAGGAAACCAGAGCACCCACAGGACACATACATGAACAGGGGGAGAACATGTAAACACCAAAGATCCTAAAGAGGGATCAAACCTACATCCAGTTTCAAAACACCACTGTGCCACCCTAATTGTCTACTTATCTCAATGATAGTTTCTTATTGCATGAAGAAACAATGAAATGTACAGGTCAACTCACAAACATCCAACATCGCCATACTTGCTAAAAATATTTAATATAGTTATTGAGAAATCTTCCTCTGCTTCACGTTGTATCAGACTTACCAATGCACTGTGCGTTATTTTCCAAAATCTGCACAGCCTGTTGTAATATATTCCTTACATAAAAAACAAATCCTAGGGTCTGATACATTATTGATATAATATGGGAGTACCACCATAATTTTGTGTTAATATTTCACACAACTACTCACTTATTTAGAGAAAATTAGTTTTGAACTACAATAGACCTGTAAAATACACACACATCCAAAGCACCTTGTCCAGGTACTGGAAATAAAGAAGTAGGCCCTACTGTTTGTACAAAGAACGGTATCTGCACACTGTGTGACAATCCCAAAGTGTGTTTTACTTATTTAGTACGCATTTATAAATAAATACAAAACACAATGGGACTACCAAATTGTGTGCTTTCAGTAGTGTTTTTTTTTTTTTGTTGAAGTTATAACGCAGACTTTACCAAATCATACAGTCCACACTGGCAGCTTTAAATATGAAAATTAAAATAAAAAAATACAAAAATTGGTCTCAAACTGCTCCAAGTGATTTTCACAGTTAAAGGTTAGAATATGGAACGAGATTTGGAGGACTGATTTAATCGTAGCTATTACATGCCTATAAGACTGGCAGTTTTTTGCTCATTGTTGCGGTCGAGTATCTCCCTTTGCTGTTAACATGGACAATCCACAGCAGCGGGGCTGAAGTCTCCCCCCCCCGAGCTTGCCAAACAGTCAAGTGCGCAACCCCCTGGGCCCCCTTGATGGACCAGATGCAATTGTCAGGCCCGATCCCCGACAGTTCAGGGGAAACCTCACACATCGAAAAGTAAGAAAAAAAAAAAAAAATCATAGGAGCTGTGCAACTATGAAGCACTGTGCAGCACCACACACAATTGACAAAATACAGAGACCTATCAAAAATATGCGATATTGTCCAACATCCATCACTTGCACTCTGAGGCCCTGTGTCTGGATAAAAAGGACGACTTTCAAGTTTGTTCGCATTCTACACTCAATTGTATTCTCACCGCATTGCCATTTGGGGCTAACCCTATTCAGCAATATTAAAAATAAATACAGAGAAGAGTAGCTTGTGCCGTCCTTTCGTGCCCCGTATCAAATTTTAATTATCCAGATAGCCACAGGCGTTTCCTCTGTGCTACTCAGTGGTCTTCACAGCAGTGCATTTCATGGCCCAGATTGTGAGCTGTATTAAAACTTTAGATCATCCATGGAGGTATCAAAAGAAGCAACTTATGCATATTAGAAAAAAAAGTTATAAAATACTATACACATTATTTTGTATGTTTGTGTACATGTGTGAGCGGGGCGTGGTGGTGCAGTGGGTTGGACCGGGTCTTGCTCTCCGGTGGGTCTGGGGTTCGAGTCCCGCTTGGGGTGCCTTGCGATGGACTGGCATCCCGTCCTGGGTGTGTCCCCTCCCCCTCCAGCCTTACGTCCCGAGTTGCCGGGTTAGGCTCCGGTTCCCTGCGACCCCGTATGGGACAAGCGGTTCAGAAAGTGTGTGTGTGTGTGCGCGTGCACACACAGTATAGCAAATATACACACAAATACAGCACTGATATTGAATTACCATGGCAATTTCTTTTAGAAGACCACAATTTCAGAATTTGTTCAGGGTGAAGGGCATCTAACATGTGTATGAGGACGACAGATCTGGGATGCCAGACTGCACTGTTGAGCCTCCCGGAAGGTGTCGTGGGCCTAATTCAATGAAACACTGACGAAGGGAGGTGCCCAACCTCAATTAAGTATTCAAGTTGATACCTTGCTGGTTTGGCTAGTTGGTGGGCTTGTTGGTTGGATTGGTTTGGTGGGTGTGTTGGGTTGGTTTGGTTGGTGGGTGTGTTAGAGAAAATAGCTAAGCTTCTTGGTCTTGGATCATGGAGATGTCTATTGCATACGCTGGATGTGTTCTCTGTGGCTTAATGTTGGTTGGACTGGGTCTTTGTGTATAGCCGTTGATAAATACGGATGGGGTACACATGGGCGGCACAGTGGCACAGTGAGTAGCGCTGCTGTCTCACAGTGCCTGGGTGGTGCGAGAGAACGTGGGTTCAGTTCCTGCTCAGTCTGTATGGGGTTTGCATGTTCTCCCCATGGATTTCCTCTGGGTGTTCTGGTGTCCTCCCACAGTCCAAAGACATGCTGTTCAGGTTCACCCATAGTGTGTGAGTGACAGAGAGTGTGTTTCACTGATGCATGGATGAGTAACCCCTTGTAAGTAGTGTATCTAGCAGTGTAGTCACCTTGGTGAATAAGGTGTTTGGGCTAGTAATACTACATAGTATCCATTGTGAGTCGCTTTGGACGAAAGCGTCTGCTAAGTGAACTAATGTAAATGTATAACATCTTGAATTAAGATAAAACCATATTTGCCTAGGAAATTCACTCATGAAATTATTAATGTGTTTAAGAAGAACCGGAATGATGTCACCTTACAATAATAATTGCTCATGCAATAATTTTCATGTTAAAAACCATGTCTAATGTATAACTATTAATTAAATAAGGGTCAAAAACATTTCGCTGAGAGCTCCATCACATAAACAGCACATAGAGGGTCAAGGAGCTGCAAAGAAATACTTGTGTTGACTGTAAATAAAGTGGCATTAATATCGTTCTGGCACAGACAGGATCCTAGCTGTTGAAAGCCATCAATCAGTCCTGGGAGTATCCGACTGGAAAATGCAATGCACTTTAACAGTTTTCATGTTTTAGAAATGAAAGAAATATGTAAGAGTGGACAAGGAATCCTTGTTTACTCTGTGTTTTATTGCAAGTAAACTGAGTAAATTAGTAAACAAAGTAAATAATTTTCTTTGAAATATAGAGTTATCGAGAGTTTTATCACCGAGAACTGGGAGCTGAAAGACCACAGAAATCCCTGAGCACTGAGAGCCACAGGCACATGAAAGAGCCTCGGTCACAAAAATGAAGAGTATTCATTCCAAATTAGCCGGCGTTTCGGTATCCACTGATGATTGCTAGCTACTTCTTCACCTGCCTCTTCCGGGAAAAGATAAATGCAATGAAAAGTATGCAATATACATACTTTGTAAATAACTGTGATGTAATGCATTTTTCATTAGGTGCAGTTTTGAATGGAAGCAGTAAAAACATGTCAAAATCGTCTTAATGTACATTTTTTTCAAGTGACGTATGATAAATTTTAGAGGAGAAAACTGCTTGTGTCATAAAAAAATGACTTTTTATTATATAGTTTTGTACTTACCCCTTGGTGGTTCCCTTATGAATAAAATCTTTTATCTGAATGAAATTTGCACACTTTCAGTATACATATTATTATCACACAAAAATCCCAGGAGCAAGAAATTGCATAGATATGGTTTCAGGTTTAATATATTTTAGGTATATCTGGGAAATACTGAGCAAGCGTGCTGGGTTTACATGAGTCTATTTTAAATCAAATTATTGTAATTTTTAGCACTAATTAAAAGAATGAGTTGTTATATTTAATCTGTTTATTCAACAAATACTGCTGTAAATATGGACCTGATGCTTTTGTGCAAACTGGTTTCAGTTGTGCACTTTTAACAGAGATACGCTTTTTGAAACATTAGCCCAGAACCCATAGAATTGACAGACAAATGTGCACCGTGCACAATGACATCGGACAGCACAGCACAGGCCTGCAGGCCAATCGAGAGCACCCTCCCCTACACCAATTCTCCCCTTTGCCTTTTTTCCCTGGCTGGACAAAAGTGAATAAATGCATTCAATCACATACCGGACATCATATGTCACACTGTAGTACTGCATCGTATAAGAAATGAACCTACATTTGCGTGACCCCTTTGAAAAATTATATACCTTTATGTCAAACTCCACCTTGTAAGATCACCATTTTAATTTAGAAATCTCCCAGATGACATGATAATAGTTAGTTAGTTTTAGATAGTTTAGATAGTTTTGAGAAAAACTAACAAGAAAAATATCCTACTGTGATTTACATATTTTATTAGTGGCCTTGCACTTTTGCCATTTTTCTTCTGTTCAAACATAAAGTACAGTACATAAAATAAGTATCAACAGGTTCCCAAGCCTTAAATCATAAAGTATCTTACATCAGTCATTTATGCAAAACTGATCACACTGCTTATGTGCCTAATTGGCATCTGAATACATCATTTATTAGTGTAAGTTCATTTTCTGCATTTTTTTGTAGGCTCATAGTGCTTCGGTTATTATGATGGACAGTCCTCCAAGGAAGAACAGTTGCACATTTCATGCAATGCAGATTACATTTTGATGCAGTACTCTGTACTTTTAACATATGCATATAAAAAAAAAAAATTTCCTGGGAATAGCACTCAATACATTTTTTGTCTTAACTGACGTCTGTCATAATTTACACACTCAACTCAGCTACATTCTTTTCAATTTCATGCTCATTCTCCAGCCATAATCAGACAGTAATACATATGAAAAAAGTGATAATTCTGATTAATCAAAAGGTTAATCTCATTGTAATAAAATAGTATTATTTAAAATTGGGAACGCAACACCTGGTGTTACGCTATTTCTCCGAGTATAACATACTAAATTAATTATATTGTTATATTGTTTGCAGTGGACTCTGTTTGAAGTGTAAGGCATGGAAATTTTTGACAATAGAAGATCTGACAAAATTGAAAATGCAGACAACAAAAGGAAAAAAAGTAGCAAAAAAAGACAGAAAATTTAAAAAATGCCATGTTAAATAACTATTCTGCTGTAAAGAAAACATGTTTTTGCATCAGAGCTATATGGACACTCACTGGCAAAATGTACCAAGCTAGTTATTACAATTATTACTGATTCATTATCACCAATAACTTCTTGTCCAATGCAGCCTATAATAGAAGCATATGATGTGAAGTATGATACAACCTGGATGGGACACAGTCCCATTTCAGGGTAAACACACACCCATTCACTTACACAGACACACACTATGGGCAGTTTAGAGTCACAAATTTACCTGAAGCATTACAATGATTTACTCTGGTCTGTAGGAGCAGCAAAGAACACCTGGAGAAAACCCACGCGAGCATAAGAACATACAGCCTCCACACAGACTCGATCCCACACTGAATTCCACAACTGTTAGGCCTCAGCTGCACTATGCCGCCCCAATCCTTCCTTTGTTCAGTTAAACTTACACATAGTTTCTATACAGTGGTCCCACCTTATGCGTGGTTTCGCTTTCCACGGTTTCAGTTAACTACGGTCAACAGTGGTCCGAAAATCTTAAATGGAATATTCCAGAAATAATTCATAAATTGTAAATTGTGCAACGTTCTCAGTAGCATAATAAAATTTTGCGCCGTCCCGCCTGGGACTTGATTTCTTTCTTTGTTTAGTGTATCCACGCTGTAAACGCTACCTGCCCGTTAGTCACTTAGTAGCGTCTTGGTTATCAGATCGACTTTTGCAGATTCGCAGTGCTTGTGTTCAAGTAACTTTTTAAAAAAAAAAAAAATAAATAAATAAATAAATAAATATTTACATAGTATATATGGGGTTCGGTACTATTGGCGGTTTCAGGCATCCGATGGGGGTCTTGGAACATATCCCTCACAGATAAAGGGGGACTACCTGTACGTGAACAAAATAAATCATCTAGTTGTGTAGCATGAAGACCATTTTCAACCATGAAGAACATTGTAGCTTTGTGTCTAATCTCAATTTCTGAGTTTTGCTGATTGATTTGGCCATGGATGTTAGCACCGGGTGTCGACCTTCTCTTAGCTGCTACGCTGCTGACGGCAAAGGCGTTCAGACAGTTCTGTGGTTGGTTGCCTTTGATGCAGAGATGACAGCAGTGCTGGCACCATTAATATAATGCCACCCACTCTATACAGTGATCCGAATGCTGATCCTCTGCACCAACAGCTTACGCTTAGATCTGTCAGCTTATGCATTTGCACTTCTTTGCCCCCCACACACTGAAACCCACCTCAGATGTGAGTGTGAACAAGACCTCCCATGGTATAATTTATAGCCCATTTAAAATTGAATGCAGCTGCTGAACTCCTGGAGGAGTGAGACATGTTTGCACCTCTTCCACCTCAACCACAGCCCTCCTGGACAGTCGCTTAAATGCCCAGACAGATCAGAATTTTCTTTGGTGGTGGGGGGTAGTGGGCAAAAGCTGATGATACACACCTTGCCGCCCTCTTGGGTGCCCTGAAACATTTTTCGTTCCATGCAGCAGCCTTGTTAGCAAGCGCTGAGCTAAGGGGAAAAGCACTGATGCGATCGCAGAAAAAAAAATTGACAGCGCAGGCGGGAATTGGACATGAAGGGAGCACTGGTGATTTGCTAGAGTCGTATTTACCGCAGAGCTCTTTTGTCGCATACGTGTGCAGTTCAAGACTACTGTCACCTGGTGCTTATCTGGAAGACACTCATTTCTGCACATAATGGGTGTCAGCTGTTAAAACCTGTGCTGCTTGGGAAATACTGCAGTGATATTAATAACATATCTGCAATCGCCTGTTGATTTTCAGGACAAAGGTGGAAACCATGCATGTGAACACATGAAACTTTACATACACTGATGATTTCTTTCAGGTTCGTCTTATGCTTTTCTCCAAAGGAACTTAGTGTTAAGCTATTACAATGATTTACTCATTTATACAGCAGCGTAGTTTTTGTGAGAGCAATTTAGGGTAAGAAGATTAGTTAAGGGTAGTACAGCAGGAGGTGGGATTCACATCTGGGACTTTTGTGTTCAAGAGCTAGGATTCTAACCACTATGGCACCTGCAGCCTGAAAGAAGCACTTTTTTTCTACTACTGTACTGAGTAAATTGTTCAATATTAGTAGTTTGCCCAGGATTTGTGCCAAATAAGCAAAATAAAAAATATTTGGGATTAAGTTTTGATGTGACATTATTCATGATAATATCCACTATGCAGATGACACTGAAATTTAATATGACACATCATGCAGTTGCAGAGCAAGATTTGGTTCACACTTGACAAGTTCTTAATGTGAATATGTGGGACAGAGAATTTACATATTTTTGAGCTTCTCATAAGATGCACTCACTATGGGGAAGGTCAGCGGGAGAATTTAAACGTTACCGAAGACTGATGCGTGAAGCGCTGGCGTACGGTGTCTTGGAAGAACTTTGAAAGCGTGATCGTGCGACAATGGTGAACGTTCGCTTTTTTGGGCTCCTCCGGAATAATCAAGGATAAAACAGGTTAACCGCGGTCACTGCAGTCACTTCACAGAAACGTGACGGAGAACGACGAACACGATTTGGGACAGCGCAAGCCGCACGATGCAGAAATGAGAATGGAAAGAAGTCTAATCTACAGCATCTTCCAAGCGAAGAGAAAAAATTCATTTTGACTATTTTGACTATTTTTCAAACATCTTGGTCAAGCTCAGCAGACACTTCACTTAAACTGAACAGGTCTTTTATGTGTTCTGACAAGGTTTTGCAAACAAGGACAACTTTTCTGCACATCTTCTCAATTCAGACTTGTATTTACCACTGGACAGGTGAATTAGCAATTTAGGATTAAATTTGTATCCTGACCTGACTTCATGATGACAGACACCCAGAACCATTTAGATCATAGCTAAGGCATCAATCAGGTTTACAACCACCTTTCTAACACTATAAATTCCCTCCTCAAAAGGAGGAAACACAGTTTCTCGAAATATTGAATCAATAATACATCTGCTTTATTGTTAGAATATTTTGCCTCATTTAAAACATGCTTTTAGTTGCCACATAATGTCATATTTATGTAAATACTTTATGATTGAATTATGAGACTCATTCTATCTAAATGCAACTTATTTTTGGCCCCTCTATTTCTTTTTTTGTAGCTTATTTTGAATTTTTGACAAAAAGTTCATTTTTAATAAGTCAAATAAAGAAAGAACGCAAAAATGACAGCAGCAGCAGTAGCAAAATAGCCCCCAGCATAATACAAATTCAGTGTCTCAGAGTTGCTGAAAATCTGCTACATCACATTGCCATGGCAGCTGGGCTTGGGAGGGTACCAGTATTTGGAAGGCTCATTAGGAGCTCTGCTGTCAGCTAGCCCTCTTCCTCGAACCCTCAGACGCCAGTGTAACCCTTTCATGCATTGCTACCCCACGTCACCCACATGACACCTCCATCTGATA
The DNA here is from genome assembly GCF_900964775.1 of Scleropages formosus. Taxonomy (NCBI): domain Eukaryota; kingdom Metazoa; phylum Chordata; class Actinopteri; order Osteoglossiformes; family Osteoglossidae; genus Scleropages; species Scleropages formosus. Next base: position 6,997,735 of record NC_041809.1, read on the forward strand.
TCACCTTAACTTTTATGGAATTGGTAAAGACAACGAGTACATTTAACCAGCAACAAGCAGAGGCCGCTGGTTTCATGGTGGGAAGACCCAGCTGTTAGTTACCGTGGACTGCTTCTGGAAAGTGGCAGAAGGAACTGCTGCATCATTGCACAAAGACAGCCAGGTACCAGGTGCAAATGCACACGCAAGAGCCTATTGACTTTCGAGCTCTTCAATGGCAAGCAGTCATCTGATTTTATTTATTTAACCCTGCCCCCTTTGTCCACAGGAAAGTGTGACCCAAATTCTTTTTAACATTGGGTGTTTGTCTGTGGTGTATCCTGCGCCCATGTTTATGGACATTCGGGCTGATTCACAAATCAGTTTTCGGAATAAAAATTTATTTTGCACTATCAGTACATATACTTTCTATTCAAATATTTATTGATGACAATTTTATTTATATTTAAACTTTTCAACATTTTTTTCCCCACTTTTGTGACACTCCACATCATCTGCTGAATCAGTGTCAAATTGAAACTGGACTTTACTTTATACAGGCAAATGTAATAAAGAAAAAGAAAGTTCATATTGAACCTTTTTTGAACATAAGAAATATCCAAGGAATAAGTTGTGCTTAGTCACCTGTTTTGTCCTCAGTTCTCAATGTTATGAAGAGAATCTTATTCCAGTTCTCTTGTGCTCTGTGTGTAGTAAAAAGAGCCAGAGATAACCCGCACCATGCAACACCATTGCAGATAAATCTTTGCCCCTCCACCCAACCACTGATTCCAAAGATGACCACAAGGGAAGAAAACTGTGGCCTAGAAACATGACAAAGTTTTTTTTTTTTTTTTTAATTCCCAATCACTAGTAATCCTTGTGGACAGAGCAGAATATCTTTTAAACTGGTGGGCATTATCAGACAAGATAGGCTTCCTATGTCAAAGCATGGTGCTCTTTTCTGTAGGGTGACTGAAAACTTGTTTCAGATAACCTATCTGCATTATCTTTACCTCTCCAGGGTTAACCCTATCAGCAGTGGGAACACGGTATGGCTGAATGTGGGTTTTGTGTTCTGCCCAGCCCAGGCTAGCTCTTCTGTTGAAATACTGTAGAAGGAAACGGGTCCTTTTAAATGTAAGAAGAACAAAACAGACCATTGGTCTATCCATGGTCACTGTCCTCAAGGAAACAGTTTCTTTCATAAGACATTTGGCCAAAAGTTCTACCAGGAAATAAGCAGACATACAATTAAGAGAGATGCCGGGTTCTTGCGGGTTGCTGTGCTGTCTGTCCATTTCATTACAGTCTGGTGTTCTTCAGGTTGCCCAGATGTACTCCATTCTGTATTTCTCAATTCTGGCTACATGCAGTAAAATGTTGCATGCAGCCAAATTAATTTCACAAATTAGCTGCCTACATCTGCTTAACACTTGGATCGTCTTCTAGTCATACGACACATTTACAACTTATCATAAACAGTTTATATGATCAGATTGTGTTCAGATGTCATGGCAAACAATTATATACTTTAAATTTATATATATTGCATGCTTTATTCAAATTTTGTACATCAGTGGGATGCCTGGTCTAACCCAGCTAGCTATGTGAAATGAAAACGAGACAATAACACAGGGAAGAGAGTATCTAATGTGAACCTCAGGAGTTCACACACACTCACACTCAAGTGGTGTCATTTAAGGAGATTAAAAGTTTATAGACCATAAATTCTAAAAAGTATTAAACTTGCAATGATGAGTAGGAATTGTTTTAAAGGTGTAACAAAACCTTGTTATAATCCATTTTATAATTGCTTCATTAAACAGTTATAATGGGCCCCAAAACAGAATGTGGTCTCAAACATGACCCAAGGGTTGAGGGCTTGAGTTGATACATTATGTCAAGGAGTATATTGTACAGGATCTGTGTACATAAGGCCTATGAATGAGGACAACTGAATGGGATGATTTGCAAACCAAACCCACTCTCCCAACAAGTACAGCAGGACTGGAAGTATTTTGTGAAAGTGGACGATTTGAAAGCAGAGTTGATTCTGGGGTTGTCACTGGGGCAGCAAATCAGATACAGGAAGCCAATCCATGTCCTATTCATCCTCAGGCCATGTTCCAAGGCAGAGTGCGGTTTTGGCAGACGGCTTTTCAAGTCTGTTGGTTCCTGAGGGAATCCAGCCGACCTGTGCACACAAACATACAACCCTTTATAATAAGGCACATGGTGTTCGTGAAAAACTTACGGATATACCTGCTGATTTGAATCACCCTTTTAAAGGGGAGAAAATGTCAAACCGGCGCTCACGTTACCCTATGCTAGAACAGGTTTACTGAATAAAATTCTTTTTAGAATCTGATGCATAGTTATTTACCATGCAGTGTTCAATTAATCCAAAGTCTTCATAGTTAATTAAAATATTTAGACATGCAGACATATTGGAAAGGATAGTGGGCTGTTAACCTATGGCATCTGGTGTAGTGGTTAGATTTGCTGCCTATGGATTCAGCAGTAAGAGGTAGAAATCACATCTTTTTAAGGTTGAAAGTAGTGTAGTAGTGAGAGCTGCTTCCTTTAGACCTAAAGGTTACTGGTTTGAGTCTCACCTGCACCTGTAGTACCCTTGAGCAGGGCAATTACCCTAAAGATTTCAGTCCATTCCATATGGACATTTCCCATGCAATACTATCATTCCGTTTCCCACAATTTACTGAGCATGCGGCAAGGAATATTACCACTGTCGACTGGGGGCTGTCATGGCCCTGCGAGATATTTCTTGAGGACTTTTATTATAGTTGTGAATTTCTCCCAAAGCAATCAATACAGCCCACTTTGACGATATTGAGACCCAAGATGTTTTGAGTATGATCAAAGAAAGAGGTCTCATAAAGCCTGCCAAACTGTGGGGCCTAAATTGAATTTGGCACTCTGCACAGCAGTTGGCATAAAAGGATTATTATTAGCAGTGAGTATTTAAGCCTGCACCCTTTTAATTATGTAAGGATGTGAAGAGTCTAAGAGCAGTCGAGAGCTTGAACCATGCGGCCTTATCTCCTCGCGCAGGGGCAGCAGTGCCTGTTGATAGATGCTCTGATGTAGCTGTAAGTCGGTAAGGGATGAACACAGCTGCCTTAAATCCAATTCTAGTGGCATCGGTCTAATTGCCTTCCATTAATCATTCCACCATCACCTTTTTCTTTGCATGTGATCTGTGGATGGGCCACTATTTCTTAATGCAAAATGCACTCACAGCCCTTATTTACATGACGATAGGAATGTGCTACATTGCTGGATCAGTTTGAAGCAAACACACACTGCTTCTTATTTACACATTAGTTTTAATATAGATTCATAGCTATTTAAGGCTTTCTCCCTAAGGTTCAAAAAAATACTGTTCAAAAAGGAAAAATAAAACGCAGAGATCAATAGTTGGTGTGAATTGTCTGTGGGAGTAGAGAACACAGCATTCCTTGAGTTACTTTCTGTTACTGGTAACTACGTAGATTAAATGTCTGGGGGGGGGGGGGGGGAAAAGATTAAGAAAGATAGTGAATTTAGGAAACAACTAAACAGAGCTTTTCCCCCATGCAGTGCAATTCTGAGTATGAGATTTGATTGAGCAAAATGAAAGGAGATGAGTCATGGTCATGTGTTTCCTACAGTGATGAAAATATTGCAGCAAGAGTTCGGTTGGTTCTTCTGCACACGGCACCAAAGCTTTGAATCAGTGGCAGAATAAAACAAGAGTGAGCCCTATTTTTTTGTATTACAGCGAGGAACGGCTACAGCAGGAGAGGTGAGCACGATGATGATCGGAGGGGGCTGAGGGGAGAATACTCCCAGAATTCTTTCTCAAATTCATTTTCCCCTAGGGGTTCGCCCAGCCTCAGAGGTCATCCATTTCCATTCTTTCCAATCTTCTAGCTGCTCATCTGCTTCCTTCTCTCCGTTGGCAGTCAACCAAATCTGAACCCCGACCACATACACATGTGCACCTGGACCAGTGTTACTGAAAATGCATGGTGCAATATTTAAATGGGCAGAGGTTGTTAGTGGTCTCATTCCAAATTAGCACACACAGATACACAACAAACTATTCTATTTTGACATAGGCTCACAATAACACGTTTTTATGAGCAAATCTAAGAGCAAAGTTCCACTTTTTAAAATAAAATAAAAAAAAATAAAAAAAAAATTCAGGTTCCCCTGTTGCATATAGCTCTCTAATGATCTTGACACAGGACCTCATTGGGGCAGGATAAGGAAAGACTCTAGTAATCAGTAATACTTCATGATTATCGAGGGCATCAAGATTCCCTGGCACAAAGCTCCTTCCTTCCTCTGACTTGTGCAGGTATGATTATGACAAAAACCAGTTTTGACATTTGCCTTTGGCTGGTTGTGTATGCAGCCAAGTATTAGCAAGAAGGATTTTTCACTGGTACTCATTAGGTGAGGAAAGTACGGAGTCTGTTTTATACTTGACAAAACTACCAGTTATATCATTTAACATGTTTTATTATGAAGTAATACATTATGAAGAATCATTTGAATGGTATCTGCAACTCACACTGCTTGAATTCCTTTTGGGTTTCTTGAATTTAACTTTCTAGAAATAATACATTTCCAAATTATAATTAGACTGACGTATCTTGCAGGCTAAGGTGAATACTTAACCAGCCAGGCAAAGGGTCTCATGTGGCACTTAAACATCAAGCACTCTTGATTCTTGTAAAATTTAAGGGTAAATCTGAAGATGAAAGTTGTACTTCTGCAAGGTACCCTTTCCTTCACCTTTGCATTTCCCTGACTTTGCTCAAAACCAGATTGTGATAGATATTTGACAGACAGATATAAGTGACACATCCTGGAACTATTCTAAGCTTCTCAAGAAACATTGCAGCCTGTCAGCTGTACCCTGGAGTTATGAAATGATTCAACCATTGTCTTGCTTTGCCAATGAGGAACTGGAAGCAGAAATTCAACTAGAAGTAAACTACTTTTTATAATTTAATACTTAGAATATGACAAAAAGTATCCAGATACATGTTTTTTTTTTTTTTTTTAAAAAAAAAAAAAAAAAAAAAACCTGCAGCTCATGAAATATTTACAAGAATTAACTAAAAAATGATTTGTTCATATTTTTCCTAAAGTAGAGGTGGTTAATGTCAGGGCTGAAAATTAAACAACTTCTGCTTATATAGCTATTATGTCTAACCTTTTGAATTCATCACAATGAGCAAAGCAGCAAGTTTTAGAGTTGATGGTAGAAACATAGAAGTGGTTGAAAACTTTTTCCCTCTTGGGACCAAAGCCTAAGATCTAGCAGTCAAGAGATCCGCTGAAGAATGGCACGTGCCGACATATCCGCAAGACTGAAGATTAGAACTGTTAAAGTAACGGTATTTTCAATTACACTTTACAGATGTGAAAAAGAGTAGGACCAGCAAGCAGATGGATGGCCTCAATCACAATGACACACTTGTCTCCAGTCTAAGGGGAAATGTTAGAGGATAGAACACATGGAAAGGACTCCGTCGTCATCGAGAATCGGCATCGAATTGGCGGCCTTTAATGAGAAACCCTTTGAAATGGCCGAAAAACATTCTACCTTTTACAGCATGGGAAGGACTTATTTGTCCCTGAAAGAACTAGTTTTACCATTCTCAGTCCTGTTTGAGTAAGTTCTGGTTTAACCTTAAAGCACGGGATAAATTGCTTTCGTACAGTTCCACAAGGGCGACTCGTTTTCCCTGCTGCAATTGCAACCCTAATAAGAACTGTCATATTTGTCGAAGTAATGTCAGTCTCAGTCAAATTCTACCACAATTCGGGATAATGTATTTGCAACATTGTTAATGGAGGGGACACAAATGGTAAAGATATTATTCACTCCTCTGTGAAATGACAGAAGTCCTTGAAGTCAGGTAAACATTTCAGACCATTATTGGCAGTTTACCTAGCCCTTTGTAAGCAGCACTACCAACGCCCAACAATGTTTTGACAGAGATTATCGAGGCTTGTGCCTTTTCGCAATGCTCAGAGTATCAGGAGGAGGATGATTATATACCATTATCGTATATTATCTTCTGGGTGTACAGAAAATGCTTTTTATTTACCCAGTGTTGCAGTTTCAGAGGTCATTGTAAACCCTGGTGAGATGATGTGGTTTTAAAACTTGCTGTCAGTCAAAGTGGGAAGAGCATGGAGAATACAGATGAGGTCTACCTGTTATATTATTTTCTATCCAAATGAAACCTTTTCTGGGAATACCGACTTTTCTTCTTGACATGCATATTGTTGCAGTTGCTGGTTTCAAATGCCCCTTTATAATTTCAATTAAATCATAAGGTGGGATTAATCAAGAGGACAGAGTGCTTATTCATTGTATTAAGGTACACCATTTCATGGTATCTGGAAGATTTGCTGATGTTTTATTGGAGACTCCTGGGTATTAGAATGACCTTGAATGCAATATTCTTCATGGCAGTCCTGGGCAGGGAATGCTTCTTGTATCAAGATGTTTATTGAAAGCTTTCTGGTCACAACCCAGCCTGACCCGATTAGGCTCCCAGAGTATTAATGAATTTGTTTATCACACTAGTGGTTAATGGAAAAATAAATATGAATCTACTTGTAAGGAAAACAATAAAATACATTCAGTAAATTTCCACAGTGGTGTTAAAATGTCACTTCAGCACATAGCCGACTCATGAAACTCTGGTGTAACCACAATTGCTCTAATGCCCCAAGTGCATAAAGTGACAGTTTGGGACATGGGGAGTGGGAATGATAAATGAACACCAACAAGCTTCTCTGGAGGATGAGCAGCCACTAAATGTTTACTGAGTAAATCAAAGAAATCTGGAGGATGGATGCTTGGATACTGTTGTTCTGTCAGTGGGGAAAAACCCCCAATGGACTGTCTCGCTGTGCATGATAAATTGATCCGCAATTTGGAAAATAAATCTTTTCATCTGATGGGATGGGTTGAAGGCATGTATCCTAAATTGAGACTTGACTAGCATCTCTTTCTGCAAGCTTTAATTAAGATAATATAACGCTTAAATAATGGTTGCAATGTTAGCGATGATCAAAATTCGTAAAAAGTTTCAAGAAGAAAAAAATGGGTCAGGGAGTTATGTGCAATTAATTTATTAAATATTTCATATCTGCTAATCTTAGTCATCTTATATATATATATATATATATATATATATATATATATATATATATATATATAATGAAAACTTGCCTTCTACAGCCATTCAGCTACATGAAAATGATATTTTATAAGTGCTTGTCTAATGAAATATGTTAGAATGTAAAGTCTACAAGTGGAGAGGCTTACACTTCCAGGGGTTTGTACTCATTATATACTTTAATCTTGTTTAAAATCTTATTTTGAAATTAGAAGTATTAAAAGGTGCTTTTATGCAATTTGTTATTTTAGAATGCAGAACACTGAATAGGGAGAAATGTACTCTGAATGTAGGTGTAGTTTACTTGTCAAAAATAAAGGTTTTAGAAATGTAAATTAATTTCAATGAGTTTATGTGTGTGCATTCCATGTCACATATTCCTTCTGCTACACTGTGCGTATGCTTCAAAGAGGCACTAAACAATATTTACATATGTCATCACTTCAGGGAAAACTTATCTTGGTCTGCATATGGTGCCAGACTATTATTTTAATATTTATTAACTTTTGAGTGTGGGAATCAGCTGAATAACTTTATTGGTATAGAGAAAAAAAAAAAAAAGCTTTAATAGGCAACTTGGTACAGAAATTATTAACACGTCAACCTTTCCTGTACTGAATGCAAAGCAGCTTCAGCCGTTGATTATGGTTAGGGCATTTTATCTACTCGAAATATTCATACAAGTAGATACATAAAACAAATCCATGTTCCTGTGTCGTAATGGGGTGAAAACATTGTGCACTTAAAGGAAAGTAAAAATTTTGTTTAGCAAGTGGGAGTCTTGCAGTTGTTTGATTGGGATCCCAACTTTATTTGTATCCAGAGGTACCCACTAAACTACACAAAATGAAAAGGATAACGTGCAAAATCATGCATCTCTGGGAACTTGTAGCCTAAATAAGAATGAAGTGGTTACCATTGTCTCCAGAGTAATGTACGGGACCCTGAACTGTGTGTTGCTTTTGCATAAAAGCATCTAATAGATAGTGGCACAGTGACATGGTGGTTAAGGTTGGCATTTCACAGGAGCTGGGCTGTGCAAATAGATATGTGTTGGATCCTCTTTAGTCTTTAGTTTGGTTTCCGTCAAGGGTTTCTTCTCACATACCAAAGATATGAGTTTTAGGGGAACAGGTGACTCAAAATTGCCCATACTTTATGTGCATATATGTGGAAGGGATGGACATTCAAGATACACAGGACAAAATGTTACACCCCATGCATATATTACAATGGCTGTACACAAGGACCTAGTTCAACCAACCTCACCGTGAAGCCACAGAGAACATCCATCTCCTTGATGGAGATAAAAAAGCTTAACTTCACTCCCTAACCAACACAACCATCAAGTAACAACATGAGTACTTAACTGAGATTGTCAACTGGGCACCTCCCTTCATCAGCGCTTCACTGAATTAGTCCCACGACACCTCTGGAAGGCTCAGCAGTGCAGTCTGGCATCCCAAACCCACTCCTCTCCACACACATTAGATATCCTTCACCCTCAATGAATACTGCAACTCCACACACACCAATTAAACCACAGTTCTATACATAGCTGCAAACACACCACCTTCACAAACTCAAACCCAACTACCCTGCTCTCTTATTCCGAGCCTCACTTGCCTTCTCAGCAGTCTTAGAGATCTCCTTCACTGCCACCCTTAACAAAATTCCCCCAACAAAGATGTAACTAATTTAGCCAAAAACCCCTTCACACTAACATCTACCAATCTCAAAATAATGAAAACACCCAAGAGTACATTAATATCAAGGACCTAATAAAGAGCAGGACCATCCTCTTCCATCATAACAGCTTCTCTCATTGCAGCAATGCTGTGATTCAGATCCTGAAATGTGTATAGTGGGATAGTGCACCATTCTTCAATAAGAAAAGCATTCTGTCCTTTGAAAAGGAGATCTATTTTGTGACATCACTCAAAAAAAAAAAAAACCAACAACAACCACACACACCATAATGGTTTAATGATGTTTAGATATGGTGATAGGGAAGGCACAGTAGATGTTTAACTTCATCCTGGTGTGCGAGCATTATCATCCCCAAATCAGAACATTGCGAAGAGGTAGTGTTTGCAACATTGGGTGCACTTAGGCGTGTGAAATGGTTGACTGCTGCTTGGCAATAAGACAACCATGCAGAGCAGTCATCAAGCCTAACAACTTCCATGAGATGGCTACCCACACCATTATGGATCCCCTACCATGTACAACAGATGGCAACAGACACTGGGGGTTGATCAGCTTTCTTCAAACTTAAACTTGTCTGGATGTAGGAAATAGGGTGAAAGATGACTTACCAGACTATGCAGCTTTTCTCAAATGTTCGGGGTCAAGGTTTTCCTGTTCCTTACCTCAAGTTATATGTATTTGTGCATTGGATTTGGACACAAGTGGTTTCTGAATGGCAACCTTGTCATAAATTTCTGATTGTGAAATTCTTGAAGTACAGTTCTCTTTGATACTGGGTCACAGAAGTGCTGATTCAGTTCTGTGGTAGTTTTCGATGATGTGCTGCATTGTACTGGCTGAGCTTTTTTGGCATTCAGCATCTATGGTCAGAAGTGTCCGTCCATCCATCTGCCTCTATCAACGAGCTTCAACCACTGTTCATCTTTGCCATTGCAGTTTATCCATCTGTGGCATCTGTTGAGATTAGCTTTCAGATTGTTCCCTGTAACACATTAAATAATTATTTAATTATTAAATAATTAAAATTAGTCACCCTATAATTATAATTGCTCATAAATAGTTTTAGTGACCAATGCACCTGCAAGGTAGGCACTTGAGTATTTGGCCTCTTTATGTTAAATGCCTCATGTTACTCTGCAAACTCAAATAACAAAGTACTAATGACAGGACTTCTTTATAGCTGATAGAAACTAAAAATCAATATAATATGAATCACCTTTGCAGCTGTGTTTGGAATTGTCATTTAATTACTTTCTACTGACTACTAGTGGGGGTGTGACAGGCTTGGCCAGGTCCCGCTCTCTGGTGGGTCTGTGGTTCGAGTCCTGCTTGGGTGTCTTGTGACAGACTAGCATCCTGTCCTGGGTGTGTCCCCTGCCTCTCCACCCTTGCACCCTGTGTTGCCGGGTTAGGCTCTGGCTTGCCGCAACCCTGCTTGGGATGAGCAGCTTTTAATCAATGTGTGTGTGGATTTACTACTAAGTTAAAGTCCTTTTTCTATGTCATGTCTCTGTATTTTTTTCCATCCCCTGTATGTCACATTGCACTGGTGTCCAGATGGGTGAATGATTGCTGGGAGTTTACTGTAGTATATCTGCCATTGTAAGGCAGTTTGGATAAAGCCGAGCGCTAAATACTACATAATAGTTACAGTATGTGACTTTGCAGAAAACTACTGGCTAAATAAATAGGTGAAAAATAACAAAAATAAATGTATATGTTTGTATTGCAGTTAAACATGAGTCACAACTTTCATAGCAATTTAATTTCAGATATTTTTGATACATTATGTTATACAGTGGCAAATATAAAATACAACTTTATGCTGAATCATCATACAGTTTAAATCAGCAGATTTTAATGTTAGAATATGCACTGGAAGGCAGCAGTGCGTAGGCCTTTTTACTGTCTACATTTTATACATCTCAGAAACCAGACTTATTTTAAGGACAAATGTGGAAACTACGGCTCAGGTTATTGTTGATGGAGAAAACAGAAAAGAAAAAGGGTGAGCTGATAGTTCTTAAGCTGTCAGAGACTGTGCTCTTGAATAAACTCTGGAATTACACTCCCTATCTCTCAGGTGGTGTCTCACATAAATTGCCCTCGGAGTCTACTGTGACTCAATCTCAGAGAAAGTGAATTTTTTTTCCGTGACCTCTGATTTCTTTTACAGATTCTAGAATAATTTTCTAAGAAATTTGAGTTAGGATGATTAAAGGTTAACCTTTGGGGGGAAAAAGAATAACTTGATGCTTCATGGGAACCAGGTCCCGCTCTCCGGTGGGTCTGGGGTTTGAGTCCTGCTTGGGGTGCCTTGTGACGGACTGGCATCCCGTCCCGGGTGTGTCCCCTCCCCCTCCAGCCTTATGCCCTGTGTTGCCGGGTTAGGCTCCGGCTCCCCACGACCCCGTGTGGGACAAGCGGTTCAGACAATGTGTGGTTCATGGGAACTGTATATTCTTTAATATAGAAACTGAGAGAATTAATAATAATTTGTTGCTATTATTTCATTCTGGTGTTTGTAACACTATGGCAAAGTATGGATGAGACCGGAAGTTCCTTCTGCGAACAATGGTACCTCAGTGCATGGTGTGACCCAATGTACTGCATTTCCATGCCTGCTCAGCCCAGCTCCGCAGCGGATGGTCAGTAAGCAAGGCTTATAAATTATGTAACAACACCAGCTCTTACTCAGTCATTTTTTACCCCTTCCACAGACATGCATTGCTGGACAAGCAGCTCTGCTGAAACTATAAAATGACAACAGTACCGTGTCAGCAGGACTAAAACAAAAGTTTGCTCTCCAAATTCAAAATGCAAGCAACCAGTGTTTGATAAGGCAAGAAAGGTAGCTCCTTTAAACACATCCAATTTTCATCTATTTATATACACAGCACTGTGGCTGTCATACATCAGTGATGACCAAAGAGCAGTTTTCAAAGCACAATCTTTTCTTCTGAAAAAGACCTCTTTATATAAGATGTTAAAGCATATTCTAAAGGAAACAGTAAAAAATAGTTGTCTGGTGGCAGCAGACAGCAGCCAAGGCCACGCCCCCAGGTCTTTGATTGACAGTTGCAAACTGACAGAATAAATATGCCCAGGTCCAGGCATTTAACAACCTTTTAAAAACTCTTCACAAAGGTTTCCTAAGAAGAGGAGGAGGATGCTGGTGAAAAGTTTGTGTCTGAATTTTATTTTTTTTATTCTGTGTACTGTTGGCTTCTATTTGATTGTCATCTGGAATTGGGATTTATTTAAAGAGCCCAAACAGCCTTTTTGTGAGTTTATTTAATAATTTCTGTTTATTCTTACAAAGAAATAAACCATGTTAACTCCATGAGCACCTTGGGTGTCATTGTGCTCTAAAACTGAATACACTCTGGCATATCACACAAGATTTATCTGTTTTAGATTACAAAATACTCTTGTTTGCCATCCTCCAAAAAAACTTGAGTCTTATAATTTCAGAGAGTTTCTCCTTCATGGACACAGTGCTCAGTTTCATGGTTTGGAAGCTGAGTGAGTCATTGCGGCTCAGATTGAAAGTGCCATCTGTGAAGCATATCAATTTGCGAAGCTCAAGCTGTAACGGTGAGTTTCGGGAGTTGGGTTGATGTATGGTATCAGTTCTTTTCCCTGATAATTCTCTGACAGAATTAGTTTTTTGGTCCTTTGCATTAGATCATTAAAACTGGCTTAAAAAGCTACTTGAATCATCTTGCCATTCTTTACTTTTAAATATAAAAGATGTACAGCGCAAACATGGCTGTGTTTTCAAATTTTAAAAGCCACATGATGTTTTTGTAAGCCTGGTGGTGCGGCGGGTTCAGCTGGTGCCTGCTGTGTGGCGGGTCTGGGGTTCAAGCCCTGCTTGGGGTGCCTTGTGATTAGACTGGTGTCCTGTACTGGGTGTGTCCCCTCCCCCTTCACCCTTGTGACCTGTATTGCCAGGTAGGCTCTAGCTCACTGTGATCCCTGCTTGAAACAAAGCAGTTGTTGATAATGGTTGGATGATGTATTTTCAGCAATGTGTATTTTTGGGAAAGAAAACCAACCTTATAATTGTTGATGTACAGTGCCTTGCAAAAGAAATCAAACCCCTTGAAGGTTAACAACCTTGCCTGGATCACAAATTACGCTTACATTTATTTAGCAGATGCTGTTCCCCAGTGTGACTTCCAACAAATTCTATTTAGTGTTATCAGCCCACACACCTTATTCTTACTATATACTTACATTGCTAGATGCACTAGTTACAATGGGTCACTCATCCATACATCAGTGGAACACACTCTCTCTGTCACTCACACTATGGGGGAACCTGAACAGCATGTCTTTGGATTGTGGAAGGAAACCAGAGCACCCAGAGGAAACTCACACAGAACTGGAAGAACATGCAAACTCCACACAGACTGAGCTAGGATCGTACCCATGTTCTTTCACACCACTCAGGCACCCATCACTACTCGCTGTGCCACCTGAACTTGCACATATTTTTACTTAAATCATTACATTTACTGTGAACTCATATGCTTTAACACTAAGTTTTGAGAAGATGTGTGCATATATTTTAAGGAAAAAGAAAAACTGAAATATGCTGAAAAGTTGAAAGTTGTCAAGGCACAGTAGTTTAATTACAGTTGACAAAATTTACGGATCTACAAAAACATCTATTAGAACAAAATTCTAATGTCTGGCCTGGTGAACAATTAACTTTTTTTTTTTTTTTTTTTTTTTTTTTTGTTTTGGAGCTTCCAGCTCACATGACTTGACCTCTTTGTCACAGACCCTCAGCTGGTCGAGGACCAACATGGCAAATATCTATTCATCAAGATGCTCCAGGACCTCAAAGTGCTCAAACCAACTTTTGACTTGACTTCACCTGTCAGCGTTCTTCAACTTCTTACAAGAGTTGTGGTAAAATTGAAGGCAATGTTAAGGGCAGCCTTCAAAGAGCCTCAACAAAACTGAAATTGTTTTTGTTGTAGCTGAGCAACTAAATGGCCCTTGACTGCAGATCACTTAAGGCTGCAGGTAACTTAAGCCTGTGCCAGGATAGTATATGGTGACTAGTCAAACCCTGACGTATCCTGCAGGGCATTAAATTTCATTTTACTTTTGTTTTTATTGGCAATTCCATTCCATACAACGTACAAGTGTGCTACAGGCTCATATTGAGAAATAATCATTAAATGAGATCTTTATTACCATTTTACCACTTCACACTAAAACGCATACAGTACATGAGATGCATTTAAGATGACAGCTGGGTGAAAAAAGATTGTAAATATGGATGTTAATTTACCTGGATTTGTTTTATGTGTTGTATTTTAAAGCTCCTGCCAACCACTGACTTCTTCAAAGTTAAGTTTGAAGTTAACTTGGCGAAGCCCTAGAAAATAGACCATAAACAACACTAAGGTCCAAATGGACATGCGAATCGAGTTGCACTTATCATTTAGATGCCAACAGTTTGTGGCTTTGAAATTTTCCTTAGGATAACACAGAAGAAGCTGAACCTCTATGGAGACAGGGTAAAGAAAAAAAAGACTGCCAAAAGGCTTTTTGATGAATGTTACTAAAAGGGACAAAATAAAAATGAAAAAATATTTGAAAAGGCCAAGAGAGAAACAAACATCCAGAGCTGAATCGACCAGGACTGGACTGAAGGTGAACCAATTAAAGGAATATTCCTGAAGCTAAAAGAAAGCTTTGAAATCTTTGTGACAGGTGCAAGTCAGAAGGCAGGGCAAGAAAGAACTCTGAGGTTTTTCTTCTTGATTCGCTTAGATTTGTGCTGCTTTGAGTCGCTGGCTGCGCATTACTGGGCTACAAGTGCTATCTTTTAATTGGTCATACTGCGGTACGTGAGAAGTTTACCAGGGAGCTGTTGTATTTGTACCGTGGATTTGACAAGTTATATGTACAGTTATTGAAGGCGGTGAGAAGGTAGGAAGCCTCTTAATGGTCTCTCCCTGTCCTTGGTTTCCTTAACATGAAGCTAATTCTTGAAGTGGCACAGAAGGTCTTGTTATTATTTTACGTATCAACAATATTCAAGATACAGGAGTTTACATACAAATCTAAAGCCTAGCTGTAAGAATTGAAAAATTAAGTTGTCTCTTAAAGACTGTCGCATGCATGTCAGAGAGCAATACAAATTGTGAATTACATCAGCATAAGTAGAAATTCGGATTTACAAAAAATAAGCTATGATTTAAAAATGCTGTAATGTAATTCAACAATGCATAATTGGGCAGCAGGCAGGACAAAATCCATCCACATGCATTTTTTATTCCTATTCAAAATGAATGACACTTATGCTGCAATGTGTTAGTCAATCAGTAATTTTCTACTAATATTTATTGCCATTCTGGGATTACTGGCTGCTGATACCGTAATTTCAGTTTACAATGTGAAAGTTCCGATCTTGATGTATACCTGGAATGAACTACATATTTCTAAATTGGATTGCAAAGAAATATGTCCAGCTAAAAAAGAAAAATTATAAAATGAAATTATCCAGTAATACTACATTGCCACGGTTGGCTTCCGGAAGGAAGTGGTCGGACCCAAGTGCAGAGCGAACAGGGCTTTTATTATGGAAATCCAAAACTCGTAGTCACAGGACAGGCGAAGGTCTCCGAGGTGCATATGTCATTGAGCAGGGAATGCAAAAGATGAGGTCAAAAAACAGGCAAGAGGTCGATGATCAAGAAGAGTCGAGGAGGACAAAGGAGCGGGGCAAAGGAACCTGGGAAGAGGACGTGGCGGTAAGGAAGACACTAAGCTGAGTAGGAGTTGGCGAGTCGTGAGGCTGAACAAGGTTCCGCGTTAGTTGTTGTTCTGCCTAAGCCTTTTATGCGTCTGCCTATGACGAGCCCCAGGTGTGACTAGTGTGGCATATATCACTAAATTAAATCTAAAGTTATGGATAACTTATATTTAGATTTGCTTGTCTGATATTAAGGAGTAACACATCATGAAAAATGACAGGTTCTGAATCTCGATCACCAATTGTCATATACTGCATTCCACTGTTTATGCTCGAAATAATTTAAGTGACTGAAATATATTCAAACTGGCAGTTGTTCAGTTGTCTGGCAAGTTATTAATTTCAATAATAGGTGATTTATGATTTCATTTACTTATTTATTGAGTGTAATTTTGTATCTGAGTTTAGGGAAAACTGAAGTCACCTTAGCCGATAATAGTTGTGTCTAATGAAATAATGTGGATAGCCCTCCGAAAACAAATGGCTTTGTGTCGTCAGTGATGCTCATCCGCAGACCATTACTGATTCAAGCCTTTACAGGTCTTTGCTTTCCTGCACTCATTTATTCTAATCTCTCTCCCAACAGGTGGCGGTTTCACACTGGATGGTTCCTCCAAACAGGGGTACTGTGTCAAGTGATTTGACTCACTGAATTTTACATGAAGCAAATGGGTCCTGCACTTCATGTGGCTTTATGAGGCTCACATTCGCTAAACATACTTTTAGTGGAACAGTGAATTTAAACAAAGCACAGTTTTTAAAGGGCTGATTCCCTTTTTTTCCCCATTATTTCGATCAATACTGATTGATCTCTGGTCTGTTTAAAAGGTTCCCTTTCAGTCATTATCCTTTCCGCAAAACAGGATTTGCAATGCTGATAAAGCAGTTTATTGCCACAGGCTTAAGAATTACACTGCAAGTGTTGCAATGACGAAAAAAAACATGGCATCCTGCTAGATGTTGTTTTTTTTTTTTTTTGTTTACACTGTCACCTCAGTGCTTAAAACTGTTTTAGACCTCCATGCAATGCAGAAAGGCACTAGATTACTGCACGTTTTACATCCAACACTAACAAGTGAAATAACTTCATTTTGCAACATTATTAAAGTTCATATGGAAAAATCCTCCAGAACCCTGCACTCCAGGGAAAAATGTAATACATGGTCAGTCAGTGGTTTTTAAATAAAACATTAGCCTAGATACTTGTGCATCAATAGTTCTGCAAACACAGGAGAGTGAAAACGTATCACAGTGATCAGCAAGTTGTCTTAATATATTTATAGAGCTTATGAAAGTGTCTCACGGTTCAAGAGCACAAGAGGTTCCATTGTTCTGCGTTTAATAGCAGGATATATCCATAGTCATTACACTGTTGCCTGTATTGGAATGGAAAAGGGATCACACTGGATTCACATCGGTCATTGAAAATCTTGTCCATTGAGGTTTGTGGAGAAAAGAGATACCTTAAGTTAAAATATGGAAATGCTTTAATTGGTAGGTAGGCTTTGTTGAAATATTGCCAATGCAAGATCTTCACTGTTAAGACTAAGTGTTATGGGTTCACAGTTTGGTTGTCTGGCAGTAAGTGGATCAAGGAAGGGGAGATTGACAGCGTGTGCTGTACTGACACATGGACATCTTGACATCTCATGGAGAGCTTTCCCCGGGCAAGTGTCCTTTGTGGAGGAAATGGGAGGTAATAAAGGGAAAAAAACACATCCAGCCAGGAAAAGGGTGCATCAAGCACGATGTGCACAAATACAAAATCAGATTTTACTTACCACCTTAGACAACCTGCGCTAATTGACCACATGGTGAAAGATGGTCTTTGCTTGTACCTGACAAGGTTGCAGTATTTTTCAAAAACCTCAGCAGCATCTGCCAGAATGTGTGTGCTCTTGGAGGAACATTGAAGTGGAGACTGAAAGGTCTATGCATTAAACAGACCATGAACCCATTCCATTGATCAGAAATATGCAACCATAACAAACAGAAACATTTCTACAATCTTCATGGGGCCTAAATAAATAAATATATACACATATAAAAATAGTGAAAAACAGAAAATGAAGACTCGGAGTAGAGACGGCTTAGTGAAGGGAGAAGCGGATGATGAGATTCTTTCTTCAATAGGCTATACTGATGTGAAATTGTGTAGAGTTTCCAATACGGCACCTTCTTCTTGCTCAAAGCAACAAAATCTCATTTCCTGTGCCAAACGCGATACATTAGAGACTACATTCACAGGCGACAGTCTCCTTCAGCTCGTTCCCTGGGATGTGATGTTTTATTTGGATGTATGATGTAGATTACAGGAGATAGCTCTTCTCCTTCCCTAATCATATCAGAGATCTCCAGACCGACATGTACGCTAAGTACAAAATGGACTTTGATGATAAAGTTAAGCGCTAACTACTGTTAACAAAAAAAAAAAAAAAAAAATCTTGGCTGATTTCATCAAACATTAGTTACGCAACATTTGAAAGCTTCTGCACTTCAGAGTTTTGTTTAGGTAACATGAACCCAAGAAAACTGTATTAGTCGAAGCTATTTTTTGGGAAACATTACACATGAATTATAAATGGCTGAATGCCATTCCGTATGGCATATTGTGTGGCCAGCAGTCGAACTAACTTGCCGTCAGAAAGTATAAAATATGGCTCTGCACGAACCTGTGAAGAGAAGGACAGAGTTTAAGAGGAATTCTTCATGTAACTGTCACTCTGTCTACACAAGAAACATTTTATGTGCAATATTAAGCTTCAGGCAGATTAAGTAAAGATACTTAAAACTAGAAGTAGTGTTTAAGTAGGGCAGAGACTTCAAATCCTCCAAGACTTTGGTGCTAGAAGAATACAGGACTTTCATTAGAGGAATTCTAGCCGTGTGAATAATTAACTCATGCAAGTGAAAATAAGACGAAAACCAAAACCGGTGTTACAAAATGGGGCCAATTCTAGCAAGGGTTAAAGGTCAGAATAAAGAAACTCATCTCTACACTCTGGACAATATGTATTTTTGAATTCAGGGAGGAGTGCGTTTTAGTTTCCCTTTCCTTCATAGTAAAATTAGTAACGATAACAGGAATGTTTTTTTTTTTTTTTTTCCATCAGTTTTGACGGCTGACCTGAACATACAATGAGAATTTGTACAGTTTACTTATTTACATATTTTGGCTGTAGCGTATAAATAAATATATATATTTATATATATATACATATATCTATATATATATATGTATTTTGGAAGCACATGACAAAATTAAAATCATTGAGGGTTCTACCCGTTCACTGGAGCCTGGCTTTTAAAATGTATAATAATATACATTACATAAATAATGTACACATGCATAAAATAATAAATAGGCTGCTATAAACATTAGATAGTTTAAAACTTCTGCTGCAAGTAGACTTCTAAGTGCTGATGTTTACAGATGATCCATCATTTTCAGCTGTGAGATGGCTGTTAAGGTGTCAGATGCAGCTTTCTTTCTAACTGTTGGGAGGGCAAGTAGGGGTTTAAAGAAGCTCAGTTTGTAAATCATAATATTTAAATGAATGTTTGGCGATGAGGTCCAATAAGTGCTGGCCTTGGGACTCCTCTTAGCCAAAGCTAAGTTAGGGCTGACAGAACACAAGGAGAGACACTGGACCAGGGGTCACAAATGGCAGTCATGGGCAGAGAGAGATAAATTAGATGATCTCCATGGGCTGTCAAAATTTCTCCCATTCAGTAGGCCATCGTATAGAAGACGGACACAGATAAAGCGGGTGGGCATTGTGACTTGCTGTTAAAATGTCCCGCATTTGGGGTTTGGGAGCTTCCTGGGGCCCAGTGACAACATGCCCTTCGCTCACATCGGTTATCTATATTTCCCAGTTTCCTCCCGTTAGGATTCCTGCTCCACAAACATCCAACAAGACAATACATTCCTATTTTCCATCTCAAAGAACAAGGTTCTATGGCTGCCAGCTGATTTGCCGAATCAGCATTAATCTTCACACCATTTGTTGCATTCTCAACCCACCTCTTGTCTTTACTACATTCTCAGTGTTTTTTTTTTTTTTTTTTTCAAATACAATGCATGCAGAACATATTTCTTAATGAATAATTCTAGATATAATATTACATTTTTAAAAAATTTTCATTCATTTAAATTACCTTTACCTTAGGTTTAAATTATCTAGGTCAATCAATGTCTGTTCCATATGCTCTATGTTTACCACATTTCAAAGTAATAAAGGATTTCACCAATGCTGGCCTTGGTATTTCCTAGCTAATTAAATTATGCTGCTGGTAGTGTAGTGGTTAGAGCTACTGTCCTTGGCCCAAAGATTGCAGGTTTGATCCCCACCTCTGGCTGTGGTACTATTGAGCAATATACTTACCCTGAAATTGCTCCAGTAAAAATTACCCAGCTGTATAAATGGGTAAATAATTGTAAGTTGCTTTAGAGAAAAGTGTCAGCTAAATGAGTAAAGGTAATGTAAATTCATGCAACATTACATTTTCCAATGACAAATTCCAAAAATCATATCTAACTATAATTCCTGTGCTAAGCAGTTTCTACATTCTTTACTTTTCCATTAACATGCAGTGTTTGAAGTAGTACAGGTCTAACTTTTTTAATCCAGGACGGAGACTAACTTTGCTCTGCACTTGAGTGTTGTACTTCATTAGCAATTACTATTTTGTGTTTTAATCCACTGGGATTTTCAGCACTGCATTTTCTTCACTGCCAGCTTGATTTTGATGGCATGTTTGCATTTGTTGTTCCAAGAATATAGTTTGTGCACTGAGCTGTTTTAAACTCTGCATTTCGGGGTGCTGCTGACCTTGGATTTTCAGAGAATGCTGTTTACTGACTGAATGATATTGGCTGATCTACACACAGCACTGTGTTCAAGCTCAATAGACCATCTAATATTTAATATATTCTTTTCATCTAATGTACCTTGAACCTAAACAATATCCAAAGCTACATGGATGTCCAATACTTCAATGTAGTTTTCACTTGCCTGAATACTATTGAGGAGGCAGAAAAAATAAAAGTTCATATTGTGAAAAACCAAGACTTAAACGAGAATGAATTATCTCTGTGTTTAAATCTGCAGATAAGTACTGAAATTCCTTGGTTTAAAGGTTGGAAAAAAGTTGTAGCTTTATTGAATATAGCTGCTGGTCATCACTACACACTAATGTGGAAAACACTTTATGGAATCAACTAGCAAGTAAGAGAGAGAGATCCTTCATGTCAGAAAAGAAGAGAACAAACACTTTTAGGATACTTTTTGAGGGCCAGTTCTGGGTGAATGTGAGATTATGAAACCTGTTCACGCAGGAGCCAGAACTACCTCTATTTTAGTCAAGGGTATATATTCTGTGAGGTTGACCTGACTTCTTGTTTTATTGTTCTCTGATGGGTTTGGTATTTTGCTTTTAATTTATATTTGATCTGTGTACCGATCGATAGAAAATTTTGATAAATAGCATAATTAGTTCAATAAATTCAAATTCACACACACACACATTTTCAGAACCGCTTGCCCCCAACGGGGTCGCAGGGAACCGGAGCCTACCCGGTAACACAGGGCGTAAGGCCGGAGGGGGAGGGGACACACCCAGAACGGGACGCCAGTCCGTCCCAAGGCACCCCAAGCGGGACTCGAACCCCAGACTCACTGGAAAGCAGGACTGTGGTCCAATCCACCGCGCCACCACACCCCCTGCAATTCAAATTCAATTAAATTAAATTAAATTTAATTATATTAAAGTAGACAGGTGTGACACTATCACAGGGAAACCACATATTCTCTTTCACTTAAATATACGGACGAAGAGCAATTTAGAGTTATCAGTCCACTTTGTGTGAGTGGTTTCAGGAAACCAGAGCACCTGGAGGAAACCAATGTGAAAATGTGGAGAACATGGAAACAAAGCCTGATTCAAACTTACACCCAAACCCACAGCCCAGGAGTGGTCAACCAAAAGGGCTATGCAATGCTCAAACAAAACCAAGCAGTTATTAAACAAATATTTTTTGGAACAGTATGAAGAAACTATACACACACACATTTTCAGAACCGCTTGTCCCATACAGGGTCACAGAGCCAACCCGGCAACACAGGGCGTAAGGCCAGAGGGGGAGGGGACACACCCAGGATGGGACGCCAGTCCGTCGCAAGGCACCCCAAGTGGGACTCGAACCCCAGACCCACCAGAGAGCAGGACTGCGGTCCAACCCACTGCACCACTGCACCCCCCACATATGTGTATATGTATATATTTCTTTATATTTATTTTTATACAAAGTTCTGCACTAGACTAATACAATATTGCTTTAACACTTTTTGTTCTTGTCATAATTTTAATTCATAATAATTTTGTTTTTACTTTGCCAAAAATATTAAAGAAATATTTAATTCTGACTAAGAAGTATATTACATAGAATTCAGTTAATTCAATCTAGAAGCAGGAGCTCTTACTACTACCCTGTACTTTTACTATTTGTGGGTATTCCTGCAATATGCTTTTATTTAATATTCACTGTTTCCTCATGGTTTTGGTTTGATTGAAGAGGTTGCTGAAGAGGTACAGGGATATATAAGAGATCCTCATGTACAGGATGGAGCCAAATACCCCTCCTCTGTATTGTAAGTGAAAAAAGACCTCTCTTCTAATCTCCGTTTGTGCTCCCCCTTTGAGACTGAACGCTGAAGTTAAATGCCTTCTCCTCTTCACAGCCTGTGACAAGGGTGTCTTTCCCCAGAAGACCATTCTGGTGGCACTGCTGTCTGAAAATAGCTTTTACTTAAGATAAATTAAACTTCGTTCAGTTCCTTCTGTATGACATTCACCAGTCAAAGGCTTACTTTTTCTGGCCTAATATTTCATAGACATAGAAATCCTGACACAGACTTTCATGTCACAACAAAGTTTTTCAGTAAATATGCATCTGATACACTTTCAAAATAACTCTCAAGTCTGCCAGTTTATCTTTCACATGAAACCTTTTTTTTTTTTTTTTTCCGGTTCTTCTCAAGGTGTTGGTGTTAACAGGTATTCTGAGAGAGCAAACGGGCCCTATCAATACCCTGAATCTCAGCTGTCGGCGTTTCTGCATTTCCTTGGGAAAAAATTAATTCCGTGACGCAAGCAGAGTTTTTCTAACATGCAGAAATGATGTGTATATGAATACGACACCAACTAGAACTTGTTTTGACAGCACACAGCTTAGTGGCTGGAGCTGTCATCTTTGGACTTGTAGGATATGGGTTTGAGTTTCGGACTCACTTTGCCCCGATCTCCTATATGCTTGACAAACGTGTTTGTAACCTGCTGAATAAATTTAAAAAAAATAAAAAATAAAAAGTGCTAATTGTACTCAAGAGTTGCGTTTCTGCATCCAGATCTCTCCTTCTTTTAGTGCAAACCAGCATAACGTTCTTGACGTCCTATAAGGTGGCAAGCTGGCATCATTCTGAGCTCAGGGCTCAGGCCGATAGGGAGATTCAATCTCATCTGTGTTAATTTCCTCCCGGTGGTCCTGCCGCGAACGCACACTAGCAGGGCCCCGGGAGAGCAGCACCTGCGGATGAGGCTGAAGGCCCAGCGCCATGAGAGGCTTGTTCGCCGAGGGCAGGGCCTCCATCTCCTACAGAGTTCCCCCCCCAAGTCCCACGTTGCCGTCCAAGAACAGTCAGAGAGAACATATGGGATTTTATAGCTACATCCTCTGTTGGCACTGACTCAGAGTCTGGGTACCAGTGCAACAGATACATAGTAGTCCCTCTGCACATATTGCCATCATGGCCCATCTTATAGGCAGAAACCATCCAACTCTCAAGGAAAGAGAAAATCAACTGCTGTCATACAGACCAACCAGGAATTAATTGTAAGTGATATCATGGATGTAAAATAACAATACAAGAATAATGATCCTGATAGTGAGGGGCAGCAGGTAGAGTATTGCTTAAAAAAACTACCTTTGGACTAAAAGGACTTAAAAAAACCCAAGTTTGAATCCCAACTCCAAATATAGTGTGCTGTAGGTGAAGTTTTTAGGGAATAACAGGTTTAGCTTTGGTAAGTAAACAAGTAATGGCTGTCTAAACAGAACTAGTAAAATGGGAAATCTCTTTTTAAATCTCTTTTTAACAACCAGCTTTAAAATGCATCTCCCACAGTGCAAAGTTTCATACTGCATGTCCCTCAAGCAGACTATAGTCAAGGACTGTTTTCCCTGCTAAAAATTGAAATTCTGGACCACCACTGGTGTCCAACAGTGTCTCTCTTTGACTCCGCTGCTCAGTTAGAGCAGAACGTTGAGTAATTTAAATTGTGCTGAGCACTCTTCCTAAGCAATCTTACAGTGAGCGGTTCAGTAACTTAATGCTCCTTTGTATGCCATTATGGCTTTCCTCTGCGTGGGGGCAATTAATGGGCTCCATTTGCCAATTTAGGGAGACTTTTGTGGGAGGAAAAAAAAAAATCTCGCAATGTGCAAATAAGCACATTTTTACGTTAAAAGATATATCAATTTTTAACTCATATTTTTTTAAATGATTACTTTTCGATAATAAAAGGAGATATACAATAGCATCTTTGTGCGTCATCCAATTAAGAATTCTTAAGAAATTAGAACCATGTAATCTTAACGATACCGAACAATTTAAAGTAATTTTCAGTAGTTATCGCAATAGTTGTAAAATTATGTGTACGTGGTGTGCAAATTTAGCAACATTCCAATGCATATTACACACACACACACACACACATTTTCAGAACCGCTTGTCCCATACAGGGTCGCGGGGAACCGGAGCCTACCCGGCAACACAGGGCGTAAGGCCGGAGGGGGAGGGGACACACCCAGGACGGGACGCCAGTCCGTCGCAAGGCACCCCAAGCGGGACTCGAACCCCAGACTCACCGGAGAGCAGGACTGTGGTCCAACCCACTGCGCCACCGCACCCCTTCAATGCATATTATTTCATGGTCATTTTTTATATTCATTTTTTATATTCAGTGCACTGACCAATTTGCTAACCATTAATGAACTTCTAGCAAATACACTTAGGCCACTGTATCAAAAGTACAGTATAAACCTTCCCAAAAACATTTTCAACTTCCTGATGGTATTTCACTACAACTGTTTGCTGCGTGTCATCTTTAAAACACTGGAAAAATGACTACTATGGGTATAATTCGTCTGTTTCAGCTAATAGATGGAACAGTGCATAACATTTCTGTTATTTCTTTCCCTTCGTGGTTTCAGTCTTTTTATTCCTTTTGTAGCTCCAGACTGGCCCCATTAACACAACCGCACTGGAGCCAGCAGTGAAGTATACCCTTCCTGGCAGCAGGCCACAGTCGGCTAAGGAGAACTGATGCTTTATACCGCCACCATGCAGCACATTCCAGGTAAGGGGCAACAGCCTTTTAATGATTTTTTCCCTTTAATTTACAGCACAACTCAGTAGGCTGACTAAGTGGAATTTCTTTAGTATAAATACATCCCAAGTATCTTTGGCAGAAATATAAAGTAATTTAACAACATATTTGCTGTGGTGTTACAAATCCATTGAGTTTGATTGACACAGAAGGAATACTTTATATACACACACACACACACACTTTCTGAACCGCTTGTCCCATACGGGGTTGCGGGGAACCGGAGCCTACCTGGCAACACAGGGCGTAAGGCCGGAGGGGGAGGGGACACACCCAGGACGGAACGCCAGTCCGTCGCAAGGCACCCCAAGCAGGGCTCGAACCCCAGACCCACTGGAGAGCAGGACCCGGTCCAACCCACCGCACCCCCTTACTTTATACACTGCTTTACAAAAACATCATGTTTTAACTGCTTTTACATAAGCAAAGTGACACAAAAAGATTTCCTTTTAATTTAGGATAAATCATAACATTCCTTTCTAAGTCACATCTGAATTATAATAAATGATGATTGTTGTTTGAGTGACGCTCATTTAAATGATTAATTTACTGCAAAGGCACTTTAGTATTCCCTACTATTCTTTGAAATGGTTCTTACCTGAGTGACCGACAGGTGGATGTTAGGTGTGGCCTCCCTTATGAACACAGATGGCTAAAAAGAGCTGATATTAACATCTGCACGTTCTGCATCAGGATGAGTGCCATTTCTCAGACACCTTCAGTGGTGTTCACAAACTAACAAACTCATGATGCCTACTAACCTAAATTTGACTAATTGCAGAACAAGTCATATTAATAATAGCTTTTATTACACTAAACTTACACCTTCATTGCAGTACAGATATTAAACTCCGTTGTGTAATGCTATTTTTGAGACAGTACATTGCAGTTACACGTATTCTAACTTCAAGGTTCTTGTTATGCTAGCTTTATACCCTACTGAAGGAACACTACAGTTTATACTGTGTGTGTATGCAGGTGGTCCCCAATTTACAATGGTTTGACTTGAATTTTTTTTTACTTTATGATGGTGAGTTGGTGATAGACATTCAGTAGAAACTGTACTTCGAATTTTTAATTTAGATTTTTTCCCAGGCAAAAGATATGCAGAGAGATACTCTCTTGCAATCCTGGACAGCGGCAGCGATCTGCATCTCCCAGTCTGTTACACAGAGGTGTGCATTAGGTGTATTAAATGCATTTCCAACTTACGATATTTTTGACTTATGATGGGTTTTGGGGAACATAACCTCATCATAAATCGGGGACCAACTGTATAATGTTGGGTCTCGGAAGGGTCAGTCACTGCAGTACTACTCCCAAAAATAACAGCCCCCTCAGGTAGCTGCTGACAAAGACATTTTTCAGAATTTTGTTCTCCATCATCATCTAGACGGTTTATATTCAGGTTTTATGTGTTACTTAAAGCATATGGAAACATTTTGTAATAAGCTATAAGTTAATAAGCTATAATTATGCAATTATAACTGTAGGGTAATAACATGTAGTTTACAACTCAACGGTTACAACACTACTTTTTCAGTGTTACCTGTCAATTTTGAAACTAATGTGAATTACTCTACTGGCTCAACCTTCAGTAATGAGTTATTACAGGATTTTGATTATTTTTTTTTTTTTCAGGAAGAAATAAATTTACTTATACAAAGGTTTCTCAACATTTATCGTGGCTTCCATTTTTTGTATAAGAAGTGCAAGGCATGACATGCGAACCAAGGCAATATTTGGGTAATATTAAAAAAATTGTCAAGAATTACAGAAGAAAATAAAACAAGACAACTTCACTTATAAATCCCCCTTCTCAATAGTTCCTTCCACATGTGTTAATGATATGGTAGTGGTATAGTAATGTGCACATAATACATTATAAGTAATAAATAACCCTTTATATAACTCATGATACAAGCACTTGATGTTTTTAAATTATTATGTTTCATGCAATACATCAAATCTTCTGAACACATTAATCTTTCTTTGTTTAAATTCACTATAAATATTGAAATAAGTCATTATGCATAATGATGACTCCATGTAGTGGGTCTTAATGCCTTGTGCCCACATTACAGTATTTTACTCATACAATTATGTATTATGCAAAGAATATTCCCATGATGTGTTATAAGGCCCTGCTAGTGAGGGGTCATAGGGGATGTAATACATACTAAAGATAGCTACACTTAAGGAGGTTGTCTTTTTAATGATACTTTGTGGCCTTGTGGTCCTGGCTCATATTAATGATGTTTAGGCATTGCAATCATTCCTTTAGAATGTACCTATTTTTGCTTTGAAATGTTCTCTTTAAAGTTTGCAGAATGATCTTCAGACACTTCAAGCTTTGGAGGAAACAAGTACTGTAAGTCAAAGTACTCAAAGTCCATTTTTAACTTTATTTTTGTGCTCTGACGCATTGGGGGTGATATGTGGATATTTAAAGTGAGCGAGTCTGGCACAACATTGCTGGTGCACCAAGGTACATTAATAATGAATGACATAGATGGCTCACTGTTATTGAACCCTAAAGTAAAATACACAACTGTCAGTTCAAATTGCAGCAAATCCAAGCTCGAGTCTGCAAATCTCGCACAGCGTTACTCTTTATGCGGATACCAAATGAACGCAGTAGAAAGGCTTTAACTTTCAGTTTTACAGTGGTTTGAATGCCAAAGGTTGATACATAATTTATTAATGGTTGATTCCTTAAGGAAGGCAGCAACGTAAATCAGCATAAGGTGCACTAGTGCAGAAAAAAGCTACAAACACTGCATTAAAGCAGTTAGAGAAACATAATTTACTGTTTGAATTAGGCACCAGTTCTGGGCTTCTTAAATTGTGTTGGCTCATTGATTGTGGCCAAACAGAGGAAAAAGGAGGTTGAAAACAAAATGACATACCTAACAGATTTGCCCTTAAGGTGAGAACGTTATTTATAGTAACTCCAAGCTACTGTCTGTTGATAAGAGGAGGAGGAAAAAAAGAAAAAAAAACAGTAAGGTACATTTTTGGACCTTAAGACTTGTCAAAACTTCACAGCTTTATAGGGCAATGATGAAGAAACCCAATGACAGCTTCACGCTTCAGATCGCACAAATTCTATCATGCCCTGCAGAGAATTACCTGGCCAGCAGACAGGACAATGAAGGCCCAAGCTCTGGCATCCAAAGGCATTTTTTTTCAAGATCATTGTTGCCATTACTGCAGCTCACTCTCTGCCTGAGGGAAAGAAGGAAGAAAGGAAGCTGGTAAGTTTGCTGGTGGCGTTTGGCTTCATTTGCCACTAGAGTAGTACGGTTGGGGAAAACTGTCACCCGTTAATGAAAAGAAGTGCCCAGTGGACAAACAGGACGTTCACTTTATGTATCTGTCAGGCCCAGTGCCATTATTGGATGACATGCAAAAACAAGACGATCTGTTGACAAAGTCTTGATGAGCTAGGGGAAAGCGGTTGGGGGGTGGCACTGACATCCTGGAGATTTGGCCATTATTTGCTTGGACTCAAAGACTTCTGGTGACAGGGCTTAATTGCATCGGTCACAAATTGATACATGAAGATGACGGGTGACATGCCCAGCTGCCAGACCAAAAAGCCACAGAGATTTTTGACAGTGTTTTGGAGCATGATGTTATTTAGTCAGTCATCAAGGAAGGCTCTATACAAGAACAGCCTCCAAATTGTAATGGTCATGTGTCGCTCTGTAACATTTCAAATCAAGTACTGATTGTTGCTCTCGTTCAAAAATCTATCTATCTGTCATTACACTGCACAGTTTTCGTAGGTGTCTTACTTTTGGGTTTTTGCTAGATGGCAAGCTGTGGTCATCTTGAAAAAAATATTCTGAAAAATGGCTGGTCTCTGCTTTAATTTTTCAGGAATGCACAAAACTGCACACTAGGACAACATGTAAGAGAAGAAACAAAGTTATGTCTATAAATGCCTGGGGGGCTGTAGCTAGTGTAGTGGTTAAAGGCCCTATGCTACGGTTGAAGGGGCTGGGTTCAAATTTCTTTTCAGCCGTAATACCCTTGTGCAAGGAATTTGTGTTAAATTACTATAGTAAAAATTTCCCTGCTGTAAAAATTTGTAAACCATTCTATGTAGCCTAGTGTACACATTTAACAGTGTAAATCACCTTGAACATAAGTATCAGATGAATAAGTGGTTAAATTTAGCATGCCATAAAATGAAGTTCTACAATTTTTTTCATACATCTGCATTATTTATGAATTGTATAAAATAGAAACTGAAGATAACCTGTGTTTGAGCAATGTTCTCTGACAGAATTTGAATGTTAGATATATATATATTTGGCTCATGAAACTATTGTATTTTTCAGTTGGTATATACATTTATTTAAAAAAACATGGGCACGGTTTTCTAAGATGTGACAATTGAAATGACCGGTTTTTCGCTGCTATATAAATCTTCACATTAATGGCAGTGACACGATGATGTTTTGAACTGCAATAATGGAATATTTATAAGATCTAACTTGATCTCACAGGTATATACAGTAAATGTCAGTCAGCTGTCAGAGCTCCACCGGCACATGAAATCATAGCCTGTCTACTGCTAAATGTTGCGAGGCATACTGACATATGGATTTTCTAAATAGCGTAAAACTGCAGCAAATATTTTGTCTAGCGGAAAGGGCTCTGCACCGTCAAGCACTGATGAGCCTTTTGGCGAGTAAACAAGTTGATCGAACCGTCTCAGTGCTGTTGCCAAAAACGAGGCAAGAATTTGGTGGCAGCACAAAGCAATTTGTACCACTTTTTTCCTTTGACTGTATTTGCTTTGACAGAGATCCACCTTTTATAAGGTAGACATTGACTGTAAAATTACATTTTGGCACTTTACCGATCAATTTACCCCATTGCAATCCCCTGTTGTGAGACATACTATACTATTTAATCATTTGTTAGACAGTTTTTAGACTGTGGAGGAGAGGAGCAGTACAGAAGCAGTAAGCAGAGGGCATGGGAATATTTACAGTCCTCCTGAGAATAATGGAACGGATTTGAAATTACAAGCTGCTCTACATCTTTGTACAAGGATCCAACTGCGTTATGAGCAATCGGATCAGGTGTCTGTTTAAACGTTCTCTGGCACTTTGTAACACATCCTTTCCCTCATGTTAAACAAGAGAAAAGAAAAATAAAGAAAACTTTTGCTGCTGTAAATTTCAGTGAGGCCATTATGTGAAATCACTGCATAGAAAGAGGGAATGCATTCCTTTCAAAGGATGTGGATGTCAATGAGGTGACAGAACGTCCAAAATAGCACCGTCATCAATCTAAGATCAATCCTGGATTCGTCAAGCAGCCGGTACGTCGGGGGCTGTGAAAAATAGTCTTAACACAAGTGAGAGCAAAATTTTGAACTCTGAAACATGCTGGAATACACAACCGGCATATAAAATAACCCAGGCAGCGATACAGACAGACATGAAAGTGGAACTGGATTAAGAAAGGCCTGTAGCTGATGTTGGCCACAATATTTCAGAAACATGTTAGAAAGTTAATAGGATTCATGTAAATCTGCAGCAATGTAAGGTGTAAGGCTTTACTTCTAAGTTTTTACCTATTATGCATTCACATTGTATAACTTTCATTGATCTAGCTACATAAAACAAAGTTTAAGATTGTACTGTAAATTATAGTATAACCTTACATTACAGAACACAAATATTACCTCTATGCAAATTAATCCTTACACTTTCTCTCTCTCATAGATATGTGTGTGTATATATATAATATATACACACATACATATATTTGTGTGTGTGTGTGTGTGTATATATATATATATATACACACACACACATTTTCAGAACCGCTTGTCCCATACAGGGTCACGGGGAACCGGAGCCTACCCGGCAACACAAAGCGTAAGGCCGGAGGGGGAAGGGGACACACCCAGGACGGGACGCCAGTCCGCCGCAAGGCACCCCAAGTGGGACTCGAACCCCAGACCCACCGGACAGCAGGACTGCGGTCCAACCCACTGCGCCACCGCACCCCCCTCTATATATATATATAGATATATATAGATATAGAATATATATATATATATTCACACTGTATAGTTCTTATAAAGTTCAAAAGACAATTAATTTGTGGAAGTAGAGAACAGTGCCGGCAGCCTACCAGGTGAAAGACGCCTCTGCAACCCTCTTGACGGATGAGAATCAGTCGTCTTGTACTTTCTGCTCCTACTCAGGAGAAAGCATTGATTTATTTTTTAGGTGTCAAAAGGCCATTGCACACTGAATAGCACAAGTCATCCTTCATCAATCAGTCTGTTGACACGAGTCCACATTAAATGTATAAAACTTTAATGGGAAAAAGTGCAGGTGTCTACTTTCTCTTCAGCCAGATAAGGCTAATGTGTAAATAATGAAACATAATAATAATGCAGGTGTCTGCTCTTTTTTTTTTCATGTGGACAGCAACTGGATTATATACTTTTCCTACTATTAACACGTCATTTTTATTACAAATTTAACTGACGCTTTTCTCCAACGCAACTCACAATGTTGGGTTCGTTGAGTAAGTTACTTGAAATTATTTATCCATTTTTTTACAGCAGGGTTATTACCCTGACCCAAGGTATCAGAGCAGGAGCAAGATTTGAACCTGGCCTCTTCAAGTGGAAAATTACCTGTCTAACCACTAAAGTACTGAATTGAAGTATTGTTCTTGACTTTTCAAAATAATATTCTCGTATTTTAAACTATGTACAAAGTATGGTTTCTGAAAAGAAACAAATTTAAACAATATTCTGCTGGTCTTTTTCCTTGTAATTTGACTTTTTTCTGAACTTCCTTTGCAATACATTTGTGTTACTAGTTACAGCGTAAGCCATGAATGATAATTTACAAAGACCCTCTTAGATATTTACAATGTCACTCTAAATAACACACACAAGGGTGCTCACATGGGTGGAATGTTATGATATATGTAGGTTGTACACTTTTGGCAAACTTACAGGAGTCGTACAGTAATCTGAAATAATTACGTAATTATAGCCTGGCTGTTGAGGAGATGTTGTGAGAGATGTTTACCGATGGGCAATGCTGGGCCGTCTTGGCAGAAGACCTGCTGTCACCACACACATCTGTTCTTCCCCAGCTAAAGAAACAGAGTGTGAAGCTCCCAGCTCTCCATTTTTCCCCTCAACAAGTCAGACTATGTGGAGGAAGACAGCTCAGACTGAAGGCTGTTGCACGAAGAAAAGTGGCTGTCGAGGACGTTTGAGTGGTGCCAGTCATTATAACTCCATGATACTAGTTTGTGGTTGCACGTGATCTGTTGGGAGCATGTGCCTTTCGTCATATATTTTGCACTGTACAGCTTAAATAGGTCTGAATACTCAAGACCATGACAGGAAAAAAAAAAAAAAAGATGGGTATAATTACAGAAAAAAAAAAAACGTTCGCTACAAAAAGTCAGTAAATGCTGACATACTGGTTCCTAAAAGAAGAAAAACGATAACTAAATACCAAAGACAATATTACATGTCCTGCCTTAGAAAATATTTTGTCTTGTACTAGTTCTTAGAACATAACTAATATATGATACTATTTGTAAACCTCTGGATAACAAAGCATTAGGCTAACACTAGACTTGTAATCTAAAAGTGATTAAAGTGACCCGAGGGAAACAGAGCAATCGATAAAAATCCATCAAGAGCCGTCATGTCTGGTGCTGAGATATGGTGGATGTAAAATCAATGTAAGGCATGGTAGACTGCCAGCATCTTTCCAAAGGCTGAAATTACTGCATAAGACAGGCAAATTACGCCAGAAAACAGTCAACAATAACTGAAAAGTGAACGAACATCATTTACCATCGTATGAAGCTGGAAGCATTCATGAATCGGTTTCTGTTCTTTCTGTATTTAATGATAACTGATGTTGTAAGTGTTCATTTGGATGGAGCTCTGAGCATATTGCTTAAATCATAGTAAGCGCAATATTTTATGCAGCAGTTTTGCATATTTAGATGAGTGCTTCTCTCAGACAGTGACATGACAAATTGCTACAGTGAGAACATTCAGCTTTGTATTAATATATTACTTATATAATAAGGGGTTAAGGGCTGATATTAGGTTTATAGCTGGGGTTAATGAAAACTTGTACTCTCCTTTGTTAACTGTAACAATGACCACTCAATTTGCATGCTACACTACTTGTAATTAAAGTTGGAAAACACAGACAGGATTGTAAAATGAGGCTGGCATATTAAATATGTTGCTGTGTGGTGTTATCACATGGCAGGTAATGTTAGCGTGTTATTTCAGGGCTTTAAAAATTCACTGCTGTCATATCCACTTAACACTGAAACACAGAACATTTTGGCTTGCTATGTGAACACTGCTGAAGAATTTTTTTGCTGAAGAATCTTTTTTTTTTTTTTTCTTCATGGTATGAATAGCAAAGTATATGAATAATCAAGAAATATAAATAACATCAAAATAGTCAGCCTAGACAGAAACTATGATCAAATATTTAATCTCTAACTCAAATTATATTTTTCAAAAGATACTCTCATTGAACAAACTATATTACAATTTATATGAGACTCTTTGTTTCAGTTTCTGTCAGAGGAATACATAATATATTTCATACAGGCTCATATACACCAACATGTGCAGGAGTTTACAAATTTAAAACTAGCTATTGACATGTACTGTATGTTACATAAATGATAAAAGTTTACATTTTTGTATATTAAAAACATTTATTTTAACAATTTTATACCTACATTAATCAAAAAATTACAGCATATTTCATAATTTTACAAATTTTTCATAAAAAATATATTTCTGTACAAAAAAAACATTTCTTTTGCACCTACTTCAAGTCAGCAGCACATGGCAAAACGGCAATGTTGTCATATGGAATGGAGTTGATAGGAGTGCAGTTGTACAGCTTTTGGGGGTTAAAATATCTTACAGAGGAATTGGAGCAAAGAAAAACGGAAAGACTTTATTGCAGCGGGCCTGGATGGAGGCCGGACTTGGGGTAGGAGCAGCGGGATCAGACGTCACAGCAAGCGGACAGGAGGGAAAAGTTGGCGGGAAATCGACTTCATTCCAGAAGGCTTTTTTTTCTTTTCTTTTTCTTTTTTTAACCATAGCGTTGCCATATTTTTACACATCACTTTTACCATAGGTGCCCCAGTACCACACCAGGTACCGCTTTAAACAATATCAAATGCAAAATAGAAAATTTTCTTAGAAAAATTAAGGTGAAGCAGATGCTTCTTCTTTACGTACTTTAAAGACAGACACTTGAAGACACATACAGTACTCTGTGAACCTCCTTCTGTGCAGCAATGACTTGGATGAGAAAGGGTTTCTAAAAGGTAAACTTTTGCAAAGTTATAATCTGCAATTCCTGGAGTCACTTGGAGTATGGATTCAAAAGCTTCTAATCGCATGTCTGTGACACAGCAGGTAGTTCACCTGAAGAGATGAGGGAATGATCACATGAACACACACTCTGTGCCAAAATTATCAGGAAAACACCATCATCCACAACTTTTTGGATTCACAGTGTATATGCACTCAGATAGCCCTACACTCAAACACACATCAACAAGTTTCAGCGATACAGATAAGTTTGAGATTGAGTTGGGCATTCTTTGCTTCTGAATCAATAAGGCAGTGTATTAATGAATAGTATGTTGGAATTCTGTCAAAGACTATGAAAAGAGGGCTATGAAAGCAATCTTTTCTACAGCTAGGAGAATGAACACAAAATTACACCAGTTGCCCATAGCCTTTTCTAGAATCTTCTAGACTCTCTTGGCTGCCGGTTGAAGATCACTATACTGATTGGTTAAACCCCAACTGAAAAAAAAAAAAAAAAAAAAAAAAAAAGGGGGGCTTTTAAATGGGGCCAGCCTAGATTACAGCATACACTTCTGATACATATTATTCCAAACAGACCTCCTCATTCATACCTGTGATTTAAAGTAAGTGCAGCATTTATGAAAAATAAACATTTAATTTGCTCCAGCATTATAGAAAAATGACAGACTGTGCAAAAGGTATTTGACAAATTACCAGCAAGCCTATCTTATTCTTAGATATGTGTTTTTTATGCCCAGCATAAAATAACTAACTATTATAGAGTCTTCCAATGTTTACAAGATACAATGCAAAAAAATGCGAAAAAAATCATTTTAGTTGGGATCTAAGTGACGTTCAATGACAAACTTAGGAAGCACAAAGAAAGAATGGAATTTTCCTTCATTATCTTTAATTTTAACTCAAACATCCAAAAATAATAATTAACAAATCTTTTCTTTTTTTTCAAAAAAATATTTTTTTAAATACTTTTTTTTTCTTTTATGGGAATTAATGTTAAATGAATGGCCCAGCCTAACAAAATGAATGACTGATGGCTGCTGTTAATTTGCATGTATACCAGTTGCACTAGAAATGAACAAAAAAGTCAAAAATGAAGCTGCATTATTCAATGACTATCACAGCTGTTTATATAGCAGTGTAAGAAGTATGCAGTTGTCTTACAACTTCACATTTTTGCAAAAACAATATTGAAAATAAAGTCAGCCTTTCTATAGTTCAAACACATAGCATGGCAACATGCTTCCTGTGGATATGGGAATACATGTTTATATACATATGGTCAGCATATAGAAACCCTGTTTTTTTCTGATTACATGTTCATTTTCTTTTTCTGCCGGTTTTCCGTCCATTTGTCACACAGTAGTGCAAAAATTGTGCAGTAAAGTTTTTGCAACGCAACAGAAGAGAATATTCCTTCCACTACCCGGAAACTAGTTAGCCAAGTTCTTCTGTGA
Organism: Scleropages formosus; assembly: GCF_900964775.1. Classification (NCBI taxonomy): domain Eukaryota; kingdom Metazoa; phylum Chordata; class Actinopteri; order Osteoglossiformes; family Osteoglossidae; genus Scleropages; species Scleropages formosus. The sequence goes on from NC_041809.1 coordinate 7,033,717, forward strand.
GGCCACTGTCATAACATATTTTCCCCTTTTATTAATAGAAAAGTTTGGCAAAATACAAGGAGTCTTGTTCGTTCAAAGACGTATTCTCCTTTATGCCTCATCTTCAGAGAGGGAAATACTTTTTGTCGACAATTATGTGCCTTTTCAAGACACTTCAGAATTTCCCCAAGAGAGTGCTTTTGGAAAGAAAGACACAAATAAAAGGAAAAAATAAAAGATGGAAAAACTCTTCCTGCAAGAGCCATAAAAGGCAGAACTCCTTGATCCGAGAAAAAATGTCTTAGTCCTTCTTTTTGTTGGAAAGGATCTTGGTCTTTTCTGAATAGAGAGTCTAATTTTTTATTTATTTATTTATTTGTTTGTTTCTTTCTCTTGTTTGTTTTTTTTGCAGATCGTCCATTAAAAAATATCAGTTTTTACTGTTCAGAATTATTTCCCCCTGCCATGTCCACCAAGGGGGTTTTTATGAAGTCAATGCACTGTAGTAGCAAAGAGAGGAGTCAAGGAGGAATTGGCATATGGCACCAAGGACATTACTGCTTACCCAGGAGGTATGGCTGTGGACCAGTCAAATGCAGATGGCAGGGGCTATACGACAGTACAGACTGTGTTCAGGGTCGTGTCAAACCGAACAGCCTTTGCCTCCGTCGGTTTCATGTTTGTGTCATACATGGGGTTTTCAAATGAAGCCTGTCCATTGGTATTCTCGTGACCTGCGTAGCCATTGTACTGTACTTTTGGTCTTGACCTGAAAAGGAAGACAAATCAAGAAGAGACTAAGTAAATTTACCATTTTTAAAATAATGAAAAAATGAACACAGCAGAACTGAGTTGCCATTAAATAGCAACTGCATGAAACAGTGGAACTGAAAACACAAAGACATCCTTCCATTATTTTAAGATGGAAAACAAAATTAATTTGAACAATAAAACACACTGCGCACAGGGCATCGAATGAAGAGGAAAAACAACATCAGATGATCAGGTATTAAAGGTCTCAGGTTTTACAAAATTGCATACTGCGTACAATAGAATAATAAGGTAGGAATAATCCTAGACAGTACTTATAATTATGGTAATCACATTAGTCAATTTAATATAATCGTTAATAGTAATATGAAAAATATACAAAAAACTCGAGGAATGCATACAATGTGCAGAACCATTATTTAAATAGATGTTGATTTCCTCCCAGTCACTGAGCTATGAAGAAGACATACACAGACAAATACATTCTTTTTTATGTGAGAACTCCCTTTGCTGAAATACCTTGCTATCAATTGCATGTAGCTGCCTTTGACACAATACCTCCATTCCCACCAATTTCAATATACAAGCCTCTTCTATTTCAACCTGGATACAGCACAGCGAATTAAATTCGGGTGGTCATATCTAAAAGATTTGCACACTTTTTAAATATATCACAGTATTATACAAATCTTTAGTACCCTGCAATATTTCTATTTTGTCACTTAAAGAGGTCTAAAAGTTTTCGAAGCCCTTAGCTATGTTCCATTCACAATAGATTTGCTGGACAAACTTGTCTGACCCTTAGTAGTGATGTACTGAAACTACCATACGCAACAAATGGCACGCCCAAGGGAATTCATTTGCATTTTCAATTTACCCTTGCGTCAGGAATTCAGAGATATTAAAAAAAAAAAAAAAAAAAAAAGAAAAAAAAAGATTCCATGTGTCCTATTTACAATGAAATGTCTACAGATGAGAAATGTGACTTGTGGTGGCAAAAGGTTGATATGGGGAGAACTAGAGGGAAATTCTGTTGAGAAAGCAGGGAACAAGAGAATAGAGACAATTTTAACTGGCCAATTTACTTAATTGTTAAAGTAACAAATGAAAGAAAAATTAATTTCATTAGCTAGCTAAAAGGGGATTCAAAAGTGGCATAAATATCTTGGTATATTCAGACTCTGCCAGCAAAAAGCAAGTCTCTGTGTAACACTAAAATTGAAATTCAATCATTAAGTATTGCAAAAGTAGGGTATGTAATCTTCTACTTACATATCAAAGACACCTACATATATGTTCTTTAAACCTACACTTATTTAAGTTAGAGAACTGAACATTGTCTCTTAACCAATACATTTGTAGTTTAACAGGACCAAAATTGGGTTTGAGACACAATTTCTTTAATGGCAAGGAAGGGCAAATTTTCAACAGCAGACATTGTTTGTTTTGCTGCCAAAATCTAACATAGTACTTCCAAACGAAGCCAACGCAGCGTTAAGCCAAGTCGACAGTATCAAATGAAGTTTACTGGCAGCAGAACATTTTCGCAATGTGAAGACTACAGATATGGGAAGGCTGCCACTCGTACCCCAACGCTTCCCACCAACTTGGCGACAAAAACTACAGACTAACAAAACAAAAAAATAACAAACAAAAAAACTACAAATCCCTTGTGGCTCTGTGGAGTAATTACACCTCTTTTGCAGAGGGAGAGCCTGAGTTAATTTGTTTCACATTTCCCAGTCCGCATCAGTCACTTACTGATGTGCTTGTAACATTACTGAAATATGATAATTAACATCTGCATATTTAGCTGAATTCACTGAAGCTGAAAATACTGCATGCAACAATATATATCTGAAGACATTCCTGTAACATACATGGGTTACACTGGATGGTAATGAAAGTCAACAGTCAAACATGGTACAATATGCAAATAATAATAATAATAATAATAATGTACAATGATCAAACTACACTTGGAATTTACATCAGTGGCAAATCAGAAACAGATAGTAAAAATCTGGGTAAAGCTTCATCATGTGTAATGACTGCATGAAAAATTGGAATTGGCGTCATTTCAGCATCCGCTTTTTGAATACTCTCCTTCGTTTACGCTGGAGTGGTCACAACATTTATTTTTTTACAAACAACATTTATTTGGATAAAATATGTTGACAGAGGGATGGCAATTTTATGTGAGAGCAAACAGTGTGGCATTTTATCCATCCTCTCCACATTATTTACAGTATTTATTTATTTATTGTTCTGTTACAAAATGGAGAAAAGAAAAGCAGACAATGGCGATGTGAAGGTAGAGGAATCACTGCCTAGTGATTTAGTTTCTTGTGTCTTACCTGCAGCCGGCCCTTATTACGTCTTTGGGTCTCTCATTCTCATCTGTGTCTTGTGAAAGTACCCTGCCAATTTTTTTATTTATTTTAATATTGCGGAACTGTCATCCTCTCCGACAATAACGTCACAGAAAATTCAGCTGTGGTAGCTTTGGAAAACTCCCATGCTCTTTAACTGTAGCGACAACACCTGCAGGCCATTAAATCAGTATTTTGGACAGACTAAATTTACAGATTTTGTTTGAGTCACTATCAAGCGAAACGTCACAGGAGTTTCCCATAACTGCATGAAAAACACAACTGTGCTTTGCATTCAATCATTAAGGGCAGACATTGTCAACGTATGACTCACAGCTGCAAGCAATCTGGATGACATACCTGTGTTTGTAGAGGTAAAAAGCAAACCCCGACAGAATCAGGGCAAAGAATGGCACCAAAATGGCTGCCGCCACGGAACTGCTGTTGGTGCCATAATATGGATTTGAAGGATCCATGTCTGTTGTAATAAGACCTAATATGAGATAAACAAGGAAGGCAATATTCAGCTAAAATAAGGTAGGAAAAGTGTTTCCTAAAAAGACAAAATATTTCGTATTGTTTCGAAATTAAAACAAACTTAAAATATTACTGTTTTTACTATGTATGACAACAACCTTATGTAGATTTCTTTTTTTGATATATATATATGTGTTAAATGTAATTTTCTCAGCGTATTTCTTTAAAAAAAAAAAAAAAAACTGAAAATACCTTGTCTTTTTAACTGGAATTTTCCAAAATCCTTGCTGTGAATATAGCCCTGATACATATAGCTATTCTTGTCAGATTCTGCAGTCACCTGGACAAGTGAAAACATACAAATAAAATATATATTTCTGAATGACTCCCTCAGGAAGAAGATTTAGGTTGAAGATACACTTTTCATTTTTAAGTGGTCAGAGAAAAGCAAAATATTTTCCTCTCATTGCTTTCTTACTTGGGTGTTTTCATTCTCAAAGATATACACATTCTTTTTTTCATAAATTATCATTTCTCATGTCATTGTTAAACAAGCATCACTGAATTAAAATAGAGGAGTCAATAAACTTACAAATCCATCCATTGCCCAGTTGTCATTTTTAAATTTACTGAAATAAAGTTCCATGGGGCCCTTCACGTTGTAAACTTTGAGAAGTAAATGGTTTTCTTCTTTTTTATATGTCCCTGTGAAGCAAAAACTCAGCTATTAACGAAGCCCACGATTAGATGTTGACAAACCAGGGAAACATGTGAGAAATACATCAAAAAACATGTCTGAACTTCAGGTATAGCAGTCTCCTTATATATACATTAAAACTAACTTTTAATGAGACTGATGCATGCTAAAATAGTGTTACACTTTGGGGGTTCAGTTTAATCCATCTATATGTGTCACTTATATTCTCTGACTATCTTAAATCAGAACTGTCATGAAATACTTATCTGAAAAGTGCCTCATTAGACTAACAGTAATGCAAACCTTGCCCTGAAAGTCTTAAATAAAAACCATTGGGATGATTGATTACAACGTTGAAGATCCAGCTTTTTACCTGACAGCCTAATTTGCACGCCACTGTGCTCCAGGAGTGTGACATTGACTTTACTGGTGGTTACATTGAACCCATTGACAGTTATAGTGGCCGGCTGCCTTTTCCCCAGGTACTCATAGAAGCCGGTCCAAGCAGAATTTAAGGAAAACACGTCTGCTGGAACTGAAGATGAAAGAAGACACATTACCACCATACAAGTTCACATTCCCGTCCTGCCCCCCATTGCTCAGCATACAGTTTCAGATCTACTTTATTTTTTTCACAATGATTTCAAATCTTTATTTTTGAAGATCTACACTGGTAGAGCTCAAGCTGTTTGAAAATATGTTTTTCTTTAAGTCCTAATGCAGAATAGATCCTGAGGGAGATTTCAGCCTGGCTTAATCGACCGAAGATTTTACAATCATTGCTGCAGCTAGCATCTCAAAGGATTTAAGATTACTGTCAAATAAAGCATACATTAAATGTCAATTTTCTACCCTAAGCATCTAAATATGTTCGAATTTGACTGGGCAGTTTACATACCTCTGATCTTGTTTTTGTGCAGATCTGAATCTGATCCTTTTGCTTTGTCATTTATTTTTGGACCAACTGAAACATAATAATCAGAATAAATGAACATGTGATTTTTAGGGATGTTTCCTGCACACTAAATATTTCCAACATGGCAGCAGCATGATATTCTCTAAATGGTTATTTCAGAAATTAATATTAACATTTAATATTTATGAAATGCAATGTTTATGAAAACTAGAATTTGTAGGTATGATATATAAGTGTGGTATAAATATTATTATGATACTAGGATGACATTGAAGTATGGTGCATACTCAATTTTTCAAGACTTTTTTTGAAGCATGTTCTTTTTCTATCACAATTCCTGAACTATTTAATGTAGGTGTCATTCAGTTTTGAGTCAACCACTCATTCTCATCAACTGCTTCTTCACCATGATGACACGAGGTTACATAATCTCCAGCTATATGAAACTTGCTTAGAAATTACAAGAGTCACTCTTAAATTAGAACGGATAGATTCTCCCATAACACCAACAAAGAAGATGTGGACAAACTTTAAAACACATGTTATCAAAGAATGCAAAATGACCTTGAATCGTGTTATTACAGAGAAAATCAACTTTTGTGGAGTGCACATTTGTGGTCTCTGTAAATGGACTTAAATCACTGGTGGTTCCATTTTACATGGGGTGCTTGGTTCTTCCTGCTGGAAAGTTTCTTATACAATGCTTGTTTTGTGGAATCCCATGAGCAGGTGAATAAATAATAAACAATTTACGAGTCTCTTGGATTTGTGTACCTTTGCAGATGGGTGGTTTTCCAGACCATTTCCCATCTGACTTGCAAGTCCTGTGCTCTGAGCCACCCGCCAGAAAAAAGCCGGCCTGGCACGTGTACATGAGCGTGTAGCCCAAAGTTGGAAGGTCTATGGCTTTCACATCAACATGGGAGGGTGTCTCCAGCTGCCTACAAGCGTGGGCTGTTGAGCACAGAAAACAGTTTGTCATGGATCAAAGTTTGAGGGAGGGGAGAAAAAAGAAGAAAAAAAAAACTGCAGCCCACACCACAAAGAATATGTCAGATGACCACTGTAAAAGTCACACTCAAAGGAGAGAGACTACAAAACATGACTGCAGGTTCTATCTTCCCCTACATCCACAAGACCAGTGCACGGGACTTTCAATGGATGATTCCCTTCCAGCACATCTGACAGCCACGTCTCTCTATGTGTCCCTGGAAAGCCTTGAGGATTTGGTGGATTAAGTCAGTGTCATTTACCCAATGATTCACCATTTGCGAACAGCAGCATAAACTTCACTAAACTGGTATATTTAATTTTTTTCTTCCGAGGCACTTGGTTCTCTCATTCTGTTATCATATGAATCACTTAGTGTCAAATATACATCTCTACAAAGCCTTTCCTGTACACCTTCTAGTAACTTAACTCTATATACAAGTATGGAGCTCAGCACGTATGATATTTGGGAGCCCCTGAGTTGAGGAAGGCGTAGTGTCCGTGCCAGCACTTGGCTTTGGGACCACGTTCAGGAGCCAGCAGGATCCAGTAAATCAAAAAAGTCACATCTGCTGTGACAATATTTTATTCAGTTAAGCTGTCACACCATCTTGTCTCCTGGGTCATTAATAAGTCAGGACCAAAAGAAATGGTGGCAGTGTTTCTGACTGTGCATAATCCAGCAGATTATTCAAAGAGCTCTTGTTACCCTTCATTTTCTGCGCTAGTATTTCTGGCGATTTGTCAGATGCAATCATGTTCTGAAGTACTTACGTATGCATTCTGGTTGTACACCACTCCATGTTAAGTTCTCAAGGCATGTTCTCGTTGTAGATCCTAGTATATGGTAGTTTTTTCTACATTTAAAGAAGATTTTACTCCCAACCTGCAAAAATAGATTTAAAAATCTTGGATTAAGATATAGGTTTGTTTTGATTTGAAATATTCTTTTAATTCTGCAACATACAAATTTTTGAGAATGGAGATGCTTTGGAGCTTTTCATTCATGTGAACATATAGATGCATTGCCTGACTAATCACAAAATAATAATATAAGTAAATGAGTACAATAGGAGAATGCCAACCTCAAATCCTTGAGCTTGTATAGGTATTCCAAATGCAGGGGTCCCTGGATCTCTGCATGCATTATATGCAGGATCTAAAGACAGAAATTTATTTATTTATTTTTTTTTGGAACAGGTGTGGACAGAGAACGAGTATAGATTTACGTAAAAATACAAAAAAAAAAAAAAAAAAAAACTTTATGTAGTTGTGAGGGAAGCTACAGTCACCTATACAGGAGGGTTGGATGCCACTCCAGGTCCCGTCTGCTTGGCATGTTCTCCTCGATGACCCCACCAGGAGATATGAAGACCTGCAGTGAAAGGTGACCTCTGACCTGTAGGTGAACTGTTTCCCTTCTACATATCCCTCTGCTGGTGTGCCGGGGTCTCCACACAGTACAGCTGTTGAGGAGGAATCGGGGTGTCACCAATTAATTTGCATAAACTACAGGAAGCTAGCATGGAGCTCAACCTAAAGAAAATGAGAAGTGTCCTATAAAGAGACCATTGCCATTCATTTTCACAGGGCTAAAAACAATTTCAACACATAACATTTATGCATTTCTCAGGTAAATTTCTTCAAAGCAATGTTCAAATCAAACTCATTTTAATACAGAAATTTCATGATGAAACATCAAAATTTAGTGGCAGCATGGGATGAGTTAATATGGGTTTAAACTGAAACCGATGAAATATGAAGGCATTCTTTTTGATAGGAGAGAGAGAAAAAAAATATTGTTATTAGTTCATTCAGCTGGTGTCTTTATCCAAAACAACTTGCAATGCTGTGTTTGTATATTTCGCTATGTAGAATTATTTACCCACTAAACAGAAGGGCAATTTTTACTGTATCAATTCAAGGGAAGTAGCTTGCTCAATGGTGCTACAGTGGGAATTTGAAGCCTGATCAATTTATTCTATTGATGGCTCTAACTACCATTCTTCCCCTACCTAACACATCTTTGCTGGCCAAAATCAAGATACTTTGACAAAAGCCTAAAGCACAAAAGTGGTTAACATTTGTTCTGAAAGAGGGATTTTATTTGGTTGACACATACAAGATGTTTCACACTAACTCCTGCTACTTATGCTGTTTTTACAATATCTTGCATGGATTCAGTCGCATGTCTGATGTCACCTACCTGCGGGCTGCCAATTACTGCATATGTTCCCGTTGTGGTTTCTGAATACTTTAGGGGCAGATTGTGATGATGTCTGAGCATTTCTTCTGACACTGTGTCAAAGGCATGCAGCGAATTGCTGCAGGGTTTACTGACAAACACCGTCCGTCTACCTTATAATTCTCATGTTACATATAGCCCTTGCTGGTTTTACTTGAGGATCAATTTACAAGATGTTGACAAAGCTATTGCTGGTGTCAAAGTAGTCTGCAAGCATTTTTCAGGACTGCATTTCACACAGTACCAACCTGGCTCTATATTCCCAGCACCCAACAACAGTGCAATTTGAATATGAACTGTATGAATTATTGGAAGCATGGATTTAACCTGTAATTAGCACAAAGACCATAAAAAGACATTTACCATCATGCTCAAATAGTGTTTTTGCCCATCTGCTAATAGAAAATTTGAAATTTGGGCTCAGCAGGTCTCATATTACTCTTCAGGGAATAATTTATCCTTTGCATCTTAAAAAAAAAGAACCCCACAGTTGGTTACCAAACACTTAGCTGTAATTTTTTACCTGCTTCAGGGGTCAGTTTAGATCTTATGTAGATCTTATGTAGATCAGTTTAGATCTTATTTAGATCTTTATGATCTTATTCTCCATGAGCATTCCCCTTCTCATGCATTTAAAGTCAGTTACTAACAATCTAGCCCAAAGGGTATTGTGACTAATTAACATAAGCCCTTTTAACTCTTTTCTTATTCCTAGTTAAAAATTATCTTGCAAATAAATATATCAATACGGAAAATAAAGAAATTAATAGATAAGTAAATGACCGCTATCTAAATTTTCTATAAACAGTAAATGGAATATAAAATGGACGATGGTGACTAAAAACTGTGAAGTATATGTATTTTTAATGGTGATGTGAAAATGATGGTGGAGACAGTATTTCTGCATTGTTGCCACATACGTAGGCACTGTGGGATGTCGCCACGCCATGTGCCATTGCCCTCGCATGTGACCACACCGGGCAGGGACAGCTGGTAGCCCTCGAAGCAGCTGTAGGTGATGCTGGAGCCCCACTGGTGGTCCGAGCCCTCTACCTTCCCATGGCGGATGCCTGGGGGCTGACTGCACATGATCACTGCGAAGTGGAAAGCAGGAGCGATCCATCAGGTCAGATGCTTCCTCAGACTGACGAATCAAATCTTTGGAGTCAAAATGGCGGATTGCATTTCTATAACTCGTTCCTCACTCTTTTTCATCAGTTTAATTTTTTATAGGGCGTAACCTGCTTCAACTGCCATCAGATTCACAGGAACCACTTTTTGCCACTACACTTAACCACACATCTGCTTTATCCTGAATGAGGTAGAAATTAATACTACTCATTTCACATACCGGGCCGATTAGGTAGCTTTGATTTCTGATATGGTCCGAATGGGAATTTTGCCAGGTCACTGGATAGAATAGTTTTTTATTTATAATTCTTTCTAATGGAGATTAAGAGGTCTAGAAAGAAAATTATATGTAACAATTAAGCCTATTAGTGATTTATGGATGCTTTTTAAATGGTTATTTCTTCCTTCATTATATTCAGTTCACCATGGGGACAGAATGTATGCGTTTCAGCTCTCATTAGGGATTTTATACAAATTGTGGCTAATTAGAGGGAATCACACTCTCATTAATCATAAATATATGTTCATATTACATTCAGTTAGCATATATGATATTGTTTGTGAATGTGCTCGCATATATCATTTATTGTATTATCATTTTCTAAGAGACCTCATGAAATGTAGGTGTCTTACACAGCAATGTGAAAATGGATTAATTGGAAAGGATAGACAAGCATGTGCTCGTATCAGTGTAGTGAAAATGCAAACTCTTGACAGATTACACAGCACTTACCGACAATATTGCTATTGTTTTATAACCACACATCTGCTAAAGTGCCACTTGGTGAAATTAGATGCGAATCACCTCATTCATTCTTAACCTGTCACTCCATTATTAGCCAAAGCTTCTTCAGTCTCTCCTGTCTGCATTATGATGCTAAAAAAGTTGAGTATCTGGCAGGAAATATCTTGCACATATAATGAACGCATTTTGGTGCTTGTGTTTTTTAAAATTTTAGAATTTTGGTGAGAAACTGAATTTCTGATATTATTTCTTATTTTTTTTTTTATTTTTGAGATTTTAATAGATCGTAGGTTCTAATAGGTGATAATAGGATTCAGATTTAAATTTTGTTGTTTGATGTAATGAAGTAATAAAACAGACTTATCTGAAATGTTTTCTAAACAGTGAACAGTTTATATTTTAAATGTTTTAAAAATTCATTTTTGCTGTTCATTCTGACCTCTGCAGCTTGGCTTGGTCTGGTTCCAGCTTCCATCCTTTGTGCAGAGCAGAGTGGAGGACCTGATGGTGTAGTCCATGATGTATCCTGGGTTGCAGTGGTAGTGCACTGTCTTGTTGAATGTGAATTCTTTTCCAGTATAAATCCCGTTGGCAATGGGGCCTGGATCTCCACAGCTGATCACTGTAACAGAGGGGGTTCATGGTTAATTTAATTCTGCTCGTTTCTTTGTTCATGTGTTGTAGGTCAAGGCAAATGACAAAACAAGATGCCATTTCCATTAAACTGTTCATTGAACCTAGAACCAGAGTAATGTGCTGGACTATATTATATTTCTACCATATTAAAGCACAATTTTGGAACAATTTTGAGACTCAGCAAGGCCTTGAAAGCCACTGACAACATTAGCCTTGGACCACCAGGATTAACGTAGGCCAAAGGGTCTGTGGATTTTTGCTGTGTCCTATAGCAATTAATAAATTAAACATATTGCTTGAATAATTTCACCTTGGATAAGTTTTACGTGTAAATGATGACCGCAGCAAACTGGGAATCCATGAAAACTTGTAGACGAACCTGTCATGGGGTATCGTCCCCCCGCTTATTTGGTCGTTTGAATCAGTCTTCTTTGCTTTCGTATGTTTTTGTTGTGACAATGAAAAGTGGGCAATAATACTGGTGAACTGTTCAATCTATATCTACTTTAGCTATGGTTTTGTGATGTATTTATCATAAAGCTTAATTTTGACATTGCTTTGATTGACCTGAACGGGCATCTTTATGAATAGTTTTTTATTTTTTTTTTCAATTAAGTCCTTGGGATAATTTCTCTCACCTGTGCAGTCAGGGGAGGTCCCAGTCCATGTGCCATTTGTGGTGCAGTGGCGGGTGGTGAGGCCCGAGGTCTTGTATCCCTCCCAGCAGGCATATGTCACCGAACTGGAGAAGAGGATTCCATCGCTGAACACGATCTTGCTGAAGGCTGGTGTACCGGGGTTCCCACAGGAAACAGCTGCAGCAAGAGTCAGCCAATCAACACAGAGATTAGTGTAGTGACGGCGCTCATAATTAACCACAGCCATAAGTCAATGGACATGTTCCATCCCAGACCAAACCTCTTGAAGCATAGTGAAGTTCACTTGGAGAAGAACGTTTTGCATAAATTTACATTGCATCTGGAGATGACACAAACCAACTAAAACCATGGAAGGCAGCTACCCACAAGAGATTATCGAGAACACTTTTATCCAAAAAAAAAACTATCTTAGTTATGGTCTTAAACATCTGACAGGAGGAGACATCCAGGAACACTGTCTGTTTTATGCAGATACACTGCATATTGCTTTAGAACCAAGAAATATTGGAAAGCCTGTAAAAGTAGATTATTTTACTTTCTGTAATGTCTGCAAAACAATGTAAAATAAATTAAGTGAATGCCACAAAGAGAAATATACAAAAAGTATGTACAATACAGCATGATGTTTGATTTGTATTCTCTGGTTTTACTACTGATTCAAATGTGGGAATAGCTGATTCAAAAGTGTGAAATATAATGTTCATGAATGAACTTGCAGAAATGATACGGATGGTTTTACCATGACAGCTTCTCCATTCCTTTTGCAAGAAAACAAAACATTTTTTAATCTAATTAGTAACACCTTTTAGAAAAAGTGATTCATAAGCTTTGGATAGTGTACAATATTGCTTGGTGTAGTTCATTGCTTTTTGCAAGTTTTTAAAGAGTATGATTAGTTTTTGTATTAGGGTTATTGTTTGATGAGTATCCTATAAAATTAAAAAAGAAATAAAAACAAAACACTGACGACCACCGTAATCTCATTTGCATGCATGTATTAATAGTATGTAGCATATTTAGCATTCTTTTCACCTGCTGAAAGAAAAGTAAATATTATGGAAATTTATTTTTTTGTACACAGAGGAATGTAGCTAAGGGCCACTCACATTCAACAAAGTTATAATAGCAACAATAAATATTAATCAATAGAAGTCCCTTTATGGATTTCTTAACGAAAAAAAAAAAAAAAAAAAAAAGTCTATGAAACCCCCAGAAAGGTTTGTTGAGGGCAGATATAATTTTGGAGAGGAAGTCATTTCTTTTAACCCAGAGTGTTTTTCTGGTCTCTTATGTACTTCTTTTTACATTTAATATCTGCAAGACATTGTTTGTTCCATTTCTATTCAGCTATGCCTTGTGCTTTGAATTACTCCAGTACTGGTCAGTATTAACTCCCTCAGAGCAGCTGTTATACCCCTTTTCTCAATTATAAATGCCCATCTAAATAATGCATTTTTATCGATTTTCTGAATGCAGTGCAGAAGCTTATCTTGCATTTTTTACAGCTGCAAATAATAAAATATATTATCTATATTTCAGGAGTGCCCAACATATTTGAAAATTTATTGATTGATCGATAAACAAAAAACAAATAAATAAAATTGTAAATTAAACAAAAAATCTCAAAGACAGCACACCCAACATAGTAAGCATAATAATATAATTCTAATATTATCAATATGAAAATTAGTATTATTAGGATAATGATCTAGATTTTTACCTTATTACTACCAAAGTACATCTTATGCTGACTTTGACATTTATGTTTGGTTGTTCCTAGCTGTGAATGCACGATGTTATACAGTCACTACAAATATGGTTTCTTCTCATGAAATGAAATTTTATTGAATTTTCCAAGCAGTAAATCTGTTCTTTGGGCCCTGTGTTGACAAGTAGACAACTCCCCTTGGTGAAATATCTTACCTGTTATCATATATTACCATTGCTAGGTCACACCTCACATATGCTATTATAGTGTTGAGCATTTAAATGTAATCCATCATTTGAATAGGTTTACTGGGAAATTTTGGGGGATTTGTATAAATAAATTACCTTGGGAAGTGTTGAGCACATTTGGTTGTTCTGCATAATCTAAACCAAGCTGCAGTTTCCCCAATAAGAACATGTTCAATGAATCTGTTTACTGTGAATCAGAAACTCTAGATTCCTATAAGAAAATATTCTAAATAATTATTTCAACATGTTTGTTTCTGTGTTTCAGGACTTATCTGCTATGTTAATCTCCATGTCTCATATGTATCGTGATTCAAAGACATTTAGAGCAAAAAGTTTAACTGCTTTCCCATGTTTTCTACCAGCCCCAAACATGGAAAAGAATAAGAAATTGACCAACAATTTCATTCTTGCCAGTAAAACAGAGCTGGCTGGCAAGATAAATGGAAATAAATGTTACATTCACTGTGAGTGGGAGTGAATAAAGCGATTCACCAGACTGAATGTTTTCTCATTAAGTTATGCAATGAATGTCCATCGGTCAGCTTAGAAACAGGGCATCTGATTTTATTCAACCGATTGATATGATTCAATTCATTCTAGAGAGCCGATTCACAATTTTGTTCATTTATGATAATTCATTCAATGGCAACATGGTTTGCACCATACTTTGTGCTGGAGCTGAATTGCACTGAATTTGTGGGGCAGAGAGAGAGAGAGATGTATTCTGGGCCCGAAGCCGACATGAGTCTCAGACAAACCACCCTTAATATGACATATCATATATGAGTATGAAAACTAATTTAAGAAAATTACTCATTTAGTACATTGTCAGTCTTGGACAACAAAACAGCAACACGTCACCAGCACAGGTTGTCAGACAAAAGAAACCACTATGCAGCTCTCAGGTGAGCGTTAAAAGAACATTGAACACTGTTCTAGTGGTTACATAAAGTTCTTTCTGCCTGCAAATGTGAAGGATACATTCGTTTTGTTCAGCAGAAAAAAAAAAAAAATGTATTTAAGATTCATGAAAGTAACAGGAAAGACATCAGCCACAGGAAATTGTGCATGACGACCCCCCCCACGTTAAGAGGAAGTGCAACAGTGCAACCCTCCTCTGGCCTTTCATATCCACATCTATACATACACTCTTGATGAGCACTTCACAGCTCAGTTCCTATTGCCCTTTCCTTTGTCAGTCTGTATATGCTTTTTTTTTTTCTTCTCAGTGCTTTTATAGGCTGCCATCACTGTTAAATTTACGATTTATGAAGTCTGATCCAATCGCACAAATTCAGCAACCAAGTTTGTAGAACAATGTGTGGACCTACTTCAAATATCAGGTACCCCTAGTCACCCAGGGAGAGTAAGAGGCTTAAAGCTTTGCAAATAAATTGTTCAAACTGCATATTCATAATTATTGAAACTGGATATTATCAGTTTATCTTTCCCCTAAAGCAACTTGCAATGTTAAATTTTTACACTAAACTATTTGCACATTTTTCGTCGGGTCCTGCTCTCTGACGGGTCTGGGGTTCGAGTCCCGCTTGGGGCGCTTTGCGATGGACTGGCATCCCATCCTGGGTGTATCTCCTCTCCCTCCAGCTTTACGCCCTGTGTTGCCGGGTTAGGCTCTGGTTCTCCGCTGCCCCACTTGGGATGAGCAGTTTCAGCCGGTGTGTGTGTGTGTGTGTGTGTGTGCTTGCACATTACAAATAAATTCACTGCATAAATTCACTGCATAAATTCATAAATGTAATAGTGTCCTTGACTTTGAGCTGGATTGAAACCTACATCCTTACAGATCAATGCAATTACTCTAAACACTATATGAAAGCAGGCACATAACATTCACAAATCAATATTTTTGATTGCAGAAAAATTTTTAGCCTCAAATAAATGCCATGGCATGTGAAGTGTTAGTGGAATTTTCTTCGATTTGTTAGAATATTTTAAAGTGAAAAATAGCTGGACTTCCTCACCTTCGCACACCGGCTGCATCCCACTCCAGGAACCGTTGAGGAGGCAGGTGCGCTCAGCTGACCCGATAAGCGTATAGCCGGCCTCACAGGTGAACCTCAGGAGGCTCTTCAGCTTGAACTCCTCGCCCAGTCTGGAGCCGTGTGGGGGGATACCAGGGTCTCCACAGAAACCAGGGCTGTTGCCTGAATTTGGGAAGTGAGGACTGATGAGAAGCTTCCAAAATCCATTACAAACTTATTATTTATTATCTGTTCTCTTCTACTGCTATATGCTGTCTGTATGAATGCAATCACAATTGAATTTGATTATAATATGAATGAGCATGAGGTAAATGACTGGCAGGAGTATAGTTTATCTGTTATGCTATATCCTACAGTGCAACAGGTTTATTTCAGCCATATTCTGACTGGACCCATGGCAAAGCCTTTGTTTCATCAACCGATCCATACCATACACAGCCCATTTGCAGTTTGCTTGTGGTTCATACCTGAGCAATAGGGGGGTGAACCGCTCCAGCGACCGTCCTCCTGGCACTGGCGCGTGGCGTTCCCAATGAGCGCCCGGCCCTGGCTGCAGGAGTAATAGACCACAGCCCCGTTGATGAACTTCTTCCCCGACATCACAGCATTCGGCGGAGTGCCAGGGTCTCCGCAGGAAATAGCTGGAGGGAAAGGACAGCATTTCAAAGAACACAAAATATAAGCCAACACTTGCCGGCAATGCTTTCATTGCAACAAGTACTAATTTACTGAAACTACCTCTACAGCTAAGTTAGAGGTCAGTTTTTTTTTTTTTTTTTTTAAATAGTACTCTTATTGCTCTTTGAAAACCAAAAATAATGGTACTCTCCAAGTACCTTGATTTGATTCCACATATTCAAATTAAGTGTAAATTTAGTTTTATGTATGCTATATTGGAATGGAAAAAATCCAGAAGTAAAGAAACTAAATGTGACTGATGTGATGTTTTAGATATTTATTTCATTACTATCAATAGAGCGGGTGCTCTATGGAGCTGAATTAAGAATACAGCGCATTGCAATAAAAAGGCAATTTGGGAAATTACACGACATATTATTTATCAGACACACTGGATAAAAACCATCTGACAGGCAGTGTTTGAAAAATGGGGCCTGTTTCAGTACAAGTGCAGTGATGGCTTTTTCTGCCACTTCCTGACGCTTCCGCCTGCAACACTACTTGAGATGCCGATGCAGCCACAACTGGTGCCACAGCAAATTAGGGAAATCACAGTGAATCACTCACAAAGGCACTTAGGAAGTGATCTGTCCCACAAGCCATTTGACTGGCAGGTGAGGACCGATGAACCAAGCAGATAGAAGCCCCTCTTGCAGTGATACATCACGCTGGTGCTGTAGCTGAAGCTCTCGTGGTGGTGCTGCTGCGAGTGACGGATGGCGTTCTCCACAAAGCCTGGATCCGAGCAGTTTACCACTGCGAGATAAAAAACCAACCAGATGCTCAGTGTCTGACAGGAAAAATGGGAACGGGGGCGGGGCAGGAGACAGAAATGGGTGGTGAAAGAGAGACATTGAAGGAGATGAAAGGAAAGAAAGAAAGGGAGGAGAGAGGATGAGAGACAGAGGGAGAAGGGAGGGAAAGAGATAGATGGGTGGCTACAGACAGCAGGAGTAAGATGGATGGAAAGTGCATGTTGGGAACAGGAAGAGGAAGGAAGAGAGACAGGCAGAAAGTGAAAGGGATGGATATGAAAGAGGGAGAAAAGGAGGGGGAAGAGTTGCATGAAAAGAGATGCAGAGAGGGAGATAGTTGTAAATAAGATGAGACTGAGAGCAACTGATGTGAAAGGATGAGGTGAGAAGGGCGAGGAAGAGAGAGAAGTGACACTCAGATGGAGGTAAAGATAGAGAGAGATGATAGATGGACAGCAGGAGAAGGAGGAAGAAGAGCTGCTCAAGTAACTATTCAAGAGAGGAGTACAGAGAATATGGACAGTCTGATGGAACTGGAGAGAGAGGTGGATGTAGAGGGAGAAAGAGAGATCTGAGATGGAGAGATAGTGAAAGAAGGAAAGGAGACAGACAGTCAGGATGGATGGATGGATGGATGGACAGCAAAAGAGTGAAAGGTAGCGGGACAGATCGAGCGAGACCAAGAAACACAAATGGACAGATTCAGACCAAGGGACAAGGAACGAGAGAGGCAGATGAAGACAGAGACAAAGAGAAGGTCATTTCAGACCTTCACCATGGAGAATGGAGAACTGGTGGAAGAATGAAAGCCATAAAAAGAGACATTGGGGGAATAGTTCACTCTCCACTCTTCATAATTCTTTTCGAGTCAATGCCTTTTCACACACTCCTGCCCGACTGTGTGAATATGCCTCTCCCAGAAAGGACAGAGAAACATGCAGTAGGTGTAATGTTTCTCCTCAGCAGATGCCACTGACAAGTTTCTTCCACTCGTCTTAATGGAGAAATGTCAGAAGAGGCCGAGTGACGAGGAAGTCTTTGCTTTCCCTCTACTGCCCTCAGGTCAAAATCCAGTTTGAGGGGGAAGCAAAACAGATTGAGCGTGTTCAGTGACAGCTGCCATGGCTCTGGCAAACAATTAAACACCCCAGGTGGAAAAGGAGGCGGGCTGCTGGGGGTGGCACCTGCTATTGGTACGCTTCCTGGCAGCTTTGATAGCCGCCATTATTTAGGTGGCTGTTGGTTTTCCGATCACAGCTGACTTAGAAATGTATTTATGTAAAACGAGACACGTTGTCGCGGTAAACCATGCAACGTGCCAGGGCACAGCATGCAGAGATGATGGATTGCAGAGTTATTCCAAAGGGGATATGACTCATCTGGGAAAGCCTTGGATTGACTTCAGTGACAATGTCCATTGACATGGAGGTGAACATAAATAGCCGCCTTCTTTCTTCTAAATCTCAGTTCTGAATTCACGAAGACGGTTTAGTTTAAATGCATCGCACTGCTTGATAGTGTGTCCATATCAAATATTAATGTTCAGTCAGTGCAACTCAATCCTTATATAATCATATTTACATCGTACCTCAACAACAACAGCAACAGACTGCTTGGCAAAAATAAAATGAAATATAATAACAATAACAGGTTTGTGTCTGTATCTGACCACCGCTGAAGTTGTATGGTACATTGATTTTATGAAAATTAATTCCAGCTGTATATAGAATACACTTGTGAATTTTGTAATAATAACATGCATCATAATATTTTAAGACCTGTCTCAACCACAATAATTAAGAACAGAGTTATAACTTTTCAGTCTACAGTTATAATCAAATACACATGGTAACCTGGCAGCATTTGCATTAAAATGCATTTAGAGAGAATTTTGAAATAAGGTGTTTTCCACTTATTCATATACTGCACTCTATTATGCTCACCTATTGAAAAATTGTGCCATATTGTCAGAGGTGCTTGGCACAATCATTTGAATTACAAATCAAAACATCAGGATCAGGAGAAGCATAAGGACAACATTTTGCAAGGAAAATAGTGTGGTTCCATACCAATGATTCCTGCAGATTTTCACCATACCCCCCCTTGCAAATAGAATATGCATGGAGTACGGAATATTTCCGTCGACATTTTTGGGAAAATGGACCACAATATGAGTTTCATAAACAGTAGCATTACTAATTAAAGGCTCATACCCCTGCACACTGGGAGGGGGTTGCTCCAGTGACCATTAGCACGACACTGGGCCCTGGAGGCACCGTGCAGCAGGTAGCCCACATTACACGTGAAGTTGACCACGTCGTTGAGGTTGAACTCGCTGCCGTTGGTTCGGCCGTGTGCAGGGTTGCCAGGGTGACCACATGTGATGGCTGTGGATGGAAAGGGCTGGACGTAAGCATGAGCCCTTGAGGGAAACAAGAAACATCGCAACACAGCCTGAGCGGAACACTTTGTATTAAGACTTACGAACGCAGACAGGGGCGTGCCCCGACCACTTGTGGTCCTGCTGGCAAATCCGAACCGAAGTGCCAATCAGACGGAAGCCCAGGTTGCACTGGTACACAACCGTGTCACGGTAACTGAACCCATCTCCGCTGATATGGCCGTTCGTAATAGGATCAGGAGAGCCACAGTGTCCAGCTGGAGGGAAAGGCATATATTAATAGAAGCAAAATCAGTTAAAAAATCCAAAACATCTAAATCTACCTAGATAATTCATGCTGGTGGAAAAAGTATGAAATATGATTGTTATAGTTTCATATCTGTGCAGCTATATTACAAGTTTTCTGCTGAGATTCTATTGCCTTATACATTACACAAGAGGCATAGATTTCCACAGTGGTTATGGGTCAGGAACCCTTTTGTACCACACTCCTTTTTTATATTTATTTCAAAACTTTTCTGTAAACACGCACGTTTGGCTCTGCCTTATCTCGCTTGATTCAGCTGAATTAGTCAGATGAATTATTAGCTTTTATTACACTTTCTCTGCTGCTCCTTAAATTACTATACAGTTTGTGCGGAAAAAACCACAAGAGGAAAAGTAAGCTCATTGAGGAGAAAAAAGGAATAGCATTTTTATTACTATTTTAATCACTTGAGAAATCAATTCATGTTCATTTAATATGTAGACAGAAGTTTGTGGCTGTATGCCCCTGGAAACCAATTTTAATATATTTGAAGACATACATATACACCTGAATTAATACGATGAATATAGAGAAGGGCGCTTTGTTGCTGAATTATTGAATTGCAGAGTGTGAATGTAATTAGCAATAACTAGTAATAAACATCCTGCATTTCAGTCGAGTGTTGCTCTTTTAATCACAGTTCACTTACCATGAAGTTTTTTTTTTTTAAACTCAGGTTTGAGCAAAGCATGCAGACTCACTGTGGCTCGGAGCATCCGGCTCCAAACCACACTGTCCACAATGTGTATAAATGTAACAACTAACTGCGATACTTCAAGGCGTGTACCTTAGCAGTGAACCATACAGCCTTACCAGATCTAGAGGTAAAGTTAACCGAGAGTAAATGATAATGGGATGAGGGAGAAGCAGCAAACAAAAACAAGAAATTGTTCTCTTGATGAAGATGGTGAATGGAGATCTCAACCACTTCTTTCCCAACGTGTGATAGCCTGTGCAATTAAACTGTAATATCGCAGTTTGTCAGAGAAACTACACTAATCAAAGTGTTCTAATAAAAATTTACTCCTGATGAAATTCCAAAATCAACCCTTGTTAGAAAATATTTCACTCATTAACAAGAGCAATAACATCCTATTATTCTTTATTTGGTTGATGCCTTTGTCCACTAACTTACAAAGCTAATCATCCCATTTATAAAACAGTGTATTCTTACTTTGTCACAGCAAGGGAAGTATTTTGCTCAAGAGTACTATGGAAGGAGTAAGATTTGAACCCAGGACCGTTAGAATACAAGCTACTGTCCTGACCTCTACGCCACCTTTTTTCCTGCTTTTGTCTCCTCTTGCATTCTTCTGTTCTGGAACTTTAAGATGTTAATTTCTCTAAGTCGAGTGATTCAGCTATCCTGAGAGATACTCTTACCTAGACATTTTGTCTCAACACCGCTCCACAGGCCATTGGACCCACACTCCCTCACATGGGAGCCAGCCAGCGTGTAGCCAGTGTTGCATGTGAAAATGGCAGTGGCTCCGAAAGTGGTCAGGGTGCCGATCTTATTGCCGTTTGGGGGGGAGGGCAGGTCTCCGCATGAAATAACTGAGAATGACCAAAAAAGACAGATTGTCTGTTACTGGAAGGAGTTCTAGCTTGAAGGGAAAACAGAAAGAAAGGGGCTGCAATATATTAAAATAGTATAAAATATTCAGTTCAATTCATTTTATATAGGACCCTTCTCCAGAGCGCTTGATATAAAAAGGGTGTATATAGCATGAAGGGTGTGCCTGTGTTTATGGACTAATTTAATTTATATGACCTACGTTCTAAGTGTAATGGTCAAAAGGTTATAGCTAAGTCCAAGTAATTGAACCGCAGGGGGTCACACTGTTATGGACACTATATAGCATTTAAATCTGCTTCACTGAACTTCTGGCTTTGTAAATGGGCTCCTGAATGTGTGAGGGAGGACACGGATGACTGCTTAGCAAGAGGAAAATGTCACTCTGCACAACAATCCTTTCACGCAATTTGTGCGTTGCATCGGCAGTCTTGAAAATCTGCAGCTGGACAAACATCGATGCACATTTTTCACACATGAAGGCTTCCAGGAAAGAAAATTAATATATGAGTAATCGTATGTTAGATGTCTTCAACGCCCGGCTGCACTCAAGTCGTGATGTTTGTAAATAATTCATCTTTTCGACACAAAGATTCACAGAAAAGCTCCTGCAATGAATGTGTTCCCATGTATTCATCACTGCATGTAAACACATTAAATATTAAGTCTTCCCTGATTAAAAGTATTTACTTACACTTCTAACCTCTCATTAGATGAGGTGTATTTCACTGACTACTTCATTATTACAATATTGTTTACCAGAGGTGTTTATGCTAAGGAAATATAGACACGGGCTGAGAAAATTGCAGCTGGAGAGTTTTTTGTGATTGAACATGAATCACACACACACACATTTTCAGAACCGCTTGTCCCTTACGGGGTCACGGGGAACCGGAGCCTACCCGGTAACACAGGGCGTAAGGCCGGAGGGGGAGGGGACACACCCAGGACGGGACGCCAGTCCATCGCAAGGCACCCCAAGCGGGACTTGAACCCCAGACCCACCGGAGAGCAGGACTGCAGTCCAACCCACTGCACCACCGCACCCCCCTGAACATGAATCATTGCAATATAATACCAAGGCTTAATAAAGGGCAAGGTGAAATCCGGCTGCAAGTTTGTCAAAGTTCTTTTTTTTTTTTTTTTTTTTTAGAAATATTATGCATTACTCAAATTAGAAACTACACAAGGAGGGTTCTTATCCAAATTAGAAAACAACCACTTGGCTCTTATGAGCAAAATTGGCGTACTATAATGTGACCGTGATGCTGGTAGTCCCCAGGGTGATGGATTAAAAAGAGGCCATGCATATCCACGATATTTGTCCAACAAAAGAGAGAAAAAAACAGAAACATTACCGTGCTACTGTTCCATGTGACAATTTGTTACTGGCCCCTAAGGAACAGAGATGTGGGTACCTGGCTTGATAGAATACAGGTTCCAAACAATGACAAACAGGAAGGGATGTACACATTCATCAC
The DNA here is from genome assembly GCF_900964775.1 of Scleropages formosus. Lineage (NCBI taxonomy): Eukaryota > Metazoa > Chordata > Actinopteri > Osteoglossiformes > Osteoglossidae > Scleropages > Scleropages formosus. Next base: position 7,056,492 of record NC_041809.1, read on the forward strand.
ACGGTCGCACGGAGCTGCACAGGGCAGCCGCGGAGAGTGGGGGCGGAGCACGGCCCATCAATCACTTGACAAGTGACAGTGTTTGAGAGTGTTTCTTTGATTCTCGAAAAGCTATGCTCTGGAAGAGCTCTACGGTTCAACAGGAAACCAGTCCACGTGCAGTTAGACTCAGCTGGAGACATAAACCTGGGTTTCTTCACTACAAAGTTCTCACAAGTGGGCTCTGTCGTTGCAAGAGGAACCGTTTTATGCACAAGCAGACAGATGTCGATGATTAGGGTACATGGTCCCATTCTCGGACAGTTTTTTTTTTTTTCTGCTTGAAGGAGAAAAAAAAAAGGAGGAGTGCTATTCCGCTGCCTTGAGTACATCTGTACACCCAAGAAGCATAAATTTATTCTTATGGGCAGACTGTGCCTCCATGAACAGTAACAGTAACAGTACCAGTAACACTCTCGTCAAGAAACATATTGATACTCTGGCTCAAGTGACACCACGACCAAGCTAGCTCTTTATTAACAGCTTTCCTTCTGCACGAGCACATTCTCTCAGTCAAGAATCTTCCATTATGTATTCATATACAGCATAAACAAGCAATAAAATTAATTAACTTCAATACAGCAATTTTTGTAGGGACCTTTACACCTCATTTCCCAATTTTCTGCACAGTCAAACTGCCGTACCTGAGTCAGTAAACATAGCCTGTTATTTTTTGTTGGTGTTCATTTGCTTAATAAGGATTTGCTCTGACTCTCACATAGTTAACATCAGAAGAAATCTTTGAGTATTTACTTACTCTTGCAGGTGGACTTCTCCTCCAGGCCACTCCAGGTGCCATTAGCTAAGCACTTGATGATCCTGCGACCCCCCAGGTAGAAGCCGGGTGAGCAGCTTAGCATCACCTGGGCTCCGAACTCATTCAGTGAGCCGGAGAGTAGGCGCCACACCATGTGCTCAGAAAGCACGGTCTCAATGCTGGGGCACTGCATTGCTGCAAACAGAGAGTGACCCATGACATTAGTCCAGCCGTGATCCTTCACCTGAAGGACCACTGAATAAATGTAGTACAAATCGCAACATAGTGTCTGTCTTTCTCGCGAATCTTATTATACCAGAGTCGCTCAGATATTACAGGTTTTCTCAGATTAAAACAAAGAAACATGTTTTTATAATTCATAGAATATATTGTTCTCAGTAAAAAAAGGAAAAAAAAAGAAGTTGAATTCCACCTTGCAGTGTAAGAGCTGTAAATGGGATTGACTGATTACTATTTTGTGTAATTGGGAGTCTCACTGTATTACATGTGTAACTGGGGTGACTTCTTCATCATTGGTTTTCAACTCTGGCCCTGACTGAGCTCTGTTTATGTTGGCATTTGTTCCTATTGAGTGCTTAACTAATAGTGCTTGATTAAGCCGTTCATTGAACGGATCGGACAATTTCAGTAATATTAGATCAACTGCACTAGGTGAGAACCATCATTTTATGATCTTTTTAGTATCGCAGTATTTGAATAATGTAGTTCAGTCAATCAGCAGCTACATCTCAGTAAAGCAAAACATAAATAAAAATACAGTGGTTTCTGATAAGACCAGAGCTGAAACCTTCTACTCTAAGCATAAAGTCTGCCTACAGAATTTCCCTAACCACCATGTCTGTAGGAGACAAAGGGACTTGCTGCATGGGCGTATGTAGAAGTAATTCATTGTATAGCACCAACACATATATTACTTATGTGATTCCATTAAAGTGAAAGATGGCAGTTGCAGGACACTAGATGTTCTTGTACAAATCTGGTCACAGCTTGCTTTTCATGGGTTAGGTAACTGTTCAGATCAAAAACTGAAAGAATGGGAAACTCGGTCACATAAATTACATGCATTTAATTAAAGAGTTGAGCATGTCCAGTTAACAAACCAGTAAAAAACTGTTTGTTGTATATTAGTTTCTTGCTGGAAACCAAAGCAAGAAAATTTAAACTACATGGCAACACATCTACATGTCTGCAGATACATAAGCTAAATTAGGGCAGATAATGCAGCACATAAAAAATATGACAGCTTATTGTAAATTTCATTTCTTTTATGTCTCCACACATCTAAAACATCTCTCATGGGCACTTCACTCACCCAAACTTGACAAATGCCTACTGTCCCGAATCATTAATCTCCTTAAAACTTTTTTTGCTTTCCATTACTGAATTTAATAATTGCAGAGACAAGCGTAAATTAAATTATACAGTAATTTCAGGCAACTTTAGAGATTTAATGCTTGCTTATATTGCAAAAAACAGCTAGGCTTGTTACTGTGCTTAAGAGAAAGTAATGAGAATACAATTATTTCTAAGAATGGTCAGAATTAATACAAACTGATAATAGAATTTTATCTGTTGAGTGAGTGGTGGGTAAATGAGTGTTTATGGCTTTACAGCTAATCCTTGTCTAGAGGAGCTGCAGTGCATGCTGGTATTTGTTTCCTTTGACTCTTTAGGCACAGAGAAAAAGTAATTATTATGCTAATTGAACCAATTAACTACTCCAGCTCTGAGACGGCAGATTTAAGAAGGGGCCAGATTGACTGGTATGGCAGTAAATGACACAAGAGATTTTGCTGGCGTGCATGGCTGGTATGAGAATAAAATAGTTAATATCTTACGTAAACATCTCGGTGGTTGTGCCGAGTTGCTCCATGTCCCATCTTCTTGGCACGTGGCCGTGACCGAGTGGCCAGGCTCCATCCTGTACCCCTCGTTGCACTTGAACTGAACTTTGCTATTCACTGTGTACTGGAATCCATGGAAGGAGCCATTACCAGGAGCTTCTGGAATTCCACAGGATATAGCTGGAAAAATAACAGTTTTTTGTGTTTATTTGTTGTAGCTTAATGAACAGCGTATGGTCATAACAACATACACGCAGAGCCAGTACACTGATCGTTGCAAATACGTCCATATACATACAGCAAATGCTAAAGTTCAAAAGTTCCACAAAAGTGTCCAGACATTTCAGGCAGGTCAAATATATATATATATATTTTTTTTAAGGGGAAGAAATGTACAGAATTTACGTGTTTAAGTAATTCACATATGTATTGTTCATCCATCCATCCATCCATACAAACAACATAAGCTGGAGGCAGATTCTAGCCTGCATCTCCAGTGTTAATGCAATAGAGCTACATTTCAAAGCAATGACTTCATTCAATTTTCCATTATAAACCAAAACCACAGACCATTGAAATATTATCTACAATGAAAAAGAAGCTATTTCCAAACCTTATTAAAATCTTCTCAATCAGTGTCTTTGATTTTATGTTTTTCTGCCTTTTTTTTTGCTCATTTGACAGATACAACTCCCAACTGTGATACACACTAAATAAGAATCTATTCTTAATTAAACCCAGTCACAAAGCTTTAGTGTTTTCCTCATTTGAATAAAAATTACAAAGCCTGTTTAGGTTGTTTACTTGCCCAATTGGATCACATAACTGATAGTGAAGCTGATGATTAATTGAAGACCGAGAACATGCTGTAGTACAGCCACGACCTGAACCTACAACTGCAACACAAATTGCTTGCACTGCTTACAGGAAATAATTGGATTAAATTAACTGTCACTTTGACCACTCCTCATCAAAATAATAATAAAAAAAAATGTAGACTACTCCAATTAGGTAAAAATGAGCAAAGCTCTTAATGCCATAACTTTCCCCCCTTGAAAACTGTCGCACTGTGGCCTGTGTTTAATTTAATTGGGATTTCCAGCATCATAAGCAGCTTTATTTGTATTTTAAATAAAATACCTTAAGGAAGGCAAGGCAAGTTTATTTATATAGCACATGTATCAAAGGTCATTCAAAGTGCTTTATAGTCCAAGTAAGAAATAAAATTGGTGAGAAATTAGTTAAACCAAAAGCGCAAGAACAAAATAAAAGACTGCTGTATATTAGTTAGTTAATTAACTCATTCATTCATTCACCTGTCTAATGCAGGTTCATTTTGTTCTGGAGCCTGTCCTAGAAGTATTGGACACATATATTTTGATGGTGGAAGGAAACCAGGGCACCAAAAGTGAGCGTACATGAGTGCGGAGATAATATGTAAATTATGTACAGACTGAACCAGGAGCTATGAGGCACAGGGGTTAGAAGCTGTGTCATCGTGCCACCTAGCATGTATTCAGCTGTGTTACTTCAATTAAAAAAGATTTTATTTAAACCTATTGACAATTGCCTAAATCTTGTAATTTTAAATTACAAAAACTAAAAACAATTGTCTTTACCTGTAATTCTACAGGAAGATTATCAACAGGATTGTAAGAGTACAAATTTGCTATTCACAGTGGAGGAGAACTGATAAACATGCAGAGAAAAATTCTTTCACATGACCCTGAGGCTGGGATTTAGTTCAGTTAAAAGGAAAAAAAAAAATCAAGATAGCCTTGGAACAAACAAGTGTAGCTCTACTTACGAGAGTGAGAGAGAGCTATCTCACTCTCTCCTTCTAAATATATATATATATTTATGAAGTGGGTTGGACTGGGTTGTGCTCACTGGTGGGTCTGGGGTCCGAGTCCCGCTTGGGGTGCCTTGCGATGGACTGGTATCCTGTCCTGGGTGTGTCCCCTCCCCCTCGAGCCTTACGCCCTGTGTTGCTGGGTTAGGTTCTGGCTCCCCGTGACCCCGTATGGGACAAGAGGATCAGATGATGTGTGTGTATGTATATGTGTGTGTATATATATATATATATATATATATATATATATATATATATGTGTGTGTGTGTGTGTGTGTGTATAGTTTATGTATCTACATATATATATCTATATAATGAGTAAAGCACAATCTGCCAGTTTTCAAGGAACTGTCTACACACTCGAGCAATGCCACAAGCTGCCGAGGAAGGAGGCCTAAAGGACATCTGGTGGCTGCAGCCCTGAAGGCTGTAAACGTGAATCTCATGGCACAGCTCCCTGGTTTAATGCTAAAGCTTGCATGTAGCTGGGATACATTAACCTTCCCTTTGTTTTGAGAGCCGCTGCTGACATTCATTCGTATCACATCCAGTTGTGCACTTTTGCAAGCCCAGGGGGTCTCAATAAGTAAAAAAAAATGTCAGCACTTGAGTCTTCAATGTTTGACAAGATACAGTTAACATCATACTTAGTATCTTAGCCTTTGCAACACTGGAAAAATGTCAAGAGTACACATTGCGTTCTCAAGCTCCTCCTTGTAAATGCATTTAAAAGATTGCAGTTTTTTTTTTTTTTTTGTCAATGGCAAGGAGTCTTTAAATACCCTGCAATAATAAAAAGTTTAATGATTTTAAATTTTATGTGGAATTTTGTACTACGTCATCATGACTGGAGAAAGGCTCAACGTGTAGAACATACGATTAGAGAAAAATACACGGCTGTATAAAATCCCAGCCCATTAAATCAGTCATGTACAGATCTTTAAAAAGGAAAATACACTCAAATGTATAATATTTGATAAGTAACATATTTCTCCAAAAGAGAGGGGAAGAAATAGGAAAATGTCTTGATTTATTTATTTATTTATTACCCAGCAAGGCTCAATTTTAATGAATTGAACATCTCTGGAAACAAACTGCAAAAACTTAAAAAAATGTACAGAAAATAAGTAAATAAAAAAAATTTGAAAACTGTAGCCTGTGATCTCTCTCTGGTGAATGGAACATAAAAAGTACTGCTCTTCATAACCATATGGCATTGTTCCCAATAACTACATGTTATGCATATGCCAAGACCTCCAGATCTTGGCAGATGAACTGGTGAGGTGCCTCATTCTGTCGATGGTTGAGTAGGTCCTGTTATATAGTGTAATCCTATAAACCCTTTTAAGCATCTGAACTGTAGTCTAAATATATCATTTGCAATATAAACAGAGTGGGGAATGCATATTAGTCTACGTGGTGTTGACATAGCTAAGACCTTATAAACTGCCATGCTGCAAGTTTCTCAGTAAATGATGTCCCACTGATTTCTTCATGATGTGAAAGATGAAAACATGACATGTCAAAATCCTGACCAACTGCTCTAAAACTCCTCAGTAAAATGAACATATGCAACATACAGGACGATTTCCTACCTTGACAAAGCGGGAGTGGAACATCCCAAAGATACAGTCCGTTGGGTTGCAGTTGGCATGTTGCATTGCTCTGCCCCACGAGCCTGTATCCTGGATTGCAGAAGTACTGCAATTTGCTTCCTGGCCGATCTCCTGTCCTATTGAGAATTCCACCATTTGTAGGTGGACTGTTTATGCTACAGTATGCAGCTGTGCAGGTAAAATAAAATAAAATAATAATAAAAAAATGTTATCCACAGAAAGAAAAAATATCAAAAGGTTTCCTCTACAAAGGGTGCACCTGTAAATATTTTTTAAAAATCCATATTACATTAAATATTACAAGATGGCCATAGCAAGAAGTACTGTATGCAATGCAAGTACAGCCAGAATTTTCATTTTTGTTTTACATAACTTGTGCTGTTGTAGGGCAACTAATAACTACAGCTGAAAAAGTGAGTCAAGGCACTCACAATATTTGTCTTCTTTTACTTTGTACTTTCCTACATTTTTTTTATTGTCTTCCTATACTGCAGGTATAATCTGAGCACAGACAGAAAATGGTGCATACATCTATCAGATTAATGGTTCTCGATGCGTGGTGATTAGACCACATGTTAAAACCTGAGGCAGCATATTCATCCTAATTCACTTTGATGAAAGCCCAGTGGACTGTTTAAAAAGAAAAGAAGAAAAAAAAAATCTCTTTGCCAGGGTACTAGGTCAACTCCCAGAGTCGTTTTGTAAAGATCAAGAAGAGGTGTATTATGCTTGTGCTCAGGATCCTTACATTATTTAAAAGTCTTTAAAGGGTATTATGCCCCAGTAACCATTTGGGAGGCATAACAAGATAATAACAAAAACAGGTACTGTTTTTAATCACTCAGTATTGTTTTTCTTCAAAGTTCCACAACTGTAATTTATATATTCAGTATATGGAACACAATGGAAAAAAGAAGGCAATGGAAGGGAATGAAAACTGGCAGGGTGGATGGAAAGGCAAAAGATTCAGCCAAACTGGGAAGAGGCAGCATGACAGACAAACAGAGAAGAAAGCAAGACAAATGGCACAAAGAGCAATGACTGCCACTGGGCTCCGCTGTATATATCACTTCTGGTCAATGGAGTAAAGTCTCTTTGAGGCACCAGCCGTGACAGTTATTTAGCAAGATTCACCATGGGATCTTTGGCCTCCATTATAAGGACTTGCAAAGAAGTCCCTGGAGGTATACCTGTCTGGACCAAGGCTAATGAGGGCTAACTTAGAAAAGGCTGACTTGCTGTTGCTCTTTGACATGAACCGGATCCAAAGCTGGAGCCTCAGAGGACAGAAGCATGCATATTAATCCCAAGTGACATCCAGACCAGGAAACACACACACACACACATTTTCAGAACCGCTTGTCCCAGACAGGGTCACGGGGAACCGGAGCCTACCCGGCAACACAGGGCGTAAGGCCGGAGGGGGAGGGGACACACCCAGGACAGGACGCCAGTCTGTCGCAAGGCACCCCAAGCGGGACTCGAACCCCAGACCCACTGGATAGCAGGACTGCAGTCCAACCCACTGCGCCACCGCACCCCCCTGACCAGGAAACAGGGGCATGCAATTTTCTAGCTATGGGCAGCAAGGAAATGCACAGCTGCAGCACTTTAAGCCTGAAGTCTCTGTTTAAAACTGTTTTTCAAGCCTGGCAAGTTGTGTTATGGTCTTGCTTGAGGAGTTTAAAGCAGAACGATAATGGATTACAAACCCGTATAGCGTATTTTGAACCCTCTCTTGTTGGTAGCGTGGTCTGTTGACCATCTGAGGTAGAGCTGATTGGTTTTGCTTGTGAAATTCAGTTGTGTAGAGTGGTTGCCACTGAGGGCGACCAGCAATGGACTCTGGCCAGAAGGACCTGGGGAGTCAAAACACATTGTAGACCTGAAGTTTTGGTCAGAAAGTATCACTGAATGACCTCATCCCATCATCTTCTCAATGCTGGTTGTGATTTAAAAAAAAGCGTATTACCATCAAAGATCTCCAGTTCATCAAATTGCTTTTCACTCTGAAACATCTCGACGTAGATGGAGATGGTGTAAGGAGGCCGAACTCGGATTACCCAGGAGCAGGTCTGAGAGTTTGGGTAGTTTTTTGGGTAGCCTGGACTGAGGATGACCCCTGCAGATGCTGTTCTCTCTTCGTTTGCTGGACAATGGGCTAAAACCAACATTAAGGATCCATTTGATACTGGCTGGTGTAAAAACAATGTCAGAAGTGGAAATGATGGGTGTGTGCTTAAACTTTGGGATTTAACAAATTGTGCTGTGGGAGAGGAAGGTATTCCACACAGGTTGCAAACATTACCCTCCCTGACTTCCTCATACCCTGTTTACTGAGGCTAAGATATGCTACTATCATACTCTATATATACAAAAAAGTATAGCTGGACAAAATTTTACAGATGCTGTGCTGCATTCCATCTTGGTTCTACCTTGGATTTTAGCTACATGAACGTTTAAAAAAAGAGTGGAAAATTAAATTAATACATCCTTTTCATCTCAACTCTTTTCTGGGTCATACAGCAAAATTACTACATTGAACCAAACTTTATCTTCATGGCTCACTAAAATAAGCTTGTTTTTGCTTTGTTGATTGTATTAACTGGGCGCCAAATGCTCCCCCTCCATCTGTATGATAACGTCCTCCCTGTAATTAAAAATGATATGTGCAAATGAAGCTGGATGGTGTCTATCTGCTTCTGTCAGTTCTCTATTTATAGAAACAACAGTCCTAAATTGAAAGTACACCAATTAAGCCTTTCTTCTTTGCGCACCTCATAGGGTTTTGAAAGCAATAGCTTCATTCACTCAATTATTCTTTGCAAAGTGTACATTTATTCAGAAAATTCCATGAATATCAAAATGATACAAAGGGACTTTGCTGAGTGCCCTGGAATGAAAATCAGATTTGCAATTAAAAACACTTTTGAATAATTACTGTCTTAAATGGACTGCCCAAAGGATATTCTGTTGAATATCAGATGGAAAAAAAGACGGCCTCATACACATGTATATGAAATTGCCTCCATTACTCCAAGGGGTAGAGAGCAGCAAAACCTTGTTACTTTTCAATTAGTGACTGGTTAATGCTAAACTCACTGAGGTGATCTGGATTTCCCACCCCTATAGCAGGCTAATGGCGAACATGTGAAACACAGAGTGGTTAGAGAGAATGTTTGACTTACCTTCGCAGGATGGAGGAGGGTTTTCAAACTGCAGGTGGGAGTTCAGCTTGCATGTGAGCTCTTCATTTCCCACCAGTGTGAAGCCAGGAAAGCAGCGGTACCTCACAGTGTCTCCTAGGCACAATTATACACTATATTCACACAAACTTCATGCAGAATTATGTCATAGATAATATTACCATTGTAACATTTGTGTTTTATTTGAACTTTTATTCTCTGTTATTTTCAGAGTTAGAATGTAGTTCACATCCCTCCTGAAGCCCATCCATAGACCCGGGAAGGATAAGAACCCCACGGCAAGAAGTTTTACATCTCCCAAATCCTGCATAGTTGGACTTCCAGGTAAAAGGCAATATAAAATACCACACTTTTTTCCTTAAGGCTACAATAAGAGTGGTTCACAGGTCCATAGTGTACAGTCTGAGCTTGAAAACTTCTTGCCATGACATGCAATGAATACATGAATTGCCTATGTGACACTTTGCGCCATTTCCATACAAGTAAACAATATTTTTGGCTGATAGTCATCAGACTTTTTGTCGCACCTCTAATACACATACCTATTTCATAATCTTGATCTTCAGAAACTAACTCAGCCTCTTCAACCACTGGGGGCGGAGGGCATTTTTTAAGGCGGTAAGCTGAGGGAGGGGGGGGAAACAATTTTCTACATTAATTCATACAATAATTAAAAGAATGCTTTCTATTTGAAAATATGGCCTTTGTAATTAAAGCAAATTACACTGATTAAAAAATTCTTCCCAACATAAACTTCTGGTGCAGCATAAAGCCAAACTGTAAGCATAATCATTTTAAGTGACATTCTCAGCAATTTTGCACAAAAAAAATTTCAAATGCCTTTTGTATTCATCCACTTTCACCTTCTGCTTGTACATCACTACAATGACAGATCGTTGCCTCCCACCAAGTAATGTGCTACAGAAGTAATTATTTTCCACTGTGCAATGCGGAAGACGTCTCCATTGTAAATTAAATTAATTAAGGGAGACAGACAACGCAGTGCTTGATAATTTACTTGATGAGCCCCAGGTGTGAGGCTTAAAAAAATGTAACTGAACAATGTTCTTGTGACTGGAAGACATCTGCAGCATAAGAGTAAAGAATAAAATTGTGCATAGATATGCGGAGGAAATGTTCTAAAACATAAGGGGAAGAAAATCCAAGGGCCAGCGTCAGTCATATCACAGAACTCTCTATATGCTTACTTGAAAGAGAATTGCATACATTTTTTTTAGAACCTGAAAGCGGAGGTCCTATAGTATCTACAGCAGATGTAATACACTGCACACTCTACACAAGGTCTTCAGGTAATCTGAAAATTGCCTTTCACTGCTGCTTGGTGATAAAAAATAAGCATGAGAAAATTAATCACAAGCCACAATCGTAATCTTTTCACATGCTGTTCGGCCTGTTGGGAATAAAGCAGGAGGAAAGAAAAAATAAATAAATAAAACTTTGTTCCTACATTCAAGAGCGTGCAGACATTTAAAGGGATTTGCACCTGTACTCATCTATTTATCTGCATGGCTTTATAATGAGGAAACAGTTGGAGGTTTCACAAAACACCAAACGGACCAAGCTGACTCTTCATTTGCATTTTAAAGCTCTTCAACGTGGGGGAATAATGCCGGAGTCATCAAGTGCCCTCACAAGGTCTAATAAACACAAGACCAATCTATTGCCTCTAATTCAATTCAAAACAAGAAAATCGGCAGGGCCCCGCAATGGACGCCGGAACACGGCTGTTAGAAAAATGAACTGACCATGAAAATTGAGCACAAAGAATCCACTTGTGGAGAAGTCACTGTGGAACTTGATGAGGACCTGATTGAAGGAGCTGTACGCTGACTCCAGAGCTGTGTTACCACTGAAAATGCCAAGCTGAGGGTAGTGTTGCTCGGGGCCATCCCTTTGTTTCAGAAAGGAGAAGGAGGACAAGGACATCATTGATGCACCGATATTTCCAACGCAATGCATGATTATGCTCAACATGTTTGTGGGGTTTCATTAAGTGCCTCCGCATCAGTTGGTGGCTTTCTGCTGACTTACACATAAAACCATTATATCACAGAAAATGCACACTATAGATGGTAAGGGGTGGCACAAAAAATGATGACTTTTCAGACTATTCACCCTTATAATAGCTTTAGAAGATAAAAATATCAGTAATAAACAATATTACTGTCACTGGAGCCATAATGCTGGAGAAACTGTACTTTTTTAACGCATACTTTTAATCCACTTTAGAATCTTGTATGATCGACAAATATATTACACACTTATGCAGTCTGCTTTGGGAGAGGAGTGTACAGTACATTCAACAAAATGCATACAGTGCACTCAACCTTGTACTTATCAGGAGTTCAGTTTTTTCAATAAGTTAATTGAGCCCTAAAGCCAAAATTCTACCTTTTTCTCTTTAGCAAAAATCTCTGTTTCTCCTTCAGTTATTTTCTAATAAATATTCTGTAACACCCTAATTTATTAGATTAAAAAAATAAAAAATAAACAGGGTACTAGTCAATTACCACATTTTTCTTACCACACTGCAATATAGTCGGTAACAGGTTCGGTCTGGAGGAGGGTGAAGTTGATGTAAACCCCATGTCCCTGAGGTACAGTGATGAGCCAGATACAGTCCTGCGAGTTGGGGTACTCATTGGGGTACTCCGGAGAGTAGATTGTCCCATTCTGTGCTGTTACATTGTAGCCACAAGGGGCTTGAGTGGGCAAAAAAGAAAAAAAAAGGGCTGTCAAAAAAGTCATGCAGTCTGACCAACAACCTGAGTCCTCTACCTTGACCTGAAGTTATTCCCATTCCCATGGAAATAGATTCTGAAAGAACAAAAAGCTCATTCAAATTATTGTTTGCATTTTTTCTCATGAATATTTTAGTGATGAGCAGTGCAGAACAAAGTCACAGTCTTGCTTGAACAACAACATCCAGCAATGGCAAGCATGGTAACATCATTATGTATATTCCCTAAATCTGTGGCTTCACAAGGAGGCAAATTAAAAGCATTTTAAAACAAGTAGTTCTGACACCATGAGAACAATTCCCATCCTTCCCATAGTAATGAATATACTGTGGAGAGTAGGATAAATGCAACTGAGTCAAGTCAACTTTTAGCAGCAGCTACCTGAGGAGGCTATCATTTTCGGGAGTAGTACTGCAGTGATTGACCCTTCCGAGACCCAACATTATACAGGTGGCCCCTGATTTACGATGGGGTTATGTTCTGCGAAACCCATCATAAGTCGAAAACATCATAAGTCGAAAATGCATTTCATACGCCTAATACACACCTCTCGTGACAGACTGGGAGATGCGGATCGCTGTTGCTGCCCAGCATCGTGAGAGAGTATCGCTCTGCATATTGTTCGCCCGGGGAAAAAAATCAGAATTCAAAATTCGAAGTACAGTTTCTACTGAATGTCTATAGCCAGCTCACCGTTGTAAAGTCTAAAAAATCGCAAGTCGAACCATTGTAAATCGGGGACCACCTGTACAGGGAAAGTGTGTGTCTATCTTTATGTTAACACAGTAAAGTTTCAATTGTCCAACTTACACAGGACTAATACTAGGTTGGATACCTAAAAACGTTGCGTAATATGGAAACGTGGTAACTGTGGGAGGAATGCCATGCAGACACGAGGTGAACATGTAAACCCTCACAGTGAGCCAGATTGAAAACCAAAACCCCAGTCCACAAGTTGTGAGGAACCAGGTTTGTGTGCATCTGTTCTCTTTGAAAATGCCATACACAAAAACAAATGTCATTAACAAATAATTATTGCACGAGTGATTCTTGAAAAATATCCTGCACAATTTCAATAGAGCTGAATAAAACAAAATGTGATTACAGAGGAAAAATATACATGATTCTAGGCATTCTTCAAATAGCCTCTGGCCGTAGTCAAAAGTCTACCCAATTATCTCTGCTAAATTGAGTAAACTAAGCTGTGGTCTTTGTCATGCTCAAGACAACTCTCGGGGGCCATATTTTTTGGTAAATATATGAGCTCGACATTTACAAACAGATGGTATTTGGCTGGTTACAACCGTCTGCGGAGGCTGTTGGGATGTTCCTTCAACTACGTGGGCTGATTTTATTTCTCGCGCAACACGGCCGTTCCCATTTACCCAAGCACCGCAGTTGACCGCCAGGAGAGCATCAGGGGAGCGGATACACACAGAAAGGTGTCGTTTGCCCTATCACTTGACACCCATTTTGCCTTGCACCGAACGTGATTAATGAGGCGGTGAATTTGTTATCTGAAACATCCTGAGCACCTTCTCGCTTTAATAACAACCCTTGATCCTATCATAAGGAATGCAAGCAGATGCTGCCTTTGTCTCCCGAATCATCCCATAACATCTTCCCCGCTGAAAGCTGGGGAGGAGACGAGGGAGGTCTCGCAGACATCTGAAGTCATATTGATCCTCCTGATCCATGCCTTCTTTACACTCTGGTGCTCTGCTAACTGCAGAGCATGCCTGCAATTCAAAGCAGGACCCAACCACAGGAACATACATCTTCACAATATCTCCAGGCCTGTATATATACTCAGGTGGTCCTTCACCAACAATGAGCTTCCGTTCAGATGATCACATTGTAAGTGGACTTGTTAATTACTCAAAAGTCTCCTTTTACTGTATCATTAGAATCATAAGGATATATAAACAAGTAATATGCCTGAATGCTATTTTATAATGGGGCTTTTTAAAATATTTTTCACTGTGATTAACAGGATTCATGTTAAAATAATACTAATATAGAGTACTAATCGTGTTAATACAGTACTTTAATTATATAATGAAACACAGTGAGGTTAATTACTTATGTATGCTGCATTTAATACCATACAGTATTCATTAATGGATGAGAAATTTTCACTAATTGGCCAGTTTAAATAAAGAGTGACTTGAACAAAAACAAAATACAATGGCTGCTAGACACCTAGAGACTAGACCAAAGTAATAACAAATACGGCTGCCTTGTGGCAGTGTAACCAGCCAATCTTGTTTTTATCACACAGCAGATAGAGGGGTTGCTGTTAGACATTACAACAAAATGTCGGGGCTCAATGGGAAAATAATATAATAATTTTAATGCGATGGGTGCGGTAGTCACAAGTCACATCGGTCGGTACTCGAGGACCGCCTCTGTGTATATATGTACACACATATTAAATATATGTGACAAGTGATGCATGTAAATGCAAATGTTACCGTATATTACATTCACTGCACAACTGCACATGCAAAATTAAATAGTTCTGCATCTTCACTGTGTCAACCCACCACTGCTTTAAGAATTACAAGAGTAATTAGTAGACAATATACTCCTGATTCATGTGGCTTGATATGTTGTGGGATCTCTTATAATTTGACCATGTACTGGACCCCATCAGCTTTCATTGAATGTAAGTATAAGTGGAGAAATAATATTGTATAATATTATGTGATACAATGTGATATAATGTGGACTGACTTACTCTGCCAGTCAAAAGTTTGAGTGCACTTGCTGAAAACTACTTTGTTTTCACAGTAAGGACTTGGTTAACTGCTTTGGCCAATAAAAAAACAAAAAAAAAGCTACGCTGTCTTCCCAACTCTTCTGCAACAATTTCCAGAAATAGTCGAGCGATGTAGGGCACGTGTGTGTTGCCTTCTTTTCACTGTTCTCTTCAGTCCATCTCATACAAGTACTGCCCAGGTTGCTCTTGTGTACTCACACTGATGGTACTGTATAATGTGGTTGAATGTCATTATATCAGCTCCAGCTGGCCAACTCAAAGGAATTAATCTTTGCTGAGTTACATAGTGAATCACACCTTTTTCGTTCACTAACCTTCACACCGAGGAAAAGGATAGTTCCACTTTCTGTTGATTCCATGCTGACATGTGAGCACAGGGTGGCCCACCAGAATGTACCCTGGGAAGCACTCGAAGGTTATGGATTGCCCCGCCCCATAGGCATTATTAATTATATATCCATTAGGGAATGGAGAAGGGTCCTGGCAATTCTGCAACTCATATGCTAAAAAAAAAGAGAGATTTACTTAACAACAACTTCCTTTCCCGTATTGCTTTATTTAAAAACATTCCATTTTTTATCATTCATTTCTTTTGTCAGTTTTGTTGTTTTTTAATGAATTAAGATACATTTTACATTTTCACTGCATGTAATAAGCTGATAATTATGCGTTAGATTTTACTTAACTCCTGCTATTGAAAAGGAAAATGTAAGTTTAAATTAAAATATATATACTACTCCATACCACATATAAAGATGAAATACAAATTTCCTATGACTTCCACTAAAATGGACCAAGCTGAAGTCTAGTGACTTTCCAGGCTATTAAGCACACATCCATCTTCACCTTTCAAGCCCATTACTTCTCAATACAGGACACCTGTCAGGGGCATCTTTCAAGACAGTGTCAAGTCGTGTCTATTTCAACAGTCCCCAAGGCATTTGAAAATAATACAACAGCATTTCCTTAACTCATTGCTCCCCCGATGACCACCCACTGGCTCTACCCATAGGAATTATTTAATTTTTACCCACTTTGAATTCTCACCTTGGTACGTGAGCTTAAACCCCGGTCTGTTCTCTGAATGATCGCTATAGAAGTGGATGACCGTTTCATGGGTCGTGCTGAGCAGCGGTGGGGGCAGCTGGCTTCCGCTGAACTGACCGATCAAGGAGCTGGTGTGCTGTGGCCCATTCCGCACCTCCAAGAAGTCATGATTGTCCTCGGTGGAGAAGTTCAGGAACTGCACATGAGCTCCTGCAAGCAAGGGAGCGTGGTGTGACATGCCATGTTATCCTGTCAAAAAAGACTTTGTGTGTGGGTGTATATCCTATTCCTGTAAATGATATCCATTAACTGAAAAATAAATAAAAAATAAAAAAAATCAGAGGATCTTAAAGAATGCTGCATCCTATAAATGTGTGATTATCTTCTCAACCTATTTTTGTCTTTTAAAGATCTTATCCACATAGAAATATCAGGGCTAATTCATTTATTTATTTTAACTGAACACAAACTTTTGGTCCTGTGTACAAGTCAACCGATGTGTTGTTTGATTAATAACTGGGCCTTGGTGAACTCTGATGCAATCCTCCAATTGGGGCCGAAATCAAAGCTCTGGACAATTTCTGGGCCTTTCTGCTTAATGATGGGATGTATTTTGCTGGATCAATGCACCTCGGAGACTTTGCCTTGCTATTTTTAACCATTGGAGATTGCTCTTGTCTAAGATACTCTCTTGCGCAGCCTTGATGTATCTTTGTAACCTCTGATGTGTGGATGAGAAAACTTCACTGTGTGTGAAAGCAAAACAGCACCCGGGTGATTAGATGATAAACATACAGAAATGTTGATACATACATGAACATTTTCTATAAACATATCAATATTCAAACATAATGACTAACCATGGAACAATCATGTAAGCTTTTTTAGGGAAAGTAATTAAAATGTAATTATAATTCTATTGCATTACAATAAAAATACATGCATTCATTTATCAACTATATTAATAAATATGAACACTGCTCTCCATCTCATCCAGTGCACTCAGAAAACGCAAATATTGCTGAAACAGCATGATTGCCACGTCTGATAAACAAACCCGTGTTTTTATTGGTTCCTTATGTTCTTGCAAAAAAAGTTTGAGTAACTTCTTTCTAAAGATAATACATCACATGGTCAAGAAATAAATTGAAAAAAATGCTGCTAATTAATAGCATGTGTTACTATAGTAATTCAGACGACCAAACCCTGACTTTTCTATGAATTGTCTCCTTGCTGTGCTGTCTCCTTTGTTCCTTCCCCTCTGTCCCCTCTGCCTGCCCTTAGAGCTGTAATCTGAAGTTGGTCGGCCATCTGTTTGTTTTATTCAAAATACTGTGCCCTGTTAACTGCAAAAGCTAATGCATTTTTGATGCACAGCACAAACAAGATCTTTCTTATTCCAACTAGCATATTGCCTTCTTGATAAGGCAGAAAATTGCTTTTGGATATCTCCATGTGTTACAAAGGTTTTTTTTTTTTTTTCCCTTTTCTTTTTTTATTAAGGAAAATGGACAGAAACAATCTTTGTCATCTGATGCAAGTGCACAAATAGCTTTTTCAAATCACACATAATTATCTTGTTAACTTCCAGTTGCTTACTACTGGACTCAATCTAGGCCAGGGAGCATACTATAAAACTGGGCTGCATTGAATGGTTTGTAATTTATAATCTCATTCTTAGAGTTAAATTGTCCAAGAAACTTGTACAAGAGATGCAACAAAGTCTTCTGTGATCTTTACACGTACTGACGTGTAGTCTGCATGTCCCGCTATTGAGATTCTAATAGCTACGTTGGGAATGAAGGGGCCGCTAACAAAACTGCGGGCAGAACGTGTAATAATCTTGCATTTATTTAGTGCAAATACCACTCAGAGGTGTTCAGGCTGCCCCTTTGTTTACAACAAGGTATTATTTGGAGAATTTGAAGGCTTTGCACAATGCAGACAACGCAGGCACACGAGGCATAACCAAACGCTTTGTTTTATTTTCCCTCTTTTTCCAGCTAATCTACTTCAACAGCACACATCTGAAAAGCCGCACGGCGAGGGGAATTAACTCAAAATAGGGGCAAATAGATGACGGAACAGCAGTAAATAGTCATTGCCAGTGAAACACATGGAGGTTGGCTTGGCTGGGGCTGTTCAGCAGGTGCTCATGGTCAAGAAGAGAGGTCAATGACAGGTGTCCAAATGAACTGGTGAAACTGCCAATTATGCCTTTACCATGTGTTATAATCACCCAAGTTACAAATATTGAAAGACATTTCAGATTTTTTTCTTTTATTTTTAAGTTCCTTTACACTCTGTTATATATATATATATATAAACCATTTGCATATATTTGTCTGTGTTTTTTTCAGTTATTTTGAAATAGACATACTTTTTATGTTGCTTCATGTCAATAAAAGACAAGAAAATAAAACCGGTGTCCTGCCCATGTTGCATCCTGTCTCTCTCCCGATGTTTCCAGAATAGAGTGATCCGCTTTTTCGAAAACAGAATAAATAAGTTTTACAGCAACTTTTTTATTTATTATAGCTTCATGTGATGTTTGTTGACAGAACCTAACTTGTGAATAACTCGAGGGATTAAGCTGAATTTACTAAGCTTTTATTGATTGTGGATAGACTTATGAACAATTTCAGTTGTGAACTAACTTCACAAAATTGTATGCTTTGTCGGCTGATTACCTTGGGGAGCATTGGCCACATGTCAGGAAGGGAGCCTGGCCTCAGCAGTTATGGGTGTTAAGGATGAATGTAATGTGAGCTTGCTCCGCAGGGCCACAGGGAGCCACTTTCAATTCAGTGCAAACACATCCCCGGCACACACGACTCACTCACCATATCCAACCGGCAGCAGAATCCTCCAGGTGCAGTCCAGGTTTCCGGGGTAGTTACCAGGGAAGCCAGGACTCAGAATGACATTGCTCAGGTCGTAGAGAGTTCCGCCGCATTGAGCTGAAACAAACACATCCACAAGGTCACGGTCGTGAGGGGAGAAGTTCTCCAGAATCCCTGCAGATGCAGAGTTAAGGTCCTTTGGCCTTCCAACGAAACAAACAAGAGGTGCAGGATGAGGGATCTGGTTACCGATGCAGAGTGGAGGGGGATAGTTCCAACGTCGGACAGTTCCTGGCATGCACGATATATGAGAGTGGCCCTGTGGAGGAGATTGAGGAAAGTGTTACAGACAAAATGCAACACCTGAAAGTCAGCTGCAGCATTAATTCATAGAAGTGCCACATGCGCCTCTCTCATTAAGAACTGTCTATCGCATGGGGGACACGGTACACGTGGCAGAATATGTAAATCGAGGGGCAAACAGGACATGAAGGTGCTCACCTGCAGCACATAGCCCGGCTCACAGCTGAAGGACACCACTTCGTTCACCATGTACCTGTCGCCAGTCTTTATTCCATTGGCAGGCACCACAGGCTCCGGGCATGTCGTGAGGCCCACGGCTACATTAAGCGGGGGAGACAAGGGAGGCCTCATTGAGCTTTCGGTTCGTCACTTTTAACACAGATTCGAGCTGCAAAATGTTACACCACAACAGGCACCTGGAGGCGGTTGCTATGGTGACAGCTTTCTCAACCGAGGGAAAAGGAAGCCGGGAGAGACAGCCAAGTGTTTGTCTGGCAACACGGGGGCTTTAAGCACAGTGTTTCTCATTGCAAGTGAAAACATTGATGACAGCAGTGCAACTGAGGAGGTGCTTCACATCACAGAACAATCAGGAGTCCTGAAAGTTCACATATATACAAATCTCCCTTGTTAACAGAGAAAATCCCAAGAAAATATGAAGCATAGGCTTGTATGGGGAATACACAAGGAGTCTGGTAGGTACATCTCTAGAATATTTATAATTTAGATGGATATATGAATATCACATTTGATCCGTTTATGCGTCTAGGTATTTTACTCAAGCAGCTCACAGTAAGTACCTTGCTCAAGCATACTGGAGCAGTAATGGGGAGTGGAGCTTGAGCTGACAACCTTCAGGTTATGAGCCAATGTTCTCAGCTGCAACAGTACCAGCTGCTTATGAAATAATTCTGGGTATTACCTACATGAATACTAAAATTAGTTGGCACCCATATGCTTTCGAAAGTCAAC
Source organism: Scleropages formosus (assembly GCF_900964775.1). NCBI lineage: Eukaryota > Metazoa > Chordata > Actinopteri > Osteoglossiformes > Osteoglossidae > Scleropages > Scleropages formosus. Next base: position 7,076,536 of record NC_041809.1, read on the forward strand.
TAATCTCGTCAACTACAATAGTGGTATAATTTGACCAAATACAAAGGGACAATGAAAAAGAGCTCAGGCACACAGTGTACCTGTCATTTTACAGTAAAGTAAATGAGAAAAAAAAGACAGGATCAGTGGAGGCCCATCACCTTGCAGTCAAAAGACCTGCGTTTGAATCTATTTACCTTGATCACGGATACTCGTGCAACGAACAGCTCGACTAAAATAGGCAGCTGTATAAACTGGCAATTAATTGTAAGTATCTTAGTATACAAACCTACATTAAAACAATAAGAAAATAAAATAAACAATTGTAGCATGCTGAGGCCGCCCGGGGAGGGGGCGGAGACGGGATTAAAGCAGCCACAGCTGGGGCTGATTTCATCCCCGATTTCATCCCCTATTTCTTTCCCGGTGCCCGGCAGTAGGAGGAAGAGACCAAGGAGGAGAACCAGACCGAGACGACCACCGACCCAATCCCTGACACGAAGCCCTCGTCCCGATCGACCCTACTCTCCCAGCCTGCACGAAACCCTTCCCTACCTGTTCCCTGCTCCCCCTTTCCCATCATCTCCGTCCTTCTCCGCTGTCTAGCAAATAAAAGCCCACAGCTACGGGCGACTGCATCTCCTGTCTCCTGCCTCGTCTCTTACAACAATCAACAACAGTAATAATAATAATTATAATAATAATAATGATAATAATAATAAACTCCTATTGAATACAATGTTAATCAATTGTTTTGCTGTCCACATCAAGAAAAAAATGCTACCACAGCCATATACCTCAACCAGAGAACAAGCACCAACAACCCCCCTCTTTATTGTAAGCACAGTGTATGGATTCTTTTCCATCTTGTCCATTGAGAAACATCCTGGAGACCATCAGGCCTTTGCCAAGGGATGTGACATATTTGTATCTTAACACACCAACAATTTGTCGAGCAGCATCCCGAATATCAATAGGCAAATTTGTCCTCCTACCCAATTACCAGCCAACTACCGTGCCACAATTTAAGGTTAGCCACAGAGCAATAAAAGCAATTTGATCCAGTGGTTGCCACTTACAGTAATAGATGTGTTACTACTGCTGAGTTCCTGAAAAAAGGAGCCAACTAAACAAAATATCCTAGAAGACAGTCACCCCAAGTAACAGCACAAAAACAAATATTCGTAAACCAATAAGCGTCTTAATGTTGTCATTAGAAATTAAAGCTGCACTTTGTAATGGAATTAGTGTTTGGTTCAAGTAATGGTTTTTGTACAATCCCAATTTCTTTAGCGCTTCTTCATTAGTTATATTGGCCTTAGACTTTAAGAGGGATATTAAAACTTTCTTAGCTTTTCCACCTGTTGCTTATTTTGACCAATATCACTTGTAAATTCCAATCCCACCTTCTTGACACTCACAGTACACATATCAACCATTCTGAGAGCTTTTCGGAGAATTGATTGCTAAAATGTCACATGCCGAGGGTCTCTGTGAGGATAAATGATAAACTCAGGGCGGAAAAAAATAATAAACTGCCAATCTCTTTTACACAATCCAAGGTAAGGATTCCTTTTCATAGTAGATTTTGTATGAAAATAAGTACTGGATAAAGCTTTTTGATGCCAACACAGTACTTTAAAATAGATATAGGCATATTAAAAAGACAAAAATAAAATTTAGAGCATCAAAAATGTCTAAGAAATGCTATTCGCAGTTTGTACTTTGGGTTCCTCAGAGGAATGCAGACAACATAGGGAATTACCACACTTTCACAATTACTTGCCAATAAAGCAGTCATCCTCTTTTGAAACTCTATGACAATTTATGCCATTCACACTAAATGAACAGCTGAAGGAAAAGAGAAATAAAAATGCCGAACAAACCATGGCTGCAGAATATTCAAGTTTCAAGAACTTGGCAAAAAGAACTGTAATTTACATAGCGACACATTCACCCATTTCCTCCTGATTCTATTTCTTTCACCTTATTACAGATTTGTGTCTTGTTTCTCTTCCTGTTGCAAGTGACACAAGTGTTAGAAATTAAAACAAAACATTGAAAGACTAAATTACGAATGAACAGCATGGGGAACAAATATACCATAAAAAAATAATGTGCAGTTTATCGGAATACAATAAATATACCAGCAAATCCCCACACTGCCTTTGACCCGGTTGGCCAAGTAATGAGGTGAACATGAGGTTGGTGTTAAACCACAAAGGTCTATTTTTTTTTTCAGCAGATGTCCCAGTGCTCTATTTACAGATACAAAATTCCCCAACAGAAATAATCTTCTGTTCCTTTCTCCTCTGCCTCTGAACTGAAACAACAGGCTCCACTTTTGGCCATTCCACTGACCAGTTAACATAGTTAACATTAAAAATATCTGCCACACATTTAAAGCACAACAAAATAACAATCCAAAAACATAAAATTTTACAGACACCATATTTCATACAACTTAGTTAAGGTAACATGAAAAAAAAATCCATCTATTTCCACCGTTTTCAAATGCGACTGATAGCCATTTCCGCAGTTACCATATTACATATTATGTAACATAATACCACTACATTTTTTCATTCAATTCGCTTTACTTTCACATATTCTTAGGGACAATACAACACTACACATGTGTGACGCAACCACCCCAGTCACACTGCTAGATATACCATTTTCATTATGTATAGATTTTTTACTTTTTAATTTTTTTCTAGAGCTTAAATAAGTGTTAAACCTGATTTGCTGATTAAGTCTTGAAGCCTCTTAATGCTCATATTCCATTTAGCCACTGTTACGCTGAAAAATGCAAGCGGTCACCAGGCATATTGCATATGGCAGATGTACAAAAAGGCCTTTGATAGCATTTCTCTCAAACTCGTAGCCACAGGAGCTCTTTAAGCTGCACACTATTTGATATATCACTGCTTATTGTCTGGGTCACACTGGCTGACAGCCATATTCCATGTCTCACAGAATGTATTGATACTTGATCTTTGAAGACTTTGAGATCGCTTACCGCCTCTAGGTATTTTCTTTTCAACACATGGTGATTTTGCAGCTGTTACACTGATATCATATATATTGGCATTCTTTCTGAACACTCTTTTAGCAAGCAGCATTAAACACCTGAAATATATATTGTGTCTTTCCTATGAGTCCCATAATACTCCGTCTTTGGTACAAAGTGTGATTTCCAGTTTTAAGTCTACAAATGTAACACTCCTTCTTAGGCTGGCAGTCATTCAGCATTGACTATTGATTTAAGATTCTTTTTCTGACTTCTGTTTTAAGATTTTCCTCTAATTTCAGTGACATATGGATATGGTTGCATGGTTGTTCATTATATATAGACTTAGAACAGCCAATCAAAGTCAGTAACACTGTTTTAACATTACAGCTTTATGTATTTATTTACATTTATTTACACTCTTGTATTTACAGTAGTGCTCTATAATTAACACCACCCTTGGGAGTTAAAGATTGTCTGGCATGTTTACTTCAGGGCGTTGAGGCCTTCATCCAAAGAAGGTGCTCAAGTAGGACTGGGTCTGTCGCCTTCCGGAGTCTTTTTGTTTATGAAAAAAGCAGTCTGTTTGTCCAGAGCACTCGTGTTGGTGAAAAGTCTTGCACACATTTATTAATTTAGCCAGTGCTTTTCTCCAAAACAACTTGCAATGATTTAGAAATTTATACAGCAGGGTAATTTTTACTGTATCATTCCAGGGTAAGTGCTTTATCAGTGGTACTACAGAAGGAGGTGGGACTTGAACCTGAGTCCACCAGGTGCAAAGCAGCAGCTTGAACTAGTATGTTACCTTCTGCCCCAATGTGTGCTCCATCTTACCATATTTTCATTATTCAAGAACCCACTACAAAAGTTTTCGAGTCAATGAGTTGAAAGAGAGAATATCACAGTAATGCCATAGGAGCACATCTTACTTCAGATGGTAACAGAAGAATTCACAGTACAATTACATTTACATTTTTTCATTTCGCTGATGCTTTTCTCCAAAGTGACTCACAATGTTAAGATAGTTATTTACCCAGAATGCAATTTAACACCCAGACTATACTAAAGATCAGCCTTCACATTCAGTCATATTCTCATCACAATCCTATTTTATAATGTCAAGAACCAAACACCCAGTGTAGGTGTCCTGAGCAAAACGACCACTGAAGCAGGTAATTTGTTTGCTAGGGTTCTTCACCTCCTGTTCAGCCAGCTTTGTCAATACAAGGGTAACTCACGAACAGAAATCGATTGAGGGGCTGTCTTAAGGGATCTCTAACTAACGGTGACTGATAGTGGAAACAGGAAACCTTATAGCCCTTCCAAAAGGGCTAAAGAGCATCTTCCTGCTTACTGCTCTGTGTACAGTTATCTGAAGACATACTGCAATAACATAGCAGTTCTTGGGGAATCAAACAGGTTCACAGAGAAATCTCTTTACATATCTTTACATGCTGTGCAAAAACAAAACACCATTTTTCTACATCTGCAGGAGCCAGTATGGGGAGGAAGGGGGGAAAAAACACTGTATGAAACTTTACAGGCATGAAGTGGCCCGCACTTACTTTTGTACTCAAGGTGGAACCCTGCGGCGACAACACTGATATCTGTGTGGAAGTGTAGGTAAAGCTGGTTCGAGGTGCTGTTCAACAGGGCTGGTGCCGTGGTGCCTGTGAGGAGACACAGAAACAGCAGAAGAAAGGGTATTTATATAAATCATAACATCGCAATCCATCATTCTCTGCTTTCTTGAACAAGTTTTTTTTTTTTTTGCTCTTGGAATGATATTTTTTTCAGAGTTATATTTGTAATAATTTCTTCTTCTTCTTCTTCTTCTTCTTCTTCTTCTTCTTCTTCTTCTTATTATTATTATTATTATTATTATTATTGTTGTTTTCACTTTTTATTTTGTGATGGTAAACTCCAACAACTATTATTATCAGATGGGATTAAAACAATAGTCTTAAATGAACCCGTTAATGTGCAAAAAAATGTTCTGTTCTCCTAAATATTTATCAGGATATGGAACACAGCATCAAAAACCATTATTATCTGCTCCCTATAAAAGCTTTTTGTTCCCCGAAATAATGATTAATTAGCTTATAATTAGATACTGATCAGATTTTATTGTAAAATGGGATAAGGATGATTACCAGTATCTTTATATGTCATACTGTATGCTTCCAGTGTTTACTCGGGAATACCTTGAGCACCTGTGCTGAAACAGTGTTTCTAATTTATTGAAAGGCTATCTGCTCAGGTGGTTAGTCATCCTGTTTCATTGTCTGAGATATTTTATAATGTTGGACAAATAGGCTATTCTGAACAGAAGATATTACTGTATGAATCTCTTTCCTTATGAAAAGGTTGTACATTTGGAGGTCATCCAAATGAACAGAATAAAAGAAAGAATATGAACTAAAAAATGTCTTTGAAATTGTTATACGTTTGTTCTTGAAGTTTTCCACTGATTTACCAAGTGCCTTTAATGCCCTTGCAGTAACTTTAAGCCACAACTATTTTAAGCTATCATTTTAAATGTAAAAGAAATAAAACAAATAGATACTACTTAAAGATTGATAGTATACAGCAGAATAATGCAATTATTTTTGAATATATCTTTCACAATGAATACAAGAAAGCAAAAGGAATCCCAGAAGGCAGCTGCTGTTGTACCCTTAAGCAAGGTTCCCACAAATCTTCAGTAACCATATCAGGCATTTAGGAATGGATTATCTGTACATGAAATGAAGCATAGCATAAAACTAACATGAGGGAAAAACATGTAAAGCCATCATTAACGTGATATATGGGCATACTTACACGATATATTTAGATCAGGACAAGGGTAATAAATTGAATGGATTCCATTAGTGGCACATTTTCAATACAAATAAGCAAGATAACCAGTATAATAGGAACAAATAATTAAATTTCCACTAATATTGCTCATTAGGAGCTACAATGTGGTCACTTGTATTGAATTACCAAGGCACACGCTTCACTGTCAAATCGAGAGCTAGGCCTCCTGTCCTTCCGCAAGTCGCCCGGCAGTGGAGAAAAGCGATTTGCGTATGCATTAGTCCAAATGCATTATGCTGATGACTGCAGACTGAAGAAGCAGCGCTCCACAGCTGAACGGCTTGACTAATAATTTTCGGATGAAGTTTGACAGCTGCGCGGAGCTCATCCGCTGTCCGGCTACTCGCAGGTCTGGTGGTTATATTACTGAGACCGACATCTGCTGCATATCTGTGGGTTGTCAGGTATGTCCGAGTTGGGCATTTACACACCCTGCAAAGGACTGAATCTGGCAAATTTTGAACACCTTAAACTCCCTACCACCATGCTATGACCCTCAGACAATACTGCACCATTAGTGACTTCCATGAGCTCTATTTTCTATTATACAGAGACCCAAGATCCACAAATCACATTATTATTATTATTATTATTATTATTATTATTATTGTGGTTGTTGTTTGTTGCTGTTGTTGTTTGAATTATACTTTCTGTTATGATGGAAAACTTTTTCAGCTCCTCATGTTTTTAAGACAATAACTTTTACTGAATCGATTCATATGTACATATAAATGAAAATATGAAATAATTTGACATTAATCATGTCTTTAAAACATGAAAACATGTATGATATATTAACTAAGTGTAACTAGACAGCAACCTCATATTATATACTGTAGCTATATTTTCAGGTGAAAACGTATGTTTTTCATTAGTCGCATGTCATGTATCCAACCACCCTGTTAAACAGCAAACAAGAGGCCAAATATGTTCTCATGTATTCATTTGTCCAGTAAAGGAAACAGTTTGCTTGCTTATAATTGAACTGGTACTTTATTAAGTGTGATTAAGCCTGTGTGATTTATGATATGAGTCAGAAGGAGCAAAGACACTAAGCACATCTGACAGTTTAATATAGGGAATTAAAATAATGGAGCTGAAACTAAGAGGAGTGATGGAATCAGATATTCTAATGGGCTAGGATGTCAAGAGAATAATGTATGGGGTACACATCTCAGTTGCCGGGCAATATCTGTTTTCTTAAACATTAATAATGTCTGTATTTAAGATAGAAATTTCAGACAAATTACCTTTATTAATAAGAAAAAAAATCATTGTATTATTTTTCAAAGGATCTTTTTGAGTTACGTTAATTAAATGCCTTCCTCCTCCTCCTCCTCCTTCTTCTTCTTCTTCTTATTATTATTATTATTATTATTAGTATTAGTATTATTATCATTATGCCAGAATCAGAGAGGTTTTCGCTCTCTCCTCCTGGGAAACGTGACTCCCAAAGCTGAAGTGAACGCCTGCGGCCGGCACGGTGTGAGACAGCGCCACAGACAATTTGCCTTAAACCACATATGACTCCCTGGGTCTTTGACCTTTTATCAGCAGGCCTCCTTGCCGCTGTAGTGAAGCCAGGAGCCAAGTTCATTACGAGAACCTTGAAAGTATTGCTTCTGGCAGAACCGTGAAGCCCTCGTTTTGGGAGATGTGGGAAAGGTTAAATGCCCTGCTCTGCAACCCCTGTGTGGCTGTGCCCCGTGTGACTCTGTCACTACTGCTTTTGCTGAGAAGTTAACACCTAAATAGATGCTGAAATTTACTGAATAGAGGTATATCCAAAAACTGCACATTGCTCATAATGAGGTCCTTTCAGATTGTGAAGAAAGGTCCACTCCATTTCAGGCTCCACCCTCACTGTGCACCATTTTAACACTCAGAACTGCTCACATTGTCATACAAAATGCACTGTTGTCATTATATATTTAATTCTTCTCCAAAACAACAAACAGTTTTTATACTAGGATTTAAAAAAAAAAAAAAAAAAAAAAAGAAACTGTACTACACTACTCGATTTATGCATTGATATAACAGGGTATTTTTTAAATTGATGGTGCGTACCTTGATCTTGTTCTACAGCAGGAACAGAATAAATATGATCGTGCGTTGTCTGCAAATGATGGTGCTAACCAATACACCACCTGCTGCACTTATCATAGGTTTTACCAACTACTCACACCATAAGCATTTTAAATATCATTTAAGAATCATTTTAAATAATTCAAAAGGACAACACAATGATGTAAAAGTTATTAAAAGTTGGGAAAGTAAAATCAGGAACCCTGTTTAAAGACACCTAAAGAGGATGAAGTAGGATTGTTAAAAACTTCCCTAAATTCATACTGCGCTTGGCAGTGAATAAATTTGTTTCATTTGGGGAGACCAAACAGCCTCTTACTGCAAAGCTGATTTTCAACACTCTTTCCAAAAAATAACATCCACTGGAATCTTTTTCAGCAAAAAAAAAAAAAAAAAAAAAAAGCAATTTAGTAACTAGAGACATGTGTTTAATGGTACATAGATGTTGCATTCTGGGAACGGTTTTTCTTTCATTAATGGGAATGTGGCGAAGGCCAATTTGTCTGAAAACGGGATCCCTAAAGGTCAATCCCTCATGCCTGTGTTGGGACTGGTCCAGTGCAAAAAAGAACTTTCGACCAGTGCAAAGTAAGGTTTGAACAAATGCCAACATCAGTTCACTCATAAGTTTGAGGTATATTCAGTGTAACACATACATGCCTCATTTTCCTTTTATACTGAATGCCCCCACCTATACTGCGGCTTAAGATGCACAATCTGCATGATGTGAAACCACATGATTTGTCTGTATGGTTTCAGGTCATTTTACTTTTTATATTTTGAGCATGATGTGAGCCTGGTCTGAAATATGCCATTTCATGTGTCCCACCAGAAAAGCTTCCCAGCTTTGGGGCTGTCATGTCTCCACCATCATAGATTTCCAAGGAGTCCCAGTTGTGCTCGGTGGCAAAGCTCATCACTTGGATCTGAAAGGAAAATCCATCCACATCACATATTGACACTGATGATGAACAGTGGAAAGAATGGAAACTTGATCATGCGAGCACATCAATAATAGCTCGGGTGCAAAACTATCGATTATTACAGTCACTGCTACTTATCCACAACATCAACAGGGCATGAAGGTCTGATGTAACTTTACACTAAGTTCAGTTCAATTAAATATACATCATCCAAATCCATTTTAAGTATCGCATAATATAATCTAAAAATTACAGCCTTTCTCTCAGCCAGCTTTATTAACAATGTGATATATTGCTGCAGTGATTTTCATCTGCAGCTGACTACATTAGCATGTGATAACTGCCATAACCAGAGTAATGTTTGTAAAACATGCAAACAAAACTACCGTGGCAGCAAATCACTCACAAAACCCCTCCCATCTAGCAAGTGAATGTATGATATTGAAATCTGGCTGCAACTATTATTTTCATCTCTTTCGATGAGTCCCTGGTTCAAAGGGTCCTTATTGATGTATTACAGTGGACTTAAAATCACAATGCAAAATAACAACACATTTCTGAGCTCTTCCTTTGCCAACTTTTCCATTGTTTTCCTTTCTAGGGCAGTGCGTCATGCGTGCTGGTCCGGGTACAGCTCTTCTTGCCTGAATCCCGGCTCCCTCGGTGACGGAGATCCTCCACACGCAGTTCAAGCTGTTCCCATAGGGCTCGGGGAAGCCGGGGGAGAGGATGGTACCCCGCCTCTCCGTCAGATTCCCGCTGCAGGGCACTGCAGAAACACGGCAGGATGGGGGGATCAAAGTCTCACCAAGCGTGTGGCGTGACAAGCCTTAGCTAGGGAGTTTCCTTTCCCTTTGGTCTGTCTGAGAAGGGGGTGGGGGCTACATTCAAAAGTTATGGTGACCACAGATTTAAGCGAGTAAAAAATTAAATTAATATTTAACAGGCTGTGCAAAATAACACTTCGAAATCATTACCGTGACATAGTTTGGGATGTATTTTTGCTGACAGTTATTCATTTATAATGTAATATTTAAACACAGGCTGACAGAAAGGGAACAAATGACTCAAAAAGATAATTTCTCTGCAAAAATCTCATTGAAAATCCCAAATGAACAGAAGACTGTTAATACTTTATTCCATTTACATTTAGCCTATTCTGAATGCTGCCCAACTTAGTCAAGCAGCTTAAAACATGCAACTGAATATGCTGTGTAAACATACTTAATGTGCATCAGCAGTTAGAGACTGTCTAATTTCTAGAACACTTACAGCGTTGCTCTTTTCTTATATAAGTATATGCATTAAATGTTATACCATCACTCTTAAAACACAATCACAAGGTGACCAACAAGTAAATATTTGTAAGGAAAGCTCACTCACTCATTGTTGATCATTGTTTGTCCAATTCAGGGTCATGGTAATCTAGAGCCTATCCCAGAACCAACTGGGCCTAATTCTAGGCAAGGCACTTCATAGATGGGATACCAATCTCAGGGTAGCTACACACACCTTCACTTATACACACTAACACAGTAAGGGGAACATAATGGTACCAATTCATTTGAATCACATGTCTCTGGACTGTGGAAGAAAACTAGAGAACTCGGAGGAAACCCAGGTGAATACAAGCAAAACACACAAACTTCAGACAGACTAAGCCAGATTTGAACCCATGTCTAAACCCACAGTCCAGGAGCTGTGAGGTACCTAAACAATTCTGCACAATCATGCTGCCCTTGTAAGCGAAAGTTTCACAAAAAAAATGTTTGCGATCAAGGTTCAACTGAATTAGTGGAAAACATCTCCCAAGTTATCTGGCCTGGGCAGAGATGCAGCAGAAAAGAGCAACTACTGGATGTCAGACAATGCAGAAAACAAACCCAAGCTTGATTAAACTCACACAGTCAGAGATAGCTCTAGAATAGGGCCTGTAGCAGTGGCATGTATTACTGCACTTGAAATGCCTCTGGGAGTGATACCAGTAGCTTCATCTACTGAGCGTATTAAGTCCTGACAAAACTGCTGAGAAAGTTAAAAAAGCTCCAGTCTCCTCCTTAATTTCCTCAACACCTTGAGCTTCATGATCTCTAAAATACCCCATCAGGCCATTTTATTTCCCTTTCAGGGTTTATCATATGTTTGCACAGGTGTCGCTTTATTCCAAAGTAGACTGATGAGCAGATTTGTATGATGTCACTGAATTAGATAGTACTTACCGATACAGATGGGTATACTGTCATTCCACTGGGCCAGCGCATTGGGGACTGCGTGACACTTTATAGCCTTTGAACCCTGGAGAAGGTAGCCGGGGTTGCACTCGAATCGAACGATGGAACCAGCAGAGAACTCGGAACCAATCCGCCTCCCATACCTTGGCTCGGGTACAGAGCTGCATTGTGTGTCACTGGTGCGTGGAACAGCTGCAATGACCATGAGGTAATAATGATTGGTTATTCTTGTGTCATGTTTTTCAAACTAATGTTCTATTATTATATTCTCCTCAGCCCCATAAAAAGGGTTTTTGATTTAACCTTGTGCTTGGGATGATTGTCCTGCTGAAAGGTGAACTTTCTCCCAGTCTTCAGTTTCTTAGCAAATTGAAATAGGTTCTCTTGTAATATTTCCCTACATTTTGCTGCATCAATTCTCCCTTCAGTATTAACAAAATATCCCACATTTGCTGATGAAAGGGATCTCCAGAGCATGATACTGCCACCACCATACTTCACTGCAGGTTTAGTGTAGGGTGCATTGGGGACTGTGTGATATTTTATATCCATTTACCACAGCAAAAGGTAGCAGGAACGGTGTGCAAAGCTGATACATGCTTACCCCGAGAGACTTAAAAGCTCCCACAAGATCAAAAAGTGGGAGATATGTGCAAGTATAATTTGTAATCTATTCAATGTTGATAACTTTCAAGGTGTTTGAACACTTTTGCAAGGCGCTGCATTTCAGGGATCTCACCCACAAACATGTAGTGTCATTTAAAACTATAGAACATTCTTTGTCAGGTGAACTACACTCAGCACTGTAGCATGTACAGCTTCGGAGATGAAAGGAAATGTCCTTTAGAGTGAACAAAAATGAAAGAGAGCCACAATACGTTAATATTTGCATAACATTACAAATTATTGTTGCTGTATGTGTTACTTTACTTATTTCATGAACATATTTATTTGCTTACTATGTGTGACTGAGAAAGGATTTCTTTTTTTTTTTTGGTGTGTCAAGGCTCATAAAATGATTGAACTGACATGCACTGAGAATTAAAGCAGACATACACTACCGGTTATGTATCCTCAACACATGTGACATTTAACGTTTTATCATTGACTCTGTGACTGCAGCATTCCCAAGACTTCATTTTGAGCTTCTCCTTGACATTATGAAGCAGAATCATTGTATCCATCAGAATAAAGTCATGTGAGCACTCTGAAATGAATCTCTACCCCTTTGAAGCAAACGAAACTGTGAAGCCTGGGTATATTTTTCACAGAGATTTCATTTCCTGCGTTGTTTAAAATGGAATATCCGGGGATTTATCAAAAGGTCATCAGAACTGTTAATCAGCATTTGGATGCCTCTGTCTAACAATCTAATTTAACTTCTTTTTTCATTAACCCTATCGGCACTTTATAAAATTTTAAAGCAGCTGTGAGGAAAAAATAAAGAAACTTTGAAAGGAGCACATAAACATTAGAAGGTAGACATGTAACCATGTGTGAAAAGTCATGAACGAAAGGGGCCAATTAGATTGTCAATTTTTAAGGCAAATTTTGAAATAGCGGGCATTAAATGTTCATATAACCTACACATTTCATTTACAAGACCATTTAAAGGCAGAGATATGTCCATAGGTGTGCTTATATGTGAGTCTGGAGGGAAGTGAAAATGAAACCATCCGCTCTACCGGCCATCTAGGGAAACCTTAAGCAGAAAGGAGTGAGAGAGTGAGAGAGAGAAAAAAAAGCAGTGGTAGGTAAAGCCAGCAAATTCTGTTTTGTCAGGGTAGAAAGCAGAGCTGCTCACAATTATACACTGGGGACTAGTGAAAGTGAGATTTCCAGGGCATTGCAATACGTGATGAAACACTGTGGAGCGCCACCTAGAACTGGCATAACTTTGGCGTAATGGCTACACAGCAGGAGTGAAGTGATCGGAGTCCACCCTTACCCCCCACCTGTGATTTATGCACAGACATGATATCAGATGGAGCCTGTGATATTCTCCTCCGGAAACCTTAGGGAACAGTGGGCAAACAATAAAGACTTTCTATTTTTGGAAGTGGACTAAATAAAATAAATAATTTGCTGCGCTCTGAATCTCTCATGTCTAAATAATGAGTTTAGCTAGTTATGCTTTTTGCTCACATTACAGTTTATGTAGGACTTTATCGCATGCCCTAGAGATTAAAGAATAGCACACAGCATCCTTTGTGTATTTGCCTGCCATGTGGAAAGGTGGCAGAGCAGAATCAGCTATTAGGTTAAAATGCCTTATATATTTGATTTACTCAGAGAAGTAAAATTTTTTATTTATTCTATGATTACTTTAATAAGATTACCACCAATAATTTAAAGCATGGTTAAAACATTTGTGAAGGGCTTAGAAGACTATGACGTCAATGATGAATTTCTTATGCATGCATTAGGTCAGGCATTGACCAATGTTTCATATGTTATCAGTCTGAGACCTGAACTCTGTTGCGGGTCACTGAAAACAGAAAGGGCCAGTCTCCTTTCACGCATAGGGAGTTTGAGAAGATAACCTCGAAGCGTCCCGCTCACCTTGTGACCAAGAGAGCAGAGGGAAAAAGCAAGATAAGACCCACAAAGTGTGCAAACGCGATGACTCCGAGAATCCAGACTGCACTCGGTAGTTGGCGATCATGGCTTGAATGACAATGGGTGAGTTTCCCCTCAACCCTGTTTGGAACAGCTGTCTGCTGGTGTACTTATAGGTATACCATACAATACCTTGGTAGACGAAGTGGAACCCTTTGGCCGTTGGACCGTTCTTAGCGCTGAACCTTAACATGATCTGGTTTGAGGTGGCTAATGGCAACGTCTCTCCTGCAATAACATAGTAGATAAGTAAGAATGTATATACATACATGTATGTGCATTTTCACTCACATGCATGTGTTTGCACATATCACAGAGTCATGTAATGTTGAGACGTGTCATAAATCAACACATTATTTCAATGTTCCTTGCTGAAAAAAATTACTCTTGCCTACTTTTCGAAGAGGGAAAACAACTCTTTCGCCAATTTACAACTAATAATATGAACACCCACCATCGCAGAAAACTGCAACTGAAACAGTTTTATTCAGTAGGAAATCTGAAAAAAAGAATTCCAGTTGCTGAGGTTGATAGAATAGTTGCTGAGTAGGAGAGAGCTGATGTTAAAACTGATAACATAGCATAAGCACCCTCCACTCTGGAGCAAAGGATTTAAACCTAATGTAAATAAAGAGTCACATTTACTAATCTCTGAAAAAAAGCTTGAGAGTCGACATTAGCCTTCTTTTGCTGAGACAACCAATCTATGAACTGGACGGATTGTGACAGATCAAGATAATATGTACTTTGTGAGTGCTTGTGCGGTAATGTACAATGGCCATCATAATGCAGACAAAAAAAAAAAAAGAGTTCTATCAACATATGAAAAGGAATAAACGTAGATGTTCAGAGTTGAAATTCTGAATTTTGTCATAGATTGGGGGTCAGAGGCACTTACATTTGTGAGGACCACTGCCAAAAAAAATCACTGTTTGGCTATCGTTGAACACTTTGGGATGTGTACATATGGTTTGGCAGTTACCAAAGATGGCACGGTATCACTGCTCCCTCACAATTCCTAGGCTGTACACATAGGTTAGAATTCAGCTCTGTCTCTGTCCACCTCTCCCTGTGCTTGCTGGGTTTGTCTAGGTGCTCTGGTTTCCTCCCACAATTCAAATGTGTGTTTATAGTGAAGTGTAAATAAAAGAAGGTGTGCCTGTGTGAATGAAAGTGGGTGTCCATAATTGTCATGTAGCATTCCCTGCCTTGTGTCCTATTCTTCTGGGATAAACCACTATGACCCTTCTTTGGATAAGCAGTTACTGGAAATGAAGTCTTCATTTTTATTTTCCCCTTTCAAATACTACAAAGGGATGGACTCTTTTGGTTTACAGTTTAGGCTAAGTCTGTGTAGATAAGGAGTGAGGATTTATGTACAGGTATACTTTGATTTGAAAGGCTAGCCTTAGACTGAATGTGTAGATTACCTGAATGAGACCCAGCAAGGGAGCTGAGCAACCTGGCGTTCTCATTTGGCCCATCGAACAGCTCTACCGAGTCGTTCATTGCTGTCTGAAAGTAGGCAAATTGCCCAAAGACCACTACAAAAGGAGGGGAAAAACAACATGCATTCAGTATTTCCACTACAGGGATACGTGTCAGATTGTAGTGTCTATTATAAAACGAAGGGATACAAAAAATGTGACACGTTAATGTCAATTTGTAAAACACATTGACTCACAGAGACAATTACCCAGAGTGGGAATTCATTGATTACAAAATTAAACACTACCCTCGATGATCATATTTGCTAGTGCAAATTAGATTTTTTAATGGAATAACTGGAACTTCTTGTCTACAAATGCTTATATGCACTCTAACATTTCAAATGCAAATAATCTCAGAAAATTATATATTAACCACTCTGCTACCTATATACAACAAACAAGCTGCATCGGTTACTTTCTGAGTTCTTTAAAAAACAAATGAGTACTTTACAATAGCATTCTAATGTCTGAATAGACCGCAATGCCATGGTTAAATGAATAGGGTGTCTACAGCTCTGCTCATGGCAAAGAGAGCTGACATAGATATATTATCTTATTACACTCCTAATGCGCGAGGGTCAACAGCATAAAAGCCCTTAGGATAAGAGGGGCGAACAAAATATTAAGACACAAAACTTTCTTTACAAAGTGCACAGAAAATGAACAGCTATCAAATGTGTCTACATGCTTTTCTACACGCAGCAGAAATCATACAACAGTTAAGTCATCTAATTATTTTATTTATTAAGCGCAAGAAAACAAGTCATTCTATTTAATAGGCAATTGCACTATGGAACAATATTCACAGTATTTTTGTAATTTTGCAAGTTTTTGAATTGTCAATCAAATGTTTTTGATTTTTACTGCAGTGCAGACTTATGGAATGGGAATAAGGTTCTCAGTTAAATATAGAGTGAGAACTGGGGTTTGTGATACACGAGGGCTGAATAAATATGTGTGCTTTAAAGGTATTTTAATTTTGTGATGTATAAATCATCATGAAACTGAGTCTTTAAACTAAATCCATATAAATTCATGCATTATTCTAATGTCCTCTGTGGGCATTTTCTGTTTTTACATGTACAGCAGTGCTGCTTCTGCAGAAGAAAAAAAAAAAAAAATGGAATATTTGAATTTAACCCTTACCAAATTCCTTGGAGACCGTGATGGAATAAGAGCAGGTCTGCCCGGCAGTGTAGTTATGGGGGTAATTGGGAGACAGCACGACTCCTTCCAGTCCACTGTACTGCCCTCCGCAAGGTGCTGAAAGCACACACAAAAACACCGACTGTGTCACACTCAAGTTCCACCATCTCCTTTCTTCACAGTCATCTTTGGTCTTTCACTCTGTCTGGAAAACACCTGTAACCGCCCTAGAGACAGTAAAAGTGTACTGTACTAAATACAGCCGGACTGAAGATTGATTGACAGTGCAGCCGGGGGCAATCTGAGGAAAAGAGCACAGACACTAGCTGTCTTTCCTCTTCTCTGAAAAGACATAACGCTGAAGTGTACAAATCGGAAGCAGGTGCAGATGTTGGGAGCGGTGAGGGGGACAGATTTCAGTACGATGAAAAATGAATTCACTCTACAGTCACTTTTGAAGTCCAGCCCCACATATAAGAAAAGAGAATATTATTATGTTGCAGGCAGGAGCCCACCCACTCCCCACCTGGACTCCCAGCCACATCTGGTGTGGGTTTGTTAGGAGGAAACAAAGAATCAAGAGTTGCATGAACAATCAAGACTTTAAAATAAACACTGCTGAGATATTCTCGTTTTCCTTCTGGGAGAAGACAAAGTGGCCTTGGAAAAGACTTCCAAGTCCGAGTGAAAGGTAACTTTGGAAACTTCTCAGATGTTTGAATTTTAGTCAGAGAGAATTTGAGACTGTTCTGTGTTGCTTTATGTCCTTTACTTAAATTAGTCTTAAAATCTTTGTGGGTGTTTTTTTTTTTTTTTTGCTGAAAAGTAATTCACATTACATTTTTAGCAGACACTTTTTTTCCAAAGCAACTTCCAATGAACTCTACGTAGTGTTATCAGCCCACACACCTTATTCACCATGGTGATTTACACTGCTGGATACACTACTTACAATAAGTCAATCATCCATACATCAGTGGAACACACACTCTCTCTGTCACTCACACACTACAGGGGAACCTGAACAGCATATCTTTGGACTGTGGGAGGAAACCAGAGCACCCAGAGGAAACCCACACAGACAGAACATACAAACTCCACACAGACTGAGTGGGGATCAAACCCATATTCTCCCACACCACCCAGACACTATGAGACAGCAGCTTTACTTGCTGTGCCACGCATGCTTTGCTTTTTTGGTGTTGGCTACTCTTTCATAACAGATTATTTGGGGGATGGTGTAACCGCATGTAAACCCACTCACCTTCATTCCCTGCTTAGTTACTCCCTGAACCTGTCACGCCATTCTGTGCCAGATATTCATTTAAAATTTTCTACAGGCCGACTTAACAATATCAGGTTTGTAGACTAAGATACTTATAACTATTTACTCATTCACAGAGCTGGGAAACTTTTACTGCATCAGTTCAGTTCTTTGATGGAGGGTACGAAAGGAGCTGACTGGATTCAAACCCAAGTCCTTTGATTACAAAGAACCAGCTCTAACCAAAATGCTACCTGCTTTATACATACACCTTACCTGTTATCTACTATATTTGTGCAAGTTTTTAAAATGCTTTCACTCCACTATTACGCTAGACTGTAACATGTATTACTTTCTGACAATGTTTTGCTTTCCCTTTTTTGAATCACACTGAGTCTGTAGTAGTCCAGGGAATACACATTAATCAGTGGCAAAACATATTGATTTGCCACTTCTGCAAATTATTAAATTATTATTTATGCGATCATTTATCACATCTGCATTACTGTCAATGGGAAAGAGCATATTTTAGATTTCCAAACCTTCCTTTTGCAAAAAGTACAGTACTACAGTAAGGGTTTTGTGTGTAGTTAAAGAAAGAAAGTACACACACACACACACACACACACACACACACACACATACACAGACTGTCTGAGACCGCTTGTTCCAAGCGGGGTCATGACAAACCGGAGCCTAACTCAGCAACACATGGTGCAAGGCTGGAGGGGACACACCCAGGATGGGATGCCAGTCTGTCACAAGACACCCCAAGCAGAACTCGAACCCCAAACCCGCCACAACCCCCCTCAGGAGAAGCGGTTGTTGATGATGGATGGTTAATAAGTTTTGTAGGAAGTTTATTAATTAAGAGCATTATTTTTGGAAGCATTCTCATTTTAAAGGTCTGGAGTTTAATGTTGGGTTAAGTTGGTGACCATTTTTTAACTCATTTTGTATTAAATCTAAACACTGAAGCATCTCTAAACTCTACAAACATTCTCTAAAGGATGTAGGCTATTCATGAAACTAGCACTTTCCTCAGAGCATATTATTCTACTTTCCACAGGCTGTTATATAAGCAAAACACAGAGGGCACAGAGGTCGAACAGCCAAGTGAAAGTTTCCCCACAAAGATGAAAAAGTTCAACGGTCAATGACAGCTGAGTGCTGTGGAGAAGATCAGTCAAAGTCAACAGTCCACACAAACACCTTATGTCCTTGACCAGGGTGATTTAAGAACAATGACTACAGATCACTCAAGAAGATCACAGGTGCTTTCAGTCGCATCACAGTTATGCAGAACAGTGTGTTTTTATGGGGCCTTGTGACCTCATGAAGGTCCATCCTGGTTTAACCCCTTTCATCTCATTCGCCTTTAGCGCCTGCGCCACTCCTACACTCGACCTTCAGAGAACTCCCATCTCCAGGTTGCTTGGTTTTCTCTCTGTGATCCAGCCTCTTTCAAGTGATCTTCCATGAGATCTCTGCCGCTTCTTTAGCGTGCAAGGCCTCTCGGGGGGGCAGTTCCCCTAGGGTCTGCTCCTTCATCTGCCTACAATGGTTCACCTTCCATGTAAGCCACGGTGTGGGGAGGGGTGGGGTACCAGCTCACTGTCCTCTGCATATCAAACCCCCTTCCCACCCTTTGATCACATCACCTTTGCCTCTCTCTCCTGCCACGAAAAAGAAAGCTTCAGAGCTACAGCAAAAGCTCCACCTGTGCCCTGAAACTAAAAATTTCACACCCGAGCACCAACGGATATCCAGGTATCGGAGACATCCAGCACTTCCGAGAGGCAGAAAATTTACCATCTGAATCTTTTGATCCATCTTCATTGTCGGAGTGGAGCTCACAGTAGTTTCACGCTGGACAGAGTCACACAGTCGCAAGTCAATTTTCTAGATTGCCAACTTCAATGTGCAAAAAACACATATGAAATCAATTATTGGAAAATGAAAGATTTCCATCAGTGTTATTAGTACATATTAAAGCTGCATTACAATATGCTCAAAAACATTTGTTCACGGGATGTTTCCTATTTTCTAAGGTATTGACAACATTTATGTGAACTTTCAAAGGGTTAGAGGTCAACAGTATTCAGGGATTACGTGATGCCGAATGTATGACGTTGAAGACCGCCGTCTTTGTCTTGCAAACGACAGCTGCTGTAAGGTGAGATTTATCCATGACAAAATGTCACAGGCCATAAAATTATTTTTACATGGCACCGCTGTCATTTATACGAGCTTTCCTTTATGCTTCACTGCATTTCCCTGACATTAGTGTTATCATGTTATCCAGGACATGGCCACGTTTATTCCATCCAGGTATACATCCTGCAGCCTTTCAGACTGGTGCAATGGCAACCCATTAAAGACATGGCTGATGATGGCATATGTATTAGGTTGCTCTCCTGTAATTGCTGTCTCGCAACAGCCCATCCTGCAATTCAGTGAATATGTGGAATGCTGGAAATACATTTGTTTTGCCTAGAGAAGTCTACCCTCACAGCCCTCAGAGTCAGTGCTTTATCCAACTATATTAAAGTACACACAATAGTGGCTACAAAGGGCGTTGCGCTGATCTTGCAGAGCAAACACTGCACTGTGAAAGACAGCAGTCAGCAACACTGAGGATTGGAAGACTGAAGGTTCAGTTACCAAAACCAAGGTTGTGTGGTTGCTTCAACTGAAGGACCTAGTTCAAAATCCCTGTCCCTATAATAAAAGTGGTCTTTGGCTAACGACAAGGTTGTGTTTGAACAGCCGCGAAAGTTAATTTTCTTATAATTTTCAAATCCCCTCATTTCCTCACTTTTCTTCCTTGCTAGTCCTTTTAAATAAAAAGTAACTTGAAGGGATTGCAGACAAAATGTTTTCTTAAAATACAACCACTGCTAGACACCCAAACACAGCTTGAGATGAAAATAACAACATATATGGGTGCCTTGGTCGTTATTAGACATTATGGTCAAATGGTGGGACTTAAAAATAATTTATTTAATAGAACAATTGTTATAAGTTTGGGTTTTCGTAAGCTGCATATGCTATAAGCTGAGGACTACCGATATCCTAACCATGGTAATTATCCTAATTTGTTCGATTAATAATACCTTGTCATATAAATAAATGAATCACTCTAAATAGTCTACACACCTAATGGTTAGAGTCACTTTGGATCAAAGTGTCAGTTAAATAGTGAAAAAGTAAAGCAAACTGGCAGCACAATGGCACAGTAGGTTGGGCTTTTGTGTACAACACCTGTGCCGTGGGTGCATATGAGGGTTTTAATTTTACTCTAAAAAGTTTGAGTTTTCAAATTTGGATATGAGATTCAGTCTTACTGGTAAAGCACACTGCACAAAGATACGTTATTTGAGAAGGGCTTGTGCCAAAAACTTAGGGGGTTTTTACACAAGGACAGGGATGAGATGGGACAGCAAGTAATGTGGTTAATGCTGCTGTTTTGAGACTGAAAGGACCTGCAGGAAGGATTCTGCTGTGGAATCCTTTATCACAGTGCTCACCCTGTATTGTTCCAGTTAACAACAACAACAACAATAATAATAATAATAATAATAAGAATTATAAGGGGGAGGGGGGGGGGTGGTGCGGCAGATTTGGCCGGTGCCTACTGTGTGGCAGGCTGGGCTTAGAGTCCTGCTTGGGTTGCCTTACAACGGATTGACATCCTGTCCAGGGTGTGTCCCCTCCCCCTTCAGCTTTGCGCCCTGCGTTGCCGGGAAGGCTCCGGCTCACCGCTACCCCGCTTGGGACAAGCGGTTGTTGGAATGGATGGATGGATAATAATAATAACAATAATAACCACCAAACCATATAAACTAGTGAAATATTGTAATTAGCTCAGCACAGAAACCTAGCGTTGTAAGTCACCTTGGACTAAAGTGTCTGCAATTAAAAATTCGGACAGCATCCGCATCAAGCAACTATCTTCATGATGTTAATACTGAGATGACTTTGGTGATGTGAAACTTGAAGGGACATGTTGTAATTTTGGCCTTTTCCTTGGAAAGACCCCCTTCTGGGTCCCTCAGCCTCCTGTTATATGTTAAACAGTATCATCTCACCTCTTCACCTGACACTGCCCAACCACTTCTGGCACTTGAGAGCACTTTCCTTACCCCCAGACGAAGAGGCACTGACAGCACCCCCCTTTGCTGCTACCGAGGGGTGTTCTGCTTTAATACATTGTTATGAACCTGTTATGTGGGAAGACATTGATTTGCTGCTTTGTTAAAGCGCTCCTGCAGTTGACTGCTGGACAGACTCAAGTGATCACGGTCCGAATTACAATGTTCCACTGCAATTGTCCAAAGATTCCGTTCCACCTTGGCTTGGCACTCAACACTTAAAATACTCCTTCCCAGCCTGTGCATGTTGTACATGAAAATCACAAACAGAGTAAACTAAAGTGCGGCTCACAACAGAGAAAGAATTGTAGATACGTGATTAAACACAAGTTGCTTGTCCAATATCACAGTTTTTGTTGCTGCATAAAAGTAGTTGCCTGTGGAATTGAGTCTGATAGGAAATATAAAGGTGACTGTGACAGGTGGTGTGATGCAAACTGATGAAGCTGTGAGAAGGTTATCAGAGAAGTCAGTCAGAAAGAGATGTGTGTTGAGGCCTTTCTTGAATGCTGAAAGGCATTCAGTAGTTCTGAGGGAGAGGGTGAGCTCATTCTACCACTTTGAAACCAAACTCAAAAACATATAGAATTTCAGACTTGGAACCTTACATGAATGAGACCACCATGCAGCCAGAGGTTTACGAGCGATCAGATCATGTAGGGGTAAGGGTGAAAATCTTGTAAGTCATAACAAAAGTTGTGAACTTGACATGGGCCGCTGCAGGAAGCTAATGGAGAGACACATGGGAAAGCTTAATGAAATCTTGAAATGTTTTAAGTCCAACACAACTCATGTCTTCGTTTGCTAGACCAGCTGGAGAGGCTTGATGGCAGAGGTCAGAACACTGCAAAAGAAGGAGTTGAGGGTGGGATATCACCTTGGCCTGGACCAGAAGCTATGGAGAACGTGTTATTAAATAAATATGGATCCTGAAAATTTCATACCAGAGGTATCTAACGAACCACATTATGGATTCAAAGTGATGTGAGAAGCAGAGACCTCAGCTGATTGTTACTCCCAGACTCGTAACTGATGAAGCAGCTGAAATGAGCAAATTGTCCAGTTTGAGAGAGAATTCCCAAGAGGCAAATTGTCCTGTGAGGAGACGGAAGATCTCAGTGTTGGAAGGACTGATTCAATAGAAAGTCAGTTATTTAAGCAGAGATGTCTGAGAGGTATCAAAATATTTGTGGGACATATACACACACATATATATATGCCTTTGTCAAAGGTGACTTAAAATTACATTGTACTGAGCTATTTATAATCTACCTTTTTATGCAGCTGGGTAATTTCTACTGGAGCAGTTCACAGTAGGTAACTTGCTTAAGGGTACTACAGCATGAGTGCGGATTGTGATTGACAGCTTCAGACGTTATGTTACCTGCTCTACAAGGCATGCACATTCCATAGGAAATGTGTAATACTGTGGTATATTCCGCAATATATGCCATCTTTCTTAAAATATTTCCAGATACATCTCACACGGTGATTATGTGCCCTGGATAGGGCAGTGATGCCATGCCCCCCTCCCCCCATCATGATACTGAAAGTACATTTACATTTATTCATTTAGCAGAAAGAGCATTTCGAATATTGTTTTGACTACCATGATCTTAGTGACCTCTAAAGGTCTGAGGTGACTGCCCTTTCTTAGTGTTAGATTGTTTTATGTAAAATTATGTTAAGAGTTAGGAAAGGGAAATATGCCGCATCGTAGTTGAGCCTAAAACTGCAATTGTAGCATGAATACTTCCAATGGGAATGTCTTGTTCAGGTTCCCCAACTGTCTGGTACACCAAAAAATGAACATATCACATGTCATTGAAATGAATTTGGTAGTTGATTTGCTTCTTTTTTAATGATCACATAATATTTGGCAGAGCATATTTTTCCAATAAATGGTGGTTTTATATGCAATCATAGACAGCTGTGGACCTGAAATAGCTGCGCATCCTGCACAGATAAACAGACGATATTGTCAGCCTTCCTGTGCTTAGAGTGAGTAGATTTGGACGTTAAGCTCCCTCTGTGCCTCTCCTTTTCATGAGCGTCGTCACAACAGATGTGTCCGCCACCTGGCCCTCGCACCCCGTTCCGGGGAGCTGTGAGCCGAGAACACGGAGTGTGGAAAACCACATTAGAGATCACCAGAAGAGGGGGATTCCTACCCTCGGGGGCTATAGATGGCGCCCCTTCCACATGTTCACTGAGAAACTACGCTCGAGTGGCGTCTACACTGCCACACGCACATGCCAACACACACACACACACACGCACACACACACACACACACACACAGAAGACAGCACAGCAACACCCCAGAATCTGCATGTCTCATATTGATCGGCTGCAGTGTTATGCACCATTGTTTCCTCACTGAGGCGCCATACCACCATGCTTCTGCCCCCCCGCCCCACCCGCACACAACCCCACACCCTTCTCGTCCTCACCCTCTTCTATTTACAGTCGAGGAGGATTCCTCATTCAAGAGCACTGAGACAGTCTTTTAGTTACCATGGAAACGAATAAAAAGACCTGTTTGGACGATTGAGGCAGAGAGTTGGGGGGAGATCCTTTATTATTTAAAGGGATCTCACCCCTTTCTAATTAGTTTTGTCTAAAAGCTCCAGCAAGTACCTTGAGTGCATCAGTATTCTGAAGGGGTGAAGCTGGGCCAGAATGACAGGCTTGTAAAATACCAACCGGCCACTGCCTGTCTCCTCCTTGTTGGATGCCAGCGTGCATCTTCTTCAGCCCCCCGACGTAAACAATATTAGATCATGCCTACCGACTCAGCTGTGAAAGCTAAGATTCTCGGGGTCGTAATTCTATACGGTGGCACACTGTGAAGGGGGAGGAGGGTTTGGAATTTGAGTTTTTAAGCCCCGGCAAATTCCCCCATGATTTCCCTCCCTCCGACCTTTCCCCAATATTCATTATAGAATACATAACGATTCCTTTCATCGGGCAAACGACACTTAGTAAGCATCCCCCCAGTGGCTGCGGTGCAGTCAGAGGAGGGATGTTGGGGAGAGAAGCTTAAAATTCACACCGAGTTTCCTCATCTCACTGCGACTGATCTGAATACCCCCCCTCCCCACCCTTCGGCATGATCCCAACCCCCCTGGCTGGCTGTCACTCAGGAGACCTCGGAGATGACGGCAGATGTTTTTTATGCTGCTTCTTTCCCGCAGGCTCTCCCAGCCTTTAACTAAGTTTGCTTTATCCCTTTCCCGTTGCTATGCCAATTTAACTCGTTTTCACCCCCGACCCTCGATCTGACCGAGTGAAACGGAAAACAAAAAGAGTTAGAAACCTTCTCCTGGACTACTGTCCTTTGGTGGTGCCAATCACTTCACCTCTTATTCCTCTAATCGATTGGCCTGTCCCCATGTTAACATGCACTCTGCTCAGTGACTAGGGCAACGGATGCTCGTTTGCTTATCCGTTCAGACGTGCTTGTGTTCTGATGCACAGTCCTGTGTGTGTGTGTGTGTGTGTGTGCGCGCGTGCATGTGAGTTATGTATGAGGGTGCCAGACTCTGTCAAAAATGTATGTCCTCTGTTTTTGATTCTGTATGTATGTTGTTGAGGAGCAGGGCACATGTCTGGTCATCACTGTAAGATAGCAAACAGGGAAAAAAAAGCAAAAAAAAAGTATCCAGGGAACCATGGGTCCATTTCCACTCCCTGCTCAACCTGACAGGATGATTTCTAACAATTGGAAACAATTTCGTAATTCCCTTTATTTAATGGATGCATGCCGGCTGCTCAGAGCCCACATTCCTCTGCAAAAGCTGCATAAATAAGCGATATCGGGATTTGGAAATAAACAGAACTGACAGACAATATGACAAAATGGTGCATGAAAAAAGGGAACGCTTGCTCGGCTTCCCCTGACTGCTGGAGTGATTGGAGATTGTGCCCGCTGCGCTCTTCTTCATTCTGGCATTGCAGTAAAACCTCCCAAATCTAATTTGAGTCGCCCCTCCTTTGTTTGTTAGGTTGGTATGAAGTTAAAAATAATCATTATTAGCACAGCTAAGCAATCCAGCTTGTTAGGTTCTTTCTTCCTGGGTTGCTGATCGGAACCAAAGCCATGGTGCTCTTATTTCACAGACCTTACACAACTGTGTAAACATCATAAAATGCAGGTGGCAACAGTTAGGATCCACGTCCTTCCTTGCATGAACTGCCCAGAGACCCTTTCAAAACAAGTAAAACCACGATCTTGGATTGCCAAGTCCTTGTTCTTCTAGAAATTGCTTATGAACTGATATTCCCTTGTGTTTTTTCATCCTTTTTAAATTGCAAACTAAACTGATTGCAAACACTGGCAACTAGCAACTGCAATAAAACATATCAATACGGTAACACTCCCGAACAATATATCTTTATTGCAATGACATCAGAACATCTGATATTGACACAAGTGTTTATAAATATGATGAAAATGGGGCATTTGTCTTTGAGTGTTTCTTTCTAAGAAAGAATGTAAAATATTAGAGGCAGAAAGCCAAAAATGCCATCAAGCCGCAATGGAGCTGATTCATGTGTTGGATAAGGGGAAAGGGTCAACCAAATACATGCTTACTTAGAGATCAAGTCATTAGGCTGACTTACAACACAAGACTGAGGCCTACATCAAATCAAATTGCACTAATGTCAAGACAGAGTGTTTGTGGTCAAGTTGTATATAACTTAATCACACAGTGAATTTTGGATTCCCTGATATGTAAGTAACCAAAAATATCTTGCTCACACACACACTGTCTGAAACCGCTTGTCCCGAGCAGGGTTGCGGTGAGCCGGAGCCAAACGCGGAAACGCAGGGCACAAGGCTGGAGGGGGGAGGGGACACACCTCAGGTGGGACGCCAGTCCATCACAAGGCATCCCAAGCAGGACTCGAACCCCAGACCCAGTGGAAAGTAGGCCCTGGCCAAACCCATTGCACCACCGTGCCCCTCACCAAAATATTAAGTTAACTCAAATTCTGAAAAATAAGAGCTAAAGAACACAATTTTAAACTGCACAACAGTGTTTGGATACACTGTAGTGGATAACCATGACATGACACTCAGTTGGACCGTACTTCATGAATGTTTCAATATAGAATTTTCAGTTAGAGATACGCACATTCTACTGCTTTATGCGAACAAAATTGGTATACATACTGGTCCATTGACTACATGTGCTCAAAAATAAAGTCAATGAATAAATAATGATGTTGATTTTTACCCAGTGCATTGGGAAGCAGGACTTGGGCAAATCACCAGTGTGTATTACTTTAACCCTGCAGCTATGGGCATATGTGAAATGTCAAATACCATAGAAGTACTGGAAATTACAATGGACTAGAGGATTGAAGGAATGATGTCCAAGAACCTCGGCTGTCGACCCGTTGCACAGATTGCAACCGAATCGAAGTGATGATGTTCAGTTGCGACTCGGGGGCCATGTAGAAGCTGGGGATTGGTTGGGGTGAAGGAGATGTACGTAACAGTGGGACCGAGGTGAATTCAGGGGTGGCGATAGAGTGGTTGTGAAGCCCTGACCCAATCTATGTGGTTATACAGACAGGCGGGCAGCCAAGCACACACCATGACTGGAGGTTGTTGGTGTCTAGGATTGTAAGGCCGGCACTGTCTGCCAGGAAAAGCTTGACCCGTGACTTTCTAAGGGGCAGCACTTGAACAGGCGCCGTCTCCTGCCTGACTGAGGACTCAGGACCCTGTGAAAAACCACCCCACATTCTCAGCATGACTGATAACAGTGAATCATTCAGGGAGGCAAATTTGCCCCTGTCTCTCAAGGCTGCCGACGCAGCAGGAAGTAGCTGCTTTTAAGGGTTTATGGTACAGAGACACCATTAACTTCAGGTAGAAACCATTACCCTTGCTAATTTGTTTATATATTTATTTATTTTCCCACTATTACTGGAAAAGAAAGGTGTCCTGCCAGCCAAAGTTATAGGCTGGAAGAAATGCCTGCAGGATAAATCAGACATTACTTAAATTGTGGTATCGTCAGCATTCCTTGTCTGCGTTGGCTTTGGATTCATTATATTTTGTCATTTTCGCCATCGGAACAAAATGACAGCAACTGAAAACTGAAGAAGTTGGGATTCAAGTTCTTTACCTTTACATGTGGGCAGACTCTTGTCCCACGCTGGCTTTCCATCGTCTCCGATAATGCAAGTGATGGTAGCCGGGCCGACGGCCGTGTATCCAGAATCGCAGCGATACGTCGCTGTAGAGCCCAGTTTGAAGTCTGTTCCAAGACGCGTTCCGTTCATTATGTTTCCCGGATCGAAGCATGCTTCTCGTGGCTTTTCTGTACCAGAGGGAGATAATACATATGTATGCAGTTCAAATCAACACCCAGAATGGTTTAACAGTATAACTTTAAAATGAATGTACGTATACCGCTCGACAGGAGGATCATACGGATGGGGCTTTCGATTCAACATTTTAGATGAAAATGGAAAATATCAAATCCAAAGAGACGCAATACAAAAGAAGCAAAGCTCAATGTAACAAATACCTATAAACACACAAAATCCAGACAACAACACCTTGAAAGGGCATTTGTAGATTGGACAGGATTTGGGAAGGCCAACAATGGCGAAAGCCATCGTACAATGGGAATTTCCATTCAGTGGACCCAGCTATTCTCGGATTTGTTGCCCTGAGCCCAGGGGGAAGAACACAATGGCTGCTGGGAAAAGGGTGTCAGAGACTCCGGATCATGGAGCGTTAGTCAAAGGCAACAGAGGGGGTGGGAAGGGGGGGCAGCCACGCCTGGGGCTGCCGGCGGACACCACCGCTGCCCTTCTGGCAGCCGACAGCCGGAAAAGGACGGTCGGGGAACGGCTCCGGGGCTGATGCATGTAGAGTCTGCCAAACACGCTGACAGTTAACAGGCCACTTTTCCTGCCTTTGCTTCAGGGACTTCTGGGAGCCTCTGCGTGTCTGTGTGCGTGTCTGCATACACATGCTTTTTGAAAGTGTCACAGTGCTGAAGAATTTACCAGCAATTCACCAGAGAGAGATATCTCAGCGGACTGAAATATATCTGTTCTTTATGTGTATATATGAAGTTGACAAAAATTATCTCTACTTATCATGAACTACATATCCAACAGTAAAATGTGGCAAAGATTTTGGATTGATGTCAAATAAATGTAACTTTATAAGGATTATTATATGTGTAAGTATGAAACAGTAATTACTGAGGTCATATCTGCAATACTGTGGAACACCCCAGTAACATGGTCACAGATGGAAAACTGTTCAGACTACAGCGCAGTGACAGTTGTAAGGTAAATGGCATGGCAGACCCATACTGACCTGAGCGGAATTGCTCCCTCCCTCTGGCCGCTGACGTGATGGGATATTATTTTCCAGCAAACAAACCTACATTCAACCAATCAGCTTGGATTTTTCATCACAGCCCATTGCTGTTTTTCTGAAGTTGATTCAGATAAGAGTCCAATTTACTGCTGTCTTAATGCCTAATCCAGCCTGGTTTCTATTTCAACCCCTTAGCCAATCCCAAAGCTAGACAGTGGGTATGTTACATAATCGGAAGTTCTGCTTGACTCCCAGCGGCACGCTTCAGACACAGTCGTGTCCTTCGGTTTGTATCTTGATCATATGCTGCCATGTGTGTGCAATTCCATTCCACTGGTGGAATGTTACTCTGTGCAGGGCTTAGGAAACAGTGCAGCAAGTGTGAATCAAATTTTGGAACCTCAGAAATGCCACCTCATAGTATCACAGCCTCTATAGCAATTTACATGGAGAAGCCTCTTGGATCAATAGATCAGTGGACTTTCTGCCAAGCGGATTAGGTTTCAGCACACGAAAATGGTTATTTTTGCTTTTTTTTTTTTTTTTTGAACACACACTTTAATCCGTATGGTTCCAAAAGACACAGTGAATGGCGTACTTCAAAGATATCCAATGTGAAAAAAGTCTGCTGCTCAAATAATCTTGGATCTCAATTAGCAATTTTTCACACGGCTTTAAATTTTACTGTTATCTACCTTTGGTATAAACTTTATGTCTGAAAAAATTCTGTTATTGTCATAGACATTGTTAACCTTCCTCTCCTTTCATATTGGAATATAAACCTTGACCTAGGAAAGTGCTACTATATGAATTGAAAGATTCCAGCTGCATTAATTTTGCTAGTTATCTTGAGACAGTATCATGTCATCGTTTCAGTTCCTTCTGAAGCATAAATGTTATCATCTGTACTGCTCAGTTCCACTGTAATTTTCAATTTGATGTAGACTTGCGCACCTCATCATTTCCATAGAAATCAAATGGAAATAGAGTTCTTTTTGTTTGTAGGTCCAAAGTGACTTTTACCATTAAGTCACATGCAGTCAAGACATGGTAGTATAGATTTCGAATAATTCATTCAAGGACAACACTCTGCATTTAATACATAGCAAAATATTGACATGAATGTGAAATTGAGACATAGATTTGTTTTGGCCAAAGGCCTTCATCAGCCGTTCCTCCAGTAATTTTTCCTTCATAAACGCTGAACACGTATTAAATTTTCCGAAGTAATTTTATCCACAAGTTTAATTAATTAATTAATTAAAAAACTTTGAGCTATATTAAAATGAAATTATTTTAAAATTAATGGAATTAACATCTTGGATTTATGTCTTGACAAACTTCTATTCAGTGCCTATTGTTGACCAATTCATCCCATAAACAGTTGCACGATTATTCATTTTGTTCCTCATCACTCAAGAACACCAGACATGAACTGTAAACACTGTGGAAGACATTTGCATTAAGGTAGGTTCACCTTCTATTTTATTCGACTGCATTTTGCTGCCTAATGTCTACACGGTGGGCATGGATGCGCAGGTCAGTTTTGCATGAAACAAGCAGAAATTTTACAAAATTGATAAAAGAAGAAAAATCTATTAAAAATAAATTTACAGGAAAATGTTAGTATCCTAGAAAATTTGTAACTTGACCGTTGGCAGCATGAAGTGGTAATGATTCTGTTAATTTAAAAATGAGAGCCCAGGTGAATTTTGTTGCTTATTATTGTGAGAGTGCAACTACTACCAAACTAGAATTGGTCTGACATTGTTGAAATACAGACGCGATAATAATAAATTGTTTTAAAACATCGAGAGATGTAAAGAGCAAACATTATCTGAAGAAAAGGAAAAAAGGAAAAACAAAGACTGCAGTTGAAAGCAATTGAATAAGAGAGGCAATCCTGCTGACTCTTGTGTTTGAACTCATTTAAACTTGTAACTTTCCAAATTTAAACTAGAAAAATAGAAAATCTTTTTTGCTGTATTTAATAGCTTTACACATAAAACAATCTGTCATAGCTATGGTCCACAGAGGCATCATAGATGACACTCATCCAAACAGTCTCCACAAAGGTAGAATAGTCAATGTCAGACTACTTCCCAGGAGCAGGGCTGCAATCATATCAATAAGCGAGGTACAGTACGTACTTAACTTGAACCGCATCACTAAACATACGCTACACAAGAGTATCCGTACCCAAACAACTCTTTCACCTTGTCTCACGTAGATGCTTTTTACTTGTCTTTGCTACGGAGGTCTTGAAAAAAACACTGCAACTTTAATAAAACGTCTCAACATTGTATACGCATGAACAAGCAAGATCAAAAAACTTCTTTAAACTCCATGCTGTTGTCTTTAGTAGTTTGGTCAAGGGCACAGTGACAGTTTCCCTACAGGGACTCTAAGCAGCAGCCTCCATCTCAGAGGCCAGAACTCCCCTATAACTATCACAACCCATCCCACTGAAATATGGACGATAGCTATCGGACGAAACAGACCTTTGTACTCAATGGCAAAGCCAGACATCCCCAGGGAGGCATCACTACGGAAGGCAAGGAAGAGGCTGTTCCCACTGCTTTCGATGCGCTCGGGGGCCTGGTTCCCCTGCAGGCTGACGATCAGGGGCCCGTTGGAGTCCTCACCCTCGTATACATGCAGGAAGTCATAACTGGGCTCCATGTTGAAACTGGGGCACCAAGCAAAATGTCAGTACACAGTAAAATGAAGCATGACATTTCTTTTGAAAGTATTAAATATAGTTTCAGTTAGGATCACTTTTACATTTAATTTCTTCAAAGCAACTTACAATCTTTAGTTACATACAATAATGTCCCTGTTATTATACAGTACTGCTTATTAATATTATTTGGCTGACACAACTCCAAAGTAACTTAATGTTTCTATTTTACGCTGCCTAGAATTCTTTACCCATTTATATATTTAACTAATTTTTACTGGAGCAATTCAAGATAAGTACCTTAATCATTAATGCATTTTAAAATATTTACATTTATTTAACTGGCACTTTTATCCAAAGAGACTTATTTGAGTCAGTTAGCCCTTTATACAGCTAGGAAATATTTACTGAAACAATTCAGGATAAGTAAATTGCTCAAAGATACTATAGCAAAGTGAAATATAAACCTGGGTCCTTCAAGTGCAAGGCAGCCATGCTAACCGTTGAATTTCTACCATCTGCCTGATTAAAACAATTTGACATATTAAGAAGATACTGAAAATGCATTCACTCTTTAGTGGTGAATTCATACAGTGAAATCTGTTCATCTCGAAGTAAAAACACTTGCCATTAGTCATTCCTTGCTGAACACGCTGCCATAATTGGGTACTTTTGACATACACTTTAGCAGCATTTGCTACTTTGCCACTTTTGCAGATTACTGCATCTGACATTTGCCTACGAGAATGTCACAGCGAACTCTGAAATGCTGTGGCATGATGGTTGCAGGTCAGTTCGAGGAGAAGGTCAGCTGCTTCCTGTGATGCCTGTAGATCTCATTACGGAAGGGGCAGCCTCTGGTAATGGCACGTGAGGAACGCACCTTTTAAAAATGAGGGCGATCACAAAGTCGGGATTGACTTTTATCCTCCAGTCGCACTCCTTTCCTGGTGGGTACGGCTGAGGGTAGTTGGGTGATAGGATTACCCCAGCAGGGCCTGTCAGGTTGCCACCGCAGGTAGCTGTCACAATAAGAGGAGAAGGCGGCCATAAAGAGTTTGGATCTGACACTTCAATAAACAGGCACATAATTACGAGTAACGCTTTGCGGCGCCGAGGGTGCGTCAGGCTGCAGGCGGAACGGGAACCTCCATTTATCAACGGAGAGCAATCAGAGTTTTAAAGCTTCCCAGAGTCCTCGGCAAACTTCAAACAGATAAACGACAAGGCAAAAAACAAAAGGTGACATACTGAACAAAGAGCGGCAGGTACAGAATCGCGCACACACTGTAGAAAGAGAGCGGATTTTCACCTACTGAAGAAATGTGCTCTAAAAACCACTTGGGCTAAAAATTGAAGAAAAACAAACCACCATAGAATATATTTGTTGCATTGGAGAAAAAAAAAAACAAGTTGTATATCCATAAAACATTGCTGTTGTTTCCAGTATCATTTATTGTATTTAATTGATCCCTTTTTTTCTTTAACTTATACCATTAGGTTTGTACATTAAGCTATTTACACGTATTTGCCTACTAAGACAGCAGGGCAATTCTTCCAGTTTCAATTGAAGGAAAGCACCATGCTACTGGTACTGTAACAGGAGTGAGGATTTGAACCTGGGTCTTTCCAAGTATACAGATTTCACACACATTTTCAGAACCGCTTGTCCCTTACGGGGTCACGGGGAACCGGAGCCTACCCGGCAACACAGGGCGGAAGGCCGGAGGGGGAAGGGGACACACCCAGGACGGGACGCCAGTCCGCCGCAAGGCACCCCAAGCGGGACTCGAACCCCAGACCCACCGAAGAGCAGGACTGCGGTCCAACCCACTGCGCCACTTTAGCTAATACAGAAATTACTGCAAATATATAGTATGAAATATAAGTCCCTGAACCTAACAAAATCCAAACATACTTACAAAAGTTCTTCACCAACATAAAGATAAAATTTGTGTTAATGACAGAATGACAGAAACCTGGAAATCAAGAATCCTAGAGTGTCATCCACAATACAGATATAACTCCCATTAAAATACCTAAATTTACTTGTAAATAACTGAGTCCACAGTATTTGAATACATTTTCCTAAAACAATCCTCCTTCTAACATTACTGTTGGCTGAAGTCTTTTCACTTTTCTGAGGAAGCAAGAAGGTTCAGGTATTGCCCAATTCATTTTTCATACGCTGAATTAACTTTAAACCCTGAATTGTTTGGCCTTTATACTGCAGTATCAATTCTGCTCCTTGCTCACTTCCTTTTGATTAACACCTCGACATGTCAAATATCCAAAGGTTTCGGTGAGGAGTTACTTTATAATGGCTGGGCATGATGGCACATTGACTAAGGCACAGTAACTGATGAATAATGTCCGGTGCGGAGATTAAATCTTGACTAAAACCTGATTAGGGAGCCTATTTCTCAACTGACACAGCAGAAATAAATAGATAAGTTAATACACTCAATCAATTTGACACGATGAGGCAAATTCATTGAGCCGGATACTGAGTCATTTGCACAACATTTTCATCTGTGACATTACAATGCTGAAGACAAGCCCTTATAGCACAGACAGAGGAGTGAGGCAGGTTTCCATTACAAATCAACTGTGTCCAGGAGACCCCCAGCAGGGAAAAGAACTGGCTGTGCTCCAATGCGACAGGAAGGGTTCTCTTTGCCAGGGGTCTTCACATGGTGGAACATTAGGTATCGGTGAAAAATTTGAGTACACTTGCCGGAGATTTTCCTTCATGAAGCATTTGGTTGAGATGATCAGCAAGTAAATGAGGTGTCATCTTTTCACAGCTCTTCTGCAGTAGTTACCAGAGATGAAGAACCTTGTGCATTTCTTTGCTTTCATTCTTCTATCCAGTGCTTCCCATACAGGTGTTGACCAGGTTATTGATCAAGCAAGTGTACTCAAACTTTTGACTGGTACTGTACTCACGTCTTATGGACCTCCTGCCCTTCAGCAAGACAAGAAATGGAGACTTTGGAGAGCGACAACTTTGATTTAGTGTCTCAAATGTTGTGGTGAAAACTGAGTAAATAACATGAAAGCTAATCGAATTGCAATAGACAAACCATTTAAGAATAATGGCAGGTCATTGTCTTTGCAGGCAATACCTGTTCAATTCAGAATAAAATGCTGTGGATTTAAAAAAAGGTAATAAAATAAACAGCTAAGATTGACACTATTAGCTACCAGAGAGGCCTCATACTTAGATCTATCTGCCTTAAGTCAGAAATGCAGAAGAGCCAAGACATTTGGTATCTGCTGAAACACTTCCTGTGTTCATCTCCAGGGAGGTGGGTCAGGGTGTTGGTGCATACCAATGCAGGAGGGGGGGTCCGGCTGCCAGAAGAACCTGTTGTTGAGCTGCACGCAGGTGATCTTGGCCTCACCCTGTACCTGGTAACCGGGGTCGCACTGGAATGTGATGGTGTCCCCAGGCTCCCGGCTGTCCCCATACCGTGTGCCATTCTGCGGGGTCCCAGGGTCGTTACAGGTTGTTGCTGTTGTGGCTGAAAGAAAGAGGTCATTTTGCATATTAAAAAATTTATTTACATAACAGATGCTTTACTCTAAAGTGACTCACAATGCTATGCTACTTACAATGATTTACCTATTCTTACAGCCGTGTCATGTTTACTAGAGCAGTTCAGTGTAAGTACCTTGCTCAAAAGTACTACAGCAGTAGGTGTGACTTGAACTTGCATCCCTCAAGTGGAAGATGGCAACTCTAACCACCACATCACCGGCTATCCCCAGTGCAGCTCTGAAAGCCTTGGGGGTAAGGGGGTCGGGAGTGTTTGGAGGAGGTCCCTTTCCTCTTAAAACAATCCTCTTTGCACTTTGTCTTCTCTACAGTTGTGTCATGAGCAGAACTAATATGCACGACAAAAACATTTATGGGGGAAATACAGAATGTGCAATGCATTGAACCTGAATAACCTGGATAAATATCTCCCCTGCTTATTAAGGGTGATGATTTAAAAAAAAAGTGCTCTGGCCAAAATAGGGCTCTGTTCCACATCACTGGCATTAAGGGAAAAAAGCATCAGATGTTTCGGAAACTTAAAAAAGAGTCACGCTTTGGTTTGAAACGTCCAGACAGAGAATATGAAGGGGTGAAAGGAAAAGTGTGACAGGGTGGGTGGGACCCACTTGAGAACTGGATGGAGAAGCCAGATTTGCTGATGAAGTAGTCACTGTCGAACTGCAGCGTGAGGATATTGAAGGTGCTGTGGACATCCTCGGGAAGGGAGGAGCCGCTCCACTCCCTCAGCAGGATGCCACCCTCAGTAGGGCCGTCCCACACCTTCAGGATGTCATGGCCCACTTCCGTGTCAAAGACGATAAAGTGGAGGCTGCGGACAGAGGAGGGTGGAGATGCTTCTTTTTCATCTCTCATAATCCAGGCGTGTCAGTGAATATTTTTTTACACGCGATAGTTGTACAGCTGCTGCAATTTAGCCATGGGGTGTACACAGCATTTTTAAACAATAAATGTTACTGTGGTAAACAGGACTGTGCCCGCACCCACCTCCAGGACTGTTGACAACACCTTATTCATGAGGGTCAGGTGCTGCTCCACTATTCAAAATGGAATGTTGGAGGACGGGAGGTGTCCCACCGTGGAGCTTGACATGGTATAGATCCAGATGCTGTCCAACACTCCTGGTTTATATGCTTGTGTGTGTCTCTCTGTTTCTTTTGTATTTGTTATTAAATTTCCATAAGTCCCCCCTACACTCCTTCACACCTGGTCACACCTGGCATGCCATAATTATACCGCTATGGCCAAATATGCCACCATAGTCTTCTGCTCCCGAGCAGTCTTTACTGTTATTGTTTATTGACCTTAAGACAGAATTTACAACATCCCTTTTTCAAAAGAGAACAAAGTGCAGTTCAAACAGCTCCTCTGGAGATGTAAGTATATTAGTTTGGCCTCTCCTTCTTTTCTTCATTCATCAAAAGCACATGTGAATCGGTGTCAACACTCTCTCTGGTGAAAATAATTGGTTTATCCGTCGGGGTTACTGTTATCTAAAAAGCTCAAGTAATGGGCCTATAGGAGGCTATGCTAATCAGAGGATATCCCAGCAGTGTGGTGTAATGCAATCAACATCACAAATTTAGCCCAAGTTAATTTTCCAGCTGCGCAACACTGCATCGCCCCTATAAATCATGTAATCGAGCACAGGCCTCGAAATGTGAACGGTTGATTTTTACAGTATTATGAAGATACAAGTAGGTCCAAGACTGGACAAGTCCAATGTCTCACACCCGACATGGCTTCCAAAGGTCTGCAGATCCCTGTCAAGCCAGGGGCTCTTCTACCTGATGGTTTTGCCTGTGTCAGCCTCGATTGACCAGGTGCAGTGGAGGTTATTGTCATAGGGTGCTGGGTATCCAGGCGACAAGATCCTTCCAGATGTGGCTCCGGTGATGTGACCTCCACACTCAGCTATCATAAACAGAAACAAAAATAACTTTACCAAAACTGCTCAAGGTGATCATTAGCTTTGATCTCATAAAAACTTTTTCTAAGAACAATATTTGAAATGACATGAAAGGGCAGATTGGGTGAATGAACGCATAGCTTCAACTTCAGCATGAACTGCAAGCAAAGATGGTTGAGAATTTTAAGATTAATAGGCAGCTTTATACAAATCACAGCTGCACATTTATGTAAATCTGAAACAAACTATCTAGCACCCAAGTCATTACACAAAGGTATATGTGAGGCACTGAAAAATCCAAGAAAGATGAGATAATATCCTCATTATGTTGTGTAATTCGAATAAATAAAAAAGGGCCTTGGGCAATGTCGTACAAGTGCTGTTGCTTTTCCTGCTACTGCATTATGGAAATTTGGTCCAGTTGTGGTTTGCAAATTAAAGAATAAGTCTGAAGAAATAAATACATGATTTTCCGTCTACTTTCACACTCACTAAAATGCAATGACAGAGTATTTTCACTTGACCTTAGGTCACTAGTATACCTTCAAACAACAACACAAAGCAACAATACAAAATACAACTATTGCATTTTTAAGCTGATCAAAAAGTGTTTTCAAATAGTGTTAATTTTTGTACACGGCTGACTCACAGTTAGCTGTCCCAGGAATTTAAATGCAAAATTCAAATAGATTTTTTACTTTTTAAACAATTTAAATTAATTTCTATAATGTAAATTAAACCCTAGTAGACAAATATATATATATATATATATCAGCTAGTTTATTACTGTATGCTGATATACATCTCACATATAAATCAAAAACACAAAAAATTAGTTAGCTAAATAAATAAATAAAGAAAGAAATAAATAAATACATAAAAAAAACATCCTGCTGAAACATTTAACCCTGAATGTGTAATTAACTAGACTGTAATATAATTGAAAAGATAAAGTTTAATTGAAAAAATTGCATAATACATTGTAAGTATTTGTGTTACGGTAGGTATTTATTTCTTTCAGAGGACTCAAACTAAAACTGACATATTTCATATAACCCACGCTTGATTCCATAATTCAGCTGTAAAACTTTCCCAATGTTTTTGCTACTGAAGATCGACCAGAACCCTGGAGAAGTCTGCACCTACCGACACATGATGGTAAGGGTTGGTCCCACACCCTGCGGTCTCCACCAAGGCAGGACAAGGTGCTGCTTCCGTGCAGCGTATATCCTGGATTGCAGCTGTACAGCACAAAGGTGTTTGCAAGATGGCCATCGTCCCGAATTTTGTAACCGTAATTGGGAGTTCCTGGTTCTTCGCACTTTACGAGTTCGAAACCTGGCAGAGAAACAACATTGTACCAATGTGACCAACGGCACGAATGTTGACTCACTTACACTTGATACCGACAGACTTCAACACTAAAAATCCTTTATTCCACTTTATTTTTATTTCTGCTTAACTTTCAAAATATATTATACTCCTCCAATGTTCTGTCAAAACACGCATCTTTAGATTTGAGCTTGCAGATTCATATTAATAAATACTACCATACCCCAACCAAAAAAAATAATCTCAAAACATTCAATTATAGAACCATACCACGCTCATTTCACACAAGAAGTTAAGAAGCATCTTTACATTTCGGAATCGCAAGCACCTCCAGGTATATCAGATTTCAATAAATGATGGAGATTTTAAAAGTTCATCTTTACTGTTCGAACTCGGAGTTGGACCCATTCTGCGACATTTTATATCTGTGACCTACAATAACCCAATATTGCAGTCTGAAGAGCATCAACAGTTACATTTGCACTTTGGTTAGTATCAGGTGATTAGTATTCTGACCACCCTGTTGTACGGCGCTGAGTCTTGGGTCACCTACTGTCGCCACTTGTGACTTCTTCAGCACTTTCATCAGCGCTGTCTCCATGCTATTCTCAACACCCATTGGATGGACTATGTCACCAACACCAAAGTCCTTCAAAGAGCAGAGTGCACTAGCATAGAGGCCATGCTCTTCAGGATACAGCTGCGCTGGGCAGGGGATGTTTCCAGGATGGATGACCATCGCCTGCCTAAGATCCTACTCTATGGCGAATTGTCCACAGGTTATTGTGACCGTGGGGCACCATGGAAGCAATACGAGGACACTCAGAAAAAGTCCCTCACATACTGTGGTATAGATCACCGTCAGAGGGCACCTCAGGCCACCGACAGAGACTTGTGGTGGCAGACAGTCCAGCAGGCCGCTGAGCTAAGAGATAAACCGCAGGGCCAGTATGAAGAAAAAGAGAAGAAAGCGAAAGAACCCTATTCCCTCAACACCAACCATAAACCAGTCTCTCCCATGCTGCCGCTGTGCAGACTCTGCCTGTCTCGCATTGGCCTCATCGGTCACCAGCGTGCCTGCAGCAGACGAGGATCCAATCCTTCCTAATCTTTGTTCACGAAGTCAAGCCAAGAAGAAGAAGTATCAGGGACAAAGTACCCCGCTAGTCCCTGTTATTCTATGTACTGAACCACTTAATGTAAGACTGTAGGTTTTGCACTTGACCTTAAAGCTGCATCTCAATGTGAAGATGTAAAGAACACTAAGCTGAACTAACTGTCAATGTTTGGAAATATCCCCGTAACATTTTGAAATGTTTTTGTTTGGTCAAATTTTTATACACGTGTGTCGAAGTAAATATGCTTATCGTGAGAAAAGAAGCATTTTAGCCAAATATGTATTAAGCTTAATAATAATTACCCTGAATGCTATTTATCTCAATTGTTATAAGTGCTATAGATTATACTGAAATATTATATATACAAATAGTTACTGACAAAAGAACTATTCTTCTGTTGCCGAAGTTGGAAATAAATTGCAAATACCAAGGTGCTGTTACAAAGACTTAACTAGGCCCTTTTAACGGGAAAAGGTTTTCTGTATTATAAATGACTAAAATAAAAGCAGTGTGGGAAACATATTGTGCATTAAATCACAGCATTAAGGCATGCTTAAAGACTATCAGAAGCTTTCTTTTTAAAGTAATACTAGTTTTAAGTCTGGCACTCAAACATTTTCATGTAGACATTTATTTCCACATATTTCAAAGGAGCTGAAACAAAGGGGCAATGGGAAATTTGCATGAGAGAGTCATTTCAAATCATTTAATTGTATTTTTTCAAAGACAAATGCTGGATATTCCCTTCGGAGTGCGGGGAAGATGGGAACTTCAGGCTAAAAGAAAAGGGAGGGAGAAAACAACCCCTTAAAAAGGCCTTCATTTCATGCACTTTTTGCAATTTCTTCAAGCTTATGGCCTTGGGATAATTAGTTTGCCAACTACATGCTTTTATTAACCAATTTGTTTAAAATGCGAAACATGGAACACACAAAATAGATTTAAGAGTAAAGTGGAATCACAACTACATACCATGTGATGTAAGACCATTTTTGATTTCATGTATCACTTACAATGCATTTATACAGTTTTTGGTTTACAGTAAAAATTAATTTATAGAATATGGAGCAGCAGAGTGGCAGAACTGGTAGAAGTAGTGCCTCACATCTTCTTGGCTGTGTGTTCGCATGTGAGTTTGAATCTGGCTTATTTGAGTGGAGTTTGAGTAAAATTCATTGACTAAGTTGTGCTTTGTGTGTATGTACATAAATGAGTGTGCGTGCGTGCAATGACCTGACGATGGACTGGCATCGCACTGTAGGTGTACCCTACCTCATGCTCTACGCATGTAAGATAGACTCTGAATCACTGTGACCCTACATTGGACAAATGATTCTTTATAATGGATGGATGGATGGATGAATGGATGGATGGAAGTATGTACATATAAATTACATATAGATATTGTTGCACCGGCAGAATGAAGGATTACATGAGATTGATAAATACTTTTTTATCGTGCAAAAGGTTGCACCCAAGAAGCAGGCAGCAGACCAGTAGTATGGTAGATGGTTTTAGTAATTCATGAATCTTGACATGACATGCCCTCAGGGCTTTTTGATGACAAGGAAAATTTCACAACGTGTTAACAGAGGAAAAATGCTAATGCTAACACTCGTCCGGCGCAATTTTCATTTGGCACACGAAGACATCTTGCGAGCCACGTAAAGTCCTTCCTCTACGAGGGACAGGTCAGTACTGCTCAGCGACTACTCACTGCTGTACGAAAGTCTGAATCCTTTGCTGGTACCCGTCCCATTGCTGTTGAACTCGATCATCATGTGGTTGGATGTACTGTTGACTACAATATTGTACATCTCGTTCTTGGAGAAATTCCCAAGAAGCCGAGACAAACTGTCTATCCCATCATACACCTGGAAAGGTAAACAACACAAACAACAAAAAACAATCAGTTCAAGGTATAGAAGGAATTGCTGTGGTTTGATTTTCTCCTAGAGGCTGGGTCACAGCATTTGTCCATCCATAGCATTTCTAAAACACATATAGATCCATGGCTTGTTGACAAATCACTTTGGGAAAGATGCTTTTTGTTATGAAATATACTGGGAACCTGTCCTCAAGGGGAATGTGTTTCACTTGGTTTCTGTGCTGTATTTCATAATTGCCTTTTGGATTACATACATATGAAAAGGTAGAACAGCGTACAGAGAAATGCTTGCTGCAGGACGGAGGGTATTAGAAGTCATATATCAATGTCAGCTTCCAGTTTTCCATTTTTCCGTCACAGCGAGCATTGTTTCAACCTTGACCCAAGGAGCAGAGTCATGTGAGCTGGAACTGGACTGAGGAATGGGGAAGGGAAGGGAAGGGAAGGCAAGGGAAGGGGTTGAGACTGGATAGGAGGAAGAACATGCACTCCAGTATCCCAACCAGTAGAAGTGAAATATGTTTGCACGTATAGTTTGGTCACATAGCTGCTGTGCCTTCTGATGTCTGATGGCACATGATTTCAATACCGGCAATGTGAGCGTAACAAAAACTAAGGTTATACTTCTGCAACATAATTCTGACATCTTTAAAATATGTATTTTTGGCTCCATTGACATATGTGCCTGTGCAGTTGTTCTTCCAACTGTGTACCTCATCTCTGGTTCTTAACCGCTTGTACTGTTGTTGTACCTGTGTTGTCTGCTGTATTTTATTTCCCCAATATTTCACACATCTGTAACAAAACATATTAAAATTCCTCAATAAATTTAGAAAAGCCTCCTGCTATTGGCTGAAAACATGCGTCATCTTTCCTCTCTTTGACACATAAATCACATCTCTTAAAAAAAAACGTTGCTGGTGGACTCATCTATTTGACCTTTATGTTTTCTTCAGCAATCAGAGGAGCTGCTATTTCGGGCCTTAGTTTTTTTTTTTTATCTTAGGATGTTTGTGAAAATTTTAGTGTCAAGCAAGGACTATTTACAGCTGAGCACAGCCATCTCTGTGCATTCTTATTTGGTCTGGTTTCATTTCTGTAAGAGTTTCATTTCAACAGCCAAGACACATTCTGCATGAGTAAGTTGCAAGGAAGTGCAAATGGTTTACCTTTACACACAAAATTCATGATATTGCATCTGAACGTCTCCAAGATAGTTTTTATATAACACAAAAAATCAGTTTCAGACAGTAAATCTAAAATCCGTGCAGACAAGCACATCTTTCAAATTTACCCATCGTAGCTTTAACCTTTTTTTACAGGGACATGGAACAACCATAATAAAACTGCATTGCCCTGCAGGACCTTGGCACATACAGCATTCACTACTTTTCACAAACTACCGGAAATGCAAATACCTGTCTTTAAAAACAAAAAAAAATTGTGCAGAAGTATTGAGCAGCTATTATTCCTGTATTTACTATACCGATCAACTGAAAAAGTGGATTACAAATTGGGTGGATGGATATTAGGACATTTTGTGGGTATTAAGAATGAACTTAAATGGACTTAAAATGCACAGAAATTGTCATAAATTGTTCTTTCATATACTGTACACTTACATAATAGTAGAAACGAGCTCTTAAGAGTTAGTGAAAGAATATATACTTTCCAGAACTCACAGTCTCATTCACAAGGCTACAGTTAAAAACCCTTACCTGAGAATAATCATGGGGCTAATGGAGTGATTCACAATACACTAAAGGCAGCTAAATGGATTTGCTTTTGGGGGCAGGCTGGAGTTATTGTTTCAGAATACAGCCTCCAGCAGGATCACATGTATTTCAATATCTGGTTATTGACAAAACATAGGTTTATGTACAACTTTAGATTTAAAATAAACAGAGGGTCATTATATTTCAGGGTGAATGAAAGGAAACTGAAGTGAACTGAGTTCATACCATCCTTCCCAACACTTCCATTACAGCAGGAATACAGCAAGAATTATACTCATAAACCCAATAAACATACAGCAAGTAGAAGCACAGACAGTTCAAAACCTGGGGAAAAAGCCAGAAGGAAACAAATGAGAAATTGTGAGAAATTAAAGAATTCTTTGTCCAAAGGCAAATGTGTATGGGACATGTTCTGTAGGCATAATGTGCCTAATGTGGTAATATACTG
Source organism: Scleropages formosus (assembly GCF_900964775.1). Lineage (NCBI taxonomy): Eukaryota > Metazoa > Chordata > Actinopteri > Osteoglossiformes > Osteoglossidae > Scleropages > Scleropages formosus. The sequence continues at coordinate 7,120,335 of NC_041809.1, forward strand.
TCTTCAATAAATTCACAGAGACCGAGTAATAGGTTCTTTACAAGTTATTTAGTGTATTATGACCTTCTGTGAAATATGACCTTTCCTCACGGTGTTAGAAGGAAAATATTAGGAATTATTATCATCAAAGTCATGAAATATTCATAAAACACTACATAAAATATTGCTCAGCAGTGACAAAGAGCAGCTGCCGTACTAAATGGATAAGACATTTGACACTGTGATGTTAGTGTAAGTTATTGAAGTGTACAGTATGTGTAAATTTAATAGTGCCATTAAGTGAAGGTTCTATTTTATATATGCTTCATCTTAATTTAAATAACCCAATTATTGAATTAAGGCTTTCAGCATTGGTTCAAACAGCAAACGATTATGTCACCAGGTATTAGGTCACATTATGAAAACACTTCAGATCCACAATAAATGAATGCAATCCTTTTTTTTTTCCTTTAAACTTCTGATTTTCAAAAGTTACTTAGACATTTAAGTTTTACTTTGTTATTTTTACCTTGGGGTGCCTTACGTTGACTGGCGTCCCGTCCTGGGTGTGTCCCCTCCCCCTCCAGCCTTACGCCCTGTGTTGCCGGGTTAGGCTCCGGTTCCCCGCGACCCCGTATGGGACAAGCGGTTCAGAAAATGTGTGTGTGTGTGTGTGTGTGTGTGTGTGTGTGTGTGTGTGTGTGTGTGTGTGTGTGTGTGTGTGTGGGTATTTTTACCTTATATTTTCACCTTGAAACAGTAGAGTAGGGTAGCAATGTTTATCACAAGGAAAGTAAAAGACAATTTTTTTTCTCTCACTCTTAAGGGATACTTAATTGTTTCAGTTAATACCAAAGTTCTGGTTAATCCAGCTCTGAGTTTCTTAGAGGCCGGACTGGAAAACATCAAACTGCCGAGAGGCATCTGGAAAATTTTGACCTAGATAAATAACAGCATCTACGTGACCCATCAGTAGAGAGATAACAAAAATTGTAAACGACTACAAAAAATACAAATATCTGATTATTAATCATGTGGTGTTGAAGAGTATTTTTCATTTTAATTTCGGGTGGGCACACGCAAGAAAGCTGCTGAAAAAACATATGTCATATGACATATAGTGTGGACAAGAACGAACCTTGAGGTTGTCCCCTTCCAGGAGCTGGAAGGCTGTGGCCCGAAGACGGATGCCCTTTCCCCTCTCTGTCTCGATGCGGTAAATGCACTCGTGGTTGTTGTCATAGTTGGCCGGATAGTTCGGAGACAGCAGAATCCCCTCAGTCCCCATAGAGGACGCTCCGCATTCAGCTAGGCACAGAGAGACAACGGGGCATTAACACATTTCAGAGCAATCTGAGCATAAAGGCAGGAAAACGTCTTCATTATGTCTGAGCGATTGTCACATTTTCACCAGGCAGCTCGGGGACCGATCATTTGGGGGTGGGGGGCTGTGAGCAGCAGGAGGTCATTTATTTATTTATTTATTTGTTCTATGCCTTTGTGAAAACTAAAAGAAGAGCAATAAAGAGACAAGTTTGGCACAAGGAATGGAGGACATGCAAAATATTGCAGTGGTTTAACCCTTGGATACCCAGGCAGCTGCTCCATGTCTTTCCCGTGGACTGGGGAGGGAGCAGCCAGACTGCATGTTTTGGCCTGGAATATGAATGAATCATTGGCATTTTGATAAATAGACGCTGAAAAAAGAAGGAAAAAAAAAAAAAACTTGAAAGGAATATTAATTAATGAACATATTTATGCATTAGGTATCTGCTGGTGACCAAGGCTCTGGGCTGCACCAGGATCTGATGTCCTTGCGTTTGATATTCCAATGTTGTGCCTCAGATGCATAAACAGATGTTGCTTGAAGACCTTGGGCCCCACGGCTTGTGTCACTTTCGCCTCATATTTCATTGTAAAAATTGTTGGAAGCTTTACATTAAACAGAAACGGGGATATCATAAAATGGGAGATTTTATGACAATAGTATAGGTAAGAATCGTTCATTGGTAATCTTGAGCTTTATTTCAATAAACAAGAATTTTTATACTTTTTACCCCTCGGATTATCATTTAAAAGCCTAAAGCCCCATATTTTTAATAATAATCTTTATGTATCTGCTGCATTTGAACAAGGTTACAGTGTTAGATAATTGAGTCTACAATTACATATCCAGGATATTCTTACTTATCAGTTCAGACTAAGGGTATTACAGCAGGAGGTGGATTTCAACCAGGAACCTTCAGAATGCTGGGCAAAAGCTTTAAACACTACACCACCTGCAGTACCCCAATACACAAAATATATACTTTTATCAGTTTTATAAATAAGTAGAAAATAACCACAAAACAGTAGTAGCTGGGATTGTTACAATTAAAGCTGTTGTAAATATGTAAAAATGCCTCCAAGTCAAATACTGCAGAAATAAACCTGCGAGGCAAGATGACATATTGCTGCAGCAAAGCATTGACTGTTTTAATTTGAAAAGCAATTAATTGTGTGCCACAAACAAATCAAATGTGTCTTCCACATATACATACATTAATTACACTGCCATTAAGTCATTAGTCCAAATCAGAGAGGCCTGCATTTTCTTTATTATGGGTGCTTTTTTAGATACTGTGTTAATACATTTAATAATGTGAAATAAAACTTTTGCATTTAAATTTGAGCGAACAGTTGAGTACGTATGCAAACTGAATATGGGTATATATTGTATTAAACATTTATGTCAGTGTCAGGTCAAACAAAGTCTTATAAGAGCCATCTGACAGAGTGGCGTCTTGGGAAGTGATTATATAGTTGTCACGAGTGTTGCCAATCACCGATTTCATTTATAATTCAAGACAATCTATCCAACAGAAGGGACAGCTAATCATGGACAAATCTAATTCCCCTGCATCTGCCATACTATCTGCAAAATATAATTCAAGAGTGTAAAAATTAGTTTGCATAGAACTGGCACACATATAATGAATTCCTTTGGAATGGATGCTTGTAAAAAAATATGTCTCTACATCATTTATTAAACGGCCTATTCTCCAGACACTCTTGTTTAGAAAAGAGCCAATAAAAAAAGAGAGTTCTGAAAGAAAGCTGCACCCGTAATGGGACACGCTCGTCTTTTTTATCCAGTGTAAGAACATTAGTCATAATTTCCGCAAGGACACGTGGCCTTTTGTGCCAGAAAATCTGCACATTTTCTCCTCGTATCATCTAATTAGAGGACATTCATGGCGGGGCAAATAAAAAGTGGCAATCGTTAATTGCGTCTATAAAACAACGTAGAGGCAAGCTGCCGAGGTCACAGCCTGCAGTAACCCAACGTGCCTCCGTTCCTTGCTCCCCAATGTATGCAGTGCTCAGTCCACGTCCATATGAATGAAATGAAAGCGTGGGACCACCTACCCACACACCTTGGCAGCACTGCACTCCACACCCGGCGGCCGCCCCCCAGGCAGGTGATCTTGTGGTTGCCCTCCAGTCGGTAGCCCGGGAAGCAGGAGAAAACCAGGGAGTCCCCCACACCGAACTGAAAGCCGATCCGCCGGCTGTACGCAGGCACGCCTGGGTCTTCGCAAGGCTCCAGACTGTACTCTGTGGAGAACACGAAGAAAACGCCAGTGTAATGAGGCACTGCAGTGTGGAACACAAGAGCTGCATCGCCTTCTGTTTCATGTCTCATCCGAGCAGCTTATTTTTAGCCGTAGAGAGGCTTTCTTGAGACAAAATGGTGAAGTATTTCTGAAAAAATTCACAGCAAACCCAAACCCCAGAGTCCATAATTTTTAGATTAGTGTGGCACTTCAGTGAGGCTTGAGTCCTGTACAAGGTGACTTGTACTGTCACTGTAGTGCTTCAAAGATTATTAACAACGGAATATGTTTTATCTCCGTCCAAAGTCTATTGTACATTATATATCCTAAGCGTATGAATAAATACATATCTAGTAACAATCCTGGCAGAATAACTTGATGTCAGACAACAACAGCAACATTAATAATAATAATAATAATAATAATAATAATAATAATAATAATAAGAAGAAGAAGAAGAAGAAGAAGAATTTTTTTGGAGAATACTATTAAAATAGGAAATCCGATTTCAAATATCGTATTGCATATGTATATCATTCTATTATGAATACTATATTTGTGCCATGGTTGCTGAATCTGTTCTATTCAGTTTTAGCAGGTTTTTCCAGGGGAACCCGGGTTTGGCCATTTGACCTCCAAGAGAAGCAGCATTTGGAGGTGTGGCTAGAGAGGAGATTTTAGGAACAGACGCCCTTCTTGACGTCAGACCTCACCACTCTCAGGGCCTGAGACCTGCCGTGACTAACCGGTGGCTGTGGTTATGTGCAATTTAGCATCACGAAGTCACTTGAACTGCATGTCTTTAGGCTGTGGGAGAAAACCAGAGCACCCAGAGGAAATCCACGCATACGTGGGGAGGACATTCAAACAGCCCGGATCAAACCCACATTCTCTCACACCACCCAGGTGCTGTGAGGAGAACTGACAGCTATAGCAGACATCATCTTGGCATTTTGTATATGAGAAATGAAGAAAGGTGTGCTGTGGAAATAGAAGCCAACCCACCTGTGAAGGTAATGTTGAAGCCTTCGTACGACATGGAGAAGTCGGAGACGAAGCGCAGCTGCACACTGAAGTTGCCGAAGAGGCCTGCCTTGACGGAGGGAGGCAGCACGGAACCCGTGAGCCGCGCAACTGGGGCTGCAAAGTTCCCATCCTCGGCAACGAGCAGGTAGTCATGGGAGTCCTCCAGGTGGAACGTGTGGAAGAACAGCTGCACACCTGTTGAGGTTTGGAAAGAGACCACAAACTTGAACTCGGTTCAAGCTCTTAATTGGCCAAGTCCTGCAGAAAGCTGCTCGTGACCCGGTGTCAAGAGCCAAAATGATCTCCCGTCTGGAAACATTCCATCACGACGCTCCGAACGGAGCCATGGTCGCTCTCCAGATTAACTGACCGCAGAAATTTACCTGAATTCAGAGTTTATGCTGCATGTAATATCTCACAGGTTACTGTTGATTAATTTTTATATGCTACATTTTAATTGCATGTTTGCGGTCGGTTGTGCCATGTTGTCGCGCGCAAACAGTGTGCTGGGCTGCAGCAAGTGGTCCATTCACCCACATTAGTTTGGTTTACACATCCGAGATGTGAAGCTCACCTTTCCCGTGGGACACTTCCAAAGTCCACGTGCAGTTCAGTGAATTTGGGTAGAAGTCAGGAAAGCCAGGTGACAGGATGGTTCCAGACTTTCCATAGATGTAGCCGCCGCACAAAGCTGAGAGGGAAATAAGATAAAGATACAGACTGAGCACATTCATCTTATTTGTTGTCCAAAATCACTGTCAGCATTTTGCGACATTTAGAGACAACACCATTTTTTGAACGCTGCTTTTATATATCCTCAGTCCATAATTTATGTCCTGAGGCATACATTTCACTTAGCATTTAACAAACATATTAAGAAAACAAAGAATATTTTTTAAAACACTATAGGCGTGTACTGCCTGTTATATTATATTTGATCAGTATGCTAATTGTGTTGAAAATTGCTCAAAGAAATTAAAACATTAAAATATGGTCCAGGCGGGTTTGATATGGAAATCTGGGTCAGAGTCTGCAAACAATATTCCTGGTGGAGAAAATCTCATTTGCACTTTTTAAATTTCATGAACAAAGTTGAAGTATTCCTTTATTTTATTTTTAGATTATTGTGATTAGAGCAGGACATATAGACAGTGGCAGAAAACTATGGAGATATAAATTAAATTTGAACAGTTATATTAATAGGGTTAATGGAGATGCAAGGACTCCATCAGAAGTGGAAATATGTGGTCACCATAAATGAGATGAGCTTTTTTTTTTCTTTCATATATTGGTGCCTAATATGATGTATTATGAACTGTGACTATTTTTTAAACATGTGGTGAACATGATGTCATAAATTCTAACAGAGAAGATTTCTAAAAAGGTACCTCTGAAAAAAAAAATGCCAGAGTAAATTTCACAGCAGTCATTCTCTTGCCCTGTGTGAATATTATTAGGTGCAAGACTGGGGATCTCCAAGAGGATTGGAACATACTTTACACAAACCCAAATTGGAACACATGCTAATAAACCATTTTCTACAAACTGTAACTATTGCTCACAATTTTAGCAATATTATGTTAATTTTGTCTGCAGCTGTGAACGAGTCTCCGAGGTTTAGCGGCGCGTGTGCTGTTTGTCTGCACTTTCTTCTCTGGCCTGTCCATCTCATGTTCACAGCCTGTTGGAGATAAAAGTGTAATGGCTCACAAGACTCAATCCTTTCGTCATTTCTTTCCTCCTAGGGAAAGGGGAGGAACCGCTACAATATGGAATTTACAGGAAAAAAAAAAAAAAAAGTCTTGGCTGTATATTTTAATTTTGTTGAAGAGTGTGTTTTTAGTGCCCTTGCGTGAAATACTTAGCCTACAAGAACAGCTTTAATAATAGCAATAGTAACAATAGAATTCTGTATTATTTGATACCTTTGTGAAAAATGACCTGGAATTACGTTTGTACGTTGGTGTACAAAGCTAAATTAAGTCATTCATACATGTTCATTTAGCTGACACTAGTCTCCAAAGCAACTTACAATGTTAAGATACACACACACACACACATTTTCAGAGCCGCTTGTCCCATACGGGGTCACGGGGGAACCGGAGCCTACCCGGCAACACAGGGCGCAAGGCCGGAGGGGGAGAGGACACACCCAGGACGGGACGCCAGTCCGTCACAAGGCACCCCAAGCGGGACTTGAACCCCAGACCCACCGGACAGCAGGACTGTGGTCCAACCCACTGCGCCACCGCACCCCCAATGTTAAGATACCTGAACTTAATTATTTATTTATATAGTTAGGTAACCATACTGGAATAGTTTTAGAGTAGGTACACTGCTCAAGGGTAGTACAGCCAAAGGTGGGACTCTAGACTGCAACCTTTGGGTGGAAAGAAAGCAGCTCTAACCACTATGCAAAACATTATTATAACTATAAGAGATATTTTTAAACTGTATCAGTTTGAGATAAGTACTATCAATGCTTTTACAGAGGTGGGTTTAAACCCAGGTCCTTTAAATGCAAGGCAATGGCTCTATCCACTGCACCACCTAATGCCCCAGTATTATCTACTTTCCTAGAAAAGTGATGTTTGACCATGAAGATATTACTATGTGGAAACAACTGGAAAAGTTATGTTTATTTTATCAACCAAGTCACAGTTAACTAAATTTGCTTTTGGATGGCCACTTCTTTGGTTATTTTTGGTTCATGACTGAAAGAGCCAGTCTATTAAGAGTCCTTAATTTCTGACAAAATTTTGAATGTATTTAATATTACATCTGATAACTCATAGTGTATTATTACCTTCTGTTACCTAATGCATGCCATTTTAAGAGGAACTGGAAAGCTTAGACACGTTATGTTATAATAACCTTGATGTGCTGTGATTAAATATGTTGCGACCAAGCGGGTCTTGAGCCTCACTTATCATCGTAACAAATAAAGCACAGCAAGGCTTCCCACCTTCAAAAGCCCACTGTACCCTTTATGTCTCAAGGTCGTACCTATAAAGTCACCATGTGAACCTGCACGGCTTCCTGGAGGCTGCAGAGATAGCGGTGATTAAACAGGGCTCACGTCGTGCAAGTTATTACATACAGCAAAGGTACGAGCAGAATGTTAATCAGGAAGGATGGTTATTTTCACTGGGAAACAAACACAAGTCTCATAACTGCACAGTACCCTGCAGGCACCTACATATGTACTTCTACTACTTGATTATTCACATGACTTGCTGATGTCTATGATTATTATTTACTCAATTCGCTGATGCTTTTCTTCAAAGTGACTTACAATGAAAGGTTTGCAGACTAAGCTTTTTACAGCAATTTACCCATTTATACAGTTGTCTTTTTTACTGTTTTAATTCAGGGTTAGGTCCTTCCTCATGCTTACAACATCAGGGGCTGGCTTCAAACCTGCATCCTTTGAATGCCTGATAATAGTTCTAACCACTCAGCCTACTGGCTGCCCTTGACATATAAGCTGCTTAATGCACTGTATAAGCTGAATGCATATATCATGCGTATAGTTGCTTTTATTTTATGAGTATGTAACATTTTCCACCTATGGAAAAGTGTTCCTTTTATTTAGGGAGCATGAGTAGTTCTTACATTGCTGCTAATGGTATATAAGACTGTAATATGCCAATTAGACTGATATATTTTGCTGATGACCTTGGGAATCAAATAGCTTCAAAAGGCAACAATTTTTTGTTCTTTAAACTTCCCCATAAGTATTTGCAAAGGCTTTTTAGGTTGGCCTTCAAAAGGTAATCTCTCTAGGGCTAACAACATACCAAATAAATTAAGAAATAAATAAATAAAAACAAAAATCCACAAAGGAAAAAAAAGCATTAAAGTAGTCTGTTTTAGAGGAAATAATGAATACACTTTAAAACTTTAAACCATAGTTACAAAACATTTCTTGGTTATTAGGAAGAATACAGATAGTTAACAGAGTTCTGTGTATTACACTGCCCGAACTCAACATTGTAGTTCAAAGCTTTTTTATGGACCATGTGATGTTTCCATAAACTGCAGAATGTTGACTACTGAAAAAAAAAATGTATATGTACACTTTGAGAAAGGACTGATGGTTATTATTACTACCGCATTTCTCCAAGTGTTGGCACCCAAAAGACATGCACAGAGGAAGGCAATGGTGAACAATTTCTTTACCTTTCCTTACCATGAAAAACACAAGTGATAGCCATGAGTCAAATGACCCTTGGTGGCATCTTACTGCTGTCTACTACTTTATTTTGTACTTTTTATTCATATTTTTGTTACATCGGATGCTAAAGTTAATAATGTTTTAGTATACAATAAAGGTCAGGGCAGAAACCGAAACTGCAGAGGTTAATCCCTGAGTCCTCTTTTTGACTACTTCTAGAAATTTTCTCAAAAAAAAAAAACAGCTTCTAGGTAGCTTCCATTTAAAGATATCAAAGAGCAATTTTGGCATTTTTACTTGTCAACTGGCAAAATGACCCTTTAACTGAGACACCCCAGCTGGTGAGAGAAAATGGCAACTTATCTAGAACTCTCCGGTGTCCCTCAGAGCTGTCCTTTGTTTCCTTTCCTCTCATCTCGACCCTGAGCAAGGCCTGCGCTCGAACCCATGCAAGCATGGACATTCATACACAGTCCGCACAAGACTCCGTCACTGTCTTTTTACCAAAGGAGAGTTAGGCACGCTCCGTTAACGATTCCTTTTGTCGCTCGATCGTTAATTTCTCCAGTGAAATGTGGACGCAGTCACATTTCAGCCACAAAGGAGTGGATTGGCTTTATAAAGAAACCCCAACAACTTACAAAGGAATTGATATAAAAAAAGTGAAGCAACCTGGTCTATATTCAACAAGACACTTAGACTTGAGGATGCAGATGCCAGTCGCTGGAGGTCCAACGTTTCATTTCTTCCCAAACACACACACACACATTTTCAGAACCGCTTGTCCCTCACGGGGTCACGGGAAACCGGAGCCTACCCGGCAACACAGGGCGTAAGGCCGGAGGGGGAAGGGGACACACCCAGGACAGGACGCCAGTCCGTCGCAAGGCACCCCAAGCGGGACTCGAACCCCAGACCCACCAAAGAGCAGGACTGCGGTCCAACCCACTGCGCCACCGCATCCCCCTTCTTCCCAAACATTCAAGAATAAATAAATAAAGAGGACCTTTATCATTAGACTATTCACAGAACTTTTAGCATGAGCAATACAAAACATAGAGAAGTGACAAGGTTTCATGACGCTGTCTGATAATTGGGAAGTTTCCTTTTCAAACCGAGGTAAGATTCAGGGCAATCAGAAGAAATAAGAAAGAGATGAAGAGGAAAACTGGAAATTCCAAATATAATATTCAGCAGTGTAAATCTACTTGCTGGACAAATAATATGTATGGTTTATTATAAATTTATTATGTCTGATAATATGGGTCAAATTTCACTGCTATATTGTCTATGTGCAAGTTGACAGATGTTGAAGCTGTATTTGCATGCACATTTAAATCATGGCTCAGTGCATCTAGAGTTCTAAACTGAAAACTTGGAAAACCAAGACTGGTGGGTCTCCTCAGAACCTAAGGATGGTTCAAGGCCACAGATTTCTCGGAGATGTACTGCATGTACTGGGTTCTTGCTGGTTCCTCACCATCGCAGCTAGGTAACGCATGGCTCCACTGATGGTTCTTCTCACACACAATGGGCTCCTCATCACTCAGTGTGTATCCTTGATCACAGCTGAATGTCACTCGGGAACCGATGGAGAAGGTATTTTGGAGCCGCTTCCCATTGACGGGAATGCCTGGGTCCAGGCAGGAATCACTATCCATCATAATGCCTGCAGGACACAGAAACCACATATTCATTCCATGTATTACAACTACCATACTGTAGAAATCACTGCGGTGAACTACATTATAATTTATATTTTTAGGCAGTAAATGTACTTAAATCCCATGAAAATGAAAACTGTAAGAAATAAACATACAATTTAATCATTCACACAAGAATAATTACAGTTAAGTAAACATCTTGGGATGTGAGCATTTGAAACACACTACTTCCAGTCTGTCTTGATATAAACATATGAAGATTTCCCATGATGAAACACTGGTATTTGTGCACAAAATGTGGATTGAACTGAGAATATTAGAGCTTGTGAAACTGTTTTAGTGCTCACAAAACTTAATTCAACACGGTAATCTATGTCACGAGTTTAACCTCATTAGTTTAATCTGCAGATGTACTGGAAATCTGATAACATCCCATAACCACACAAATTAACATTATTCTCAAAAGAGAAATGTATAAGAATAATACACTAAATAAATAAATGTATAATAACTCCCTTTACAGCATGAAACTTTAGACTACTGTACCTGAATTTCAGAAACATCCTTAAGCTATTAGAATAATATTTAAATACTGTTACACTTTGCAAATGAAGAGGAGCCCCGTTTCACAGACTAGCCCCCTATAAAGGTTAATAATTTTTTGTACTGCAAAGCACTGACTCCAGTTATTTTTTTCACCAATTACTGTGTTCTGTGGGTTGCTGTCACCACCTACACAGGTATTTTAACATTCATCAAGTTCCTCTCCTCATATTAAATGAACAAACTGTCCCTTGAAGTGTCCTGTTTAGTGGCAGTTACATATATAGCTTCCGACATTAATAAACTGAAGCCGACACAATCCACTGTGGCAGCGATTCTCGAATACCACATAACATTGCTCATACGTGCTAAATATTTAAACTGTTATTTGTTGAGTATGTAGGGCAAGTGATATGCCGATGTCTGGCAGTGTGGGGTGCCCATTGCCGGATGCCACCGCCTCATCAGGCAGACTCACTCTCATAGCGGATTTGGAAGCCCACGCTTGAGCGGCTGTTGTCCGTAGTGAATAGCAGGTACATGTAATTACTGGTGCTAATGAGGAAATGGGGCGCCTGTGTCCCGTGGTACTCCCCAATCAGTGGAGAAGAGCTGGCCGGGCCATCACGGATCTCCAGTGTGTCATAGTTAACCTCTGTCTGAAATCTGTGGTGGAAAGGAGGTAGGGAAGAATGGGACAGTAGTGTAAAGAAAAGCAAAACAATAGGAGTAAAGAACTTTTCACCTGCGCAATTCCAGCTCTGCAAGGCTAGAGGAGTGGGCAGCCACAGGTACTTGGACCCCCAGGCTTTAATCTTCTCCCAGTTCCTTGGTCTGGCAGTTCTGTTTTGTTTTCCTTTCCTCGGTTGTCAGTGACCTTATTTTCACATCAGCACATTAGCAAACTGTCTTACTTATTTATTTTGTCTTTGCTTTCTTTTGATTGTCACTTTTTTATCTGTTCACTGTATGTGCTCTGTCTCTGTGAAAAGGTCTAATAAAAAAAAAAAAATCACATTTTTAAATTCCTGTGCTAGGTTGATTTTGTGTTCGTTGCAATACAATATCTCATCCTAGATTGCCCCCAGCTTATCTTGCGAACTTGTAAGTACTTCTCTTTTGTATTGTATTAGTCTGTCTCCATAAGTTGCCATAGACAATGATATGAAGCTGAATAAAGGATAACAAAAATAACAGTGATAAGAGCAGAGTTAGAATTGTGGATGATATCCTGATGACCAAGACATTCGAGAAAATTAAGACTGATTGTTGCCATGTTTGTCAAGGAACCAAACACAAACATACATAGGTAAGAAAATGAATATTATCTCCTTTAAGAATTCATAAATGCAAGGTGAGCAGGTAGAAATGTGCAATCCAGCAGAAATTAAATCAGAATGCTATGGTGCAGACTGGTACATTAGAGTCACATTCCAACAAACCTGTCAAAAGATATCTTTATGGCATGGTCCTTCTGTGCTTCGATCACCCATTCGCAGTTCAGAGAGTCTTTGTAGTACCCCGGCCAGCCCGGGGAGAGCAGAATGCCATTCGAAGCTGTTAAATGTCCACCACAAGGAGCTAGGAGAAACCAAAACCACATATTTGTAAGCCGAGCCATGTAGTAGATGTGTGGAACAGGAATGCAGACCATGTTCCCTTTCAGTATCTGAATGTGTGACCTTAAGTGCCTCCTCCAGGTAGTTGCTTAATCAGTTCTCCTTAAACAGAAACATCTCGGTCAAGAGTAAAATTATACACTGCATAACTCACGGTGTCAAAGTATAAACAAGTACACAGGTTTAATTACAGTGTCCATCAACAGACTTCTTCCATAATAATTCATGCAATATTACACAGACAAGGCTACCCAATAGTTCATAATTTTAACTGTTGTGATACATGTGCTTCAGTGAATGGCTTTAATTTTGCTATCCTATTCAACAATACAAATAATAATAATCTGTCATCTAAAGATGTCCGAAAGTTCAATTTTAACAGAGATCACGACTCAATAAGCCTATTTTATGCTTAACAATTAGCTTAAAATTAAACCTTACTCAAAGATACAAAATAACATCAATTTTTAGTTATTCATTAGACTTTAATGTGCCTATCTGAAAGTGCTGCGATATTCTGAAGTACTGTTTTCTTGGATTAATTAGGCAATAATGTATCCTGTCATTCTAATACTTGGAAATGATTTAAGGAAATAAAATAATTAAGGATTATAGGTGCATTATGTTTAAAAGAAAACAGGATGTTGTTTTGGGGTAGGGGCAAAGTGGCCAGACAGATAGTACCTTCGCAACGTGGGACAGCTGCATTCCACACCACGCTGCCATCCTGGATAACGCAGGTTATGGACTCCGAGCCATGTGTCTTGATGAAACCCTCATCACATGCGAATGACACGGAGCTTCCCAGCAGGAAGTGATCTCCAAAGCGCTGGCCATTGATGGGGATTCCTGGGTCGTGGCACTCATTGTGGCCAAATGCTGGTGGAAGGAAACAAAGACGACACAATTACCATGCAAATAGACCAATTTGAAAAAGTATTGTTTTCAAATTAAGTACACAAGATTTTCCACTTTATTTTTTTTTTATTATTACAACTTACTACAACTAATAGCCATCGTCAGTTGCCTGATACCTACAAGACCTCATCGCTCCCTATACCCCAGCCTGACTGCTCCGCTCCTCTACCTCTGGTTGCTGGATGGTCTCATATGCAAGAGGTCAAAAATCAAAAGTTTTAAGGTTCTTAGTTTTTTCGTCAATGTGTTGGAATGAACTCCCTCTATCCTCAGAACTGCTGAATCCCTTTCAAATTTCAAGAAGGGTGTCTGTGCTCTATCTGTTCCTTCTATCTCCATAAACTTGCACCACTCCATCTCCTATGATTACTTATGGATTTCCCGTCAGTTGTATATCCTGCTAGGCATGTACTGTGCCGTGCTCGGAAAAAATTGGAGAAACTTGCTGGGCTTCACAAATCACATGCCTTGTATTTGTAATTCTTCATCTCTTGTGAAGTGCACCTTTGCTTACTCTGAGCTGTGTGTTGCTTTGGAGAAAAGTGTCTCCTGAATGAATGAATGTAGCCATAAATGTACTGACAGCATTGTAGCTGACAAAAGGTGAAGTAGAGCTTTTGATTGTCAGTTGATCATCAGGAAAAGGAATGAAAGCTACATGTAACTTCTGCCAAGATATATCAGCCTGTCACTGAAGGCCAAACTACCTCCTTGGAGAAACCTGTCCCTCACACTCCATCCATGATGTCATTCCTGGGCTACATGACTATGGAGATTCCAAGCCCTGCCATAAAGTTGTCATTCCTTCGATTAAAAAAAAAAAAAAACTCCTAGAGCTTCCCTGCAGGACTAGAGGGCCACCGGCTGCCGTCATGCATCCTTGGTAACAGCTGTAACTGGCCTCCTCCATTTCATTAACCTTTCCACAGCATTATCACACAGCTTCGTTTTGGCTCCCAAAACTTGCTCTTCAAAGGACTTTGGGGGGTTTTTGAACGGAAACGTGTCTCTCTACCAGCTCCAGATGGGGGGGGGGTATCAGGATGAGTAGGGGGGAAGAGAGTGTGCCCTAGAGATAACCAGCCAAAACTGGAGACAGCAATACTCAGACCTAATTTCGGCTCACTGTAGCCTAAGCATAATTCCATTAACGTCAGGCACAGGTGGATCAGTTCTGAAATTGTGTCTGCGTCGACTCAGAGGATGCTAGAGAAGTCTGTTTTCAGTTTTATGATAATGTCTTCTATTCATCCGGGGACTGAAAAAAAAATAGAAGAGGGTATTTTACCTATATCTTGAAGGCTTGAAATTGTATTAGGCTTTTTTATCCTCACATTTTATGCCCAGAGATTTGAAAATATATAAGAAAAAAAAATAATGGATTGAATATTGTGAGGCAAGTATTTGCTTTAAAATGATTCACATAACAAACAATTAAACGGGATGTGTGTTTCTGCTAAATTCTCAGGACTTTGCTTGTAAAATGAATTTAACGATTGAAAATGTGTTTTATATAAGGTGTCATAATTTTAATTTCACAGTAGGGGAAAGGTGTTTTAACTCACCAGGGAAATAGTGTTTGTTTACCGCATAAATGCAACGAATAAGATCTGATCTCCATGAATTTCTATCTGGTTCTGAAAAAAAGTAAAGCTCCCTGAACTTCCTCCACTTCATATTGTTCCAGCAGGGTATAACAATGGATGTATGTTTTTCATAAGTGGCCTGAACACGACAGCAGTGCGGCATTGCAAAAGTGTAGCATGTTCAAGAGTTTCCCATCACTAAGTGCCATGCCTAAAAATATGTTCTGGATAGCAGACATCTGCCATCTTTTATGGATTATATAAAGCACTGATGTATGGATGAGTGACCCATTGTATGTTGTGTATCTAGCAGTGTAAGTCACTTTGGTGAATATGGTGTGTGGGCAGATAACACTACATAGAGTTCATTGGAAGTCACTTTGGAGAAAAGTGTCTGCTAAATAAATAAATGGAAATGTAAATAAAGCATATTTTTGTTCATTTTTGCGGACATTTACTTGTATAGGTGATGTTGAATCCCCTGCCCGTGTTGGAGTGGTCAGATTGGAACTCGAGGCGCATGATGTGCCCATTGCTGGCGATCTGTGAGGGTACGTCCTTGCCAGAGAATGTCCCAAAAGTGGTGGGCTCTGGCATCCCGTCATCCTTTACTGTCAGGTAATCAAACTGGGGCTCCACGTCAAAGTCACTGAAGATGAGATGGATGCGGCTGCCTGGCTCAGCGATGATTAACCACACGCAGTTCATATTGTTCCCATACTCGTCCGGGTAGTTTGGAGACAGGATGATCCCGGATGGGGCCGTGAAGTTGAAGAAACAGGAGACTGTACATAAAGAGTGGTATGAAAGAGGCAAGTTCATCACATATTTTCAGTTTTTTTTTTTTTAATCTCGTAGTTTAAATATGAATGACAAATTGCATGAAAACCCTTATCCTAATATTAAAGAAAAATGTATGGACTTCCTTAATAAATCTGACATTGTTATTATTGTGTGCTCTACTGTTCTGATATTGTAGCAAATGAATGCAAGTATCAGAACACTGATGCTCCTTTATCTGAAGAAGGCATGGCAAAACTAATAAATGTAGGACTCATATGTAGGGTAAGCAGAAAAAGAGCAACTGCACATTTAACAAAATAGACTATATACAATTTCTGAAGAAATTGTAGCCCCCATGTCATGGGTTTCTAAAGAACAAAAATGAATTTAAAAAATGCTTTTAACAATTGATGATCTTTACTTTCCAGGAAAATGAGTCCACACATTGAATTTAATGCACCAACTTCTAAAACTCTTAGAAACACCTTTAGAAATGAGTTACTGTAAAATTAAGGGTTGCATGAGTGACCATTAATGTTATTAATATTTTCGCCCCTCTAGATGACAGGGCCACGGATATGTTCATTCTCAAAGGCTCAGCTCTTAATTGTACCATTCAATTTTATAAAGTGGTCCTTACAGACACAGCTGGGTTTGTTTCCAGACCACTGGTTATTCTGTTGGCAGGAGATGGTCCTCTCTCCCACTAACTCGAAGGCCGCCTGACACTCGAAAGTAAGGACATCTCCATGTAAGAAATGACTTCCCATCCTCTTGCCGTAGGCTGGGATGCCGGGGTCACCGCATCCCCCTTTGTTAATCTCTGGAAAATAAAAAGGCAACATTTTCAAAGCAAAACTACCACTTGCACTTTAATATATTATTCGCTCACAAGTGCTTGCACAAAGTATTTGAACAGATACTTTGAATCCAAAGCAAATTAAGCATTTATCTATTAAAACAAGAAATTTCAGTTACTGTCTGCCTTGCAACAGCAGTGTCTCTCTGTTGGATTACAGGTTCTGTATTTGGATATTTAATACATTTTTATTGCATTTTTTCTGGCTGAGCAGTGGAAGTGGGGTCTAAAACAAGTCTCACTGTAGCAATGACTAAAACAATAATATTAAATGAGTTTCTCACTTTAGTTCTTATATTGGAAAAATTCATCAGAATCATTTAAAAAGTCACAGACATTTAAATATTGCCAAAGGCTTTTAATATATGACAGTGACATGCATAATACTTTTTAGAATAACATTTTAATGATTACAATAATTTTGCTTTAACATCCTACAATTAATTCATTGTGGCATCTTTATTCATTAATGTATTCCAAGTCAGTAATTGTATGCGTATTAAGGCCTAAAAAATGGCAATAATCCTGCACACGGTCCATTTAAAATAAACTATTAAAAAACTATTTGCGCAGTCCTGACAATTTGTTAATTCAAACATAAATTCCAGCATATAAATACATCAACAGGCTAAAAATGATTTCCCATAGCTTTAGTATTTGTGGCTGTTACAGGAAATGGTCTTCCAGGTATGCACATGATGGCTGTTCTGGAAGGTAATTCTCATGTTATCAGCCACCGCTCCACTGATCCAGCTAGGGAATCATGTTCTGGGGGTAGGCTTAGCCCCTTAAAATTCCCCAACCCACAGGTTCACCCATCCCCACACTCTGCCAATTACAAGTTACAGGCTCCTAATAGGCTATAAAATGATAGTTCAAAAATCTGGAAAGGAGGCTACAGAATTCAAGGGAACATTACAGTAAGACTGTAAGAATGGCCAACAGTATAACCAAATGTGACCTCCATAACATTTCCAAGACTGCATTAATCATAACTCTCAGATTTGCTCTCTGACACAAGTAGTGCCCATGCATCTTTCAAAAATTGTCATTACAGGCACTATAATTAATTAAAGTGTGTGTGCGATCAAATTAAACTGGGCATTAGTCACATATTGCAATGAAGAAGAGATAAAATGGAAACTGAATTCATATCTGAGAGACCACACATGTGAAAGTTTCAACAACAGGACTTAGTATCGCTGCTCCTCTGCAGGTCTTTACGTGAACCTTATTTGGTAACTACGTGAAAGGCAGTATTGGAGGGCAGTCTCTGTTTCCCTCACAAAAAGGGAGCTATTGGGGATATTGCTAATTGATTCACAGGGCAAATATAAAATTGAGCCAAGCTGATTTCTGCAACTCAGGTTTGCGCCAGAGAAACACACACACTGGCTGAAACCGCTTGTCCCAAGCATGGTTGCGGCAAACCTGAACCTAACCTGGCAACACAGGGTACAAGGCTGAAGGGGGAGGGGACACACCCTGGATAGCACACACCCTGGATAGGATGCCAGTCTGTCGCAAGGCACCCCAAGCAGGACTCGAACCCCAGACCCACCAGAGAGCAGGCACAGGCCAATCCCCCCCAGAGAAAAAGGTTTTCTCAAAATTGTTTAAAAAAATGAATAAACTAAAAACATAAAAAAAAAAAAAGATAAAAATAAAAAAATCTGCAAAACTGGAGGGAAAATGGAATCTAGATTGACACTGGAGACTCTAATGACTCAGTTCAATGAGTGCCTTATGCCACTGGATGCAATGAGAGTGCAAATTAAACATGTTTTTGAGTACTCTTGCCTGAAGAGGTATATGAGGCCATTTGTTAAAAGTATTCAAAAGGAAAACCTTAAAACTTGACTTTGTCTTATGCAACACACTTCATATACTGCAGTTCATTAATGATCACTTTTTTTTATCTTTCCATAATCAGAATTCTATTAGCTAGGTATGTGTATCATTTACTTTTACTCTCCCTACATTTGTCTTTCCATCGTATTTGTTGGTTATTTTCCCCTCTTTTATCAATCTCTCTCTTCTTGTCCCTGTGAAAGGAACAAAACCATGTTTGCAAAGTGTGGAGCCGTAACATTGCTGGTCGATAGCTTTAATGGGTCCCTGATAGCTTTAATGTGTCCCTGCCCCTTTGCTGCCACATGTCCCTGTTGATGTTCCTGCCAAAACATAACAACGTAGCACATCCCAGAGGTGAGAAGCAGAGATCACTCAAAATTTATATCACTGCAAGGCACCAACCACCCACCACGATGCACAATACTAATGGTACCACTGGAATAACTGAAAAAGGTTCATCATTCATTGTTTTGCTGTTGTACAATTTTTATAACAAACTGCATAGTCTAAACATTAATGTGCTTATAATACACACACCAAAGAATGCTAATAGACAGTGAAGTTTCACAGAGAAGGTTCTGTAGACCTCTCTACTTCCGAAAGAGACTGCTTGTATCTATCTCAGCCGTATCTCCCAGGCAAACCAGTTCTTGAAGGTAACATAGTAGAAAAATTTTGCACAATTCTGTTCAGGCTTGGCCAAAGAAGGAGGTCAGAAAGCTGCAGATTACACTGACCTTAACGTAGAATATTTTGTCTTTATGTAAAATAAGGCTTTTACTTTTGTAGTTCATCAGGGTCTGAGTCCTCATTGTCAAACATCCCACCACATTCCCAGGGACCGAGATTCACCCTGACAGATAAATAACATCTGTTCAATGCCTTTGCTTTGTGGCCAAGGGGATTTAAAGTATGCACATATCTGAGTGAAAGCCTACACACTGTCCTGAAACACCAAAGCACCCATTTGTGTTCTGACAGATGATATCCCAAATTATACTGTTGTGCAGTGCAACTGCATTCTCCAGCATGTCCAACGGTAGACATTTTGAATTAGCAACAAAGCGGCATATTTTCCAATGCCAGAATTTGGTTTTATCATGCCAAATATCAGCCAACTTCACTATATTTAAAAACTGAACCCTGTTCATTAGTCCACTCCATGCAGAAAAGCTGATTCTAATGCAAATTGCAGAGCCAATTATAGCATAGTTCAAGAACAGAAGCAATGTTTGAAACTGCCTATTTTCATTAAACTGACTAAAAGTTTAAAAGTGTTGACAGTACAGATCCAAGCTTAATAACTGATTTTACTGTGTCTATTCTCTGTCTTCTTCCTAATGGGTGAAGAAATACTACAACTATGAACCACCGGTGACATGTTCTGCAGATGAACTGGTGCTATTAAATTGCTTCTAGTGCGTATGTGTGAGGGAATGAGTGTGTATATTAGTGCTTTGCAATGCCCTGGTGTCCCATCCTGACTGTACTCTGTCTTGCTTCCTGTGTTTTTGGATAGGCCCCATACCACCACAACCCTGCACTGGACAAGTGATTGTTGACACTGCCTGGATGAATAGATGGTTGGAATGGAACTACTACTGTCGTTATTTGAAAAAAAGAGAAAAAGCAACACAAAAAAGAAAACATTAAACAGCTAAAAAGGACTCAAGAAATGGTGTCCTGCATATCATAACTCTTAACAGGGAACAACATGACAAGGTACTTTCGAACAGAAACTTAATAAATTGATGGTTTCATTCAGTGTATTATTTCATGCAAGTAAGTCTCTATGAATTGTTTTCAAATTCATCAGCTAATCTGGATCAGAATCAGTTTGGTAGGATTTTCAGGTCTCTGGAAAAATGTAACAATACCCCCTTGCCCCATTAACCTGATTAATCAACAGGCCATGAGCACTATTTGGCCATCTAGTCATCGTCTACCTCTCCCTTCCGATCACCCATCCATTGAATATGAGCCATAGAAAGATATTCATGAATTCTGCTGTAGACCTGACTTGGGCTTAGTTCTATGGAAAAATCCAGAAGTCTAATCGCAAAAAGAGGTTATTTGGTTTGCATGTTGCCCCTTTGTAAGTCTCAGTACAATAGATAACTGAAAGTCTGAAAGTGTGCTAAAATAAACCAGATAAATATGCACAGGAATGCACAAGAACCACCGAGTATAACAAGCGATACATTTCATACAATAATGCTATGTTTGAACTGTGTTCACCTTATTTCTACATATTTGTATGCCAATTGTGGGGCGCAGTGGCGCAGTGGGTTGGACCGGGTCCTGCTCTTCAGTGGGTCTGCGGTTTGAGTCCCGCTTGGGGTGCCTTGCGGTGGACTGGCGTCCCGTCCTGGGTGTGTCCCCTCCCCCTCCGGCCTTACACCCTGTGTTACCGGGTAGGCTCCGGTTCCCCGTCACCCCGTATGGGACGAGCGGTTCTGAAAATGTGTGTGTGTATGCCAATTTAAAAAAAAAAAAAAAAAAAAAAATCAGGAATCAAAATTTTTTGGGGATTTAAAAAAAAAAAAAAATGTTCATCTGAAATTTTTAATTCCCAGACAAAGGAGATGAGAAGTTTTTTACCCAGCTGCACTCAGTTAAGTTCATAGAATTTTAGAACAAATGCTGCGCCTGCATTTAACACTGAACGGGTTAAGAACATTAAGAAGTTCAGGTCGGCGGCCTTCATCAACAGCAAAGTTAAATGCCACGTCAACTTCTATGCTAATTCAGAATGTTTTATTAGCCATTTATGCTGACTGAAATGCAAAACACTCCTTGCCCTCTGTCTACCACTCTTCAGGAGATGCATCGATATGGCCGCGAACAATACCTTATCTACTTTGCAGCATGAATCATGGGAGATGACTTTGCCAGGGCAGAAAGCTGTGCCCAGTAAACATATGACTTATTAGTGCAACCTCATTGTTATTCATCAATTAAAAAGAATGAGTATAGCCATCTGATGACTGCGGTGGATTAGCGGTTGTGCTGCTGATGCACATTCTGCATATTAACGTTTATTGAAGCAGATGGTCGGATGCTACACTCACAAAACTTGATCTGATGATTTTATCTCATACATCATCCAGAGTTCCACATTCTCATTATTGCAAAATGTAACAATGACTACAAAATAATTGCTCATACATGGATCCGTCCATAAAATAAAAAATGATTTAAAAAGTAAAATTACGAACACTGCTACACTAATTGATGTACGCATAAATATCTGAACATATGGATTTGGTCTGACAGATTAGAGTTCATATAACCAAGGGTACCAGTTTTAGAGAATGTGTATTGTCCATTGATAATTCAATAATGTATTTATTTAATTAATTAATTAATTAATATTAATGTGGTGCTTAATTAGTTGATTTACATTAATGAGAATAAATTCAATGCAATTTTTACTTGCAGTTACATTTGTTAAACCTTGTAAGTGTTGTTTGATTGCTTGAGGTACTTCTGAAGTCACAACCTTTTTTTGACTGAAGAAAGCATGTGGAAGGTGTTTCCTATCTGTGAATTGCTGACCTTCATAGATAGCTTTGAACCCTTGCGAGCCGATGGTGTCATCCGACTGGAGGTGAAGCCACATCTGGTTGCTCATGCTCACAATCAAGTCAGGAACACTGGAGCCTGTCAAGCTGAAACACATTGGAGATGTGAATTGTGAACTTATTGAATACTGAGAACTCAGAAAACTCAGAACTGCTGAATCTCTCTCTACATTTAAGAAGGTTCTTAAAGCTTACCTCTTCCAGATTCACTTCTCCCATGATCTCTTAAGTGCATGTTAATGCGTACATGGTTATGCTAAATAACTTTTTGATTATAACTTTTGAATAGCGGATAAACTTTTACGCAGCTACTCAAATGATGTACATTGGTTCATTCGGTTCTCACTTTGCCCATGATCTCTTAAGATCATGTAAAGTATGAATGTTCATGCCCATAAGGTATACAAGTTCATGATCAAGGTTTCTCTCCAAGAAAACAAAGACTAGGAAGGTGATTAGGAATCAGCAATATTCTGGTAAAGTTTTCTGCAGCTCCTTGTGTGATGAATGTCAGTGCATATGGTGAAGGAAGGAAACTAGCTGTACTTAAGAATCACACATGTGCAACCATGTCTCTTTCTCTTAATGTAATAGACAAATTGCATTTTCTGTGAGATGTACGTCGCTTTGGAGAAGTGTCTGCTAAATGAATAAAAGTAAATGTAAATGTAAATTAAAGTCTATACCTTCAAAACTTCTGTTAGTATTTTGGAAATTTGAAATCAACAGTAAAATACCACATGACACTGTTGGGTATTTTGCATGCATTAGGCTCCACACAGAAAGAGAACTCACACATAAAGCACTCTTCTTGTGTCTCCAACCTTCCCACCATCCCCAACAGTCAGGGTGTCATACCCCCTCTCAAGGTCAAACTCCTCGAAAGAGAGCTTTATCACCTGGATGAAAACAGAAGAAAGAACTTGATGAAGGCAACCAGAAAAAAAAAAAAGACGACCAGATTTTTTTTTTGTACATTCAGAAGAGCCTCAAAGGATTTGTGAAGATATCCTTTTTTCTCCCCAATGCAGCTCAGCTACTTCACCATAAAGTTCTCCCTCAAGAATTTTCAAGCTGTTCAAGTCTACCTTTGGGGATCTCCCTGGTGCACAGCGGTGGAATTGACAGGTATGCAAATGTTCTCAGCAACTTTTGACACCATGCAACACAAGCCTTCAACAATGGGCCCGCACTGACAGACACACTCATAATACACAAAAATGAAAATGTGCTATATTCAGTTACACATAATCAGCGGGGTATGAATAACACATCATTTTGTACATCAAATCATATACTTCATTGTGTATTATGGGAAATTAATGAAAGCATTAAAATTACATTGTGTTAACTCCATTTAACATTCTGCTACTCTCTGTTTAGCTCAGCTTCTGAAAGTAATTATTTTAATATTTTAATGAAATCATTAAATGGGATTTTTGGCCTCTGCAACTCAAAAATAGCACTGATGTGGAGCTTAAAGTCCCAAATAAAATACTGTACTTCCCTCTGAAATGGTCCATACCATGAATGTAACAGAAACAAATTTTTTATGTATATTTTTACCTGTTATATATAGTTCAGACATTTCTATCTAACATTTCTATACATTTTCATAGACAACACATAATACTAATCAAGTTCATTAAAACAAGTAACAAGACAGTAAAAATGCAAGAATAAGACAATATGGTGAAAAGAGCTGAACGTCATTACAAAACATTTAACTTTACATACTAAATGCTAAGGCAAGGTAGAAGTTAAAAGCAATGCTGAGAGATTAATTTTAAATTTGCGGTACTACAATGCCTGGGTACAAATGGAAAATGGTTCATTCCAGCTAAAAGGTAATATCTCAGTTACAGGATAACAGCAAATTTTACAGTTTTATGTTTTTTGAATTGCAGCACAGGTTAAATAGGTTGTTAAATGAGTGTTTGCATCTTTATGAGTGCACATCGGAAATTTTATATATATATATATATATATATAGATACACACACACACACACACATATATCACTGTACAGTCATTATTTAAAAGACACTTTAGATTTGTGTTGTTTATTCCAAAAATTCTGGGAGAAAAAGATTGTTTACATATTTTTTTTAGCATGAGAAGAATTGCAATGAAAAGAAAATTAGATTTGAAAAGTCAATGGGAAGAAAGTAATAAAGTTTAATTAGGACAACCCCATTATCAGCTTCCTCACACTTTCTCAACTGGGTAATAGAGTCATTACGCTCATCCATATATATGTATACACACACACACACACACACACACACACACACACACACATCTATTTATTTAGCGGAAATGTGTTACATTTTCAGTCGGAAAAACCTTCTCTGTTGGTACAAATGACCAAGGCAGTAGGAGGGAAACAAATGGGCTACTCGCGGTTAAATTGTTACCCATTTTCAAGCGTGATGTTTATATTAAGCGGACATGCATAGCTTGTATCACATTTATACCATTGCCAGCACGAGAAAGAAACAAAGAGGAATCTATCAAAGGCTGTTATTTAAGGAAAACATAGTATTGTGTAAGATACACTTTGGCGGTTTCATTTTCCTCAGAATAACATGTATGTTGACAAATATCCGGAGACATAATAGAAAATTCCATGTTATAAATAAGTTGTCGTTCTAAGAATACTATAATATGGGACATAATCCAAGACAAAATTTTATTCAGAATTACATACGGTGCTGCCATTTATAATTGCAAAACAAAGCTGGGAGGTTATTTCTCTGCAATGTCCTGACAATATGTATGTCCTTATTTCTATTTTTCTTTCCATGGCCTGAAATGTGTGAAAATGAACCTTTCTGACAGCCTCGTCACAGTGTTCAAATAAAAATAGACAGATATTCATTAGCCTCTCAAATTTAAATTAACTTGACAGACACCAACAGATTCCGAACTCTTTCTTTAAAGGCCAAAGGCAAACGACCGGCCAAAGAGGCCACACAAAGAAATCATCAAAATGGGAGGCATCACACTTCACTGATAGCTATGCAGAACAAACTGTCAAATGTGGCAGCAAATGCATCCCCTTTTCGAAGTTCTGGTCTAGGACGGATAGTCACCAGTAATGAACACACGAGACAGGCCAGTATGTTACGATTAATTTCGATTTCTCCCTGTCAACGTAGTGACCGAACCCAAATTCGCCAACAGAGTCCTCATCTTACAAGGAACAATTGTCATGTCAGAAACACTTAGACAAGTCCTTAGTGCAAAAGCATTTGTTTTAATCCGCAAAGAATACAATTTTATTTGCAGTCAGAAGTAAACATATTTCACGGGACGATAATTTTACTAAGGAGCTCAGAAGTTTTTGACATGGGCCGTCTTAATGAAATGTCAAACTTTGTTTTGTTGGGAGCCTTTATCTGTTTGGGAACAATTTTAAATGAACGGACTAAACTATAACCTTGGCAAATTACCCTGTCAGACAGCGATATGATTTTTACAGAAGACTTGGCAAGAAGATAAAAATGCCACTTAGTCTATATAAATACAATCATGAAAGGACAGTACATCTCAATGATTGTTCTCTCCATAGACTTCAGCGCTATGTTTTGGGTACTATCGATTGTTTTCTTTTTATTTAGTGCTGAAATACCTGACAAGGGCTCTGCAGCAACCATTTCTGTCTTTGTCTGAAAGAAAAAACAAAACATACAAAACAAACATAGTGACTTTTGTCACTGAACAAACACTGCAATCTGCAAAGTGGAACATTCACTCAAAACCTTTGAAAACTGTCAGAAAACACAAAAAAATATTTTTAATATATACATGTACATGTTTAGGTCAATAATCAACCAAATAACCTCATCACATATGTGTGTATGTATAAGAAATATATAAGAACTTGTAATACAAATACTAAAATAATATTTGAATTTCCATTTTTAGCTTTTTTCTCTAAAGTGATCTACAATGAACATTAGCTAGTATTTAGCCGATACACTACGTTAAATTCCATACTATCACTCACCCATTTGTGCAGCAGAGCAATGTAACATGCGCACACACACATACACACACATTAAGGCCAATTCAGAGTCAACAATACACCTGAAACACATGTATTTGGACTGTGGGACAAAACTAGAGGAACCACAAAAAAAAAAAAAATACAAATGGAAGACCCTTCAAACTCCACAAAGACTGCAGTATTTGAATCTATATCACTGTCACGGAACAGGTGCTTCAAGCCACCAGCACTATATATGACCTTTTTTTTTTATTTGGCTTGAGAGTAACAGATTTCTTTTCAACCAACAATCTCCTACTGTAATCTCAGACTGAAAAGGAAGGACAGCACTCTGTACCTTGGGAGAGCCTAAGAGGTTGACATAAAGTGAAATATTTTATATTGAAAAAGTATTAATATGTTAGAGGAAAAAGCACCCAGGTGAGCATGCAGTAAGGGTCAGCAAAGCTGGACCTCAGAGCCTTCCACAGATGAGCCCCACCTCTCAATTAAAATTGAGTGAACCAAGACTACAGTGGCTGTGCTAGAGTGAGGACAGCTCCGGAGCCCACAAAACACACGGCATCTGACAGCTACTGTGCCAGTGATCTCCCTGCGCTCTCTGAAACTCTCAGGTCGACTCCATCGAAAGAAAGGAAAGACACCGAGAGCATAAACAAGTCAGGGGGGCCAGGAAGAATAGCAGTCAGCACGCAGTCCCAAGGGCCGCCAGGATTTTCAATTTTGGCGAGATCGTCCAGCGCCGTCTCTTTTAAATGCTGCTCTCGGAGCCGAAGCACACGTTTTCATACACTTCACATCCAAGGTAAATACAAGTCATGCATTTTTCAGCAAGGACAGACACAGAATAGGGAAAAAAGTACAGAAATGAAACTCACTGGAAATCAACTCTCTTTAACAGACAATGATGTGGTGGACAGATGATGTGGGCTAATACGAGGGGACATGGGTACACATAAAGACTGATGAACATGTGTTTTTTTTTTTTTCCCCTGTTTCCAGTACTTCTGTAATAGTTTTGCAGACACCCAGGAGTATAAGAGCAGTAATGGAAAAGCTAATATGAAAAAAAAACACAAAAAGTAATAAAATCAGTATTATACAAAGGTGGACTTCTTTCATGGTAAAATTAATGATTAAACTAATTTATAATTAATTATTAAATGAACTGTGGGCAACACAGGATTCAGTTCAATTTATTTTTATAGAGCGCTCTATTCACACAGATATAGAGCACTGAACAAAACCATCAGACAAATAGATAGTTGGCTATATGTTAAATTACTACAATAATCATGAAATTATTCAAGATATAAGTAAGTTTACTGGCCATGGAGGAAAGGAACAAAAACCTCCCAACCGAAAGGCAAGGGAGATGAAACTGTATATTGGAAAGTATCGTACGTATTTTTCTTTGAGAGAGCTCATAAATGTATTCTAACTGGTAAACCGAGTAAAGTAAGTAGGGTCCAACTAAGGGTAACCTGAGGGTCACTGGATTCAGTCCCAGATGATGTAATATTATCATGCTTTATTAAACTAACTTGTTAGAATTCAGGAAAATGTCCACCTGTATCAATAAGTAAAAATGTAACCTCTAAGCAACAAAAGGCTATTAAAGGTGTTTGAAAGTTTGCAATATCAAACGCGTTTTCTGCAGATGTCAGTCCTGAATTATGACATCGTCAGAAATTAAAATCAGTGTCATTGTGAGAAATATATATTTATCAACGCCCATGTGTTGAAAGCATCCAGAGGATGATCACAATTCACATCAACCTGCAGATGAATTTTTGGCATTAATTAAAATGTAGCAGCAAATACATGAACTTTCTTGCATCCAAATAGTTACTAAACTAATCATTAGATTTTACAGCTTGACTCCTTTGTAGTATTCATCAGCTCTCAGAAGAATGCAATCCATGCCTGCCAGTAAAAGGTCAAATGAGTGCTGGTCATGGATAAAAGGTGTCAGACAATCTTCAAGGCCAAATAGCTCTGCCCATGGTGGAAAAAAAGCCTAATGAAGGAGATGTTTTGATACTGCAGCTTTACTATACCAAACTAATTCAAAGTTGATGGTTTTTTTAACTTCGAGACATGAAATGCATTTTATGGATACAGAAATCCCTGCCTTGATATTATGAAATTATTTCACAAAAAACCCAAAGCCTCAAGTAATGGAGGAAATATAAATGGGACGTGCCAAAAATGACGTATTGTGTTGACACAGTATTTGGAAGGTAACTCAGCTTCTCAGAAGCAAAGAAATGGAGGCATTCTGGTAGCAGAAACGCTGAAGTCACTGCGGAGTCGAAATGGAACGTCCGCCCCCACTTCCACCACAACACTGACCAGAAGAACTCACCAAGGCAGTGAGCAAAATGGTCTTCTGACAATCAGTGCCAGATGTATCTCTTTCAGTCAATACAGTCTGTGTGTGTTTTTTTTTTTTTTTTTTTTGAAGCAGCACTTCAGCAGGATGCATCTTGCGCAGCCGCATTCTCCTGGAAGAGCAGCGGAGCTTCACCGGCATAGGTTGTGCTGTCATGCAGTGAATGCAACCATTTTCCATCGTGTTTTTGCTGTTACATACTGAATAGAGTTTTCACGCTTCTGGCTGGTAACAAAATGATTGGCGCTATTGCCTTCGGACTCAAAGGTTTCAGGTTCGAATTCCATCTTCTTCTATATTAGCTGTGATCAAGGTACCCCTTTTCTAATCGGACACTGCTTGACTTCAAAATGTCCTCTTTGTGCCACATCTATAGGAACAATTACTGTTTACCTCAACTCCAGAGCAAATAAAAGAGCAAAATTAACAATCTGCCATTCTTAACAATTGCAAGACCACAAAGCTATGCAATACTCCTCACATCCCAGAACCACTTACAGCATATATTACTATGATACATAATTATTTCTTCCTGTTTAGATTTGTAAGTATATTAACTTTTGTCATCTTTGACAGGTCTATAAGGAAAACTTTTCTTCCTTGGGGAGGGGGGTGAAGTTAATGTCATTACTTTGACCACGGACAGCCATCTACCTAATTAGCAGTTATAATTTCCAGTGTCTTTGAAGGGCTTAATTCTTTGCTTCAGTCTTTCCGACTTGAGTTATGTTTAATTTTCTCCAGGACTTATTAATTAGTGTACATTAGCCTTTCTGGAATGACCCCTATGTTGCATCTTGGATGGAAAGGACATTTAAACATTCTTTTAGCTAATCTAACACAGGTAAACCTTCTCTGTCAGCTTCTGTTTCTTTAATTTTTTTCAGCACAATACTTTTCTATTCTTCTATTCATTGGAGTGAATTCTGCACATTACTATTACATTAATATTGCAACAGGCCTACAGTTAAAATTCAAGTATTGACTATTCCCCTGTTTGTAGAAGGTCTTTCCTCATAGCCGCTTCTTCACATTAAAGAGAAAACTATAACCCCCCCCCCCCCCCCCCCCCCCAACTGGGATAAGGTATAATGTACAACAAAACAGCCATTTATCTTAAAATCCTTTCCAATGCTGCATAAACAGAAGTCAGTCTTTGCTGACCCCTTTTTGCATTGCAGAGCACAACACATTCTCAGGAGGAAATAAATGCACAACAAAGCACTTTATGGACATTTCATAAATTACAGTGGCACATTTACAAATGGATGATTCAAAGAGTTGAAGCTCCAAGAAGAAACGGTTATTCCTACAATGTGCTGCATGGCGGAACTCTGTACACTTGAAACGGACGACTCTTTCGGGAACTAATGACAGGCTCTGAGTTTTGTGCGTACACTCAAAGCAAGAAGGTAAGTGTACGGTTAAGATATCAGTTGCAATGTGAAACTGAATGAACCAAATCCGTGGTAAACAAAGATGATCAACTGATAGTTAAAACCACATCTAATATAAAACATTGTTTATTACAGTGGTAATTAAAGCAGCCTGATTGAGGTGCTCAAAGCAAAAATTCTTCAGCAACTCCAAGATCTCCTGAAGGAAAACTGGAGCTTGATAAGACACCTGCTGAAGGGCGGTTGAGGGACGCTCTGTTTGGAATGCAGTCCCATCAGCCATTGTGGTTCCGATGTGCAGAAAGCGGAGACGGTGCATAATTGACAAGGCGGATGAGCACAGGACCAGAATCTGAAACAGTTGCCCTATAATAATTGCGAAATGCACAATTTCCAGTTCTTTCATTATTATTTTTTTCTCTTTCTCTTGAATGAAACAAGTATCAAGTTTACCGCAACACTCATAATTCCGTTAAGTAACAGAATGCCGGAACATTTATTGATTTATTATTAGAAATCACATCTCCGAATCTCCTCCGAGTGTGAGAGGAAACCAGTGCAAACCAATGCAAACAGAGAGTGAACATTTATACTATTCTTTTTGGCGGATGCTTTTCTGTGATGGAAATGCTAGGCTACGACAACAATTTTGCAATTTATACAGATGGGTCATTTTTACTATAGCAATTCAGGGTAAGTCCCTTGCTCAAGGATACTACAGGAGGAGGCAGGACTTAAACTCCAACTCCAGCTCCAAAGGAGACAGCTCTGACTATTGTGCCACCAGCCATCCCCATCAGAAAGGCAAACTGCGCAAAATGTCAGCATAGAATATATACATGCAATGAATAATTTACAGACATAATTTTGGAAAACAGCAGCATTTTAAGCTAATTAAGGAAGGGTATTAAATATGCTCACTTTTTTTTTTTGTTTTTGCAACAAAATACATTAGATGCACTGAAAGAGCGCATATAATATAGTTCTTTGACTTGTCCAGCCTTAAACATGTAGCCTTAAGACAGCCTACATAAGGCGCTGCGGGATGCTTGAAATTATGTATGCTAAAAGACTTGTCAGAATGTATCATATTTAATAGATATTATGGAGCTCAAATTTGAATTTCAAATCTTATCTTGCTTTGTGCGCAGCTAAGTTGTTACTTACACTGATAACTTTATTCAACCGTACTTATCTTTTTACATCTGAAGATTAGATGTTATCAAGATTTATTGAGTTCAACCTTTTAAAATATCTGTTGCCATGAGTACCAATTGAAGAAGTGTTTCACTTTTAAATCTTATTTAATGCTCGTGGTGTTGATCATACAAAAAGCAAAAAGAACATTTTAAGTCAACATAAAAAAAACGTAATAATAATAATAATAATAATAATAATAATATGAGGGACCTTATTCAAATGGAGAAAAGTAATGTAGAAATATTTTTTATATACTGTAAGGTTAAAGATGTTATCACTACCAGACCTCTGCATTCACGCAAAGATTTCAAAAGCCATACATAATCATATGAAAAGTAAAAATAAGATGAGCTTGCCAACTGCTGCCAGAAGTGATGCTGACAGGGGTACTAAAGTTTTTCTTTAACTTTTATTTACCCTTTTGGATTTTTTTGTTGCTCACTGCGCATTCAGATTTGCTGACTGACACTGCTAAACATTGTTTATCCGAATATTTATATATTATTCAGTATTTTTTATTATTCACACTCAATTCCTTCACCTCATCTGACCTGAAAGTAAACATACTGGAATGTTGGCAATGGAAGATATTTTATAATTTAGGAAACAAGTCTGACAGATATTCTCTATAATTCAAATGCTCTTCTCAAACAGGGTGAAGTGATTTGTGATCTAAACACTATTTTCACTTATATTTGTCTGATACAAAAATAATTGCTTCATACAGACCTGTGTGTTGCAACAATAAGGCAATCATTGCAATAACACATAGATATGTAAACTGTTACAGTGGAGCGAAATGAGTGACATTGACCCTGCAGCCTCATATTATTATCTACATTATTATAATGAAATCTAACCAAATTCACCCTGTTATGGGGATTACAATTATAATTCTTTTTTTTTTTCCCCTCAAGTGTAATTATTACTCACTGGTTTTAGAAAGGTGACCCCTGGAAAAAGCACATAATGGCAACATTAAATCAAGATTTTCATGTCCCTGCGTAAACAGCAATCTTTCCATAAGAACAACTGATGTCAAGTATTCACTCAGATAAAGGTCATGGCACACGTCCAGCGCAACTGAAGTCTGAGATACACTATGAAAGTGTTCACTATGTAGAAATGGTGTACTGACAGAAGCTACAGAAAGTCATGAAAGAAATCGACAAATGTTTACAGTGTTATATATGAAGTTTAAACAGAATCCAGAATAAATCTTTTATTATATATGCTCTTTGTACCCTTTACATATGAAGTGTAAATATTGTTCAGAAACTCTTTCTTCAATAGTGCTTAGGTTGGGGCCTATCATTTAATTTAAAAAATAAATACCTGCATTTCATCCACTGGTCCAAAGATGTGTATAACTTTGACTAGAAACAGATATAATTTCACTGTGAATTAATCTAGAAATGCACAAGTGGGGACAATGAGACAAAATCAACAGGTCTTACCTTGCTGGGGTCTGCTGCAGTTATTACCCACACACAGTGGGCATTGTTTTCGTACTGGACTGGGTAATTTGGAGACGTGATTACACCCCTTGGTCCTCTTAAATTAGAGCCGCATGTTCTCGCTGTTCAAGCAAAACCAAGGAAAGAAAATTGTGAATTAGAAAGATTATTTACAAAAAAGCTATTCAATTCTGGGGGGACCGCGATGGTGCAGCGGGCTTGGCTTCTGCTTGCCCTCTGGTGGGTCTGGGGTTCAAGTCCCGCTTGGGGCGCCTTGCGTCAGACTGGCATCCCGTCCTGGGTGTGTGTCCTCCCCCTCCAGCCTTACGCCCTGTGTTGCCGGGTCAGCCTCCAGCTCGCCACAACCCCGCTTGGGACAAGTGTGTGTGTGTGTGTGTGTGTGTGTGTGTGTGTGTGTACTGTTCAATTTTCATAGTTAAGGAAAAAGCTGTACCGACCTGAAAAACTAACTATATTTTTTTTTTTTAAAAAAAAAAAAAGCAAATTGGTATTTAAAACATTTAAGTCCATGTTATATGCCTTTATAGCCGGAATGGAGCACAGTGGTTTGAGCTGTGACCTTGCAATTGAAGAACCAGGGTTTGAATCTCTCTCCTACTCTAATACCATCAATACTTACCCTGAATTGCTCTAGTAAAAACAACCCCGATTTATAAATAGATGAATCACCTGTATGTAGCTTAATATAATAAACCAAATATTGTAAGTTACATAGACCAAAGGTGTCAGCAAAGTGAATTAACTGAATGTTACAAGTCTTATATGACACTTCTCATGCACTGATGTGGAGTCTGGGTGGTAGAATGACCATCCAAAGTATCAGGTCAATGTCCTCTCTGATCCACAGCACTGCATATAGAGGTCATGCCACTGACCTTTCCATTTCCTTTCTGAGCCTGTCTTCCTTAATGCCATGGCTATATTCCAGTCTCTATAGAAGCATGACAAATAATTGATTTTCAATTCTGGCAGCG
The DNA here is from genome assembly GCF_900964775.1 of Scleropages formosus. Classification (NCBI taxonomy): domain Eukaryota; kingdom Metazoa; phylum Chordata; class Actinopteri; order Osteoglossiformes; family Osteoglossidae; genus Scleropages; species Scleropages formosus. The sequence goes on from NC_041809.1 coordinate 7,153,979, forward strand.
GATGTCTATACTATGCTTCTTAAGTATTTCTTTAGGGAGTTCTTTCAGGTCAAGGAAAATCTGAACTTCTCTGTGTGTGTGTGTGTGTGTGTTTGTGTGTGTGTATTCTTGTACTTGTCAGGTGTAACTAGTTTCAGTTTTATTGTTGAACATTCATTGGTTTAAGTTAAATGGAAATAAAAGGATAAAAAATCTATTTATTAAAGAAAAAAGTCAAAAGAACATGACATACACTCCATGCGGTGAATAAAGATGGCATATACCTTTCTTTCACTTTCATTTTCAACTCAACTATACTGTAGTTAACTGCTTAAGAATAATAAAGTCTATCGGCTCTGTAGTGTAGTAATTTGTAGAACACACTTTGCTGACTGTTTGAAAGCGAATTTCTGTAATGTTCTCAAAATCGTCTGAGACCAGCTTTCCTTTAATCCCGATCATTTGAAACTCCTGCAGATATAAACTTTAAACAACGCCAAATATCTCTAAATGCTTTTAAACGTGGCGCTCCATGATTTTAGCGTGTTGCTTACTTCCGCGACGAAGGAGCAGAAAAAAGTAATTAAAGTGCTATTCGTAAATGGTTGCTTGGTGATGCTAGACAAAAAGTGTCCTGATCAATCAGGAACACACAGGAACTGTGCAAAGGAATTGTCAAACATGGTTACGCCTCGCGCCGGGGACCTGACACACTGCCGTATTTCATCTTGATTAATGTCATCGGGCCCGCCGTGTCCTCTACATCTTTGAAAGTTACAACTCTTCGGCGTCCGTGTTGGTGTGTGTCTATCTGTCTGCGTCTGCTGCTCCATAAACGCCCTCACGTAGTTGTAAGGGTAAGGCCATGGAACCTGCATGAAAATAGTTATGGGGAACTTTTTCAGGTTAAATAACACACTGCAGCTTCACAGACTTGCCATAAAGCAAATATAGCAAGTTATGTATCCCCCTTTTGCCTTCATTAATAATTTTTTTTTTTTTTAAATATTTAAAATTCTTGCCCTCAAAAATAATGCGAGAAAAATTATTTTTTTGTACGTATTCAACCACATTTTTTGCAGGGCAACTTAGAGTTTTAGGTTTTGATACTAAGCTAGTTGTATTTATTTTGCTTTTTTTTTTTTTTTTTACCTGAGCAATCCAAGATAAGTAAGGGTACCCCATTTACACCTGGTGCCTCTTTTCCATCATTTAAGATAATGCATTCTTCACCAGCATGCAATTCTAAAATGCTACAAAAAACTATGAGGAAGTGAATTGGTGTCCAGAGACGTACAACTCAGTGCATTGTTACTAAGAAAAATCATTTTTGTGCCTTTCTGACTGCACAGGCAGGATGTTGTTCAAATGGTAATTTCCTTCTACAAGACTTCATATAGAGTCACCATATAGAGTCATTATTAAGAATAAAATAAAATAAAAACTAGTAAGGATGCAGGAGTTTTAAAAGAAACTTATTATGGAGATATTTATATTTTAGGTATTAAGCATAAACAAATCAAAACCCATATGAGTGACACATATGCCATCAAATATGGCATATTTTCCACGTGTCATGGTCGCGGTCTTCTCTTTCTCACCTAGGTTCTCTCTGGGGACTTTTTCAGTGCTATGGAAATGGCTTCAGAAAGACATTCCCCAGTGGAATCATGCCTTTACTTACATGTCAGCACCAGACATGTCCTTTCAACAGGTAGCTTCAGTAATTGGAAACTTAAATGCACATGCATATGTTTTAATTTAATTTATTGGTATTCCATGGCGGTAAAAACCATTGAAAATTTACATATAAATTTGCAGAGAAGTAAGGTAATTTGTTCCAGTATGTGGCGTGGGCAGCTGCAACAACAGCTGGTCAACAGTATCACACATTTTTTTTTAAGCGTATATGGTTTAAGATGGAATATTAGTGTGTGTGATTTCCTACACCTTATTTATTTACATCCTTTATATTTTCAGTAACAACTTATACACATAAATATTTTGCATTCAAATAGTCTTAAAGTCATCGTGAGTCATTGTGCATTCTGTGGAAGCCTTTAGTGAAATTTTAAGTGGGCAGGCTTTGGTTACTGTTTGCATTAAATGTCCTCCTCAATTTCAAGGTCTTTAAGGGAACAATTCTCGCCATAAAATTAAAAAAAAAAAAAAAAAAAAAAAAAAAAAAGAAATTCAATTATTTCTAGGAAAATGAAAAATACTGGGGGGTGCGGTGGCGCAGTGGGTTGGACCGCAGTCCTGCTCTCCGGTGGGTCTGGGGTTCGAGTCCCGCTTGGGGTGCCTTGCGACGGACTGGCGTCCCGTCCTGGGTGTGTCCCCTCCCCCTCCGGCCTTACGCCGTGTGTTACCGGGTAGGCTCCGGTTCCCCGTGACCCCGTATGGGACAAGCGGTTCTGAAAATGTGTGTGTGTGTGTGTGAAAAATACTGAGGAGTAAGAATGCACCATGTATTTGGTTTTAGATGAAAGCATTTTTTCCTTGAAAACAGTGTATAATGTTTTGCTAAAATTCATCTTAACACATCCAAATCTTGGATTGAAATGTCAGTATTCTAACTATTATAAGTTGTTTAATGTGCAAAATATAATATTGTCTGAAATCCAGAATACATTATTTTCTTTTGTTAATTTGGGCAATGCCTTTTGTTGAAGAAGTGTACAATATAAGGGATGTATTTACAAGTCATTTTTGATACTTGCAATGATTTATACTGCTGGGTCAATTTTACTGTATCAGTTCAAAATAGGTTTCTTTATTGTGTTCTACAAGACACAGTAGGATTCAAACCTGGGTCAATCAAAGGATTGCAAGTACAGGGCTCTACCTGCTGCCCCATAAGCCTAGATATTTAAAAAGTTAAAATCCTGCGGGCCTAAAAATGTAGCAGTTATTACATGTTATAAGTTTTGTAATATACAATGGCTACAGGTAAATCAGAGACCTTTCTTCTTTATAAGTATTAATTAACTGCACAGCCTTATTCCAGTCAACCTTTATATTAGTGAAGCTAAAAAGCTTACAGGACAGCAGTCAGTGGCCTGATTTTCACATTGCTAGTTACTCTCTGCCCCCCATTCCCTCTTAGCCTCCCCCCACCCCCCACACAGATGCCCTTGGCGCAAGGTGCCCATCTTCCCTAACAAGAGCCGACAATGTCCGTGCAGAAAGTGTCCATCCGGGGAAGTGCTCACCCACCCCCCACGCTCTCACCCCCCCACCACACTCACTGCGGCAGATGGGCCGGTGATCGCTCCATGCCGCCAGCGTCTCTGTCACTCTCTGGCAAGTGATGCTCTTCGAACCCTGGAGCACGTAGCTGTCGTCACAAGAGAACTGGATGCTGGCACCCACCCTGAGGGTGGAGACATGACTGTTAGGGACTCAACCTGCTACTGCACCAACAATCACAACCACAATCCACACATACACAGACATGTGCAAATTCACCCAAGTCACACGTAAACAAGTGGGCAATCCAAAAATCCTCTTTCACCCTTTTGAGACAGGCACTTAAGCTCTACAAATTTCTACATATTTCGACTAAATGAAGACGCATATCGCCCTCATCTAATAAGTAATGAACCTTAGCCTACTACACACTTTTTTGGGGGGCCTTAGAAGTGTTTCGTCTACTAAGTGCAGCTTATCACCTATTGAGCGGCTTGCGACTGAAGTCCCTAATGGTGATGGTGTTGCGGCAGGGGTTTATGGTGCGCCTACGCCTCGCAGCGGGAGTCACTCTGATTGAAACAGCACCATGCGGATCCCATTACCATGACACCGAGACACATAAAAGGCTACAGAGAGAGACCCACTGGAAGTCGGAGCCAATCCTTTTCCCGTTTTCTGGAATGCCGGGATCTGGACAAACATCTGCTGCCAGGCCTCCTTGACTTACTGTATATTAGGCAAAAAAGAAGGATGAACATGTTTAACTCCATGCAATTCAGTTCAAATGAAACAGTCACTAAGTTCAAACATTGTCCACCATGGGGTGCTGTGGTGGGGGCAAGTCAGCTAAAGTATTTCTTTTGTTATATAGTTACATTTATTATATTTATTTAGAGTCATGGTTTCTCCTTTGAGATGTTTGAACATATAAGTATTATTCAAGAACTGCTAAATGTACAGTTATTTCATGGAGTATCTAGTTTTAGTTTGAAAAACCTCTGTTAATCCTTCGAGAACACATAAGGAACCACATTCTAGTTAAACTGCGTGAATTTGACACTGCACAAGAATTTTATAGCTTGTTGGTTTTACTTCCTTTTTGATATATGGTCATGTGACTGAACTAACAACAAACATCCCTGCTGGCCATTTTGTGTTCCTTTCTGTAAGATGGAAGGATTTTTGTCCTACATAAACTACAAGCCACATTTCGGCTTTAGAAAGCTCAAAATTCACTACATGCTGGACAGAAAATGATGGTGTTGTTTAAAATGTTGAATTTGATTATATTAGTAACATAACATACATTTGGAGCTGTAAAACTCGGCGGGGTGAGAAGTTCACACAAGTTAACTAGCCCATGGTTTCTCACGGCGTTACCCTCAACTGGGCACACCCACACACACATTCCATGACTATACATACCAAAAAATAAACAAAAGAAAAAGCAGAGGATCAAATATAACCATGATGGGGACTGATCCAATCTGCTACAGTTGGGATACGAAGGCAGAAGGGCCAACCCATGAGTACAGCAATGACTAACTTTAACGGTCAGTTCTTCATCAGGACAAAAAAGCATTAATGAACCTGTTTCTTATTGATGTCATAAACAAAAAGTAATCAGACATACAGTGACAGTGAAACAAAGAAAGTCTTTCAGGGGTCCACGCTGGATTATATACTTTCGGCTAAGGATTTAGATCGAAGCTACAACAGAATTGCTAATGTGGAACGGCGATATGGGCCAAGTGCAAAGGCAATGACAATAAACAGCCCAATGCCAATTAAAAGATTAGAGCAATAAATCCCTGTTTCATCTCCTAACGAGCTCAGGGGTCATTAGTTTCACTCAAAGTGAAACAGGATCTTCAACTGGTGCGACAAGAACAGAAACTGTGAAGACCCTGGTCGTAAAACCCCCTGTGGGTGAAAAACAGTGCCTATGAACCCCTTCCCCATTATCGCCTGGAGGTGGAGGAACGATGAAATGCAAAGGAGACGTGCGAATTTCATTTTTATTAAGACATTTTTAATGGACTAGTATACAAGATGGACATGCGCACATACACACACACACACACATATACACTTTCTGAACTGCTTGTCCCATACGGGGTCGCGGGGAACCGGAGCCTAACCCTGCAACTCAGGGCGTAAGGCTGAAGGGGGAGGGGACACACCCAGGACGGGATGCCAGTCCGTCGCAAGGCAACCCAAGTGGGACTCAAACCCCAGACCCACCGGAGAACAGGACCCGGTCCAACCCACTGCGCCACCGTGCCCCCCAAGATCGGCATGCAGCATGTATTCATTTACTGTACAGATGGGCTATAAAATGTTTGCTGTACAGATGCTAAAAAAATGCCCGATCATGGATACTCATGTGTCACCTCTTCAGGTGGGAAATGGGTGGAGCGTTGTTGAAAAACAAATAGAGGCCAGTTGCAGAAACTGGTCTTGGGACCACCCTGTGGAAAAGGTCTTGGAATGGCCACCTGACACAGGACAGGAAGCACCACTCCCTTGCAGTTGGTGAACCGTTGGCTCTCTATTACACCCAAGAGCCTGGCATTGGTGAACCGTCAGACAGTGGGACGATGCTTTATAAAACGTCCATTTCACATCTAAGCATATGATGTACAGCCCAATAACAGTAGCAAGTAGGGGTCATTAATAAAACATGCTCAATCCTACTACTTTATGTCTACTCTTATCACCTCCATCAGATAAATCCAAAACAAGGCACGAAAAGGCTTAGAGTAGTTTCTATTAAATTCCAAATGCAAGTTCCGTCAAAATATAATTAATCCTCTTTTAAGGTGCTTCGGAGAACACCAAGAATGGCATTATTGTCAGTTGATAAGTTTACCGTTCTTTGTTTAAGTAAGGAGTGTGTGTGTTTGCCCGGCAAAGGAGGGGCATCATGTCCAGGGTGTATCCTCATTCACATAGTAGATAGTCTTCAGACAACTACAACCCTGAACTGGACAAGCAGTTGCAGCTGATGGATGGATGGATGGATGGATGGCTGGATGGATGGATGACTGTGTGGTAATAGTGCAGCAGCAGTGGTTAGGAGAAAGGGAGACATAGGTCTAGAACTTTAGTTGCAGAAGAAAAAGAATTTATGGAGGTTGCTACCCATTTATAATGATTACTGTAATACTGATTTCATATGAAAGCACCAGAATGCACATCTCAAATTCTGGTTTCTTTCCCAGATCCAATATGCATGAATGAATGAAAGCATGAATGAATTAATAAATTAAAGTTTTAATTGGACTGAATTCTGTCTGAACGTGACTTTCTCTCATTTTCTCAGATAGAATATCATCCTTTGTGTTGTGATGCTCAAAAATCGCTTCCCATGACTGTTTACGTGACTTTCAAAAGTTATAGAAAGTGATCAAAGCATGTCCCTCTTTCTGATGTTCTGTTTACTGTTTTTTTTTTTTTTTTTCCTTCTCATATGTTGCCCTGTGACCATTTCACTTTATGAAATGTTTTAAATTTTCTTCCACAGGATTTTCTTTTTTTTCAGTGAAACCTGAATACCATCATGGCTGTATCTCTAAAGATCTCCTAAGATAAATCCATGGCTTGGTTGACAGGTTTACTTCACTATTTGGAATACTGTGCAACAATTTAAATTTACATTTAGAGTTATAAAAATCCCACAGTGTTAAACGTCCACCACAGTGAAACGCTGATGACCACAGCTGGAATTGTGCTATCAAACTGGCTTTGCACTACATTAGTTTTTTCACTTGTGTTGTGATGTCCTTTGTAGCAAATAGTTTAAGCACATTTTTCCACTGGATGCTGTTGGACCTCATTAGCATCTACAACGGTTTTGGCTTGCCAGGGTTTTTTGTAAGAAAGGATCTTATCTTTTTGCCTTGCTATAAACAAACAGAATTAAAGCGACTGTCTGCATGAATCGGAACCATAAATTTTACAAATTGAGCATTAGCATAGCTGGAATGCTTCACTTTGGCAAATGTAGAAGTGTTTTCGGATCCGCTGCGTAATAGAACATGCTCGACGGAGCATAGAATGGCACAAATTATTAACACAATTTAAGTTGTTGTGGAACAGGACAAAATTTTCCCTCTATTTATTAGTCAGAGATCATTAGGAGGACCTCACAGAAAATGAATAATGCAAACAAATGAATCATAAGAGTACAACTGCAAACTTATGATAAAATAAAAGTATAAAGAGAAATTTAACAAGTTAAAACTGAAAAGAAAGCATGTGCTTAGTAAAGCAACTTTTCTGTTTCAAAATTATATTACAGCAAAATATCTGTTGATGTTTCAAGATTAATTTTTCATTGGATAGTGTCACATGCACTAAATCATAAATGCATCACTGCATCAGTCAAAACAACAATATTTAAATAATACAAACCATTCAAAGTTTTATTTGTTATTATGCTACACAGAAAAGGCATGACTGAGAGATACTTACGGACAGCATTTTTGTGGTTAGTGTCTTTATTTGGAAGCATTTTAACCCCTCTGGACTTCAGCTCAATGGCCTTTTTCACTGTTGGAGAAGGTAATAATGTAAACGTTATTTTACTTTGCACAAAAAAAAAAGCATTGCCAATTATTCAGAAAACTGGGGACAGGGGCAGAAGTGGTTAATAGAGAATATTCCATAAGATCATATGTATTGGCCAGTCTTTCTTATTGTTCTCCTCTGCTTCATCGTGGACCCCAGCAGCACAGCCAGTGAGGGGAAACATATTGGCTTTTTGATCCATTGATTCCATAGCGATGCATTGTCACACTGAAGCAACAAGGGATTGGTCCTAAACGGTTTGCCTCCACAATCAACCCAGCACAGCTCTGCTCCCAGCAGGCACCTCTCCAGAGCAATAATCTACTCTTGCATCAGCTGGGGCCAATTTGGCTTTTGAAATTACTAAGCGCTTTCCTATTTTAGTTCAGTGGGACAGCGAGCCAATCACAGTCTAAACAACCATGCATGTGCAATCCAAGTCCCAGTGAGAGAAAGTAGGTTCCCTACCCATAGTTCCACATTCATACATGAGATATAGTGCAGCTCAGTGTACAGATTATATTTTTCTCATGTGTACTCAATAATTCCATTTAATCATTAAAATTTACAGCTATGGCCTTGTGGGTAAATGATCACCGTGATTACAATACATGAAGGTGGCTACAACATTCTGAACACTAGCTTAAGTCATATCTGAATTACATAGAAACTGTTGTCCTCCAGTCAAATTGAACTGACAAATCATGGACAGAGTAATGATGAAAAAGTAAAATAATTTTGGGGGGGTAGGGGGGGGCATTTCATTATTACATTTAGCTAAACTTTTACATTTACATTTATTCATTTAGCAGACGCTTTTTTCCAAAGTGACCTATATCTCATACAAAACACAATTTGTGCGTTACATTAGGAGAAAGAGAGACAAAGCTGCAGATATGTGATTCTTAAGTACAGTTAGTTTCCTTCACCATATGCACCGATGTTCATCACACAAGTAGCTGCATAAACCTTTACCAGAATATCACCATTTTTTTTTTTTTTTGAGATACATATTAACATTTAGGTTACTTTGCAGGAGTGGCTCTGTAAAGGATTGATCCGACCAAGATCATGAACATTTATACCTTACATGATCTAAAGAGATCATGGGTGCAGTGAGTCCAGAAAAGATGAGTTTTCAGACCCTTTTTAAATGTGGACAGAGTTTCAGCAGTTCTAAGTGAGAGGGCTAAGTTGTTCCACCACAACAGAACCAGAACTGAGAACCTCCATGCTTTACCTTCCGTGCGTGGGACTACCAAGGGGGCAGATGTGGAAGAACGTAGCAGTCTGGTTGGGGTGTAGCGAATGATCAAGTCTTGTAAATAGCTGGGAGTATTTCTATTGATGCATTTGTAGGCTATAACCAAAGTCTTAAACCTGATCCGGGCAGCTATGGGAAGCCAGTGCAAAGAAACGAGTAGAGGAGATACATGCGAATGCTTCAGCAAGTCAAACAAAACTCAGGCAGCAGCGTTTTTTAGCAGCTGTGGAAGTTTGATGGCAGTAGTGGGAAGGCCAGACAAGAGAGAGTTGCAGTAGTCCAGATGGGATGTCACCATGGTCTGGACAAGTAGTTGCGCAGAGTTTCAGTTCACAATATATTAATTGTCAAACATTAAAACAAAAATTTTACATCTTGTTTGTTTGATAAAAAGTAAATTACTCCATGAAATTGCGCTGGAAATTTAGTCCTTCTGTTGACATTGAGCACACATGGAACTAGTTCTGTTTACTCTGGTTGTCACATCTCTGGAAGCTTTACATTCGGCCATACATTTATTTAGGAATTTTGCATGTGTTACACAACTCGAGAATCACCGACATTAAGATAAAAGAGCTTGAAGTCCACATTTTCTTCAAACGGTGCTGCTCCTCGCTACCTGGCGGGGCAGCCCAGCTCAACAGAGGTTTCATTTTAACACTGAGGATGGTGAGATACAAGAGGGGAGGGGCAGACTACAGCTACCGCAATGGCAATTACATACATCCAAAGCCCGCCCTCTCCCTTTCTCACCTCGAAAAGTGGAGACAAATATAAACAAACACGGAAATACAAATTAATTAGCTAAATTAAGCAAGACAATCGGATTAATCTTTTTTCCATTTCCAGGGAACTCTGCCAGAAAAAAAGATAGTCTTCAGCATGCGAGTGAAAAAATTACAGACAATGACAAATTAGGAGTAAGAAATTTCACACAGAGTCAACTCCAGAGGGTGATGGAGAAGACAAGTGCCACCTGGCAAAATTGGGCAATGACCCGGCTGAAACGGGGGACCAGCACTCTTACCCTGGTACTGGGCGCTGAAGCCCTTGCGTCGATGGTTGCTGTCGGATGTGAAGTGTAGCCGGAGCCAGTTCTTGCTGCTGATGACTGGAGAGGGCAGGTTCATGCCTGTTAGCCTGCGGGACAATATGAGAAGGTCGTTTCAGCGGGAGCAAGACAGGCCCCTATGTGAGGCAACGGTCCACTGGCGCAGCAGGAGTCGGGTCATCCCTCAGCTCCTCAATCATTGGGAAACGACTCTAACTACATGCGGGAGGTGCCCTGTAACATAATGCGTGCCAACATAAATGCCTCCATACATTTCATGGTAATTAAAGGTCTTACATTTATCAAGAGAGGCTCTTCGAAGGCAACCTCATCATGACCTTTTTACAGAGCCTCATCCAAGTATTCAAGGTCTTTCCTGATCACTCTGTTTTATTACCTTTATTCTGTAGACAGCCGTGAAAAAATGAAATGCAATGTCAATGTAGTTTGTTAACGGCAGTAATAACATCATCTGTACAGTGCTTGTCTGAAAAAAAGTAGAATATGTTGGTTTATTAAATTTACAGTAAAAAAATGGTCAAAGATTTTATTTTTCCTTTTAAGCACAGCTTATAATTAAAAATAAAAACAAAGAAATCAGGACTCCTTCCTCTCTATCCCCAATACTATCCCCACTCCATATTATCCTGCCAGACTGCTTTTTAATGTTTGTTTAATAGTAATAATATTAGTAATGCATCATGGATAAATTTAACAGGCGTATTCTAAAATTAAAGTGACATCCTTTCTGGTCAAACAATCCAGATTATGCAAAATGTATGAAATATTAACAGCAGTTGCAAAAGAAAACAACAGACTTCCATTCTGAAGCAATTGTGTAGCTTCATTGCTTTAATATGTTTAATGTTTATGCTCTTGTCGCTACAGGGGGCAATCCTTACTTCACTGTAATCAGTTCCAGGGGGTCCTCTTTCTTTTTTTTTTTTTTTTGGTTTTGGTTTGTTTATCGTACACACTAATATTTTTTTTTTCTTTTTTTTAAAACGTTTTAAATGACTGCACTGCGGAATTCCAACGAATGTCAGCACACAATCCAAGTCATTTAGGAAACCTTGTTTAGCGGTGAAGACAAATGCAACCCAAAGGTTGACATGAGGTTCATCTAATTTGTTACCAAGGTAAAACATTTTAAGGGCCATCAATAAACAGTATGGTACAAGTACAACACCATGTGTCAAGCGGCAACTTTATCAACAAGGAGCAACATCAATAAATTAGAGCCGTACAAACAATCAAGGAGCCCATTTAAAGCAATAAGTCACTGGTTTCAAGGGAGCTGTCAGCCAATATCCTATTCTGACGGAGCATGTTTTCAGGTGATGTCACCGGCTGCCAAGTGACTTTGCCCTTTCAACATAGGCGGCGAGGTCATTTTCCCACTGGGGATGGAAAAACACACACATACACAGACACACATTTGGTCTGACTGTCGGGCAGTGAATTGGATGGAGAAACAAAGTAAAGAAGGAAATGGGGTCCGTGGGTCGAAAAGTGCTCATGGGAACATTGGCCTTAATGGTAGGGGGAGGGCCAGAAATTGAGTTTGAGCTGATCCAGGATTGAGATCGGCATGGCTGAAGGATACCCCCACACAACTTCTGTAGCAAGATCGTATACACCGTACTGAAGAGCACAGAGCAACTTCCATCTCTTATACTTCTTTTAAAAGAGTCACTCATTTCACTGATGCTTTTCTCCAAATCAACTTACAATGTTAAGCTACTTACAGTTATTTACCCATTTATGCCACTGGATGACTTTGTTGGAGCAATTTATAGCAAGTACCTCTCTCAACGATACTGCACTTGGAAGTGGGATTTGAACTAGTGTCCTTTGAATCCAAAACAGCAGCTCTAACAACTATGGTACTAGCTGCTCCAAGAACATGTTTATTTAGTCCCACAAAAGCTTGAGTACACCTGGGTTACCTGGACAATTCAAACACTGGATGAACGGGGTAGTGAAAGGAAATTAATACACGAGCATCCTACACCTTTGGGAGCCGCTACACCAAAGCTGTGAAGACAGCACGCCTCATTTCCTCACCAAACTTTTAAACTAAATGCTTCGAGCAAAAAATAATTTCCGCGAATTTACAGACTATTGACCACGACAGCATGAATGGAAATTGGCCGCATGTGCAGAAATAAGGAAAAACAAGTAAAAACAGAAAAGAGATGAGTTGGAGGTTGGAACATGGCCCCTGCTTACTCTATCATCTCTTGCTGGGAACTTGTGAGTACATAAAGTGATTTCAGCTGACGTGGCCCGTGGGTTAGAGCGGTCTGCTTGGCCCTGCTCCACGGGCGGCCACCACGCACAACGCGGTGTTTGCACAGAGATCGATCGTGTTTGCAGAGCTATGCGAAGCCACCGTGGTTTTATCTTTCTTGCTATATCACTCAGTGGGAGGGTCTGGCACATGACAAGCTGACCTCATTAGAAACAAAGCGCTCCCTCATGTACGTAATGAATAATTAATCTCATCTTGTGCATTTCAGCTCCGGTCGTTCCACGAGCTGAGCATATATTACCGTGATACCAGTGTGTCCTCTCAGTGTGGTCTGTGGACATGGCTGATTGTTACAGGGCGTAACCAACAGCAGACAGTAGGGCTACTGGGGTGAAAAAGCAGAACTGGAAACATAAGAAGGATTCAGGTTCAAATCCCACTCCTGCCATACTACCCTTGATCAAAGTACTTACCCTGAACTGATACAGTGAAAGTGAGCCATTCGTATAAATGCGTAAATCACCATACTGGCTTTTTGCTTAGTGAACAAATTGAACACTGTCAGCTGCCTGGAACAAAGGTGTCAGCTAAATGAAAAAAAAAAAAAAATTATAACAACCTGGTACGAACTGGATAAGAGCAAATGGTGACCAGACTGGCCCTGCACTAATGTGAAGCACAAATAAGTGCAGATCCTTTACAATACTTTATTTCGTGCATTTGTTCCAGTGCATTATTTACAGATGTGAATACTCCAGTCAGTGTCGATATACATGCTTTAGACAATATTATTTTTTTAATCCTCTTCCTTGGTCTCCATCACTCTGAAATAAAGCAAGCCACGTACAAGAGGCTCAGCCCTCAATCCTTCCTTGGACAACAATATTAAAATTAACAGTTATTCATCTGCCATTAAGTGAAACAGAATATCAAAATTGATTAAAAAACATTTTACAAAGCTATAATATTTTCTGTTTTCATCAATGTAATTCATATAACTTGAAATCCGTTTGTCTTCTTCTACCACCTACTTCGAAAATGGATTCTTTCAGGTGATTCTTAAAGAACTCAAAATTCCACACAAATTCCTTTTTCCCCCATCAGGCTCCCATTTTATTGAAAGTTATGTATTTGTTTCTTATGTTATGCTTAAACTCTAAACATATTCACAGTTACAATACATACATTTCTACAAACAAGTTTATAGTTAAAAAAAGGTTTTTGTCTAAAAAAAAAAAATCCCTTCACTGTATAAATATTCTTACAAACAATGTGTCCAGTTAAATGTGTGTAGCAACTGCTACATCTCACACACACACCTCTTGGAGTCTAACAGTGAACCGATTACCACAAGATTTCATTTTATTTTAAGAGCATATAGGTTTGACCAATAGCTACCAATGTCTTAAACTTCGTGATAACAAAACCACCTTTTCTTAAATGTTTTACAATAGTTATTGCAGTTATTATTAATCATCATGTATCAGTTCTGTGCCTTCCTCTTGTGTGCCTCTTCCTCCCCTTTCTCGTCGCTGTGAGGCTTTTTCGAAAACACTGCGTAAGCACTACTCCGCGTGAGCTTCAGTCGATCGAGGAGCGTGAGGTGCTCTTCTCACTCCTCTCCCCACTTACCTTTCCATTTCGCTTATCAGGCCTCCTGGAGGACTCGTCTCCTGGCTTGTCACCACTCTCCACTGACATCCTACACCCCAAGGCTGTGTTTCGGCGCTCCGTCGTATTGCACTACACAGCTACCTGCTGAGCCCCTTGTACAGGACGCTGAGCTGCTGCACAATGCTGGCCGGATACAGTTGTCTCTCTTTTCTCCTGTTCGACATAAAGGTTTCCATTTCGATTACAGGATGCCTTCAAGGTCTTCTCAGTGCATGAGCACAGTCGTCAAAGTTTCCCATCTGCTCTGTCCACACTTTTGACCCATGCATCAGTTTCTCCCTTTCCCCAGCTGCAAACCTGCCCGAAACCCCTGACTTTTCCCAGACAACCTCTCTACCCTCTTGCTAGCTGATTTGTCATGATGCGCATGCATACAGACAACCAAACCGAACAGTGCTGCAAAAATTCAGAGAACAATATTCCTAAGGGAAACATCATTTGCGTATATTTTAACATATTCAGGTATGTCCCTAAGGGCTACACCACATCATATTCACATGCAAATAGAACAGCGGCAATATTTGCAGACTGTCAATTCAGTTTTTTGCAGTTTCTTTTTTCTTGCCCAACCCCACCCGTCATTACTGTGTTAGAGTATGTGACGTGCTGTTTTAAACCTAATATGACAAATTGTATTGTTTAATTACTACACTACGTGTACAATTAATTACAGTATGCCCATAGTACTTATTTATTCCTTATGTTATTTATTTTTATTTCATGAAGAGCACCGGAACTCTAAATGACCAGTTTTCCCTATTGCCCATATAGAAAGTGGTTCATTTCTTTCAACCGAGGGAAGGATTTTGGTGTTGAGTTATGTGCATTTCATCAAAGCTCCAACCTTGTGCACCTGTTCAATCAACTTAATCTCTGGAGTGTATGAAATCAGCTGTGTTTGTTGCAGGACCACATTATATTGACACTTGAGAATAGGATGTTAAAGGTGACATAAATATTGTGACATTTATTTTACAGCGATAATATACCTTGGCATTCTTAATCCCCCTGGATGGATAGAAACATCAAAGAGGCCTGTGAAGCCCATATCCAGGAAAACATTGATCTTAAGGAACTGATGGCTTCCTTGAGCCATTTTTTCCTGAGGTTTTATAACCCATAAATATTTCACGCCCTATACTTTACTTCATTGTGTAACTCCCTTTATCAGCACTTGTACTGTATATATATTACATGTAAATTGCTTTCCCTTGTTGCCTGTGAGTCCGCAGGCAATAAATAAATAAATAAAAAAATAAATAATATGGAGCAATTCAAGGGCAGAAAAACAAACCATTTAAAGGAAGGTGAACGTGGGAATCATGAAAGCATTGCTTTATTAAGTATTACTATTTTTCTGAGGAAATGCATGTTTACGAATATGCACGGAGTATTCTTTTCCTTAACTGATCTATTGAAACCAACACTTCCCGTTCCACAGCACCTGAAAATGACAACAGGGACTGAAGCAGGGAGAGCAGTGGTTAAGGACACGACCTTAGGAACAAAAAAGTCCCACAAAGGCTCAACTTCTGCACCACTGATAAATGTGTCTAACTGCACCTGATTCAGAAAATATCTACTTTTATAAATCACTGATAGTATATAACAGCATATTATTTAAATGGATTCTGAGCGCAGCATATAACCATATTTCTATTTCCCAGGTGCTGCATATTTCTTAACGATATAAAAACTTAAAGTAAATAAAACATTTATAAAATATATCTTGGCTGTTGTCACAATTATTTTAAATATGCAAATTCAAAGAAATTACTCATAACTTTGCTTTATAAAGAACGGGTAAAATATTTCTATTCCATATTTAACTCTCCAGATAAATGCATAAAAAGCACTCTCCAGATAACTGGGGGGGATAGCAGGAGATGATTCACTCTGCTAAAACACACCTACAGTACATTTCACACTACCAGTTATGTGTGAAATTCAAAATTTAGATATTTGCTTTCAGCAACTTTTTTATACCCCTTGTTTTAATGGAAAGCAACACAGACCCCTTAATGGAAACAGGCTCAGAAGAGTGGGACGTTGATCGATGGTGCGTACCAACAGAGTGTTGAGAAATTCCAGCAGAGTTCCTTTTTTAACCTTGATGGATTGCTCTCAGAACAGAGTCTACAGCCCTTTCAAAGAAATGAAGTTTAACACTAGCTTCCTAACAAGGGAAACGGGTTAACTGTATTATGTACTGGACTGAAAAATAATGGTCAAATAAAAGGCTTTGCCCTCTTAGACACCGTAAACATCAGGAAATTATTAGCTGCAATTAGTTAACATCTAATGTCAGCAATCCACAAAAAATTAACATAAAGACTTTTTTTTTCGAAAAATTCTAGGGATATGCATATAATACCTTGTCAATCCCCATTTAAATTAAATATGCACTTGCTGATGTGTAATTAAATCTCTCATTATTCTTTTCAAGTATCTTAATGCACTGATAAACTTCATAAGTCAGTTATGAATAAACCTTTTTCTACGTAATAAAAAAATCAAGGCGCTTCTGTGACATTTCTAAAGTAGAGGTGGTCCCCGATTTACGATGGTTTGACTTATGATTTTTTTTGACTTTACGATGAACTAGCGATAGACATTCAGTAGAAACTGCTTCAGATTTTGAATTTAGAGTTTCTTCAAGGGGAAGGGCTATACGGAGCAATACTCTCTTGCGCTGCAGGGCAGCGGCAAAGATCCGCATCTCCCAGTTTGTCACGAAAAAGTGTGTATTAGGTGTGTTAAATGTACTTTTGACTTATGATATTTTCGACTTATGATGAGTTTCGCAGAACATAGCCTCATCGTGAATCAGGGACAACCTGTAATGCCAACAGTAATTTAAAGACAAGCAAAATATCAATGTTTTAAAAAAGGTCTTGAATCATTTGAGGCAATGTGATAGCTTAGAGCTGAGTTACAGAGTTTATATACACAATGTGACTAAATAAAAAAAGCACAACAACTAAAGTACAACTGAGAACTTATGTCATAAGATATCTGTTGGCTTTAAAAGTTTTTTTGGTCCTTGCTACAGTTGCTACAGTCCAAAATAATCGTAACTGCTAATGCATTTATCGTGAATTAAACATAGGCTAGGGAAATAAAAATGAAAATATGTGTTATACACAGCACACACACGGATATATATATAGAGAGCAAGCTAACTTGGGCGTGCTGTCTGTTCTTGACTTGGCTGACAAATTATTACAGACATTAACAAAACCACAAATCAGTTACTACATACATATTTTCACACCGCAGCCACAAAATTTAAAACCTATTATCATATCCGCCGCCTGCGTCAAAACAGATTTGTCAGCCTTCAACAGGCGAAACCTCAGTGCATCTACCCTGTATGTGAACGGGCCTTAGGTCTGACAGACACTCAACTGTGACAAGTTTCTCCAAATAATGCATAGCTCACACCGTATAGCAAATGGTTGTCTTTATATATCTTTTTTCTTTATACATTTCCCGAGGCCATGAGTTCCATACAAGCAGAGACGATCCATTTAATGAAATGCCAATCCCTTCCACGCTGCGATAATGTGTTTTGTCCATCTTGATAACTCCTCTTATCTATCTATCAGGATAAAGCAAAGAGTGCAATAAAAGCACTTACAGAACATTTCAGCTTGTCCTGGTTAGAACCCGGGACTTGGCGGACGACTGTAATATGAAGAGTAAATTCCTTGTTATCGCACCTACAGAACACTATCAGCAAATGAAAGAAAAACAGTACATACATGTTTATCTCACTGAAGTGTTGTCATTTAAATAGTAGTACAATGGGTTCAAACACTTATTTTCCTAAACTATACCGGTAAACTATATTACATTCTATTATCATTATTATTATTATTATTATTATTATTATTATTATTATTATTATTATTATTGTACTTTGAA
Source organism: Scleropages formosus (assembly GCF_900964775.1). Classification (NCBI taxonomy): domain Eukaryota; kingdom Metazoa; phylum Chordata; class Actinopteri; order Osteoglossiformes; family Osteoglossidae; genus Scleropages; species Scleropages formosus. The sequence continues at coordinate 7,171,892 of NC_041809.1, forward strand.
ATTTGTACTTGGTTAATTTCATTTAAGTACCTTAAGCCTGCAGGGCATTTTATTATGAATATAATAATTATCTCACACTGTTTCTCCTTACGTCAAAGAACAATCCAGACATTTATTTATTTATTTTTTTGGAAATAAACACTGCATAGCCAGCTGGTATTGTAGTGGTTAGCGCTGCTGCTTTTCGACCCAAAGGTTGTAGAACCAAGTCTCACCTGCATCTGTAGTACCCTTGAGCGCTTAAGCTACTTACCCTAAATTGCTCCAGTAAAATTACCCAGGTGTATAAATGGGTAAATAATTGTAAGTACCTTAACAGAGTAAACCACTTTGGATAAAAGCATCAGGTAAATGAATAAATGTAAATGCATACTTTCTGTTACTATCTATGAGATTAGTTACTCTGTTTTATATTGCATAGGTTAAATTAGGAAAAACTGCAATTGCCTTTAATTTTGCATTAGTGTATTATTATGTTAAAGTAGCTGTTTTTTAAAAAATACATAGAAAAACACAAAAAAGTACTTTCCAGCTGCCTTCAAAGCTTTTTTTTTTTAACATCCAATAATGACCTCTTTAGCGACTGGAGACCTCCGTGTCTGTGTTGCTTATGCACTTATTGAGAGGATACCAATCGAATGAGGTCAAGAGCCATTTTTTTTTTAGATTATTTGAACAGCTACCATGAAACCTGGGTACTTTTATTTTAACTTTGGGATTTTTTTTTAAAACTTATTCTATTTTTTTTAACTTTACCTAATTAAAATACTGTAGCAGAGGGCATCTGGGCTGCTGCACCAACATTAATTTATCACAACACCTCGCACCTTGTTGCCTGCAGTGTTGGTTGCTGTGTTGTCTGCTGTGTTATGTGTGTGTTTAAGAATGTAGGAGCTGCGGGGGGAGCAACATACAAATTAGCGTCGGTTCATGTGGGTTTTTTTAATGTTAAGAGCTGTGGAGAAAGGTTTACATTGGAAGCCCAGGTGCTGCCTGTCTGGTGGTACGTTGCCTTGTGTATTTATTTGAATAGTGTGTATGTTCTGGTAAAACTAGTCATCTACAGTCCATCACTGGTATTGTATGCTTAACATCATACAGGATCAAACCCTGTATCTGCATAGTAATAATGGTCAAACCGAAAGACTTACAGTACTAGACACACTAGAAGACTCGATCAAGTTATTAAACAAACACACTCACACTATACAGGCAAACTAGACTCCCAGTTCATTTTGGGAGGAAACACATACAGAAACATGTGGCAGAACATGCAAACTTCACAGCACCAATACTACCCGCTGAGACACTATGCAGTATTTTCTCACTTGCTGCAGTTAACAACAAAACTAATAATAATAATAAGAATAATAATAATAATATGCATACATATTTATACATTATACAACAATTACTGTATACATTAATACCGGTGAGTATTTTTACTGGTAGAATTCAGTGTGACTACCTAACTCTACCATAAAATGACAGAGACCCTTTATTATATCACAAAGCCATGTCCTTGACCACTGTTTCTCTTTGTTGTTATTCGCCTGTCATTAAGATTATATATAAGAGTTCCAAATATTGGCAGGCTTCCAACATGATTTAATACGAACATTACATATAGATGTGACTGATGTTTGAGATTATTCATTTCATTGTTTTTTAGGAGAATGTTACATTCCGCAGGGGACCTCCAGCAGATGTCTCTCAGACCTCAAGATGTTATGGAGTCCACGTCAATCAAGGGTGGCATTTCCTCTTGGACTCAGGAGTTCCGTGATAAGACACACATGTTCATCACATTTCGGCAGCCCACTGCCAACAGGAAGCGAGGCCTCCTCCTTTTTCTAAAAAAACGGACTGACAGAAGGTGACCCGACAGCTAAGGAGACATCTGCCTAGGAGGCCCATGTGGTGAAAATTGCTTCACTGAAGCCAGTCAGTAAGTTTTCCCGGGAAGCGGATGTAAATCGAACAGCGACATCGGCCTCTACTTGGCTGTCAGCTGTCAATCTTGCTCACCAAGGCCCATTTCCTCATGTCTTTCCAAATAACATTCACTTCAACACCTCGCCCCACCGCCCACCCCCATCCTCACCAACAGTGTTTACAAATGACCACAAATGTATGCAACGTCAAGATTGCTCACTTTTTAAGAATAAACGTGAAATACAAAGCACCTTCACATTAAAATCATCCAATAAATAAAAGATGTTAATTGTGTGGTTTACATCAATTACAAAGGCTACAGTTCAACATGCCCTATACGGTACATTTTATTCAAATTTTATACAATCGTTATTTGTAAATGCAACTATTTCCTGCTGTTTCTTTTTGTTCAGTGATGAAAAGCACGTTGATTGCCTGAAGTTCCTATACACCCTGTAAGTTCAACGTGTGAAATTATAGTGCTATTGCAAGCAAAGTGTGACCTTAAAGCAATGAACATAATCTCTTTTGACTTGGCTGTCAATACCGTCAGATACAATTTCATTTTACGACACGGCTCGCGTAGGAACTGGTCTGAAGGCTACGCTGGTCATTTTCCCTGGTGTAAAAAGTTCTGTCAAGCTACAGCAAGCCTCAAAGACTGACTGCTGAAATGCTTTAAGACCGTTAGCTGTCAACTGTGGGAACATTGTTTGTCAGAGTTGTTTTTCTTTTGTTCTGCAGAAAATAAGTAAAAAGAAATGCACAAACTGTATATGAAGTTGTTTGAAGTGTTGGAAGGGCAAAGAACGGACATATGCTGAACATGGAAACAATATGCAATTACATCAAACTCTAGTGGTATTATTATTCATCTGATACCTTTGGCCAAGGTAACTTAAGACGTTAGGTTTGTGCACGATTTCCAAGCTATGATTTTTAAAGTTGTATAAAGCAAGGTAATTGTTGCTGTATCAATTCATGAGAAGTACTGTGTTCTAGCGTACTTCAGCAGATGTATGATTTCAACCTTTGACCTCCAGATCGCAAAGTGACTGTGCTAACCCCGACACTCGTCATATTTATTTTTATTGTTATTATTGTTGTTGTTATTTTAAATGATAAAGGTAGTACTCGCTATGCTATTTCATATGGATACAACAATACTATGATACTGACATCCGATCCAGGGTCTATTTTCCCCAGCCTAGTGACCAAGATTATGGGATGGGCTCTCAACAGTTGCAACCCTGACCAGTACAGATGGGTCAAGCAAGTGAGTGAGTGAAACCACAATATTAGCATTCGTCACACAGTTTCATTTTCGTTTATACCATTCATTTGACTAATCAATCTTCAGTAACATTGAAAAAGAGTCATGTTGAGCCAGAGTTAATGTCACTGGATCTCATACGTTGCAGACAACGCGTGAATCCACTGAAGGGTCTTCACACATACACACACCCACTCACACATTCACACACTCCAAGTAATTCGGAGTCAACATTTCATCTGATCAGCTCATTTTTGTCAGTGAAGAGGAAATTGGAGGAAACCTGAAGAAAACATGGGGCAACATACAGGAAAATAGAGTAAGCTGTATCAATCAGAATATCGGCAGACCAGTGCAACAAAGTGGTAGTTTACTAACAATAGTCAAGAAATGGTATGCTGCGAAAAATGGTAAAAAAAAAAAAAAAAAAAGATGTATTATGTGAATAACAACCTTAATCATACACTGAAAGTTATACATGGAAATCTGAATGATTTCATTCATTTTTTTTCTTTTAAAAATTTGTACATTTTCTAGTACAAAGACAAACTAAGGAAAGATGACTAACCGTGAATTAGCACAGCAGCATACCATGCAGCGTAATAGGAGACTGAGAGCATGTAATTATCTTGCACTGAGATAAGTGTGAACCGTCTGTGTATCTACAGTGCATCGCGTTCCTTGTTTCTTCAGTCCTTTTATATTCCTGGAGAACATGTTCTTGCAGGTAATATCAGTCTGCATTGTGCTGAATTTAATTTCAATATGGGGAAAAAAGAAAACAGACACAAAAACAAATCTTTTGGAAAAACGAATTGACTTCAGAAATGATTAATAATATTGATAAAATTTTGAAATATATATTATATTAAATTACATTTCATAAATATTGAATAGAATATTGGTTGAGAAGTAAATCAAAAAACAAAGCAAAAAAAAAAAAGCAACCAAAAAAATAATGCCTCTCGAGAAATATTGTCGGCTGAATGTATAGGATTGCAGAAACCAGGGACAGTATCGACAGCACATCATAATCTGTTATTTGTTGTTTTTGTTATTATTATTACTAACACTGCTAATTATACATTATGTTCATTGCTTTAAGGTCACATGTTGCTTACAGATTACAGATGCGCTATTATGTGAATTATTATTATTATTATTTATTTGTTTAGCTAATGAGTTTCTCCAATGTTAGCTTTGTACGTTAAGCTATTTACGGTTATATTCTCATTGTACAATTGGTTCATTTTAATGTATTAATTTTGTTGAGTACCTTGCTCTAGGGTACTACAGCTGGAACACGGATTGGAACCCACTTCAAACTGGAATATGTCGATTGGAACGTGACAATTCTAAACAGTACGCCACCTGCTGTCTCCGTGAAAAAGTGACATATTTTCTGGTGGGGGCAAAATTCACACGGAATGAACCCACTGACTTCACACATATTAATGTTCCAAACCGATTCGGTGAAACGCTCAAGGCGAAAACTTTGCAAAGTTGCTTCCAGGCGCACGAGTCTACAGGGTTCAAGCTGCTGTCTGTCGAGGAGAAGGCCTGATGTGGGTTTATTAAGGGAACTAAGTGCGAGCCAGCCTCTAATGACTAGGAATGGCTGGAGAAAAGGCCCACAGACGGACTCGCTGATGCGGTCGCAGATTGCCCCCGAGCACAGACAGGCCAGCTCGCTGCAGCCCGCGTCAGCGCTGACCTGCTCCTCCTAAAACACATGCATTAGCAGAGCTGCTTTTCCTTTCATTTTATTGCTGTCTTTTTTTCTTTCTTTTTTTTTGCCTTTAGCTGAGCAACTTCTTTTCTTCTTCTCTCCCAACTGAAGTCACAGAGGTGATTCTTGGTATATTATTATTATTATTATGAAGAAGAATACACTGGATTAACATTAGACAACAATTATACATTAATAACCGTGAGTATTTTTACTGTTAAAATTCCATTTATTCACTTAGCAGACACTTTTCTCCAAAGCAACTTACAATGGTTACTATGTAGTGTTACTAGCCCAAATACCTTATTCACCAAGATGACTTACACTCCTAGATACATTACTTACCATGGGTCGTTCATCTATACATCAGTGAAACACACTCTTTCCATGTCATTCACACACTAAGGGGGAACTTGAACAGCATGTCTTTGGACTGTGGGAGAAAACCAGAGCAGCCAGAGCAAACCTATGCAAACAACATGCAAACTCCGCACAGACTGAGCAGGGATCGAACCCATGTTCTCTCACACTAGCGAGGCACTGTGAGACAGCAGCACTACTCACTGTGCCACCATGCCACACCAATGTGATTCTAGTCTAGCAAAAAATGACAGAGACCCTCTGTTATATTACAAGGCCATATCCTTAACCAGTACCCTGTTTACCACTGTGTTCCATTGATCAGAGCAGTCAGGTTCACAGACACACCATGGTGTCTGACATCATGTATCATACTGTGTTTTTTTGAAAATGGCAGCAGGACCAAGGCTCCGTGTACAAGCACAAAACAAAAATAAAAGTAAACGTTATGTTATAGCAAGACAAAATTCAATGATATGAAATGTGACAGTTTGTCAATCACAGATACAAACAGGGATATCTCACAAAGACCTTGGAAGAGAATGTAACTATTTTTGGACTTGATATGAGACAGTAAATCACTGTAACATAAAGACTAAGGTTTTCTTCCCTCTTTTTAAGATTATTGTTATTAGTAGTGGTAGTAGTATTAATAAGGATGGATGGAAGGATGGATGGATGGATCAATTGACCAACAGTTATTTTTACTTGGTACATGTCACAGTTGCTCCAAAGAGCCATTCTGATTGGAAGGGCTGGAGGGTCAGTTTCTCACTGCTGTTTCGCAGTGAAAAGGCAACAAGGCACTAACCCCCCTGCAAGTGCAAAACGTTGTCCAGACGCAAAGTTATGGAAAAGTCGAAGCTCCGAAAGGCACTCCACCTCCTGCTGCTGCGCCAAAAAAATGTAATCATGAGAGGGCAGGTATTTGAAATTGCAAATGGAAGCAAGCGGATTTTTTTTTTTTTTCCTCGTACCCGGCCCCGACTCCCATGTGTTGAGAGCAGCAAATTGCCCATTTGCCCTTGCGTTTACGTACAGTGCCATAATGAAAAATCAAGCTCTGTGAAGAAAATCAGAGGGCAAGCAGTACACAAGATCCCTGGGATTTTCTGTGTCCATGTAACCCAAGGCAAAAGAGTTCAGTCAACATCTGCTCTGAGAGCCAGACCCACACAGCTAATCTGCATTGTTTATGCGGTTTCGCTGATTTTCTCACACTGATATTAATCCATATCAGTGGTATGCAGTGAGTCCTTAACTGTTAGCTGCGGGATCATAAGGGTAGCAAAAGCTTATTGCAGCCTCTTCTGCCCCATCCTGCCACTGAACAGATGCTCACAGTTTACCATTTATTGTAATTAATGTTGTGATGAGAACAGCAGGGCATGAGTCTTTTTCAAAAACATTGAATTACATACATTAATGTAAATACTTCAAGATCCCTGTAAAAATGTACTTTGAAATTTTGTGCATTTTCAGCACATGGTATTTCTTTTTTCCCTATTGATTTCTATTGTCTATTGTGGTACTTAAGCAAAAACAGAGCCTGTTTAATGACACTTAGAACAGCCTTATGTATTGCTTCCACATTAAGGCCTCCAACAATGATAAAATAAAAGCTTCCCTGATTACAGCCTATCCAATAATACACATTATAAAACTATTAGTTAATAAGTGGCCTGGCAGAAAACAATGTATGGTGGTCAGAAAACTGATCATTAAAACACAGGCTCAGAAAGAAAGAATTGTTTTGCAAAGCAGGGTGGCCCTCACAGCCTGTGTTTGTCGCAGAGAGCAATTATTTTTAATTCCATTTTTGAATTGTAGAGATCTTACTGCATGCTTGTATGGTCGTTATTATTATTATTATTATTATTATTATTATTATTATTATTATTATTGTTGTTGTTGTTACTTAGCTTGTATGCTTTTATCTGAAGGGTTATGGGATGGAATAAATTCATTGAGTCATTAGTATTTTTGTAGTAGAACTCAGGTTGAGTACCTAACTGTAGCGTAAAACAGCACAGCCCCTCCTTTCAATTGCAAGTCTATGTCCTTAACCACTACCCTCCTCACCACTGTGTTCTATTGATCAGTGTTTGCCAGAGCAGTCAGGATCACAGAGGTACCATGGTGCCTGACATCGTTTGCAGTGTTGTGTTTTTTGAAAATGGTAGCAGGACCAAGGCTCTATGTATAAGCACAAAACACAAAGAAATATAAACATTTTGTTATAGCAACAGAAGGTTCAAAGATATGAAATGTCACAATGACACACGCAAATAGAGATAGCTCACATATAGCTTGGAAAAATGGGAAAAGCTTGGAAGAGAATGGCATAAAAATGGTATGTTCACACTGGATATGACACAGTATATCACCAGCTAGATCACCAAACTCGGATGGATGGATAGATAGATAGATAGATAGATAGATAGATAGATAGATAGATAGATAGATAGATAATTATAACTCCAATTGTACCCAGTACACAATTCCATCTTTTACTTTTTTTTTTTAACTCCTGTTATTTTTGGCTCTTCCAGCCAACCTTTAACAATGAGTCAATGACAAAGGTATAAAGTTTGCTCCCCTTAAGCTACACATGTAAGCGGTAAACTGAGACAGCGCAAGATGCATACAAAGCATTCCCCCTTTACTCCAAGGAATAAACTATGAACCGCTCATGCATAAAATTAGTCTTCAAAGTTCCCTGGATATCATCTTGCCTCTTGTCTCCTTCTATATGTTTAAAATGACAACTCACTGGTAATCTACGTGGAGAATTAATGCGCCGCATCGTTCTGTGACGAGGAATAATTGAAGACTGAATGGTTGCAATGCAAACGTGACAAGTGTGTTCTTTACACACAGGTGTCCTGCTAACAAGTAGTAGGTATTCTTCAAACCGGGACAGACAGTATATTACATTTTCTCTGTTAAAGTAAATTAAGTCGCATTCGTTGTTGTTTTATGCTTGTTTTAACATGAAGCATATTGTCATCATCATCACTCAGACTGAATTACATCTGAGGATTTTGTAAGTCTTCATTTTTAATTAATAGATTACTATAGAGGTTATATGGAGGGGCGGGAGGGGTGCAGTGGCACAGCGGGTTTAGCCTGTGCCTACTCTCTGGTGGGCCTGGGGCTCAAGTCCCACTTGGGGTGCCTTGCGACGGACTGGTGTCCCATCCTGGGTGGTTCCCTCCGTGGGTCCCCTCCCCCTCCAGCCTTCCGCTGTGTGTTGCTGGGCTAGGCTCCGGTTTGTCGTGACCCCACTTGGGACAAGCGGCTTCAGACAGTGAGTGTTCGTGTGTGTGTGTGTGTGTGTGTGCATAGAGGTTATGGGCTCCAGGTGGGACACTGGGCTGCAATGGTGCCTCGCAGGTCCTGGGATGTATGTTTGAACATGGGTTTAAACATGGACTTGGGCATTGTGTGTCTGTGTGTGTGAGGCCTTTCCCTGTGATGGACTGGCATCCTGCCCAAGGGGTACCCTGCTTCACCCTCTATGCTCCCGGGATAAGCTCAAGACCATAATGAATGAATGAATGAATTGAAATCAATCAAGCAACTGATACAGAAGTAATAATTTACTTGTATTAACAAGACAAGTGCTTTTGCATGGTGAACTTGTTCATCCTGATTCAGTTCTTTCACCAGTTTGCTCCAACACACATAGCAGAGAGGGACATGCATGAATCTGAGTTTCAGTAAAAATCACATTTACATTTTGGTTTACCACCTGCTTGGTTCCTCAAGCACACCATTAAGCAAAAGAACAAAGTGCGGCGCTTGTCTAGGGGTAATGGTCGGCGCAGAAACACAGCCCACCGAGGGGGGCTGAGAACAGAAACTGCTATTTCGCTTTTCAATCATATCCATTTGAGCTCAGTGAGCTCATTTCATTGATCTTGTTGGGGATTATTTTCCTCTGTACTTCTGGGAGCTCCGGCTGTCCTTCTTTCATTATAAAGAGCTGTTGAGCGAGGAGTATTGTGATCGAGGCATTCTGACAGCAACCCACAATTGTTCTGCCCTGAGAGGTGTGATGTTTAACCAAGTTAAAGGTACCATGGTTTACCTCCTTTGGTTTGTGCAGCGTATCTCACATGGATTGTTAACGACCGCAAAGAAATAAATTACCTTTCTAGAGCAGAGCTCCAGTTGATCTTGCATCCATCAATACATGCCTTTAGAAACCATCGGCACCATAGGCTTCACATGGCAGGGTTCACTTTCAGCAGAATTTCCTTTGCTTTTACCCTGGTAATACAGTTTCACGCAATGCTATAGAGTGGGGCATTGTTGAACACAGAGTTACAGAAAGTCTAAAAAATACTTGCTACAGAAATATCCAAATTGGCTGTTTGGCAGCAAATCACACCTCACAAATTCATAGCGGCGATAGATATGGCAGAGAAATGGATGAGTCAGCAGTGACAAGCTGGCGAGGGGCACGCTGACAAATTGAACATAACTAGGCGAAACTGTAAGGTTTTACATTTAAATGATGAAAACGGGCGCATAATCCCGCTTCCTTTCAGCACCGGTCTCGGCGACTGGAACATGTTTTCTAAACAGCGATGCTGCTGTTGGGATAATCTTGGGAGAAGATGCGCAATTCATTTACATTTCAGAGGCCTCATCCAACAGATTATCTGTAACGTGCAATTACATGTGGCAACAGAGGAAAAGGAGTGCTGGTACGGACTATCAAAAGCTACAGTATATATTCAGTGTTGGAAAGTATCTACAAAAGGCATACAGAGCATAAATTTGCCAGGCCCTTATCTGCACTATAATTAAACTGCTGGAGCACAAAAACAATGGGCCATAGGTGTGTACTTACAGTGTAGGTCAAGTGTTTTCCTGAAGAGCCTAAACATTTGACAAACTAACATAATTGCTGCAAATCAATCATCTCTAATCGCTGGCACAGAAAAAAAAAGGCAATCAGTCTCTGCTGAGACCATAAAGGGAAAATTAATTTCAGCGCAGCCTCTGTCGCACTAAGTGCAACAATTTAAGATGTCCTTTCCAGCCATCATTTTGCTAACTCACCCAACAAATGCACCCATTTGTTGTCTGTGCTGCACTTTTGTTATGACGGCAAGCTGTAGCTTACCAAAATTCCATCGTTTTCAAAGAATCAATTTAAAAATATATACTTTTTTTTAGAAAAGGACTGTAAGACACAGCCGCAATCAGCTAACAAAAGTAATTTGTGGAGAGTTTCTTTTCGCAGCGGACAATTTATTGTAAGGGGCTAAAATGTCTTACTTATCGGACTCCAGAGAGGTGTAAAGCTGGAAAACATTTGCATTACAATTTACAGCCACTTTCCTGTCACTTGGCCCACGTTTGTCAAAAGTTCAGTCGTCACAGCATTTTGCTTTTTGACACGGCTGTCGTTTCGCTTTATTTGTGGAAGCAGCCATAGGTTTTGCTCCAAACAAATATGACCATAACACTCACACATCCATCATCCTCCGTCGGCACTCTCTGGTGAGCTGCAGGACTAAACTCAATTATTTCCTTGTCTTGTGCATATTTGTACAAAACAAATGTGTTGATTACTGATAATCCCAGGATGCTGTGGAGTACTGCAATAGCCACCTGTGAGAACAAGATTTCACAAAGCTCATTTCTTAATAAACATCTGTCTGTATGCCTGTCTGTCTGTCCATCCATCCAAAGGCACATGACTCATCACCACTGGTCTGAAAGACTTCAGAGGGTCAAAAAGTTTTTTTTTTTTTTTTTTTTTTTTTAACTCCGTGCCTAGATGCATCTGGGCTACATGCATTATAAGGGCACAAAAAATATTTTAGTATTGTTTGCTAACATGGTAAAGTTAGGAGTATGTTTGGTACTACATATCTTAGCAAAAGCAAACAATAGCAGAATAAATAGCATTTAATATAACTATGGTAATTCTGCTATAAATACATACAGTACATAGTAATATATACTGTACATAGTCAAATTTTTGCATAGTTCATTCAGTGTAAAAATGTCTGTTTCCTTGAGATCATTCTGAAAAATGTAGAACAAGGAAAAATAATAACTTTGCTTCAAAAGGAGAAAATCTGCAGGTTTCAGTGTTGACTGAGTGCATGAACAATTCAACACATTAGCTGTTCAGACGGACAAAAGCATGAAAGAAGGAATTACTAAACCCGATTCATAATTCATGATGAAAAAGGCTGCTAACCTTAATGTTTAAGATAAGCCACCAACAGAATTAAATGTTTCCCGTATTCACCGGGTCCTTCTTTCTTCTGAAAACAATTATAGTGATTTGTTTGCATCGACACACTGCAGGTACTCTACTGATATTACAAGTTTTATGACCCCCAAACTAAATTTCATCTCATTATGGCAATCTCTTTACGACTCTGTGAGCTGCTTTCATGTTGCTTCTTTCATACTTTTATTGAGAAGTGCTGCTGTTACCACAAAGCTCAAAATTGGAAAAATTATGAAAACGAGAAATGTGAAATCATATTAAACGAAAATGTAATTGATCACATGTTTCAATTACAATCATTCTGGTAAAGAGCTGCCTCAGAGGACAGGGAAAATAATAGAAACATTAAAGGACTTGAACCTTTACATGGCAAGAACACAACTGCAAAGGCAATCACAACAGGTGAGCAATAACAGGTGTTAAAATGAACTATCGGTATGTTCCAGATATAAATAATCTGACAATCAATTTGCACTGGTTTCTGAAGCAAAACAAGAGAACTGAGTTTCAAAGACACCAAACAGTTGGTGCTACAGCTCCAATCCATTCATCAATCCAAAAACAAATAAAACAAAAAAAAACTAATTTGTTAAGGAAAACAGCGTCAGAAATTATAATTGCATGTTTCATTTGAAGAAAACATTGCATCAGGAAAGAACAGCACTGAGTTGAAGTAGAAAGGGACAGAAAGACACTTTACGAGGTTTTAAAAACCAAACAAAAGTATCCACGGAATTTAATGAAAACTTCCATGACCCTGTCTGTAGAAAAACAGTACAGGGAGTTTCACAAAGCTGCTTGTATTTGCTTGTATTCAAGGCCAGTGAAGAAAAATGCAGAACCTGAATTAATGAGCACAGAACCTGGGCCCCTAAGCAGTGGAAAGGAGGACTAAGGTCTTTTGGGTCGTCTTTTAATCTTTCTCCAACATGCAGGCTTGTCTATGTTCGGAGAAAGCCAAAGTATGTTTTGAAAACAAGTTGTCTCTTGTCAACAATTAAATATGATGGTAGATCTCTTATGATATGACCAGTTTTATCTTTTTAGTTATCAAGTCTCACAATGTCCTGAAATACAACGATTGAGTTGTAAACTTCATGAACTTTTCAACTTGTGCATATGGTGTTGGCTAGGACCACTACCCTAACACAAACTTTGTTGATTTTGCTTTCATAAAATATTTAATTTTTTTTCAGAGAGATGATACAAACTCCTCCGGGAACATCGGAAATGAAAGGAATTAATGCTTATTTCTGGAAAGATCTGATTGCTTCAGCCGTGCAGTTCTCTACCTGAACAAAAGTTGAAGCCAATGATCCCAAACAAACTGCTAAGAACATTCTACAGGTTCAAGAGTGGTCAAACATGTGTCTTGGCTTCACGAGCCCCTAGATCTGGACTTCTTTGAACTGTCACAGGGAGTTGTATAGTCGACTTTAGAGGAAAAGAGCTGCAGGCTTTCCTTCCTGAAGAATCTCTCAATATCCTTGTACACAAAGTTCAGAACTTGCAGAAGACATTCTTTGGAGGACTGAAAATGTTCCAAAGCAAAGGTTGGCCCCACTGCACCCCTTCTAACTGTTATTTTCAAGTTCATTGCCAGGACCTCTACCTACAGTACTTACATTGATTATTATTTTTTTTTCCACTAATCCTTTGTGTTGTGCATTGTCAGAGGAGCATGTGAATTAAAATAAATTTCACCTTTCCCTAGGTTAGGATTCTCTGCATTATAACACGATGTCCCTACACCTCTATCAGACAGTATTATTTTCCATTCTTTTTGGTGTAGCAGTAACTCCAAGTAGTGGTCGCATTAAGTTGGCACTTGCAGCAAGAAGATGGAAAAGCAAATTTAATTACAATACACAGAAATAAGTTACACGGGGCTATTTCATCCCCCTCAGCAACCACAGAGATTGCTTCACTGCTGATGCAAACCCCCAGAAAGGTCTTAAGGAGAAAAAAAAAAAAATAAATGTTTATTCAGATAGTACAAATGGTAAAGTTAATGGAATATGACCAGAATGGTTAGATTCACAAACCCACCACGAGTGCAAGCCTTATGACCAGCCTGAAGAGAACAGGGAAAAACAAGAGAATGAAAAAGAATAAAAAGTACAACTGAAGACATAAAAGGGTTAGAGAAAGTGAAGTCTGTTTTTATTCTACACAACGAAGAACGTCGACTGCGCTGACCTCTCCATTCCCTCTAAGTCTGTGCTCTATGTAATACAATTTTTAGTTTATCTCTTTGCAGTGTCTCCTCGTGCTCTCTTTGTACAATTTTGCATGAAGTACATTGTATGCCTGAAAAAAATCATATTCAGGACATTGCTTTTTACTTTATAAATTCCCCACTTTCACATATATTACTATAAAACTTATCCTGCAGGTAGTAAAAATGAAATGGAAACAATATACTTCCATCCATGATCTCCTTAGAATAAAACATTACATTTTAAATGTTTAAGGTAAATAAATTTACTCTGCAAGCTACCCATCCACCCCTTTAAAATTTTTCATTTGTTCAAGGCAACTCAGTGTTACTTATGTTTTTTAACTTGGGATATTGATACTATTCAAATGCAGGGTAGGTACTCTGGTCACAGGTACTACAGCAAACATGAGTCTTTAGATTTTGAGGCAATTTGCCTAACCACAACATTGCTGTGTATATTTTAATGTGTCTTATGAAAAAGTTTTTGATATTTAATGCCCTTTCTTCTGAATCTAAATTTTACAATGTATCATACTAAAATAGTCTGCAACCCAGCATTTGGCAAGCAATTCTTGAAAATAGATGGATGGACTGAAATACACACACACACATTTTCAGAATCGCGTGTCCCATACAGGGTCACGGGGAACCGGAGCCTACCCGGCAACACAGGGCATAAGGCCTGAGGGGGAAGGGGACACACCCAGGACGGGATGCCAGTCCGTCGCAAGGTACCCCAAGCGGGACTCGAACCCCAGACCCACCGGAGAGCAGGACTGCGGTCCAACCCACTGCGCCACTGCGCCACCGCACCCCCTATTGGACTGAAATACTGTATATATAATGCGCATTTGTACATTGCATATCCATAATGGATTACGAGATGGGGCTGGTGAATACTGGTTACAGCAGCTGTCTTTGGACCCAAAGGCCACATATTTGAGTCTCACCTCTGGCTGTATTACCTTTGAGCAAGGTACTTACCCTAAATTGCTCCAGTAAAAACTACCCAGCTGTATAAATGGGTAAATAATCATAAATAGCTTAACATTGTAAGTCACTTTGGAGAAAAGTGAGAGCTAAAGAAATAAATGTAATGAGATGGAGAAAGAGACAGAAATACTGCTGTTCTTGTGGCATTTGAAGGTTGTATTGTGAATGTACTGTATGTTCCAATTAGGTGACATTTTCAATTCGGCAAACGCATAAGAAGTTGTGTAAAACAACTGGCATGCTTACTTTCTGCTGTCTGGTATTTCACAGCATGAAAGAAATGGCTTCATAACACACTGACTGGTACATCTTATAAACAAAAGACAAGGTCACCCTCACCAAATCAATCAAATCTCACACACAATATTGCAATACTGTTCAAAGGTATTACTTATTTCTTTTCGCACAGTTTCTATGTAGAAACTCAAAAATCCTTATTATGATACAGTCATAATTCATGACCTGCAATTAAAATATAAGGGCTTCTTCTATTAACATACTGTCAAAAATATTTAGATCAGGTGAATGGCAGAAATAGAAAAACTAAACACCTACTCATAACACTCACTATATAATTCAACAGCTATTTTTTCCAGTTATTAGCTATTTTTTTTTGGTTCTGACTATGTGATGGCTCATACATTGGACACACACTTTGCTATTTTAGAGCTTTTATCAGGGAAGTCCTGTACGTCTCTCAGCAGTATGACCACAAAGGAGTGAAGCTGACTTGGCCTGTGGTGGAGCTCACAGCACCTGGACAGGAGCTCCGAGATCCCAGCTATGTCATTTGTAATCATGCTCTACAGTACGCCCTTTAATGCAATATTTATGTTCAGCATCATTCTCTTGTTTTCATTCATTCCACTACAGTATGCTCCTGCTGTAAAAAAATATCCATCACACAGCTACTCCCACTGTGACCATGTACCTCAACCATTACAACTAGTCCCCTCTGCCATGTTAATAATTGACCACCTGTCTCACTCTTCAAAAAAAGAAAAAAAAAAAAAACATTTAAATGGTACTAAACACTGATATATTATTGATGACAAACTCTGAAAGTTTAAAGTGAAATAACAGCAACATAATTCTTGCATTGCAAAATGTTACAGCACATAAGTAAACATTCTGCACATAAACACCTAGAAAAAAAGCAGCAAGGAAGTAGACTTAGTATCGAGAAAAATGTCTAAGTCTGAATGTAAATCTTAGAATTGGAAATGAAATGCCCAAGAAGTTTTGCAGATTTCACGTATTACTTTGTATGAAAATACAGTATATAGGACTCTAACCACTGTAATGCTGTATGGGTTTCCTCCCATAATTCAAAGACATGCAGTTCAGGTGGATTGGTGACTCTGATATCACTCATTGTAGGTGTGTGTGTGTGAGAGGAACTGTGCTTCTCCGATATATAGATGACTGACTCATTGTAAGCAATGTATCAAGCATTTTAAATCACCTTGGGTGAATAAAGTATGTGCTGATATCACTACATAAAGTTCATTGGAAGTCGCTTTGGAGAACTAAAGTAAATGTGTTTTATGG
This sequence comes from Scleropages formosus, assembly GCF_900964775.1. NCBI lineage: Eukaryota > Metazoa > Chordata > Actinopteri > Osteoglossiformes > Osteoglossidae > Scleropages > Scleropages formosus. The sequence continues at coordinate 7,188,216 of NC_041809.1, forward strand.
GGGAAAAAAAGTTTTGGCTACAATGTTTATTTCTCAAATATACCACAAGGAAGTTGAAACATGGCAACAACAGTCTATCTAAATTTTATAATGTATTACACTAAAATAAACTGCAACCTTGCATTCAGCAAGACATTATTAATAATAGATGGATGGATTAAAACATAGTGAACAGTACATTTCGACACTGCATATGGGACTATGGGATGGACAAAGAGAAACAGAAACCAAAGACTTTGGAAAAAAGAAAAATCTGATATCTGTATCTTCTTTTCTAAAACAAAAAAAAAAAAAAAATACAAGGGAATTAATAAGTTTTTCAGTGCCCGAGATAATAGAAGGCTTTGACCATAACTAGCATCCAGCTGGAAATGGAGGATGCCAGTGTAGAAGTTTCAAGTAGCCTTTTCAGGGTTATATTGTTCGTTCATTTGAATAAAGTAAACTCAGACTAATTTTTACAGTGACATTCAAGGGTGATAAATTTACAATGAAGTCTGGTGAACTGGGCATTTATAATTAGGTTCTGTTGGATAGACTGCCCACTTGTCAACACTTAATGCTTAAGCCTGATGAAAATGACCAGTTTCGGCAGAAATTGTCAGAAATAAATTTACCTTAATGATTACTATGCAGGCAGCAAGCTCCTTTTGTTCTTTACAGATAATAACCTATACAAATATTGTCAAAGCAAGGATGGTTGAGAAATTTCCATGCAGGCCTAAAACAATTCGATTTTTGTGTGCAATCTTACAAGCAAGCAAAGAGAGCTCCTCTCCTCCTCTCCCAGAGACTCCATAAAGTGATGCTTAAGGCCCGTGGAAAGACAAACGACCGGTGTTAGGTCGGCCAAAAACCAAATAGGCCACCCCGTCAACTAGAACTGATACATGCTGGATCCCTGAATTGTTACTTAAGCTCACTTAAGCTAAATCTATAAATCAAACCGAAAGGTGTTCATCAAGCTGCCTGCTGCTGTAACAGCATTGTTTTCTACCCATATTTTATTTTTATCTTTTAAGGGTACCTTCTTAAGCTTTTTTTAATGTCCAAAGCACATCATAAACAGTCGGAGATTATTAGTCAATTTTGCTGTCATTCTTTGATCACTCGATCTTAATAAAGATATATAACTTTCGAGTAGGCATTTAATGTTGTTGTAATACTGATCATGTTTCAATGAAGATATTAAAGTTGTGGAAAAGTTTATTTTCCTCTATTCAGCATTTTACTTAGTATTTGCAGGGAGGACTGCCTAATTTTGACTTCTATTCCTCACTTTAGTGTCTTGGAGCACAAAGACATCCCAGAAGCGCTCCAGGGCATCTAAATAGTAAAAGGAACGATGTCGAACACGGTGGGATTGACGGGAAGCAGTTGGCATGGCTTAAGAAGGCAGACACGGCTGGTGCAGATGCGAGCGGGGATTTGCAGCCCTCTGAGGTGGGATTAAAATGAATGACGCGGTAATACAGAGGCCCTGTGCCGCTGTGTTTTACCAAGGGGAGGTCTGCACTCGGCAGCAGCAGATGCGACGCCCCGGTGCCCTTCCTTGCCCTCCCTCATAGTATCGCTTCACTCATTCTGCTGAGCATGGCTTCCCACCGCTGCTGATCCACGACGATGCTCATCCCCGAAAGGAATGGACACACCATCCGGGCCCAGAAACCTGCTGTGACTTACACCTCGCTCTCATCATGTGCTGTGCTGCAAAAAAGGAGGCTACAGGCTGTGCCAAACTATTCTGAAGCCTAATCTCTCCGATATTCAGTAAAAACAAACAAAAACGTAGACACACAATGACAAAATTATAGACACAAACAACCAAAAATACAGAGATAGATAGATAGATGATGGGACAAAGTGTTACTAATGAAGAAGAAACTATTCCCAGTTTCACTCCTGTGTATTTTCTTTCTTTCTTTAGGTTGAACTTTAACTAATTTCTTTTTTCCGCCTTACACTCCCAGGGATGTGGGACCCCGACACGGCAGTAATGTTCCATAGATGTTCCGCTCAGGTATCCAAGGTTGCTCCTCCTTGTCATATCTGACAGTTAATTAAAGCATTATAAGCAACAACACAGATGCAATTATCTGTATGACAGGCCGAGAGGAGCAATCATTGGCTGCTGGGGTTCATTAATAATCCGGTTCATTAAGGAGTTTTGTTGTTAGCGTGTACGCCTCTCACAAAGGCAAACTTACTGAGGTTTTTACGGTGGTCAGCAGCTGAGAAAAGGGCGCGCTGTCGCCACCTTGACAAATTGATTATTAAATTGATTTCAGCCCAGTGTATGTAAGGGACGCAGTAACTCGAACAATGTAGGAGAACACCAACCAGCGGATGGGGAGAGGGGCACGCAGGGTCTATGAGCACATTCATTAGATAGAAGGTCATTCCACCGTAATCTTCACTTGCATTAATATTTTGGACAGATTCTCACCTCTTTAAATTACCACTACAATTCATTTTACAGTGCTGTTACTTCCTAAACTTTTCTATTCTGCCCGATTTCACAAAACTCTGATTTGGAGCTCATTGCTGGTGTCAGACTATTGTTATATAACTAGTTTATTTGTCTGCTCATTTATTTATTTCGCTGTCGGCCTAACATACTAAAATACTCAGGATGTGTTTTAATGTTTGAAACAGAGCTTTCCACAAGGAAAATCTCAAACACCAAAAGTATTATTTTACCCAGTTATACTGATAATAACAAAATCCTACACCTGTGATCAAGACAGCAGAAACTGATACTGTTTGCATAGGTAACAGCATTAGTAATGTTATTAATAAGCAAAATATGTTATGCCTTTATCCATAGCAGTATAAACACATTTATATATTTACATAGCGATGTACCCCGGTTGGAGCGTGGAGGCGCAGTGGGTTGGACCGGGTCCTGCTCTCCAGTGGGTCTGGGGTTTGAGTCCCGCTTGGGGTGCCTTGTGGCAGACTGGCGTCCCGTCCTGGGTGTGTCCCCTCCCCCTCCGGCCTTACTCCCTGTGTTGCCGGGTAGGCTCCGGTTCCCCGCAACCCCATATGGGACAAGCAGTTCAGAAAATGTGTGTGTGTGTTTGTGTATGTGTGTGTGTGTGTGTGTACCCTGGTTTTACTCAGCCTAAGTTCCTTGATCGAGAGTTCTATATTTAGCTATACTATTTATAGCACAATAGGAAGCGTGGGAGGTGGATTCGAACCAGCAATCAATTTCCAAGTTCATGCCTGAAGCTTTTATGGTACGCTGCTATATATGTCAGCGTTTGAAATTAATATCCTTAGGCAACAATGCAGAAAGTTAATAGCAGGACTAATACCGAATTAAAAATATATAAAAAAATATATATGTATTGTGTCACTCCCAAAAATGCTTAGTCACTTCACTCCGAATAAATACAACTCACCACCAACAGAAGTTGAATATGCTACCTTGAATATGCTAATATGACTGTCATTTTGACATACAATATAAATTCTTTCATGCAAACACCTGTTTAATGTCTCTTAAAACCTGAAGTCTCATTTTACTCTCCATGCTGGGAAAATCAAGGAATTTGAATTCTTTGGAGACCCAACAGAGCTTATGCAAAGCAACCCTTCAGCTCGTGAATAGATGCAGAAATGTCACACCACTGTGTGTGACGCATAGCTTCATAAAAGTAAGCTGTGTCACTGTGTATTTCAATACAGTTCATTCGTTGTGCGCCGTCATGCCTTTTTTGATGCAAATCATTTTCTGTGTTTTTATTTGTGTAAAGTGTTGTGCTCCGGCAAACTACAAAAGGCACGGACTCTTTTTCGGATGTTTTTGTGCTTCTCCGTTACAGTGTATTAATGACAGATTGAGTCCTTTAAATACCCGAACTGTCGCGAGACCCACGTTTCATCAGTGGTTTGCTTTAGGGTTCAGAGTGCCTGGAGCTGGAGAGTGAGAAGTGGAGGTATCAGTGCATCAGTGTATGACACACAGACACACACTCACACACACAATGTGTCACTCTGCAAAGTGCAGCTTTGAGAAGACAACAGTGTTACTGCGAATGTGAAAACTGCGGATACACAGACCAAGCCGTGCTGAGCCCATGGAGGAAGAGGATGTAGTTTGACAACTCCCCACTTCTGGGTTTCCATAAATCACTGTATCATTTTGAGATTGAGGGTGGCCTCTTTTTTGGCTTCAGCATCAAATGTAGCTTAGTTGTACCATCAACTCTGCTTACATACTATAAATTACTTCTTTGAAATATTCTCTTCATTTCATATCCATTTTTTTTTTCATTTTAATTTCCTTATTATTTACGGTACAAGTTTTAGTAGAAATTCTCAAAGATGTAGGAGACTTGAATATTGACCTGCTTCACTCTTATCTACAGGTAATCCCATCTAAGCATAGCGAAAGTGTACTCAAACTTTTGAATGGTGCACACACGAAATGAGTTTCAAGGTGTGTGAAATGCCGAATGCCAGTGTTTGGCATTGATGCTGGTCCCTGTTCACACAGTTCTGATTCAGAGCTGTATTCACACCTCTCCCTCTTTGCAGTGAAATCCTTTTCATCCGATCTAACACATAGGATTTGTATCATAATTTCGTTTGGATTGAACTGATCTGAGTGATGATTGATAGGTCAAAGAACTGAATATTCACAAGGCTGAAAAAGGTATTGGAGCTCATTCATTGTAGAGAAGTTAATGAACCCTGGGACACATGATACACAACCTAAAGAATTGGAGGTTATAATATATATCGTATTTCATTGAGAGCCTGCAGTGAGTATTCTTTCTATTTTGTTATAAATTGCCTATGTGCTTTTAATTCCCATTTCAAACATGAAGAGCAGCCAGCTTGCATAATCTTTTTGCATGTCTTCATTGTTCCTTGTGTCTCCATTTTAAATAACTGTTAAGGATAGGTTTAGAGTGACCATAATAGTTATATTCAAATAACTATGATGCATACAGTATATTCCAAAAGGCAGTATGTGACCCTATAGTTACTCTTCTATTGCTGGAACCAGACCTGTTAAGAAGGGCTCCATATTTTGTTGACCCATTACACACACACACTCTCTGAAACCGCTTGTCCCACAGCAAGCCAGAGTTGAACTCAGCAAGACAGGGCACAAGGCTGGAGGGGGAGGGGACACACCCAGGATAGGACGCCAGTCCATCACAAGGCACCCCAAGCAGGACTCGAACCCCAGCCCCCCCAGAGAGCAGGACTCGGCCAAGCCCGCTGCGCCACTGCGCCCACCATGAAAATACGTAAGCATGAAAGATACTTTTTAAAGATACTAACTAATATACTTTTAAAAGTGTAGCTCTGTGCTTCCTATTGGAGCTGTAGATCCAATGATGGGAATATTTAGGACCCGCAACATGGTCCTTTGATTTTCAGCCCAAGTTGAAAGTAGGGAAACTCATAGTTGGACATGCTCACCATATCGATGGGGCTTCAGTGCCGCTGATCTCCAGGAAATCGTATCTGTCCTCGAGCTGGAAGTCAGTGAACACCAATGCTATGGTGTCCCCTGGCTCAGCCAGGATGCTCCATGTGCACTCTGCATTGTTCTCGTACTCTGAGGGGAAGTGGGGACTTGTGATGGTCCCAGTTGTCCCTCTCAGGGTGCCGCCACAGGCCCCTTCCGCTAAAGCAAAAGAAGAAAAAAAAAAGACATCAGGCCATAAATGAATTTGAAACCCAAAAAACAGTTGCCCTGAATTTCCAGGCCAAAGGATCCACAACTCATCTACAAGTTAACATTACATTACATAACTGATCATCTGTGTTTGACAGCAAAGAGCCACAATTCCAAGTTGCATGTCATCATGAGGGGAGGAAACCACTGAACTGTCTGTGTTACATATTAAGTTGCTGAGTTATTGACAGGAACTATTAGCGTAAAACCCAGAGCTAGAGGCTCCTGATAACGGTGTTGCAAAATAATAATAGTGGCTGCATCCTTCTGTCTTACAGTGTCACTTGGGAGTGGTGATAGGGCAGATATTAATGTCAAAATTTCCAGTGCACTAGAAGACTCGTTCAGGAAAGAAAAAGGACACAAGATGTTCAAACTGCCCATCACCCACATAAATTAATCAATGACTTCAGTAATAATGCCATGCTGTATAAATGGTAAGTAAAGACATCAGATTAATGACAGTATAATAAAATATTTCTGACAAGATGTTGTTATATGTACAAACAACATGCCTGTCAATTATAACCATTATTTTTAGTTAAATATCTAGGGCTCTCGTTTTGCTTGATATGATGTTAGTGTTCCAGATGGAAAAGAATTGAAAGAGAACCCAAGACAAGATGTGTCAAAATCTAATTTCTGGGGGGGAAAAGTAAGTTTAAGATGAAAGCATAATAAACCCAGTACTGAGTATGTAGAAAGTTTTATTTATTTATTTTTTTATTTATTTATATGCTGTAAGTTCTAAATCCTCAGAGATCAGGCTAGTTGCTCAAACCTAGAAATGACCCCAGAGATTATGCTACAAATGTAATCTGCGGGTTTATGCAGCTATCTGGGATTTAAGTGACAAAACCGAACAGATGACAGCGGGACTGTCAGATTCGGTCTGCGGTTCACAGGGCAGCTTTGCTACATTTTATTTTTTTACTTAACATCAGTAAAGGCATTACACGTCACACTGTTTAATATACCTCTGTGCTTTTTCATCATTAGAATCGCAGCATTTTCGATTGTCCCCCAACACCTATTGCATTGCTCTTCTCTAAAGAGCTCCACAATCAATTACATTTATACTATTACAGGGCCTTGTTGGTGCTAAGATTATATGCAATTTGCTCACTTTATCACCTCATTCTCTCTGTTTATTAGCTCATTCTAATGAGATATGCTTAAACAATGATAAATATAGGTGTTTATGATTCCAAGCTCATATCAGCAAAACGTGAATACCGAAGCATACAGCGTCGGAAGAACACCGGAATGTTTCTGATGAAGGGCCTATGTGATTCCATGGTAATGCAGTACAACTCAATTACCAGAGATAAAAAGGAATTAACACTTACTGCAAATTCGTCATGCTCGCCATTAATTTGCTACGAGCTTGGTACACCTCACAGAGCCTATACTCAAAACAAGCAAAGGTTAAAACCAGACTGTAACAATGATTTAGAACAAAGCCCAGATGGGCCTTGCATGTGCTGCTACGCAATGTGAGGGCATCTATTTTCTTGTCATAAATTTATTGCAGGCAATTGTTATGGTTTACGGAAACATAATTCATACTTATAGACCAGTTGGTTTGGATCGTGGTACTTGTAATGTTTTATTTCCAATCACAGGCATGGCATTAACGATACCGTTTTATTTATTTGTTTGTCTCTTTTGGTTGGGGAGGGGTAGTAAGTACAGTAAATAAACTGTCTATTGTTCAATCTCTAGTATTGTCTACTTTCTTTTCACCCATTTACATTGCTATTAAAAATTTTAGTGATGCTTTTGAGCAGGGGGTGTAATGCTACATTTATACAACCCGGTAATTTTGGGAAGCGACTGCAGATAAGTGCCCGGCCCAACACACAATAGCACTTTCCCCTTTTGGGATTTGAAACATCAACAGTTTTGTATTGAGTCCACTTCCTTAACCACAACTTCTCCTGCTATTGCTTTTATCTTTGACCAAGCTGCCAGCCCCTTTGCAGCCTCTTGGAGCACCTCTGTGGCCCCTAGGGATGTCCCCAGGGTGCGAGGTTCCCTTTGGTGCTCCTTGACAGCCAGGAACATGGGAGTGCAGGATTATTGTGACAGTTTTCCATTATCCGAGAGCCTCTTTCAGACACTCCTTGAACCCCCACGCCCCCTGGGTCCACAGAGAGAACAAGTGGAATGGAACGATGAGCCGCAGTCATCGCTTCGACCACCAGATTAAACGTACTTTGGCAGAGCATTGAGAAGCATCCGCCATTCTGCACAGAAGAGCAATGAACTCTGGGAAGTTTCGGGCTTCTACAGCGTAACATGGGCTACTCAAATGCCACAGGATCAACTGCTTTACTTTAGCACCTTTAGCAGGACTCATACTTAATAAATATTACTGTTTGTATGATGTGCATTTACATTTGTTCCTTTAATCATTTAGCGCTTGTATCCAAGGAGACAAACCACATAGTGAAAACAAAAGTGAATCTGATAACAGAATAATGGATGCTGAAATATCTTGTCCAATAACCACTTTTGCCACCATCACCTGTGTACAGGATTGATATGAAATAGAAAAGTGACATAAAAACAATAGGATAAAAATCCCTGTTAGGAAATTTACACACAGCAGCTATATATGACACATAATAACACAGTGCACAGTTACAACAGCAACATAATTAGTAACAGATTGAATAAGAAAAATCAACATTTAAAACTTACAGTTATACTAGAACAATATGTAGACCAATAATTAGACTAAAGCAATGTAAGTACTTAAGGTACCAAATACACTACATAATTCACATTTGTACCATACAGGTGTTATGTTTGTTGTTACATCCTGCTGTTTTGCGATGTAATTTTGCCATTTCTCTCTTTGAGAACAGCAAAACCTATTAATTATTGCACCCCCCACCATCACCTTTTAATGTAACTGACCTGATCCCACTTGTAGTCACCTGCAGCACAGCAGTGTCTTGTGAATACACACTGTGTAAGTAAAATATGAGGACTGCATTGTACTACTGCTCAGCTGCTGCACCTTCGCAGCTGTCGACTTGTCACGGCAACTTTTTCATCCTTACATAAGCAACGAGGAAAGGAAGCTTCTGTAATTGTCAATTGTTTCTATTTTACTCCTTCCATCTAGGGCAATTCTGTTCTTTTTATAGAGCATGTACCTTTACTTCAGAAACACACAGCCTGCAAGGAAATTCACTGATGAGCTGATTCCTCTTCCATTTCACTCTGATAAATTCCCATTACAGAACCCAAGAGCTCTATTGTTGGTTGAGCAGTGATAGCTTTTAGCATTATAACATATATAATTACAAAACACATCAAGCATGTATCTCATTTATACAATGAATTAAAACCTAATTAAATCCTCGTCACCAAGAACAAAAACCTATATTAACTCTGTGCTGAAATTATTAAAAATATTTTGTTCCGCGCTGTTTCTTGAAAGCAGAATGCCAGAAGGGGCACAACCTTCATTGGAAGGTTTTCCCTTCCTTTCTGCACCTTCCCAGTGTCTATTTTATTTATTTATTTATTTATTTATTTGTGTGAACCTTTTTTTTTTTTTTTTAATCCTGTAACAGAAATTAAAGAGGGAATTTCAAAACTCACATTCATTAGAAACTAAAGTTCACAGGTGTTCATTCTGGGAGATTTTTTTTTTTTTTTCCTCTGTAAGATATGCTTACAAATTCATGCATTTTGAGTGCACTTGCATATAATACCTGAATAACTTGTAGCATGTTTTGTTCTGGATAGTCTGTGATATGAGTTTTCATGATTTTGCATTTTAAAGGGGGGGGGGGGGGGGGGGCAGCTGGCTGGGTAATGGTGACTGATGCTGCCTTTGAATCCAACGGTTGCAGGTTTTAATCTCACCTTTGGCCCTGAGCAAGGTACTTACCCTAAATTTCTCTAATAAAAATTACCCAGCTGTACAAATGGGTAAATACTTGCAAGTAGTAACATGGTAAGTCACTTCGGAGAAAAGTGTCAGATAAATGAAATGGCAATGTTACTAAAAGATTTTCTGATTTCCAGATAGTATTACTTGAGATCAACTTTGATAATATGTTACAAGAAATTATTATTTAAACACTTTTTAGGCATTTCATCAAATAAATGAGTGTTAAACAAAGAACACATTATCAGCAAACTTCTTATCACTAAATATTTTCAGTTGTTCATTATAGCTTGTTTATTTTTTCAGGATTCCTGGCATATTACTGGAAACTGAAGACCTTTACAGAGGCTGAGAAACTGTTTATTCATAATAAAGAAAATGAAATCACGTTTAAGTTTCAGTCAAATTCTGTGCAATTCTAATACATATTAAAGTTATGAAACGAAAGGGACGAAACAAAATAAATGACCTCCAAAATGTAATTTTCTTTAAAAAAAAAAAAAATCCCAGTAATTGCCTTGGTGCTTTTCTATAGTGGGATTGAGTGCTCAATGGTTCTTTCTCCTGTTTCCCAACCTCTTCATTAAAAATTGAAAAAAATTCTGAATATGCTAATTGACTTCTTTTACCCTGGGTCCAGTAAGTGCAGGAGAGTCAGGGGTTGAGTAATGCCACCAAAGTATCGCTTGTACCATTGAAGTTATTAAATCCAATAAATGAAGCCATTTCCTGACATCAAATAAAGGCTTTAGGAATCTCTGCTTGAACTTTATACAATGTTAAAAGTCATTAAAAAGTCTGTTATACATGGCATTCCTAATTAATTAATTTAAGACACTTTAAATGCAGATTTAAAAAAAAAAAAAAAAAAAACTGGGTTTATAGAAATAAACTATGGTTAAAGTTAAGGAATTTTATGGGTAAAATATACATTTTAAAGCCAAAATGCTCAGCCTACCCACCTTATGTATCAACAAACTGCATGACTGGATTGAGCAGTTTCAAATCTGTGTCAAAAAGTTTGTAAAAAACTATTTTCATCAATATGTATGATTTGTTTAAAAATATATAACAAAGTACTTAGCTAACAGCTGTCCCTTGTATTTTATTTATTTATTTATATGCATTTTTTTATGTTCTTATTTATTTTTTACAAAATGAAAAAAAAAAAAAAAGTGTTTCGCAGTCCCCGTAAACAAAGTTTCTTCTTACCTCTGCAAAACGGGGCAGGGAAATCCCAGGATGCTCCGGTCCCCGGGCTCACGATACACGTGAGCACTGCATGGCCCTCGAGCACGTATCCCGTGACACAACTGTAGCGGATCTTGTCACCAATGTTGTACCGTGACCCATGGATGACCCCTTTTGGTATCAACCCTGGATTCCCACATGTGTGGCTGGGAAGAACTGTGAGAAAGAAAAGGGGGGGAGGACATAAATTTAAATTCATTACAGTATATGATGATCCATGATCTACAATAGGATTATTATTATTATTATTATTATTATTATTATTGTGTTGTGGATGAAGTGATAACAGTACTAACAAGAGAATTTCATGTTCAGCTGTTTTAAAAAGGTAAACCCTTGCTACACTTATATTTTGCATTAGTAACATTTTTGGGGCAGCAGGTGGCGTAGTGGTTGCTCTAACTACTGATATGAGTCAAAAGGCCTGGATTGAAATCCCCACTTCTTTTGTCGGGTCCTCATGCAATGTATTTGCCCAGAACTGCCACAGTAAAATTACCCAGCTGGATAAATGAGTAAACAATTACACAAGTTGCTTAGGAGAAAAGTGTCAGATAAATTATTAAGTAATTACATACCAAGGTCCACTAGTCCAGATCATTTAGGGAAATTAATCTAAAGCATCATTCAGTAACTAAATGACATTTGTACAGTTTTTTTTCCCTCTTTCTCATGTCCTTTTATGTTTTACACCAAGTTTAAAAAAAAAACAAAAAAACAACACATTGTCATTTCACTTGTCAATACTTCATAACTGTTTAGGATCATATTGTATAAATAGTATGTAAACAGTTCCTCAGTCTTACCATTTTATAATAGCTGGAAAATTTGTCCAAGACAGATTTAAATGTTACTGTTGCGTGCAATGATTTTCTAGTATATACACCGAGGTATTTTTCCAGTATCAATTGAGGGTTAGTACCTTGACATGGGAACCATAGCAGAACAAAGAAGGAAAATTAAGGACCTTCGGAGTGCAACGTATCAACATTAACCACTATACTACCTGCTGATGTCGGTACAATAAAATAATACAAACAAAACCTTTGGCAAACCCAATTAAAAAATGCTTGGAAATAAGTGTGATGTGTGAAGTCCTTAAAGAAAATTCACCTCATCAGGCAACATGGACACCAAGCCAGAACTTTCAAAATTTAAAGCAAATCACTAGTCATCTCGTAAAAATAACAAGATTTGTTCTTGAATGAACGTGTCAAGAATATGTCTTGGAGGAGCACCCAACTGAGACTATGTATCTGGCAGTGTAAGTCACCTTGGAGAATAAGGTGTGTGGGCTGATAACACTACATAGAGTTCACTGGAAGTTGCTTTGGAAAAAAGTGTCTGCTAAATAAAGAAATGTAAATGTAAATGCTCATTTATCTTGCTGCTATATTCGGCATGTGGCCAAGAAATGTTTAGCATTCTAGGATAAGCATTGGCACCATGGACCTCTACTAGTGATGTATTTTATTATTTTCTTGAACATTGTCTATACTTACATTATCACTGAGAGACACTGTACCCAGGGTCTGCACGCAGTACCTTCTTTGGGGTGTAAACAGGTGGGGCATCTAAGTAACCAATGGGTAACGTGGTTTTTTACATAGATGCGCCAACTACAGGACACAGCTGCAACGTTTCAGCTTTGAGCAAAATCCGAAAGAAAGCCACGAAGAGAGATTCAAGTAATTTTGTACCAGGACTGATTTTACATTTTCGACAGACACATACCAAACACTCAGGTCCTAGGGGGGTCGTGTCAAAGCACATCGGTATATCCTGTCAGCCTAGACACAACTGTGTCTAAGGCAATGTTAACCTGAGGCCAAATCAGTTTGGAACAATTCCTGACACAGAAAAAATGAATAAAATAAAATCAGCAAAAGGCACTTGATTCACTGATATATGTGTATATGTTGCACGCTTCTTGGAAGCACATTTTCTTTATGAATAATACAATACGGGAATAGATGGTGTGATGAAAAGCAACACCATTGCTGTTGCGGTCCTGTTGACATTTATTGCGCCATTTTTTGCAGGCATTAAGCAAATATAAAACCCAGCATGAAATATTCAGAACACGAGAACAGCGAGGGTGACGTATTCGCGCAGGAGGCGGACCATATCCTGGCCTTTCGGCTTCCAGAAGTCACAGTTGCTGTGTGCTGTACACTGTGGGTGCTGTAGAAGCATCGAGGAATTTTGATTTTGGTTGGTATACTACAAAGAATGATTCCGTAGCTGTGACATCATCTTTCATATCTGGGGAAAAAAGTGTCATTTTCTGGGCACCCAGAGGTGACTACATCTGTGCAGATTACAGCTTCTGTGTGCTGAATAGCCTATTGTGTTTCTTTTTTATGTATGGTGGGGGAAAATGGTTTTTGAGAGAAAAAAAAAGACTGTGGCATGGGTTGGGTTTGAAGGACTTTCATTTTCTTTTGTCTGGATCCAATTCTCTCCACCCCACCCATCCCACTAGACAGCGAAACCCACTCAGTGAGAGAGAGTGCTGAACCCAGTCATATTGGCACGGAGCGACTCTAGAGAAGGTGTGAAAAGAATCACTGTTGACAGGTGTCTATGGAGGTAGCCGGAGAAGGGGATCAAAATATAGGTTACTGTGGGGGGCGGGAGAGGGTAGCCTTCTTCCACTACAGGAGGCCTAGAGACCCCCAGGCATGAGTGGAGAAGCACCGCATCCATCCAATTAAAGCAGCCGGTGAGACACAGATTCTCCAGAACTCAGTCTGGGCTGAGCTTGCAGGCTTCAAATAAGTGAACCTTCTGTAGCACTTGCACTGGTGCAAATTCAAAAGCCCAGCACACCTGTGTGGGTTACATTTTAAAAAAAAAAAAAAAAGTGCAGGATTGGAGTTTGAAAGTGCCCACAGCCTAGTAGAAAATAACACATTTCATCAGTGGAACCTTGCATCATCAAACAAATGCGGAGAGGACGGACCATATTTATTGGTGGGCTTTAAAGGAGAGGTAGAGCACACCTATGGCAACTGACCTCAGGGTGCCGCAATTAAGTTTGGGCATTACTTTTCGCTGGAAAAGAGTCTTGTCCAAACCGCATGGTAAACTTTTACAGGAAAGGTCTCTCAAAGCAATCAATAGTGTACTGCCTTCTGTCAGCCTAGAGCACTTTGGGTTTCAGGAGGTAAACCGGCTTCAGCAAAGATCTTGTATTGGGGGGAAAAAATCTTGCTACGGTTTAGCATTTTTATTACACTGATACGGTCGGCATTCTGTATCTTTCAATTTTTCCTAGGAAAACAATGGGATAATAGAGGTGTGTGTTAGTTGATAGCAAACAAAACTGGCAACACTGGTCTGCTGTAATTGTGCCTTTAACACAACAGCTGATGCAGAGATATAGGTTCGCCTCTATTAAAAGTGATAGTCCTACCTTATCAAGTCATCGCCCTTTCAGCCTTCCACCTATCACCAGCAACCCTTCTGCAAATGCCTTGGGTAACAAAGCAACTCTGTGTGAAGTCATTTACAAGCTTAGTTTGTGCAGAATGAAACAGGATGGAATGTGCACAATAATGAATAAGTAACTGTAATGACTGTAATCACCGGCAGTACAGAACTCATGATCGCCACCGGCTAATGGTGCGGGACGTACTCAAAATAGCTACATCTGTGCGACGGAAGCCAGACGGGCCCTGCTATGCGAGCCTTTCTTGGCTGAGGAATGTTGGGGGTGGGGGTTGTTGTGTGGAATGTATTCATGTATTCGCGCAGCTATAACATTTACAGCAGCTTGTGCTATATATGGCCTGTTTATGATGATTACATTTACAATGAACTGTGGTGCATGCACACTTTTCAATGCACCTTTGTGAAAAATGCTGATCTGCATTTAAATTCTAATTCTGAAAGGTTAAAGTATTTTAAATCACAGTTTAAATCACTGTTGAGGGCAGCTGGTAGCATAGTGGGTACAGGTGCTGCCTTTGGCCCCAAAGATTGCAGGTTAAAAATGCCCCCTTCAGCTGTAGTATGCTGGAGAAAGGTAATTACCCTGTTTTGCTGCAGTAAAATTACCCAGCTGTATAAATAAGTGTAAGTAGCTTAACATTTTAAGTCACTTTGGACAAAAGCATCAGCTAAATGAATAAATGTAAATCTTATCTTGGGTTAATCCATGTATTTCTCAATGGGGGTGAGGAATAACACCAGAAGGAAGAACAAAAAAACAAGACAAACCACATGAACCAAAAATGTTAAAAACCAACTTTGCCTACTGGTCCCATTTTCCTTTAATGTTAACAAGTCAAATATCTTGCCAGACAGGTATTAGCTGCAAAAATTATTTATTAGAATAATTATAGCACACAACTCTCTGTCCCTAAAGAAAAAGGTCTTTAGGGCAGAGAAATATCCCACTCAGAACTTTTACAGATACCTTGTTCACAGACTTGAACCTCTTCAGAAGTCCTTAACAGTGTGATTTTGGGTACATCAAATGAGTTTTGGGTAAGCGAAAAAATTAAAGAAACAGCGAGGAACAAATTTGTCTTTAACAGTGAACACTGGACCTTTTTTTCTGCTTTGTTTACATTTATAAATTTAAATGTAAATAGGCCCTTTTGGGAACATTTCCAGCTCTCTGTATGGAATGTGAAACTATGGAAAGACCATTCTGTCACTAGATCCAGTGTCCTGCATTGAGAGATGGCTTTGAAAAACACATGAAAGGAGGACATGCCAAAAGGCAAGTCAAAAATGAGTTAAAATCTTTAAAATAATGATAGAAGGAAAAGCTTTGGGTGCTGATGGATGACCTTGTTGTTTTCTTTTCTAGCCTAGAGTGAATTGCCCTACTAAAGCTGTCAATAGATATAAGGTCCAGCATTGAGAGACACCCTGGAAAATACACGAAAGGGAGACATACCGGAAGACAAGTAAAAAAAAAAAAAAGAAGGGGGTGGGGGTTAAAAACTTTAAGCTAATGATGGAAGGGAAAGGTTTAGGTGTTGATGGATGACCTTGCCACTGTCTTTTCTGGCCTTGAGAGAGCATCAGTCCTAAAGCTGTCCATGTTGGCAATTCATGGTTCTCCTTCTAGGGTCCCATGTCTACTGAGTCTGATATTTCAGCAGAAAAGCCTTTAATAGAAAAATCAATATACTCTATTGTCCTAAAGTAAATGGCTACAGCATTCAAACTCAGTCTCACACTAAAAGAAGTCAACTGAAGTAATATCTAAAAAAGTATATGAAGGATTTTACTCTTTGCCATATACTTATCGAAGTACCATATACTTTCACATAGCTGAATGTTACTTTCAATCAGACAGTGCAATAATAATACCTTCAAAACACAGTCTCATTTATTGTGAAAGGTGTCCAAACAACAGAAAAATTAGTACGCTTAAATTCCATATGCACAGATCTTTTCGGTTTGTTCAGTTCTACTCATTGCAATGTAGAGAAACAGAAGGATTGCGCACACAAAATATGCAAGCAGTTCTTCATTAAAGGAAAACCAATGATGAATATAAGCTGGTTTTCCAGAAGATTTCAATGATTACCTATAATGCGAAAATGATGAGCACTCATTAAGATCCATTGGCCTCCGCTACAAATTTACACTTTTCAAACGATCTTGGATATTGCCTGAAAAGCAGCGTCGACAGGCTGCTGGCTCCTCGGGAAACTGCCTGCCTCACTGCCTCCCATGCAAATGCAGTCACCACATAGCGCCGAGTTGGAGGGCTCCTTTTCCTGCGAGGCTGCCTGCAGGAGATCCTGAGGAGCGGACCCCCGCAGAGGCCCTTGCCACAACAACACAAGCAACAATGATGAAATCCTTTCCTTTCTTGCTGCATGTTTACCCACTCCAAAGGAATGTGCCGCTGTTGAAAACAACCTGTGCCAACTTTAAAGTCTAAGCCAGGAAAAATAATAATAAATAAACTCTGGCATCACAGTTCCACACCATTTGGTTTTGTGGTTGTAAGCAAGTACACAACTGCATCCAGCAACAGAGAGCAACCTTCTTACACAGTTTATGAGATCTAAGTCAGCAGAAAAAAAGATATCAAATTCAAAAAATATTCCACAATGTCTAAAAATGCAGCTGCTGTACTTGTATTAACTGGGTACCAATGTCAGTCTACGGTACAAATCTTTATTTGATGCATTTTCAGCTATATTGCTATTTTTTTGCATATGACATTGCTTATTGATTTAATTTACTCTTCTACAGCTCTCAGCATTTTAAACATTTGGAGTTCACAGCCATGATACTACAGTGTAGTATTAGAGAACAGCTCATCATGTATAATTAATAAGTGTATTTTCTATACAATAACAGACATAATTTAGAATCAGCAAAATTGTTTCTTAGTTTAAGAGCCACTTAAAGGATTTTCAACAACACAGAACAAAGCTTTTTGATAGAACTGTGCTTTAAGGTGAACTTCTCTGCCTTCTGATTGCCAGACTGCAGACGCTAAGAACGCATATTGTCAGATTTTGTTTTCTTTGGCAGGTTTTGATTTGGTGTAAAGAAGGTCCCTGACTTTTTGACTGAGCAAACAAATTTAAATTGCAAATACAAAACAATTTACTAAGGTCCCACTAAAATAACATGTCCACCACGTTTAGATGGATAAGACAATACAGAAATGTAGAAGACACTAAGGCAAGTAGTGTTGTATCATTTTGCACAAATTTTCAGTGAAAATTTCCAAGGTATATTGCCCTCAACTGTGCACCCAGTGGTTCTGGGACAGGCTGAGGACGGCCGCAGCCCTGAGCAACACAAGCAGCTGTTGAAAGTGATTGAGTGAGCAAGAGTGGAATATGATCATGTTTGTCCAGAATGTAAATGAGGGGAGTCAGGTACAACTGTAATTGGTCTGTAACCAAATGCAGTGTCTAAGCTCTTCTAGCTGTATTATTCGTATTCTTTTTTTAGCTGACAACTGTCAACTGCACAAAGATGTTAACCTAAGAACATAAGCCCGTGTCTCTTCTCCCGTGACCTTCACCAATGTGCCATTCCTAAGCACATTACCCAACAGCAAAAATACAGAATAAACCGAATTACTTGATGAAACATTCAATGCAAATGTTGCTATTAGAGTTTAAAATTATGGTAGTCCACTCCTGTCCTCGCTAAGATTGACATCAGATTTGCCAGGAGAAGCATCATACAACAATTTCTATAACAAATGTCTTCAAAAGGCTCTGAAGAGTAACCAGCACCCACGGTGAGCTTAAATGGTAACAAACCGACCCTTTGT
Organism: Scleropages formosus; assembly: GCF_900964775.1. Taxonomy (NCBI): domain Eukaryota; kingdom Metazoa; phylum Chordata; class Actinopteri; order Osteoglossiformes; family Osteoglossidae; genus Scleropages; species Scleropages formosus. The sequence continues at coordinate 7,206,348 of NC_041809.1, forward strand.
CCAGAAAGCTTCACATGTGCTCCACACAGTCGAGCAAACACTGGTCTGTCATGGTGCTCCAAAGAGAGCAAAAAAAGAGAGGAAAGCTCTGCCAAATGCAGCCTTTGAGAGGCTACATCAGTCAATGTTTTAATGCTCACTCAACTGCATGTGCATGAGGAGTCACACGGGGATTGTATTTTCTGTTTTGGTGGGTAGATGAAAACAATACATATGAAGCATTGGAAATGTTACCCATCGATATATCCATGCAGCTTGTGTGTTTGCACGCACAAGCACTCAATCCCCATAGAACAGGGAATGACAAATGTGGTCTACGAGAAGAAGGTGCATTAAGTCTAAAGCGGATATGCGTCAGTTTTCTGCAGGTCTTGCGGAGACTACCTGTCTTTCAACTCAACTGAATGGGGGTTGTGGAATTGGGGCTACTGGTAACATTACCTCAAGCCTCGGTTAGACCATAGAGGAACTCTGCGCCAGAGTGTTCTTCTGAGGCCCCAAGGGGGATTCTAAAAGAGTGTGAGGCTTTTAAGATGCCCATGTTAATCATAAATCATGTTAATTGAGCCCTGAGACAATCAGTCCATCCATCCATACATCTTGAATTATTACACTTATATGTATATAAAATGGGGGGCGCGGTGGCGCAGTGGGTTGGACCAGGTCCTGCTCTCCAGTGGGTCTGGGGTTTGAGTCCTGCTTGGGGTGCCTTGCGACGGACTGGCGTCCCGTCCTGGGTGTGTCCTCTCCCCCTCCGGCCTTATGCCCTGTGTTGCCGGTAGGCTCCGGTTCCCCGCGACCCCGTATGGGACAAGCGGTTCCGAAAATGTGTGTGTGTGTGTGTCTGTGTGTGTATAAAATAACTTGAGTAGACTGCGGCATCCGAGCACCTTTGGCAAGGCGGGCATCAAATATACCATCTATGAATATGATCAATGAATTTGCAGCATGGTACATAATATAATAATAAAACCAAATTGCATTTTAATGAGATTTTTTTAAAGCGGTGTTCACTTCTTCCTTGTTCCTTTCTCCCTGCGGAGTCTATTTTGCAATCAATACCTTGAATACTGATTTTTGTTTTTAGTTTTATTTTTCCCATTTTTATTAGAAACTATATGGCCAACAAGCTGAGTTTCCATGAACTTAAGTTTATAGGACATCAATGTAAAAGGTTGGTATAGCAGATACAGCATTTTGCAGCTTAGCAGGAAAGGTTTAGGCAGTCAAAATCTATATCCACAGCATATCTTACCATTTTCCTTTTTCACCTCCCTTTAAAATGCTATATTAGCAGGGAAAATGCAGCAAATATCCCAAAAGTATAAAATATTCATTTGATTTATTGAATTCAGCCCCAAGGTGATCGCTGTATCTGCTATATCTGTTAATTGACAAATATTCCTAAAAATCATTGAGCATTTGGTATATTAATTTGATACTGCATTTGTAATCTTTGGAAGTCTGTGTCTTTTCACCTATATAATACATCCAGATTCAGAGAAACTTACATACAGACAGTTCTTTTAAAGATCATCCACAGAGTTGGAATCTTAACTAAATGGATATGACTTACAATATAACATATTCAGAAATATTAAAAAGATAGTAAAAATACTGGAAATATTATTACTATTGGACTGATGTGCTGAACTGAACAACACATCAAAAAAGAATGCAGTATCTAAGCTCTTCCAGCTGTACTATTACGATTCTTTTTTTAGCTGACATCTTTGTTCAAGGAGAATGGATGTGGTACAGAAGTAACTTTACACTGATATTGATTTATATTGATTTATACAGCAGGGTATTCTTACTGTATCAATTCAGGTTAAGCACCTTCTTCAAAGGTACTACAGCAGGAGTAGAAGGTGAACCAGGAACCTTCAGAGTACAGGAAAACAACCCTAAACATTATAGCACCTTCACACTCAGGTTCATATGTTAATATAAGCACAAACATTATACAGTATAATATCATGTTTACATAATCCAAAAGATACGCAATAGAATGTTACTAATCTGTATGTGATGTAATGAATTTTGGCAGATATTTTCGAAGCGAACCTAGCAAAACAGCAGCAGGAAATGTCTAAACAGAATGCTTAATTTCTGGTAGTGCAATGGCCCTAAATTCTGAAATGGCATGAACTCTAAGATGCTCGGTTGTGAGTCACGTATGAATGAATCTCATTAATCTTAGACAAAATAAGAATGATGGCAAATTATATCTCTGTGCTGAATGCCAGTTTTGATGAGGCATTATGTAAGGACTCCCCTACACTGCAGATATTATTGTCATGTAAAGAAACATAATAATCTGAGTTTGATCAGTATGCAAAATGCAGTGGAATATTTTTCTATGATTACAGATAAAATGCCATCATGATATGCAAAAACAATGTGCAATTTCTATAAATACAGGCAGATACTTTAAACAGCCTCATGTTATTATATATCTTAAATAGTGTGCTTTCCTTGTTCACAGCACTTAAAATTAATGGATGAAGTGTAATTTAAGAGATTCTTACTTCTGCAAAATTATAGTCATACGGAATTTATTTATGTAAAACTTGCATCGCTATAGGTGTTGTGCAGATATGTGCGAGTGTGTGTGCACTATAAACTCGTCATACTATTACAGGAACAGGTGAATTGTGAGTCTTCTTCTCAGCCCTGAAAGTGTAAATTCTTTTTAACTGTGATAATATTATACAAAAATAAGAAAAAGCATAAATCAGTCTCATTATTCATACAGTGCAATTTTACAGCAAAATTGGCTGACAGACTTTTGAATGAGAACCAGCAAAGAACTCATTAGCAGGATCAAGAATGCTTTGCAAAATGTAAAACTTTTCTCAGTATTCACAACTGTGAAACGGGCCTCCGTACCACTTCCTCCATCTATTGAGGAGGTCGAGCACTTTCAGAACCATGGACAGCGCCACCTATCTGACGCATGCCCGACAATTTGGCACGGAGGCCAACAGCTAGCACTCGTGGACTGAAAGAAGCAAGAAAGGAGCAGCTGAGTTGGATAAAGTGGCTACAGCTGTCCTACATCTGGTGGATCAACCTACCTACAACAGAGGTCTGCTCAGCCAAGAAAAGTACCAGGAAAGCAAACTGTATGATACTCCTCGAAGGGGCCTACGAAGTACCTCTTCCCATCAGCCCCAGCTCTTGGCTCTTGAATGAATGTCATTAATCTTAGACAAATAAGGTGTGTGTGTGTGTGTGTGTGTGTGTGTGTGTGTGTGTGTGTGTGTGTGTGTGTGTGTGTGGGAACAGCTGTAATTGTGACACTTTGAGTTGTCCGAGCCTCATTATCATCACATACAGATAGGTTTCGCATGCTTTGCTTTCGAGTAGCGCTGTGTATATTTTCTGTATAAATTTATATAAAAGTTTTGAAAACTATTAAGAAAATACTTTGAAAAGTCTACAACCCGCAAAGAGTTAACACAGGTCACAAAGATACACTTCCTTCTGCGCTTTAGAATCAAATCCTTGACAAAAATAATAACTACCATACTTGCGCGGAGCTCCAATCCATAGCATTTTCTGAAGCAGAGGACAAACTTTTTACTGTATTATTGTCTTGTGCATCACAGATTTAGAGAGCCTAGGAATGCACAACATGGACAAAATAACACAGATGCATCTACAAAAGTAACGCTACATTAACAAGACGTGAGTGGTTTTCATTGGTGTTGCAGAGTCGTGATCTAATGGATTATAAACCTCTGGGAAACATCGGAAAAACCACAACATGAATTTCAAATGACTCCCAGCTACCAGAGTTTAGGCAAGACGGAAGTTCCCCGAATCGTTCCAGCTGTGAGCTCAGCAGCAGCCATGATTATTGAGTAATTTTCGAGCATGCAGTCCCATACTTCATAACGTCCAATTAGCATGCATTATTCTTAAAGTTACTCTGGAATACCCTCTGAGAAACGCAGTACAAGTGGGAGACATATACACAAAGTAAATTAGTTTGGCTAAATTGGCATCAGGTATTTCCGACCATGAAAAAACAAACAAAAAAAAAAAAACATCATCCATGTTTGCTTTCATGTGATGGATGTACTATTTTAATTTTCTATCACAGATAACAATAAAAGATGGATGATGTTTATTTTCATTACCCTTGTACACTGCTTAATCCATTAACTGTAAAATAACAAATGTCTGGCCTGGGGTGATCGGATCATAAAGGCCAGTTCTTTATTAATATAGCAAGTGTTTGCATCCAGGCCCTGAATTACTTGCACCGGCAAGGCCTGTAGTCAAAGGGGTATCCCACCACTAGGACTTATGGAGCACAAAGCATAACTGCATATTTCAGCAGTGACAGCTTTGGCCTGCATTTATGCAATTAGGATATAGTGCCGAGAGTGGTCTGAATGTCTTAAGGACTGTTTTTTTTTCCTCTCGCTCTCTCCCTCCTGTCTGGAATGCAGCCAATGTACACTGAATGTCCAATAATTTCAAAGAAATGCTTATCAATATTTAGGGTATGCATTCTTCAACACCAAGTAATAACATTTACTCTTTGTCCAAAGCACTATTAAACAGCATAGAGTTTCAATTTACCATAATAGCTATATCATAAAAGATGAAAATGTTCTCATAAGCATTTTGCGACAAGTCTATTAATTAATGCTACAATTTGGTGAGATCCTTAATCACTAAATCACATGTTTAGAAATATTCGCAAAATTCATGAATTCCTTAAAAGCACTCAAAAGTGGACCTTTTTTTCCATAAAATCAGTTTAGGACAGGTTCAGCTTTCTAGATGTACCTGATCCCAGATGTTTTATTTTTTCCTCCTTTAAAGTCTTCATTTAAAGGCATAAACTGAACGTACACATTTTGCTAAGCTGGCAGTATTCGGGTGCTCTCCAAGAACAAAGTGGCCCTTCAGCCTTAACTTAGACTGCATAAAACGTAGGCCTGCGCTGCCAGGAAGGTCATTATCAAACACAAGCCCCACAGGAAACAATTTCATTAAGCAAAATTGGTCAGGAGTTCTGCATTTATTAACCTCTCAATGGGATTTCTCCCCAAAACATGATGACCTCAATGCAAATATTTCCTTATTACATAACTAAGAATTTCTAGAGTTAAAAAAATATTAATTAATTATAAATTGTAAAACATTTAGAACTATTCCACAGATCTGACTACTGCATTTTTTTTTCAACAGTCAAATGATTAATTTCATTAGATGACATGAAATATACTGACCTTATACATCCTCAAAGAAATTCAGCGATACGATGGGGGGGAAAAAACGTAACCTTACAGGACTGCAATCCAACTGATTCTGACTGACATTTTTTTTCTCTCTCTCATCTCGACAACAGCGAAGGACTCGAGTGTGTTCTCCTTTCTTGCAGGCCAAAATTCCTTTTTTCTCCTGAAAGTAGCACTTAACACTTAAAACAATAAGGGGAACAGTTTCAGCAAAGGACAAGGAGATTGTTCTTATCTGGCAATTCAAGTGAAATTTAGTTGCACTGACATTTTGAATTAAATACCTGAAATGGTATACTCGGCTTCAACTGGTAAAACGACAAAATAGCGGGAGGAAAAAAATGTGAAAGCTCTCCTTCAAGGCCTCCCTCAACAGACAATGACAAAAGCTGTCTTGGCGCAGGACGGCAGAGCTCAAAATAAACCAACTAGCGAACGGGTTTTAACTTGCACCGTTTCACTCGAACCTGCTCAGGATGCTAAAATCAAAGACGCACAAGGAACTGTACAGATCAGGCCATTTTTACTCTACTAAATCACCACATTTCTGAACAAAACGGGAGAAAAAAAATACAGTCCATATGTTGGAAAAAAAAAAAAAAAAAAAACTGGACTTGAACCAAAAGTGCTCTCCGGGGGCTTTTAAACAGCAACCCTGATGGATTTATACGACATCTTACATATTCATTGCCTTGTTGTTTATTTAGGGGAAAACATGAAAATAAAAAGCGGTAGTTAACGTAATCAGGCTTTCGCCCCAGCATTGCCACAACAGCTGTTGAAAGGGTAATAATAGTTTTTAAGGCCATGGACTATTTTGTACCACTTTACACTTTGCAAGCACTTCAGGAGCAACGATATCGGGTGATCATCACATACACGTTTGGTGAAGGGGACCTTTGTTTCACTGCCTTATGCACACTTTTACCACCTTCAGTTCCAGGGTCCTTGCGGATCTGACAGAGGGTTTAACATCCCAGATATGCTCAAATCATATACTGCTAATAGTGGAGGGTGTCGTTGTTCAAAGACAGTCTTACCACTGCGCAGAAACTTCTATGTTTCAGCAGGAGAACTGAAAACCTACAGTACAAGGGGCCCCGAGTGGCTGCCTCCTACCCCAGGGGCCACGGAGTGTATATTATCTTTACGATTGGCGGATACCTTCAGCACAGGCGCTAAGGGAGAGCAAAAAATGCACGCTCAGAATACTGTGTCAATAATGGCTTATCTACCTGGAGACCAGATCCGAACCTCAAGGACACAGCAACACAGAGAGTTGATTATGCCTACGTGAGCGTGAGCGTGAGTGTGTCTGAGCGTGTGTGTCCGGGCACCGGGGGCACACTCGTCGTATCTATATTAGCGGATTCATTTGAGCTCAAGTGTGGAGATCGAAGAACACCGCGGCGCGGGGCACCGCGTCTGAGCACCTGGTTCTCGTGTGGGCCGCCCAGCATTCGACGCAAACCGAGAAATAGAGATTAGCACCGTCGGGGGGGGATCAAGGAAACAACAACCTGAGAAAAAGCGCTAATGCATTAGCGTTAAGTGAAGCGGGAGCTGAAGATCTCGAGCAGCACAGCGTACATGGATGCTTATGTGTGCTCACACGAGTCTGTGGCTGGACAGTGGAGGAGGGGGTGGTGTTCCGGCCCACGCCATGCCCTTCTCGACGACTGGTTGGCTGGCGTACACACACCTTATACAGGGCCCTTTATTTATTGCACATCTCCCTTCTGCTCAACAAACACGTTCTGAATAAATTTATCAACTTCAAGTTGACATCAAGTTATTTTTAGTTAGTCTAGAATAGATGTTCCCCACATTTTCTAGACCTCAGAACCCTTGAAGAACCATCTGAAAAGCAAGAACTCCTCCAATAAAAATGATCACAAATAAATTAAATATCGCAGTCAATTTATTGAGCAGAAATTTTCTTACTTTCATATAGCATTATGCCCCAGATAGTAAAAGAATGGAGATATTTTTATTTTTTCAACGGAAGCCTGCACATCCACAGAGCCCCAAGGGGTTCACGGACCCCAGGTTAAGGACCCCGGTCTAGAAATAGAAAGACTAGGATCTATCTAGTTAAGAGGTAGCTATATTATACAAATCCCAGCCAATGTGGACTCAGTATGCATCTGTCACATTTGCCAGTCCTTCCTTAAGACAAAAGGGGCTGAGATTTTCAGAAACTAAATAACAGCTTGGTATTAAAATGACCAAAAACTGATCAAAATGTTTAACCAAATTTTTAAAAACAGACAGCTGCAGCTGTTTCTGTTTTCTAAATTTTATGTGGTAATAGGTTTGCCATTTATGGGAGGCATCATTCCAATCTGCTTAATTCCTTTAGTGGTTTACACGTGATTCTTAATACACACCTCAGTGAGGGCACCTGAATAGTGCTGAGTAGCAGTGTGACCTGAGGGATCTTATCAGGCAAAGGCTAACAAATGTCTACAAAAAAAAAAAAAAAAAAAGAAAAAAACACCGCCTTCTTAAGGTCAACAAGCCATCTGCAGCAATCTGACATCTCTGATGATTAGTGCTCTTTTCAGGAATAAAGTGACATCGTGATTTTTTATCTGCTAAATGTAATTCTCCACAGGAATCCAATGATGAGCCGCTGTCTTAAGCAGGTTTGTTAATTTGAGCCAATTGACAATATTAGCCTCACCTCAGATGGTAATTATGTTCTATGACTAATGTAGCGCTCCGAAAAACGCACTGTGCCGAAAGGGGGAAAAAAAAAACATGATTGATATCTGGATCACTTTCAGCACGGAAGAAGGGTCCCGCTGTCTTGCAATTATGAGCAGAAATTCCATTCAGCTGCATGAATGACACACAATTTAGCCCCGTGCCTGTCTGAGATGTGTTCGAAAGAGGATAAAAGCGGCAATTCTTTATTTGTGTCAGACATGACAGTGCAATCATCTCTCTCGGCGCAGTCATTGTCAGGTGCCAGGGGTAAAACCTGTCGGGTGACTCGCATCCAGGGGTATGTGACGGTTCCCTTCCCTGCTGTGAAGATGGTAAGTGTCATTCACTTATAGGGGGAAAATGTACTTTTTCCCTGGATTAATTTCTGGGTGAAAAAGGGAATTATCCATGCAGCACACGTGAAAGGGAAAATCATGGTACTGATAATAATTAAAATAGAAATGATCTCATTGCATTGCTGCTAATTTAAAAGTTTAATCATTAAATATCTTCCTCAAAACTGAGCTCTTCCTCCTGGGGCTAAACAAGACAACATTCAGGTTTAAAATCAGTGTCTTTAACCACTGTGCCTCCTGCCTGGGATCCCCATGTTAGAAAGTTAATGTGGACTCAGACAATGCATAGTGGGACTTTTTTTTTTTTTTTTTTTTTTTGTTTCCCCCCCCCCCCCCCCCCATAAGAAATAATGGAAATGTCATTAATGGAAGACCAAACATCTCCCCGAGTCTCGCACTAAATATCACTCAGTACCCAAAAAGCATGATTGCTTAAAAATGTTACATATAAATTAGATTTAAACATTTCCGACTATTTCTGCAGTATATTTAGCATGCTGTACCTATATCACCGTAGCACAGTGAATCCCAAAGAGTAGAAACCAGGCAGCTACAAGAAATAGCCCTTCTCATTACTTTAAAAAACAGTACACTGTCAGTACTCTATTGTACTGATGTAGCAGTAAGATTTCTTTAATTCCAAAAGGTATTTTATTTAAAATAACAGTACTTTTTTTTAATATAACTTTAAATTTTCAAATGCATCCTTCTGATGCTCCAGTGGTTTATCTGTAGATTTAAAGTATGTTTAAACCTAAGTCACAAAATATGGTCAGAACTAAATAGTGCCATAACTGAACTGATGCATATCAGGGACACTGTGTATCAATATTTGTTGTGGAACCCTGGTGTTCTTTAAATCCACGTCAAACTACATAATGCCATGTCATTAACACTAATATATGCACATCATGTATATAGAATTGTATTAAATGTACAGATATATAGATCTACAGATATACAGATAATTACTAAGAAAATAATAGTGCCTTTAATAACTCAGGCCAGCTAGTACCAAAGTGGTTAAAACTGGTGCCTTTGGACCTAAAGGTCAAAGGTTTAAATCCCCCCCCCCCCCCCCAGCAAGGTACTTACCCTGAATTGCTCCAGTAAGAAATAAAGATAAGTAATTGTAAGTTGCTTTGGAAAAATTTGTCTGTTAAATCTAAATCTTAATAAAACAGTTATTGTTTCTAAGCATATTCACAGGGCATGCGCGATATGTTCTTTTGATTTCTACATTTAAGTTGATTCATTTAGAAGATGCTTTTCTCCAAAGCGACGTACATCTTAGAGAAATACAATTTTTTTATTACATTAGGAGAAAGACATAGTTGCAGACATGTGATTCTTAAATAAATTTAGTTTGTTTCTTTCTGCTTTATGCACTGATGTCTGTTTTTTTTTTTAATTTTTTTTTTTAAAAGTACACAAACATTTACATACAATACAGGAGAAGCAGGTGTGTAAAGGCTTACCTGGGCATGATCATAAAGTTATGGTGTATAAACATTTACACCATACATGAGCTTGAGAGATCATGGGCGAAGTGAGTCCGGAAGATATGAGTTTTCAGACCCTTGCTGTTAGACTTGCCTGAGAATAATTCACAATGTCATAGTGATTTAATTGCTGGGACTGTCACAAAAAGAGACTTATGCTCATCCATCATCATCACCAAATTCTGATGCAAGAATTTAAAAGTGAGGTTCCCTCTCTTCGGTTACGCCCCTGATATTAAAAGCGGAAGCAGGATTCAAGGGTAGGCATGCGGTTGCGGATAAAGACGTAGGCGTTAGAGTGAAAATCTGGCAGCAGTCAGCAGACAAACTAGACGTCCATGTCAATATTGGTTGATGCCTTTGAACTGGTGCTGTGGGACAGAGTGGAAACCAACCTGTGGAAATTCTTGTGTTGAGAGTTTTTCACATGATCATTCTAATTAATTTATTTCTCTACTTGGTGCTACACACACTGTAGACATGGAGTCCAAAAATGTGAAGGTATCTTCTTGCAACTGCTACCCCAGCCATAACTGCAGCTTTACCAACTAGTAATGTTTTACTTACTGCATAAAATCAGTGTATGGCTTGAAATATGTTTTTTCATATGAAAAATGTGGCCTCCCTTATACAGAACATGATATGTTTTATAACTTGTTGTCATTTACAATTCAGGGTGGATTGGCTATAACAGAGTTCCTCATCAATACCATCGATCTTATGAAGAACAGTTTTCATGTGCAAACCCTTTACAAAAATTATCTGTTATTAAGGGACTTTTTTGTCCTCAAAGCTTCTGGAAGAGTCTTGGAAAAATATTGGCATTAAGGTCCAGATTGGACTATACTGTACATGACTTTTGAACTTGTAGAGAAAGGGACTGCTGGGATGGTAAATAATTTAAAGCTTTATAAGGTGACTAAGAGAGCAACCCATCCACCTGAGTGGCTTCTTCTCTGCGCTCTTCTCTTTCCTTCTTTCTCCATCTAATACAAATGTCCCTGTTACTCCCCTAAATGACTCAGTCGATTATACCTTTCTGCCACAAAAACGCTCTGGCTCGCAAGTGAATGCGTGCATCATGGGGGAGCTTTGGCAGATTAGGTTTTGGGTTTTTAACGGTTGTGCTGTGAGGGCATAATACGAGTTTTGGATTTATATGATGCACAATTCGAGCATCACTTCTTTTCGCCGCACAAAGGTGCAAATTACTATGAAAGCCGAATAGGTAGGTTTTTACCAGAGAAAGCTTTCCCTCTTGTCTCCTTTGAGATATGTTAGCAGGACACTTTTATTTTTGTGCTGGATCCACAACATTTCATTATATTCCTTGTACAGCATGGTTTCCCCCCATTTCTCATATGTATTGCATAATTTGAATTTTTTTAACGATTGCAGTGTAGATCAGTGGCCATTGTAGGGTACTGCAAATGACTGTCAAGTTGATGGACAGACCTTCATAAAATGATTATCACATTTTTTCTGTTACTTAGGCAGTGGTTTTGTCCACACCAAGAAATGTTGCCTGTCCGTGCTAATATTACTCTGCAGCACTTAAAGGCAAATACTTACAAACAGGTTCCTCCTGGAACTTGAACTTTTAACCTTTCAGTCAACGTTTGCCACTCTGCAGCCCCTCAGCTTATCAGACTGAACCTTTAATAGGCCATGTAACCTGCTAAGGTTTTATAAGGATGAAAACTTTTACACCAGAATTTTGTGAAGCAGAAGGAAAAATTTTTGTGATCAAAACAAAGGAGGTCACATTCAATAAGAAAAATTTTACTTAAAGATAGCTATATATGTAATTATGCATAAATGATTGCAATAAATCTCCACTGATCTTCACTCTTAAGGTACCTATCCATGCTCCTTGGTTTACTCATACAGAACTGCTCTATGATGCCTTGGATTAAAGTGCAAGATCTGTTTCATTATGAATAGGATTAGATGGTGTTTCACTGACACAAATTTTAAGGCAATGTAACGCATCATTTCTGATGGTCTGAAGTGCAAGAGACTTGTGAGTGTATTTTTTGCAGATGGTTTGCGAACCTATATAGGGCTGAGAAATCCTGTGCAACGGAAAATGCGGTTCCCTGCGAATCACTCATGCATCACATTAGCAGAGATAAACCCTCTATCTAATCTAATGAATGCATTTCACATCTCTATTCATATTCGTTAATTACATTGTAATACCTTATTCCACTTATTTGAGTGTGCATAACATTCCCCGCAGGCTCAGGCGAAAAAGGTACAATCTGAGACCGAATCAATTCACTTTGCCTTTAATCTCACCTTTCATGTAGCTCCCAGGTGGAAACGGTGAATCAAGCCCCAGCGGCATGACCCTGATTGGCACGGCGTGCTGTAGACACACGCTGCTATTTCACCGTTATTTGGAAAGTGGTTTATAGGAACAGGCTTCTTCAGTTGCACAGTATCATTTTGAGACTGACCGATAAAACACACCAGCTGCCACAAAGGCTATCCTGGACATCAGGATAATTTCCTAATTTTTCCAAATTTTATTCTTGTCTCAAACAGCAAAATTTAGAAAATAACTGAGCACTCCATTTCTTGTTTATTAAAATGGAAAGGGAACAGACTGTGCATATTTCATTTTAGAGTGAAATGATGCAATATTTTGCATCCTTAATTCCTGAAAATTACTAGTATTTTCTATACTTTGCTGAAGAGAGAAAATTTGTGTGTGTGTGTGTATGTGTTATGCACCTACTCGAGCGATGAGCATCGGTGCGTCAAGTGGAAAGTAACAAACTAGGTTTACTTAAGAATCACATGTCTGCGGCGATGTGTCTTTCTCCTAATGCACAAATTTGTACTTTCGCTGAGATGTACGTTGCTTTGGAGAAAAGTGTCTGCTAAATGAAGAAATGTAAATGTTTGGTGGGGGGAGGGGCAAAAGACTGCAAAAAGTTGATTGAAAGATGTTACTTTAACAGAAGTAACATCGCGCAGCTGCTTGCCTATTTAGGAATGCTCTCAGGTGACATGGAAATATAGGTAGGATATCAGCTGTAAGGAAGGGAGAAGAAAGGGAGGATTACTTTTTATCACCTGATACCCCACTTTGTACCACTGAACTTTTCCAACGAGAGCAGCTGCTGAATAGCCTCTGGACTGAATCCTGAAAATCCAATAAAAAGGAGGAGATCAGGGCCGCGAAACACTAATCCGTCCCCAGATGTCATGTCAAGAAAGCTTTACTGGTGGAGCCTAGGGAACCCGATGGCCGAACACATCCCATGCTAGGTGCAGCTTTGTAAATCTTCCTCCTGCTTTAACCATAGCCAGACCACCTCTCATTCTGCTTTTGGAATATAAATTTTTAGGATGTCTTCCTGCAGTAGGACCGTTGGGAAATGCAATGTATCAGCTGCACCAATTTACCACAAAATGGATAAAAACATGTACAAAAAACTGATATCCCTTTGACATACTATTTAATAAAGACTGAATGCATGAGCAGCAGATATTTTAAAAAAAAGTATTTAAAACGATCTAATGTGGAATAAAGGCATACTGTAACTTCATTAGTTTTACTGAACATGACAACAGCATTTATGTGATTGCCCATGTTTTCAGGATGGGACCATTATTGATGTTGACATTGTGAAATGCTCTAAACTTAAATAAACCCTTGGTCTCACACACAATGTCTACAGCTGCTTGTCCCAAGCGGGGTCACGGCAAACTGGAGCCAAACCCAGCAACACAGGGCTGGAGAGGGAGGGGACACACCCCATTTGGGATGCCAGTCCGCTGCAGGGCACCTGAGGTAGAACTCGAACCCCAGACCCGCCACACAGGGGGCTCCGGCCAAACCTGTTGCACCACAGCACCCTCCCAACCCTTGCCCATGAAACGCTAAATGTATTTTACTCAAAAAACTAAGATCATGCAACCATTTGCTGGGTTATTTTAGAACTGCAGACTTCTGCGTAACTATAATTCCAGTAATTATTTTCTGGTCGTTGTAGTCGACCTCAGGAAGAGCGATAACCTAACGGTGATTCACAGTTCTTTTTTTAAAGAAAATTACATGTCTAAGTTCATCCCACTTTTTGGAAGGAAAAAAGTGAACTGCTCCTTTTCATTAGTTACTTTGAACACTAGGTAATCATCTCTCAGACGTATGAACAGTCATCTTGGAAGAAGTAAACACCCAAAGGTGATAACTTTACAAAGTGAATATGGATGATGTGGAATTACATCATCCTGCTGAGTGCAATTGCTTAATGATGCACTATAGGGCAACAATCTTAAGAGAGGACAGCATGATACTGATTTCAACAGAAGCTAGCAGACAGCTCTAATGAAATATAAGATGAGATGTACGTCGCTTAAAAGTGTCTGCTAAATGAATAAAGGTAAGTGTAAATATACTGTACATACAAAGCAAAATCCAAACAATGGTGGATGTATAAAAACATACGATACAATTATATTTGAATATGTTCTATATGCATGTTTCATTAACTGTTTTTAATCAGTCAACAAAAAGACCAACGGCTCTTCCACTTCAAAATATTATGTCTTTCCAGGTATTGAGCGCACTATTGAGGTTCCGACGGGTCACACACATGGAATTTCTGCCCCACCAATGATCTGGTTCTGAAAGCGAGGGTCATTAGTCGTTCGGGTAAACCAAGCATTCTGTGCTTGAACCGATGCCAGTTTTTTCCCTTTCTGCACACCATTGCTGTCTGGTCCCGCTGTGGTGGCAGACAAAGCGACTGTTCTTATTCTAGTCGGGGACCCCATAAAGTCAAATGACCGTTTCCATTATGTCACGGTGAGTAATCCTTCCTGGGCGGCCACCACTGCGCTCGTCATACAAATGAAGCCTCGGAGGCAGCAGATGGCTTTCTTGCCAGTCTCGGCAGACAAACCCAGTACCTCGAGTCAAAGAGATCTTGTCAATTCTGAGGTGTTGGATCATGAAATGGGACGTGAAATAAAATCTGTTGAGGCTGTCACTCTTGTGACACACACTTTAAAGTAGAGTCAACTTTCAAAGAGACAATTAATAATAACATTAAACCCCAGGTGGACCATTTGGCTCTCGCACAAGAACAAAACAAAAATGATTATAAACTGCATATAATGAAAATAAGACAGCATTTTGGTGTTAGAACTTAGATAGGCCTCAAACTCATGCAGCAAACCATGTCCATTCAAAAGAGAAAGAAATTAATAAGTAGCATGTGGTTCCATCACATAGAACAGAACAAACCAGCACACACACACTTTCTGAACCATTTGACCCAGACAGGGTTGCGGAGCCTACCCGGCAATGCAGGGCGTAAGGCCGGAGGAGGAGGGGACGCACCCAGGACAGGATGCCAGTCCACTGCAAGGTACCCCAAGTGGGACTCGAACCCCAGACCCCCCAGAGAGCAGGACCCGGTCCAACCCACTGCACCACCATGCCACCACGCCACTGCCCCCCCGGGAACAAACCAGCAGTTCCCAAAAATGTTTGTAAATAACAGCTACACTGAGAAATCATTTTAAAAATACATTTCAGACTGCCTTGTTATCATGCCTAGTCTGCTCAGGGCATCTTTTTACGTCATTCACTTCATTTTTTTTTTTGTTTCAGTGCCGTTAACATTTGAAGGAAAAGAACTTATCGATATGTCTGGGTAAAGAAATTTATTTTTTAAGTAGTTTTTGTGTTTGTCCAGTTTTTGTCATAGATTTGAACTGGAAAAAAAAATATTAAAGAAATCACACTGAGTCAGTAGGACTATTTTAACAGTGGCGCTCTTGGCAGAGTCTCCATGCCATCAATGAGCAAACAAATATTAACACTTTCCTATTAAATCTATAATATCTTAATCCAATTTCAGTTGCTATGGGAACATGCAAATGAAATGGCAGTGCAGATGTTTTCATTTGCACGAGTAACCACTCAGTTTTCTGCTGAACTGTAACCAACCATCTCTTGATCAACTAAGCAACATGTAAATGATCAAAAACAAATATATCAAAACAGAAGCCTAAAACAAAGGTTAATAATTTGTCATCATGCACCAATTTGTTAGAGGTCTCTAAGTGTCAAAATTCATCTCAGTCGTTATAAAAGTTGCAGTCTGTTCAGAGAGGTTGATATAATATTTCTCAGTTTGGAATTTATGAAATCTCTGCAATGAATATTAAGCATGCCTGGGAATAATATTTATTTATGCATTTACAGCCTAGCAGTGCATCTCACTTTAGAAGTTAAAAAGCCTTTGCAGGTAAACAGTCTGGCATAAATGCACAACATTGGAAGAACCTATCCCTAAAGTTTGAATTAGCTAGCATCGTCATGTTGGAAATCAGAAAATATATATATGAAATATATATTTTATTTAATTACAGAATGCTGCACACTGTGCATTTAAAAAATGTTCAGTTTTGTGCTGCATCAGTTTGTGGGGGATATAAAGATGTGATTTCTTCAAACTCAGTTTCTGCTGGGCGTGATTAAGTTTTTTTTCCTCCCATTTCGGCGAGGTGCAACACAGAAAACCCTTCCCACCGGGTTGTGTGTGTAAATTGCTGAGCCGCTTGTGTGGGAAGTAGACTATGATTCATGGTGGGCTTCTATTCCCATGGGGGGGGGAGTTGAGATGGCCACCCATCATGCAGCTCAACATGTCACTGTGAGCACAGTTTCATACGAAAGAGCTACTGGTAGGTAATAGACACATATTTGACATCAGAATGCTTACATGCCCTTATTTCTGCAGAAATATACTTGAGACCAAAACAAAAAAAAAAAAATCAAAAAAAAAATACAGCCATAACTAACAATTTAATCACAGCTACACTCAAAAGGGACCATTCCTTTGTTTTGCCCACTTCTCCACGGTAACTCGGGATTTTCTGCGATCTACTTACACACTTCACATCGTCTTATCCCACGGCATCCTCCCACACCTGGTTGAATTTAAAGCTGGGCGTAGGCAGGCCCCAGCCCTCGGGAAAAACAATAAAGGCAAGCTGCCTGGGGCGTGCAGATGCCACAGAGCCCCCTTAGGATGTCACAATGGATTGATTCCTGGAAATCCATCTCACCCAAAGCCCCGTAACACTAGGATTATACTGTGTTACAATGTGCATTATTCTCATTTGCACGTGAGCCATTAAGTACTTTTATGGTGACAGGTATGACGGTTGGGGCGCACTGTAATAAACATGACAGGGTTGCAATGTTTCAATGCTTACAATTCAAAGTGTAAATTGCATAGTGCTACCTATTGAAAACAGCTACCAATTTAATGGGCCTTAAATGGCTGGTACCTCTGTGCAATTAAGTGTAATACATAATCAGCACCCATAGCTGCAAAGAAAAATTGTGTGGAGGAATAACATAACAAGCCTACATTTAAATGCATATGTTATTTTTTTTTTTCCCTGTGTTTTGGGATAAAACTTTGCAGTGACTTAGGCGTCATTTGCATACATCAGTATACAGTGCACATGGGAAATAAGTGATAAGGAGAACAGTGGGGAAGTCACAAGGAAATCCAGAAGAATACAGGGAATGTGTCATGCAGCGAGATTCTTCAAGGAGGCGTTTATGAGTAAAACTTCCAGGGTGCTGCTTTTCTAAGTGTTAAATAATAGGCTTTTAATATGTACATATTTCAGTTTAAGGAGACAGGTGCACTTCATGTGCTGCAGATCTTTAATATTGTTCCTTGATGCTGTATAATATGCCGCTTTGAGCTATCAGTCGCCTGCCAAGTGTCTGAACACATCCCAGGGAAGGTTTTGTCGATTTCTGAAAGGGGTACACATATTCTTGCAGAATAAAAGTGCAAGGTGTAGCATTGCAAGGCATACACATGGATTTGGTATATTTGATCTGTAGTGGTCTTTCTATTCTGTCAGAAGTAGAGAAAGGCCATTTTCCGGAAGAGTAACCTGTTGGTTGTGGAATTGCAATCCAGTGTGATGCATATACTCCTAATATAGCCCTAAAGAAGGGCCCCACTTTACTATAATGCCTCGAGGAATGAAAAGTGAAGCATGTCAGCAATAGAAGTTGCTCTCAAAAATAAAGTATCAAAAAAGATTAAAGAAAAAGAAAAAGGGTTCTGGCACGGCAATGTGAGCAAATTCTGGACAGTAAATTGGAATAGCGGTGAGGATCTGCAGCACAGGGGAACCACGGGAAATGATGAAGTCTATAAAAAAAAAGGCTTCGTGCTGTATGTCAGCATCTTGGGAAGGGGAGTGAGAAATTCTAATGAAAGTCAAAAATGTTTTTTAAAAAAAAAAAAAAAAAACTTGAACAGCAAGCTGTAAAGATGAGCATTTCCAACTACTGCCACTTCCAAATAAGAAGGAGAGAATTGTCTATTTGAAATTGATGATAAACCTCTTTGCCTAAATATATTCCCTTCAAGCCCACTCTCAAGTAATATTACGCAGTTGTCCACCTCCACTTTTTAATACAATATTTACTCATTAATCTTATTTATTTATTTTCCCAGTCTTCCTAGATTAGGCTCTTGACTCATTCTAGAAGATGTCTTATTTTAAACCATTTTTTTTTTTTACATGACGACTTGCCAAGAAAGTAATGCATCTAAATTTTTACTGTGCCGGTGATTTATTACCTTGTTTAACTGTGGAATTAATTTGGTTAGGTGCCGTCTTTTTCATAACTGTCTCAATGTGGCATATTGTGAATACAGTAGTTGTATGTATTGCACGGGATGCAAATTTTTGATGCGTCAAGAGTCCAAACACAAGTGACATTTTAATACCTTTGGAATGCCAATTGATTTTACTAGATAAACAGTTGTTTCCATAAATGACTGCTGTTTGAAAAGGTGGACTCCTGTGTGATTATTATCTGAATATGTAGACTAAGTGCACTGATATGAGTACGTACAATTGGAAAATTAGTGCTATGTGAACAGGGGGACACCTTTTTGGTCAGTCTTATCGAAACAAGTAGGCACCTGTACTTTTGGCCTTATCCAAGCAGGTAGATGTTTATGTGCTCATTCTTTACTGAACAGGTAGACACATGTTGCACATAGCCTTACTCAAACAGGTACACTACTGTTCGGTTAGTCCTATCCCAACAGGTACACAACTCTACGGTTGGCCTTATCCAAACAGGTAGATGCCTGTGTGATTAGTTTTACCCAAAACAGGGAGGCACCTCAGCGGGTTGTCATATCCAGACAGGTAGACACCTGAGTGTTTAGTCTTATCGGAACAGGTGGACACCTATCTGCTTAGTCTTATGTGAGAGACCAATGCAGTCAACAAGCTAAGGGAACACCATGGGAAGGTGCCATTTTTCACACTCCTCACATTCCTCACACTCTACATCGCTCATTGTGCTGGTGTCGTTTTGTTGGTTGAAGGGCTCTCTTCCTTCTTTTTCCGGAGAGCTGACGAGGGGGCAGGATGCAGTAAGACACCTTGCCAGTTTTCATTTTGACACCAATCATTACAGGTTGTTCAAGATCAGAGAGAACATCCACACATCATTCCATTCATGTCATCTTCACTCTGAATAAGCTAATCTACAAAATATTAAAGGCATCCACGTATTTCTAAAATCCCGTCAAACCTATAGAAAAAACAAGAAAACCTTAAAATAATTACTATTCTAATAGTCACATCCATAATTAAACACGGATGCATCTCTTTGACTTATTAAACTACACCTCATCAGATAAACCATAATGATGAAAGAGGCATTGCAAGATAATTAAAATATGTAAAATCCTACATACATAACAAGCAGTTCATGCATGTATGAAGGCACATCTCCTTAATAATCTGAGGACAAAACCCTCTCAAAAGAAGGGCAGTATTGCTGGAGACAATTGCTTAAAATTAATCTTAATTACACCCCGACAGAAATATCTAATACCCAAGTTTATTAAGCATCTGGGAAATTAAGCTGAAGTAATAATTTTAAATAATGCTTCTGCATTTGAATTAGTATATGATTACCATAGAAATACCATGTGCCTTGTATTGTGTAGGCGTATTTTACAGGTCTTGGAATATCTGAAGGAAAAAATAACAATAAAAAAATGAATTTATGAGTTGCAAGAATCCTAAAAAGGACACACCAACACACACAGTCCGAAACCGCTTGTTCCTTGTGGGGTCGTGGTAAACCGGAGCCTAACCTGGAAACACAAGGCACAAGGCTGGAGGGGGAGGGGACACACCCAGGACAGGATGCCAGTCCATCACAAAGCACCCCAACCGAGACTCGAACCCCAGACCCACCAGAGAGCAGGACTCAGCCAAACCCACTGCACCATGCATGCCCTCCCCCAAAAAAGGATGCAGCTCATTTTAAAACGTATTATTTTAACTTCATTATGTTTTGCTGTTCTTGCAGTTGCTCATCCCAGAGTGTGCTCTCATGTGTTCATTAAGACCTAACTATATAATTAATAGCATTGTATAACAGGGAAAATAAAAGGTTATTTCAAGGGACCAGGGAAATGGTGTCTGATGCTTCATACTGTTCAACTCAAACATCTGTCTGTCAGTTTTGCCTTGTACTGCAACTTCAGTTGTGATCTACTCATTATTATTATTATTATTATTATTACCCATTTAATTGATGCTTTTCTTCAAACCAACGTACAATGTTAGGCTTGTATACTGAGCTACTTTCACCTGGGTATCCTTACTACACAAATTTATGTTAAGCTCCTAGCAGCAGAACAAGCCTGCAGTAAGAAAAAGTGAGAACGCAAAACCACGTCCTTCAATTGCAGGGCTGTAGCTTTAACCACTACACCACCTGTTGGCCCTGTTCACTGTAATCATGGAAGCAAATTCCATGTCTAAGTTTAAGGGTTCACATCTGACTGAATACCTAAATTAATGAGTCTATAAATACGTCCCTTAAAGGTCACAATGTCTTTCTAGAGTTGTTCAGAGCCGACCTCTGACCCCTGGAAGATGACTGACAGAGATCAGTGGCATTAGGAGGTAAACTAAGACAAGGAATGCTAGTGGTGACACACATGGGACCAGCACCTTTAGAAGCCCAGCAGACAACAACGAAACAACAAGAGCCAATGGACTGAAAATAACTCTTTTATGATCTGGCAACATGGTGGTGACAATACAGAAATAGAAAAGTGGAGGCGATTGAGCTCAGCCAGGACAGCATGGTCGCAATGTGAAAGGTTTTGCTTAGCAATGCGTAGGACGGTGACCCCACAACCTTTTCTCTACATTAACAGGCAGAGCTTGAGCAAACACACCTCTTAACTGATAAGACACACAGACTACGTTAATCACTGAACTAAACCATATGGCACAATGGAGGGAAGAAGCGACAGATGCCGGAGGTGTGGTACTCAGGAAAGGGCCTGGTTTTCACCTATATGTCGCAGCTTCAAAACCTTGAAAGGGCTCAACTTTTGTTTCTTCATCAAGGTTCATACCTGAACTCCTTAAGACCCCTAAATGGAAAATCAGTGTGCTCAACAATGCATTAAAAACATAGAAGAACTTGTGTCAGAGTTATTTCCTTCTGCTGTGGTTAAGAGTAGCTACTATTTTGCTGCTGTGGTCTATACCTGAAGTTTCCTCTGAAAGAACAGTATATGACCTAAGTGATGAATTTTCTAATTTTTTTCCAAAAAAAAAAAAAAAAAAAAACTAAGTCTCTATGATAACTCATAGTAACTCTGGACACCTTTTTATTTAGTGGTCTTCCTGGACAATTGCACTTGATGGCAAAGTTTATACCTGAACTCCTTAACATCTCTGGATATCAAGTTTATATGTTAAACAGGTCACTCTCAGTAGGGACTCACTTATCGGAAGAAAAAAAACAAACAACAAAAAAACAAACAAACAAGTAAATCGAGAATAATTGACTTTCAGTTTCCTACTGCAATTCCATACACCATTAAAGCGAAGAAATACACTGTACAACTAATGCATCATCAAATACTCTTTCCTTCTATTCCATTCAATATGACACTATAACACAGTAAATACATTTAATTTTTTATTCTGGATTGGAGGTAGTTTATTGTAAAGTATCCAGCACCATAATTTACCTTGAAAAAAAGTATGAGCTAAATTCTTTTTAATAATCATTGTACATATTTTTGCATAAAAGTGACTTTAAAATATTTAAAGTAAAGTATTTAAAGGATTTAAGTAAGTATTTAAACTTATTTAATTAATTTTAATATTCCCCACATATCTGGCACAAAACAACATTGTAAGTTTGGTGAGATGGAAATGATTTTACAGATATTCGTAAATATTGCATATCTATCTTCAGCCCTTAGAGCCAGCGATTCTTATGAGGGATAGCAAGCACATCAGAAATATCGACGTTCTTTATAATTTTCCCATTTTCTAAAGGACCGCAGAACTGTGTAACAGCAATTTTTGCACAATGAATTTGACTTCGGCACACGGCAGAATAACGTTAGATCTTAAAATCCCCATTCTGCATTAACTGCATCAACGGATCATGCATTATAATTGCTTAATACCCTTGTAATTGCAACTGTTCAGTCAGAGATGGTTCATGAGTTAATTGCGAGATTTTTGTCTGAATGGCCCTTTTTTTTGCCTTTTTCTGAGAATAAGGCCATCTCTTGTTTCACTATCCAGCCAAGGGTGTTGGTGTCTATACGAAGGAACAAATCAATGAGTACAGATTTGTAGAGATGTCTTCCATCATTGTCAATGCTTTCGTCATGCTCGAGTACCCCAGACCAGCAGCACTGGCCCACCATATCATGGGGGTCAGAGGTCATCTAGGTGCTCTGCATCAGACACATCCCCCCAAGCCCTAAAAGTAACTCCATTATAGGCAGCTCTTACGAAACAGCCAATTAACCATCAGTGTCAAAAGGAGCTCCTTGTTTCATCAAAATGACTATTTTCCACCTAAATTTATAAATTTATAAATGGTTTTTCCTACAAATACATTTTTTTTCCCCTTTTGATCCGCAGTATTTTGCGCATGAAAAAGGAAAAGGAGAATAAAAAGTTGGTTCCCATGTTGTTATTCAATTAGGTGCCTCAGGGCTTGCATTCCCAATTTACTTTCCCCGCCAAGCAATCAAACAAAAATCTCCTTTGAGATGCCAAAGTGTCTGATATGTTCAAAAACATGAGAACAAACGTAAGCGTTTACTGACGCATGCATTTACTTATTGCGGGACAAGCTTTTTTGTATCGAGCTTCTCTGTTACGTTTTTTTTTTTTTATGAAGCCCTATGGACTAATATGTCAAACGCAAATTTCTGTAATTATAATTATGGGTTTATACTGAGACTGCATTTCCAACGGAAACAAAATACGAGTATGCTGTTATGTCTGACGCTGACAAACAGATTTTGACTTTGTTGGGAAAAAAGAGAAGTTACGTGTGCCACACAGGACTATGGGTAAGCGGCTGAGTTACCGATCCCAACAATGATTGCACCGCTCCATCCTTTCGGTTTGATCAGCCATAATTCGCCTACCCCGCCATTCCAGGAAACCTGGGTGAGCATTGTTGACCCAAAAGTGAAGCGTTGCCATCCACGGAGCACTTTTATGGAGCTAGAGACTGCACTTCTGACAGTCCTCTGTATGAAAATGGAGAAAGTGCTTTCAGGATCAAATTGCTGTGTCTTCTCTATAGCTGCCCAGAAACCCAGGGATGTTCCTTTACTGCACCGTCAAGGAGAGACGCACATGGCCGAGGCGGTGCTGGCCAGCAGTGAGCCGACTCGCTTCTTCACTTCTTCAGAAATACCGGTGCGTTGACCATTAATTGAACCTGCGGATGATTAGTCATGCTAAATAATTGGCATATGTCATAAACCACGCAGTTGCCGGCGTTGTTTGTTTGAGTCAAGGGATTCCCGCCTTAGGCTGTGAAAAAGTAAATTGGACAAAGGGTAAAACATGGTCCCTGCCTTTTGGTGCGCTGGGACAGCAGAAAGGAGGTCAGCAATTCAAGTAAAACATTTTTTTTTTTAAAGGCGACTAAAAAGAATATTTTCACATGGGACAGCAGCTTCATGCACGTAAGCACCACACTTGGACAAGTACAAGCAGACAATGTGGAACAAGGATTCTTGTGCCTTGGGCATAGAACTACAGGTTCCTGAAAGGAAAATACAAGCTCTGATCATAGAGATTGGGAGACATCTCCTCTGGGAAACACTGCTTGGTGTTGGCGTGTAAATTTGACTCACTGCAGCCCACAAGAGATAATTGTATGGTTTCCTTCAGCAGATGGAACTCATTATCGGCAGCACGGGGGGAAAGCAAGTAGCGCTGCTGTCTCAGAGTCTGGGTGGTGCGAGAGGGCATGGGTTCGATCCCCACTCGGTCTGTGTGGAGTTTGCATGTTCCCAGTATCTGTGTGGGTTTTTTTTTTTTTTTTTTTGGAAGAAAAGTAGATTTTCAAAGTCTGACTGGAGGAAAAACAGAGACACATTGAGACAAATGCATCTTCCTTTAATTAACACTTCTATATGCTCATATAACAGGGTACATTTTTTGTGTCTGTAGTTTGCACATGTGCACAAAGATCCACGTGGCTCAGGCCAGCATCCTTAAAGGGATATTTATGAACCTGTCAATACTCCAAGAAAGAGGAACACTTTATTTTTTTAGCCGTAGAACGGAATGCCAACCAGCTTGTAAATCTAGGGGGGGGCAAACGCTTCGACGATTAACGGAGAAAAAGACGCCATGCGGTTTCACTGTGCTGGATTTCCTAACACAGCGTAAGGATAAAAATGACATTCCAGCTCATGTTTTGATATCTCATACTAGACAAGTTTCAAGAGTTCAAATGTATAATCACGCACACACACACATTTTCAGAACCGCTCGTCCCTTACGGGGTCACGGGGAACCGGAGCCTACCCGGCAACACAGGGCGTAAGGCCGGAGGGGGAAGGGGACACACCCAGGACGGGACGCCAGTCCATCACAAGGCACCCCAAGCGGGACTCGAACCCCAGACCCACTGGAGAGGAGGACTGCGGTCCAACCCACTGCGCCACCGCACCCCCCTGCGTATAATCACACAATGTAAGAAAATATCCTGAAAAGTGATGCCATATTTCCTGAGCATCCCACCATGCCTTGTGTTTGGAATTTTTTTTCTGACATATTCAGTTACGACTGATTATTTCTTTCCTTGAGGAATTCCAGAAATGTCCTAATGGAAGCCATGTGGAAATTACTTGTTGAAAGGTTTACAAACCACTCCAGACAAGTTGATCCTACCTCCTGGAGTACCACTTTAGCAGTGCCTTCTGCAAACGGTTTGAAATCCAGCGGGGCTCTCCTTCTAGGATTGCATTTCCTTCCGAAACCCAATGCCGAAACCTCTGCTGGTGGTTAAAAGGAAGCTGGGAGCCTCCTTCCTGAACCCTCATGCTCAGTCATGTTGACCGATACCTGATGTCAGGAGGCAAAGGGCTAGAGATGGAACCAAAGGTGAACCGGGTTGGACACATGATCAGGCATTCCTTTTCCTAGCTAATGGTAGACCTCCAAATCAGAGCACTCAGTCAAAAACCTCACTTAAGGAACTATATAGCACACAGAAACTTAAAGAAAAAAAAAAATAAAAAGATTATTTTGAAGCATGACAAAATCAAAATATAGATTCTTAAAAAAAATACTTTTACAATATTTGATGTTCATATTGCTTTATTATAGCTAATGCACCAATTTTACGACATTTCAATAAAACTTTAAATTGTGTATCAATGGCTAAGGACATTGAAGTGAAGAGTGCTGCAAAAATGCTTTTAATAATTAATATGCAATTAAACTTTCAAACTATTCTCTAAATCTTTTTTCTAAAAACTGCGTACTCTCAGTGGTATTACCTAAGGGCTGATGGGGAAGGGAGGAAAAAAAAAAAAAAAAAAACTATTTCTTCTTTGCACACTGACTCATTTCCCAGGAGGGAAACCTCGTTGTATGACGCATGGTCATCATAACTCTGCCGTTCTGATACTATTGTTAGCCTTCACCTTTTCTCAAATTTTTTTTTACTCTACTGAGATGAAAAGGGGAAACTGAGTTATTGCATGGTGCAGGGGGGATTTTTGGACATGGTAATGGTTTATTCAGTACTTGCTCTCCTTCCTCAGTGTATGAGAAGAAATCCTTTTGACCCTGGTACTGCTGTTCCTCACCACTTGTGAAAGAGCTACACTTTCTCCATTTTATTGTAAACTTGCAATAATCAGTGTTGCTTGTTTGAAGCAGCTTGAATTAACACAGTCGTATTTCCTATTGTAAGAGAAGTCCTACATTTCACTGGAAACAGAACGGATGACCTTAAAGCTCTTCCAGAGGCCTCCATTGCATTGCCTCTCCTTTTCCCATTTGCCTTATACCTCGGTTTTTAACAATCTCTGGAAACCCATCTTTAATTTTCCACTTCATGGTATCTAAATGAAAATAATTAAGCAACATCCTGCTTTGATACTCTGATAGTCCTTTGAAAAGTTAAATAAATAACATAAATTTTAGTGACTGTTTAGAGATATTGGAAAACGGGCTCTCATTCTAAAAATATGTCTGTTGAATGGTCACAACATGTAAACGCAAGCTGAAAAACAGTATGTGGAAGAAAAAATACATAAAACTATATAATTTAGGTGTAATTTAAATATAATATTCCTAAATGATCATGAGCTCTAAATTAAAATACACATTAAAACATATTATTTAAAAAATTGATATATAACCCTAATAGAACAACTAATTCAATTAAAATTTCTTTATCTCACATTTTAGTTCCCTGTTGCGAATAAAACCAACTAGCTAACTCAGCAACAAGGACTGTTTCTGACAGAGCAGTAGGAACAACTGATTATATTTTCTCCCAAATGCATTCAATTGACCTTGTTTTAATTAGTCATAAAACTATTCAAGAAAGTTTTTCAAGGGTAGAATACACCAATTGTACACCAATTTCAAATTATCAATACAAATTGAAAAACCATCCAAGAGCTACAAGATTAACTCATATTCAAACATGACAAAAACAAACTGAAGAGGAAAAAAAAAAAAAAAACTCACATTGACTTGTAATGCTTATATAATAATGCTGCATGAGAGTTCAAATCCTGTCTCAAACCCGGCAATTTGGAATAACTAAATTTCTAAAGTTCAGCTAACAGGCAAATGTAATTTTAAATGTCAACAGCAATTTAGTAGCCTGTTTGAAATGTCACTTGGAACCGTCGTCATGTTAAGGTGAGGTTATTTTACCCGCACCGGGGACTTGCTGATGTGTTGTATTTACCCTCCCTCCAACGAGAAACTATGCAAAACAATGGAGGAGTGAGCAGACAGGAGACAGGCTTGAGGAAGCGCGATGGTGCAATCCCAGATCGACACCGGGCCTAATGAACTGCTCCGGGGCTATCAATTAACTCAAACCACGGATGCCAAAGCGCAGGCCTCTCCAAAGAGACCTTTTTACTGAACCGGAGCAGAGTTGCACAGTCATTCGTCACCTGTCAAGCGCCACACTTGGTATTCGACTAGCAACGCGTTCCGCAAGTTTTCCGCACATTTATTGACTTGCTACCTTGCATCCTTTCGGACATGTGCGGTAAACGATAACGCGGTACTTAAACTGCTGAAGCGTGGCCTTAACTGCAGCTATTCGCAGCATCCTGCACACAGCCTTAACTTCCTTACTGTAACTTGACCTGGATAAAGACATGAGCAAAATGCAGACAATCACTAGTGCGTTGTCTATAACCGCTTGTCTAATGGAGGGTCATGGTGGTCCAGAGCCTATCCTGGAAGCATAGGGTTTGAAGCAGGTACACCCTAAATGGGACAATCACCACGCTCACTCACATATACACACACTAAGGGCTCTTTGGAGTCACCAGTCCATCTAAAACACTATCTGCAGACTGTGGGAGGAAACCAGAGCACCTGGAGGAAACTCACACGAACACGAGAAGAACATGCAAACTCCGCACAGACTGAGCTGTTTCACACCCACATCCAAACAAGCAGCGCAGGAGCTGTGAGGCACCAGCTCTATGAGCTGCAACACCATGCCACCCCATGGTAACTATTAATATCTGTAACAAAACCTGGACATTAACACAGGCTGTTTTAAACAAATCACAGCATTCACCTCCATCCTACCCTCTTGGGTCCCACAGCTGTCCCTTATACTCGTAACTCCCTCGCTGGGGAAGCGGGACCCAGCTGTCGCATAGGGTCTGCATGGCAGAATCACCTCAGTCCTCCCCATGAGGGATCATGAGCCAGGACGGCCGAGGGCTCGCATCGCACCCGGGTCCACCGCAAGGCCGCCTGAGCCCACCAAAAAAAAAAAAAAAAAAAAAATTGCACATTTTGCTCCAGGCACTAAGAATGGCTTCTCAGACAA
Organism: Scleropages formosus; assembly: GCF_900964775.1. Classification (NCBI taxonomy): domain Eukaryota; kingdom Metazoa; phylum Chordata; class Actinopteri; order Osteoglossiformes; family Osteoglossidae; genus Scleropages; species Scleropages formosus. Next base: position 7,234,618 of record NC_041809.1, read on the forward strand.
AACAAAATAATACCCTCTTTATGTATCAAGTAATTACAATTTGTTTTACAAAACCCGCAAAGTCGGTCAAAATCTGTGATAAAAGTCACCTAAAATGGGAAAAAAAAAGGGGGGAAAAAACATGCTAGAAGTCAGCATGTTCAGACTGCTAATGACTTTTCAAACCGCACACAGCTCAACGGTTGCCATGCAACTGATAAAGAATACCGGTCTGAGAAGGAGGACAGAATTAAAACTCGACTCCACTTGCCTTATTTTACTGCACAAACCAGCTATGCGGCCCCCCATTAGGAGGGGGGGGGGCGTGGATCAAGAGCACCTTGGAGCAAAATTTTACATTTCCAGACATCAGAGACTGACAAATGGCACAGGGTTCGCACAAAGCATAGGGTGACCGCAACTGAAGCGGCGAATCCCCCCCCACATCCGGTGGAATCCGCTCGGGCGCTGAAACACAATTCCCAAGGCCGCTTCTTCGCGGCATTACAGAGACGGAGCCTGGGGCTGGCGCCACGGACCTCCTTTTCCTGCCGCACGCAGCCGATCGGTTTCCCTGTGTGCCGGAGTCACTGTCCAAGAAGGAAGGGAGGGGGACGTGAAAAGGGCCCCTTTCTCACCCCCTTAACAAATCCCACCAATTCTTCCTTAGTCCACCGAATGAAACGTTTAGTTTTGACACAACAGGAGATTATAAAGAAAAAGTAGCGGCATGGTGGCGCAGCATGTATCAGAGCAACTCACATCTCCAGAGCTGTACATAAGGGTGTGGGTTCAAATCCAGCTCAGAGCGTGTGGAGTTTTCTCCCCTTGTGTGCAACCCAAAGGACACGCATGGAAGAAGGCAGTGGTAAACCACTGTCGCACCCTCCCTTTACCATGAAAACTGCATTCTAAATTGAAGTTGAATATGATTCGATGGCCCTGACTGATCAAGAATTCATGCAACAGAAATGTCCGTTTTCGGGGGGGGGGGGGTGTCAACGCCGTTACTCGTGCTGTCCAACGGCCACAGCTACCCGTTTGATTGACCGATAGTTCAGGAACAGCAGCAAAATAATGTGTCCTGTTCCAAAAATATTGATGCCAGCTCAGATGTTCCGAACGCAGACCTTGATCCCAGCTTTAGAAGCCCCTTGATCCGGCTAAAAAAAAAAAAAAACGGACACATTTTCAGCTGCATTTCTCTCTTGTCATCCCTAGAGGGCCCTCTTCCTTAGAGATTCTGCCAGCTGGGAGGACAGGGACAAAAAAAAAAGGCGTCCAGTCATCTCGTTCTTCCTGTACAATTTGTTCAACTGATATCTTAGCAAAGGAAATACATTATAATCCTTAACGGGTGCTTAATTTTCCCGCAGTGCGCAGGGACTGCTAAACGCGGACGCACGGATTGAGGCGAGGGACACGCTCCTTGTTTACTCAATGAAAGGAAAACGGTGTAAACAGCATTAAGGACTGCCTCGTTTGAACAGAGACCCGGTGGGGTTTTAATGGCAACGCTCGCACCTTAATCCGGGCCGCTCGTGACTGCGAAGGGCACCGCTCCTCCTCATCATCAGCGCCACAGCTTTGTCGCCGCGGAGACCCTCAAAAGCGACCCCGAAAATGACTCTCAGAGGCTCATTGATCCATCCAGGAAGTCCCTCACTCTTTTTCTCCCCCCCACTTGTGCTAAGCCATTTCCATATGAATGAGGGATCTGTTATTTATGAAGGCTCCAATTGAACAGTCAGACATCAAGGCATCACTGTTCAATTTTTTTTTCTTCTTTTTTTTGTCCCTGTCGGAATGATATTCTACCCCACCCTCCAAGTGATAGGAAATAACTGTTCATAACCACTACTACAGTGCCTATCGCAGTATTTGACATATGATAATCATTTCATATATTTCTGTTGCTCTTGATTCCTGTCTGAATATTTTTTTTAAAGATAGTGTTAGTGCTGCTGTCTCACAGCGCCTGGGAGCTGCAGGAGGATGTGGGTTCGATCCCCGCTCAGTGTGTGTGGAGTTTGCATGTTCTCCCTGTGTCTGTGTGGGCTTCCTCTGGGTACTCTGGTTTCCTCCCACAGTCCAAAGACATAGTGTTCAGGTTGATGTATGGATGAGTGACCCAGTGTAAGTAGTGCATCTAGCAGTGTAAGTCACCACGGTGAATAAGGTGTGTGGGCTGATAACACTACGTAGAGTTCATTGGAAGTCGCATTGGACAAAAGTGTCCATTGAATGAATTAAAAAAATATAAACATATAAACTGAAAGAATGTAGGTTATGAAAGTGAGAGATATTAAGGGTTCTTCTTTGTTCAGTTTGAGATCCACTTATTATTATTATTATTATTATTATTATTATTATTATTATTGCTGTTGTGGTTGTTGTATTCAAAGTGACTCAGTCTGAACCGTCTATACAGCTGGGTATTTTACTGGAACAATCCATATTAAATACCTTAACAATATTAGTGCAGTGGCCTTAAATGTGACTTTCTAATGGGACCCAAAAATTGGATTACCATGTTTAGAAATTGTAAGACATACAGTGACACACACACACGTGGCTGTCAGTTCTGAGTGCTTCAATGACTGACATCTTTAGTCAGTTTTAGAGGTAGATGCAGAATCAACTTTGACCCCAAATCAAACCATCTCCATTGTAACGGCTCACACACTGGCAATTATATTTAAGCACGTGGGTGTCGGCTGCAATTTATTCTTCTTGCCTGCTGTCGTTTGACTTAGTACTATGGTCAGTTTTAATATGTGATAAAAAAAAAAATCTAGCTTATATCTTCTTTTGAGGTCTTTCTTTTAAGATTAACTATTAAGTTTTATAACCTGCCCATTTAAGTGCTCCATTAGCACCGCATCCTCACCAAATTACCGGCTAACAGTGAGGCAGCCAGGCAATCATTAGAATTCTAATTAATCGTCGGTCTCCTGTGGTCTTCAGGTTGAACCGTTTGAGTTTCCAAAGAAAATTACACCCTTTAATTTCCCTGCGAGCAAAGACAACCTTCAACAGTTCCCTACCTTGAAGATTGACTGCCTGATTGGTACCTCGATTTGGCTGAGCCACAAAGCAGACACGGGGTCGCATGAACATGAGAACAGAGGAACCCACTTGCCCATCACAGCCAGAAGGATGGGAAAAGGCCCTGGGCCCGACTTATGCAAATGAGCCAGGTACATCCCATTGGTTTTCTGCCATTTTGCTTGAATTAAAATCCCATTAGTAAATGATGTTAAATATAATGACAAGTGCGTAAAATACTAAATTAACATAATGAACAATGAACGGATGCATAGAAAAAACTATTAAATGCATTACAGACATATTTATTTGTATATGCAGGCTATTAATGGCAGCAAATAGAGCGTATTAATGCAATTTGATTTTCTCAGCAGATTTGATTTAAAATTTGCGGCATTTTAAAAATGCTGACAGTTTGGTAGGGCACTGCACGTTATTTTAATACTGTGTGTGTTGGAACACAGCATCATAATTAAATACAACTTTAATCATGAGTAAGCATTTTTAAAATATTTATTTAGCGCTCAAGTCGTGCAAGGTACATTAAGCGTTTATTTTCTAACGATCCTTTATAATATGTATACATATATATATACACACATACATATGGGGTTTTTGCATTAATTATGGCGTTAAATGTCACTAAACTGCCTTTCCAGTGGTTGAACCCACCTCCATTCCTTCCTTACTTGGGTCAGATTTACATGTACTACACATTTGTTTACACACTGTATAAATCTATTACACTGCTGTTTACACAGTGTATTTATTACACTTTTGATCTCCACTCTTCTGGTCTTCAGTGTATTTCCACATGTGATTTGAAAAACTGTCAGAATTGATTAACTGTAAGGTATGTCATTCTCATTGTAGATATGTGTAACATATTTTCCCATAGTATGGATACCATCCAAGGATACAACAATATTTCTTTTAGCCAAGAGAGGAATTTATGGAAGAGAAACACTTTAAAAAAATATATATATATATATGTATTAGTAGTTGTCCTGTGATTAGTTGGCATCCCAGATACAGTGTACCGTGCCTCAAATTGTATACAAGCAGGTCATACTCCAGGCAACTGGGGCACTGCCTTGGACATGTTGTTATTTCAATGGACGGATGGATGGATGGAAAGATGGATGGATGAATATAATCTGTAGTTCTAAAATAAGTTTTTCAGAAGTTTGATGGTAATAGCTAGACAGGAACTACAAAATCCTGCATGTGGGTGCAAAGAAGGTCCAACAACATGCAACAGTGACATAAATAATACAGCCTTTTAGTGCAAAGTATATCTTCAAGCATTGTTACTCAATAGGTCAGCCATAAAACAAGAATTTCTACACCAGTTTTCTGTAGTGTTTGGTACTTCACACTCATCATATTATTGTCATTTGCGGTAAGTGACCACATAAACTAACCAAGGGGTTTTTACGGTTTAGGAGGCAGGCGGCCAAGAATTGGACATGAGCTGATACACGAGGTAACAGTACAGATTCACCAAAAACTGTTTATTGGCACACAATAACTGAAAAAATATTTAGATATCGTTCGTTTTCATTTATTTACTTTTTTTTTTTTTTAAATCCTGCAAAGCATACATTATATCCAGCTATGATGAGAGAATGAGAGGAAGCTTAAGTATTATATTGGAGACCACCACAAGTCTGGATCCATATGCAAGCAAAGTGTATGGGTTTTCATATAGTTCCGGTGTAAATACATAGTTCCCTGACGAAAGAAATAGCTCAAATGAAGCTGTCACCAAACTTTTGCTGAGTAACGTAGAATTTCATTGATTATTTTATCTGGCCTGCAAGAATTACTCGTCAGGAAAGGGAGCTGCGTCTTACCTTTTGTTTCCCATGACACCGAGCAATGTGTCAAGGGGTCTGCAATTTATTAGTCGTGCCATTCGGTTTAAGCCATGCAGGCTTGAGCTTTTGTTTCCAAACTAAATAAGTGCAAGCTGTTAAAGCAATAGATCTTTTTTTTAGAATACTTCAATGGGTGCAGACACGTACATACACAGCAGCCGTCACAGGAGACTAATCAAATGCAAGCGAAAGACATTAATCAAGACCCTGACAGTCCGATACACTTACAGATAGAAGCTGCAGTGAGTGAACAGCTGGCAGGACCATAAGTGGTCCCTCACCTTCTAAACTTTCAAATTCTGCAAGTGGTGCAGAAACCAGAAGCAAGACAATCCAAAACATCTGGTTTGTTCCCTCTGTCACGCGTGGCCCGTATGCTTGCGCCCAGTTCCACAGCTTTGCATGTAGATAAAGGGAACTGTTTCAGTCAGCTAATTTTCTGCATATTAAATTTATAGCGCCTTCTTTCTGTACTTTGCAGCTATGTGCACCACATGTCCACCGTATTGTGAAAAGGGCATGCCGCATCAGCGCATTATTAAAACTGCATCAATGTCAACATGCCACAGAAAGCTTGGCCTCGGTGGCTCACACGGTTCATCAGCAGAAGGGATGATAGATTACCCTTCCTTCTCATGAAGCCCACCAACCTTGTTGAAAAACACAAAGTCTTCTCTCCAGGTGAAATTAGTTGTGCTTAATAGGAGACAAAAAGATTGACTGGGCAAATCGTGCCGAACTTCAGCCTTTTCAGTGTAGTTTCACCTCGCTAATCATAGGCATTAAGGCTATTAACTGGTCATTAATAAAGACCACTGATCAAGAGCAAAACAACATCACGCTATGGAAGGACAGAAACCGTATTTGCAGGTGACTGTGGCTCTTCAGAAAATGGTATCTTTTCTGCAAGTTTTTGACTGAAAGTGTCAAAAAAATCTATGAACTATATCAATGTACTCAATATGTTCATCAGATTTTTTGTTTGTTTGTTTTCCATCTACTTTAAAAAATTTGGAGCGTCCAGTTGTTGTATTTTATTAAAACCACCAAAGTAAAGAAAAAGCTAATGTTAATAAAAAACCCATTCATAAAGGAAGCGCAATAACAGAAGTGCAGCATAATTTAATGTGTGAATAATTGAAGTATATTGCACTGCCTGGTGTGTAAATCATTCATATGTATGACGTGAAACTGAACGTGACTGGGATGATTCGAGATGCTTGTTGTCCTGAATGGAAGCAAGGAATGAACATCTTACCTGCCTTAAATGTTAACTAGACTGTCTAAAGGAAGAAGATACACAGCTACAGTTTTCCTTTTATAGCGAGACAGACAAAGATTCTCTCTGTTCACTAAACCATAGGGAAGCCTGTAACTCAAAGAAACACAACTAAAATAGGCCATTGCACATCCATATATTTCTGACAGCCAAACATCTGCTATCCCAAAGCATTATGGAATGTTAAAAAGTTAATGATGACTTGTACATCTGAAAAAAATGCATCTCTGTAGAAGGATGCATTTTTTCCTTCCAGAGGAAAAAGAGAAATAAATCATTACAGCTTCTGTGTTTATAAAAACACAAAATGGAATAAACATCAAGACAACCAATAATGGTCATAATCTCAGTCATAGAATAATTATTGTGTGTCAAAACACAGGTTCTACAAAACTACTGATATATGTCAAATTATTTTAGAAATGAATAATTAAAGGCCAATATTAGGATTAATAGTCAATTATACACCAGCGGATGTGTCAACACTTGTCAAAAATTACTTTCGCTAATCAAATATCCAATTATGCGTTTCCATCAATGGATAAGACTGAATAATACAGAACATTGCTTTAAAATATGAACAAATATACTGAAACAATCATTATTTGTGACATTTATGTAACTATGATCAAAAATTGATTGCTGCTTATTTCCATATTCAGCTCACCCACCTAACCTCTTCAAAATAGATGAAAAAGCAATACTAACACTTTGAGAACAAAATCATTGGCTCTTTGCAGCATTTTAATTGCATGCCATTAATTACAGCACTGCAGAAAACTGTTGTGTGTTTTCAGTTTCCCCAAGCCATAGTGGTGTACCTTTGGAAACTCTCAGTTACAACTGAATAGATCTCATCACACACACTGTGTCACGGATAACAGCGAGGTACCCCTTAGCTTGCGGGAATTTGCGCAAAACATTCACATTAAGGGATAATGTTTCAATACTGCCAGCATATTGGCACTGTTCCTATGACATTTAATACAGTAAGTTACAAGTGTGTCCCCTGTAAGCAGTTTACGTAAGATCAGCTTGAAATCATCCCTAAATGTGTAGTGATGGAACGGACAATGGCATCCTTGTTGATTTTAAAAGCAAAGCTCTTCATCTAAGCAGATTTGTTTGCATATACTCAGTGCAACTTTAAGTGGAAAAAAGACTAATCAAGATGCAGACATGAAATACACTTCCAAAATTCTCTCTTGATTTCCTCCCATTTCCCTCTGAAGATTAAAGTTTTCCATTGTTTCGTGTATCTCTCAAGGTAATTTTGACAATATAATTATGTTTTCTGCCATGACTAGCGAGGACAAAGTAAATTGTGTTCCTTTCTACCTCCTGATAAAGAATGAGTGCTAGATGATCTTCTCTGTGTCGACATCCCTCCCAAGGCTTCATGACCTCTAAGTCCCAGCATAAGTGGTCAAATGAAGTAAGGGACCTTGCTACCTGCCAGTAGCTTCAGATGAATCTGAGGTAGATGATGTCTGAAAAAGGTCTACTCAAACTCTTCTGGGACTGGATAGCACATTTTTGCTCATCACATGGTCAGTGTTCTGACAATCAGAACATCTTCACAGTCAGAAGAGACTGTAGCAGTCGACTTTTTCCCTTTAAATGTTTCTAAATGTAAATAATGATTCACTTTGATAGAGACATATTTGTGGAGAGATATAAGAACTGTGACTTTAAACCCAACAGAAAATCTAGTACATGCATACATACAAACAATAGGGAAGCAAGCGGACAATCAAACAACATCTGATACTTCCTACCGCCGTGACTAGACATGGAGAGAACATGAGAGGAATGGCAGAACACAGCTGATGGGTGATTTGGTGGATTTCGTTTTGAAGACATTGATTACACATAAGTTGAGACAAACCGACATATCTGAGAGACTGCAATGTTCACAATGGGCAGCATGAGATACGTCATTACGGAGACAACATTCTCTCTGCCTTTTCTAATAGCAACTGAGGAAATTGAGGGTTTGCACCTTTTTTTTTTCCCCCTAACCTACACCTTAATTTACATTATTCATGCCTTCATGAGTGGTTTCATGAAAATCCTGCAGAAGATTTCCAGAAAATAACATGTTGTTTTTGTGGTATGTAATTATTTAAGGTTGTAGGCAGAGCTTAGATTTATATGGGTTAAAAGACACGCGCAAAACTTGAAGTCATAAGATTTTTTCAGGTTACATCTTTATAAACCTTTTTCACAAGTGCCTTTTAGCCTAGACTCTGACTTTTAGGTTTTTCTGCAAATTAGCAACTGTGATTCTACAAATCTGTATTGGTTGTTTATTGTGATTGTGTTTCAATTCACTTTTTATTTTTAAGCTGTCACAAGACATAGTAAACATTAGAGCAGGGAAGCTTGACTTAATTCAGGAAAGAGCTGGCAGATGAGAATCCTTTTCCATAGACATGGGACTGGATTTTAGCTACAAAATGGCAAACCCGCTGAAATAATTTATTCCTGGACATGTTACAAATGGTCATTATATTCAAGATATGCAGGCTGAATTGATGGTAACTTAATGAATTTTTTTTTTTTTTTTTTAATTTTGTATATTTTGAGAATATTTTAACAACTTTTGTTCTGATTTTCAAACACGTCCTCAACAAAATTATCCATCCAGCAGCCTTAAATTTATCCATCTGAATACTTCCGCTCGCAGGGTTGATAGGGAATATTCAAATACTTGTCTATTCATACAACCAGCATTGTCATTTTCTCACACTCGTATGAAGCGGCCGCCTTCCCCACTTACAACATTTGCAAAGCTGGCAGATTGACAGTGTCATGGAATCCACGCAAGCTTATTACAGAGGTCTCCAGCGGAGCAATTCGGATCACGGCTGGCCAACCAAAATAGAAAGTCATTTAGGTATACTGGTTCAGTAAGATGTGCTTTTCAAATAAGATTTCAAAAGTGGGACAGATTTGGCACGGTTGGATGGTTTGTCACTTTCCTGGGTTTCAGTGTCGATCCAAAGGCAGTTCTGGGATCACGAGGACAACACAAACATTAGGGAAACTACTAAAGCATTGCATTCCCTCAAAATCCAAAAAGTGCACATCCAATGGGAGAAGTTTTCGAAAGTTCCACCAACTTTCTATCCTTTGCGACAAAGAAATGTTTAAATCTGAGCAGCATGTTACAGCATGTGCACTATGTTACAGATCATAGGTTGCTGGTTCAAAACCCAAAATGGGTCCTGCTGTAGCTGAGCAAGAGTCATATGCTCTGTTGCTTCAGTGGAGAAAGTGAAAAAATAAATCCAGCTGCACAGTCTGTTTATATCTGAAATTATGCAACAAAAATACATGTAAAAATTAAATAAAGAAGGAACACAACAAAAGGTCAGTCGAAATGTGAGAGAGGCACCCTCTTAAAGCTGGTTAGTTTATGAATTACAGTGCTGCTTCCTGACAGCATGTTCTTTGTTTGAGTTCATGGATTATGCTTTAGAAGGAAAACATGGTGAAAGTACATGGGATTCCCATACAAATGACCTCTCTTCTCAAACCACATAACTGTAACCTTGGATGTATTTCTTCATTGAGATGCAACAACCATAGTTTCAGAGCTCCCGAGTGTGCAGCTGTATATCATTGCTCTATAAATGCATACCCATGGTGCTCAGAGGCATGGTGTCATGAAGAAAGTTGAACTGTTCAGTGACCCCTAACTTGGTCTGAGTCTGCAGAATGTCTCTTATGGGAAATCCCTGACTGCCCCTTGACCGCCTTTTCTCTGCAGTGTTCCAAGAGTCTTTTTAGGAACCATCTATGTAAAGATGTCTGCTGCTGAGGTTAAGATTAACAGACAATTCGAAATATTCATAACTGCATAAGGAACTGGGTAAGAGAGAAAACATACCGAAACTGGGAGAGTTTGAAGAGTAAAAAATTAGTCATATGGGCTGATGAATCACAATTTTAAATATATGGGTCCAGCTGCTGAATATCTGTAAGCTACAGAGATGCTTTGCTGGTCACAGAGTCGGTGACACTTTACAGGCATGACACTTAATCAGTATTGCTAGTTAGGCAGGTCTTAATTTTTCAGCAACATAATGACCCAAAACACACATCAAAGTTGTGCATCTGGAGAAGAAGGAAAGTTGAGGACAATTCAGAATAATGACTTGGATGTCAAATATTATCAAAAACTAGCTTCCAGCAAGTGTGCTTAAACTTTTGACTTTTACTGCATAAAAAATGTACAAGGCGGCAGCAGTTAGTTTCGTGGTTAAAGCTGCCACAAGGTACATAAAGGGCCGAGATTCGAATCCCCCCGCCTGACGTTGTACCCTTGAACAAGGAGGCAACATGGAGCTGCTGGTTTGGATGTGCATTTGAAACAGCTCAGTTCTGCATGGAATTTACATGTTCTGTCTTTGTTCCCAGGGACTTCCTCCAATTTCCAAAGACATCTGGTTCAAGTGAACTGGTGACTCCGAAATGTCCGTAATGTGTGTACATGTGTGTTATATCGCCTTGGCATATACGAGTGAGTGATTGTAGGGAGTTTAGTGTCGTTTACCTAGCATTGTAAGTCACCCTGCATAAAGATGTCAGCTAAATGCTACCGTTACCGTAGTACTTTGCATTGGGAAAAAGTTTCCGCTCAATAATTGTAAATGTTATACTACATCTATATATTACTACAGTGGGACTGAAGTACTGAAAATCCCAACACATCTGTATCTCTAATGAAAGACACATCAGTTTCAAAATAAGTGCAGAGGGCAGGCATTCAAAGCAGATGATGAATTGTGTCCTTAAAGGCCTTCATCACTGAAATAGGAAGGCGAGCCAAACAATCTCAAACATTCGATATTTAATTCCAAACAAAGAGTGTCACACCTAAAAGACTGCATTGATTTCAAATAATTGCTTAAAATGTTACACCAGGGATTGAGCTCCACAAAATCTCTTAATGTGATTAATTTCATAACTGCTTTTCCTGCATGTACGGCTCAATTTCTTTCTCAGCACCAGTTTTTTACCAATACAACAAATTAAGTAAGGTAGTTTAGAGCAATAGCATAGTTCTCATACCAATACTTAGTGGAGAAGTAAATGTCATAAGGTACTAATCTGTTTACTAGATAGATAGATAGATAGATAGAGAACTGTGGAAAAAAAATACATTTTTTTTAATTTATTTTGTGTTGTCTTGAAAATGCAGCTATAATTTGTAAATGACAAGGAATATAACTCATGAAACTTATTAGGATTTCAGAAGCTTATGGAAATATGGTGCTAAACAAAATACCACTCGCGGGTCACAGGATTTGACTGCAATGTTGAATTAAAAATGCTACGCTTTCAGAGAATAGAGCTCCTCTCCAGACATGAATCATTGTTTGCGCTACAGTATTTAAGTGTAATTTAATACACATTCCAGGTACTACCCTTTAAAACTAGCTTTGAAATATGTCTGCTATATGTCTTTATTCTACATTCCAGAGGTTTGCCTGCTACTATTGCTAGCAATTATATTTTTTCTTGCATTTGAAAGGTTAACTCTCTCATTGCAAAGGATTACCCCCCCAATATTTCAGAAACAGCAAGAAATAGAGACTAGTTATTATGTACAAACATGTACAGAATTTGTATATAAAAGAGGCAGAGATTATTCTGTGTAAAAGTTCAGTAGTACAGTACATCATTTAATACCACTGAGTTAAAATAGCAAGTAAAAATGTTATATTGCTTTACTTATGTGCCAGACATAGCATAGATTATGTACAAATTGATAAACAAAGCAGTTTATTCATTTTGTGAGAACAATAGATCATTTAAAAAGAGACTGGTTTTGTTCAACACATCATAGTTGCCTCATAAGTTTTTTTTTTTTTTATATACATATATATATATATATATATATATGACAAATAATGTAAGGCTTTCTTGGAGAAAATTAAAACTTCAAAAACCACAAATTCCAAATTTTCCACCCCATACTGCCACAGCATTTGTAACTTTTTGTCACCTCAGTCTCGGCTTTATGCATTCATTAACATAAATGCATGATAGGATTCTGGTCAGACTCTGGTTCCAAGAAAATGATTCAAATTAAATAGGGAAACTCTCATTAGGAACCAAGACCCTCTGCTGCATATTATAGCTTCCCTTGCAGAATTTATTTCTGACCTGAACTATTACTTAGAAAGTAAGACAGCTGCTCAAAATTATATTTTTCTTCCCAAGTTTTCTAGTTAATTTTTCTCTATTCTCAGAACAATTTTATAGCATAGTCTTTGTCTTTCAAAGGAGGAAGTTGTTTTATAAATATGTGTAGGAGTGTTATATACCTGCCAAAATAAAAGGCACGATTTATTTAGTCCTTTTTGTCAATACTTTGCAATTAAATATGGCTATTTTTAATTTAAATTGATAATTTTACTTAACATTTACCTTTTTTGTTTTTAAACCTGCTGACTCCTGCTCATCCAATTCCTTTATGAAAACTGCAATTGCTGTCCTTGCAATATAGTTGAAAAATTAAAAACGCAACTTACCAAATACATAACTTGATTTTGCTGCAGAATGAATAAAAAAAAAAAAAACGCTAGTCATAACAAAATGATTTCATTTCTGTTCTGTCTCCAAGATAGTACATCTACTGCAAATGTAATAACTGTTGCTAATTTTGTAAAAATTCACCCACAAAATGTGAAATGGTGTTAGTCAACAAAACAGAGCCAAAGAGCACTGCTATTTATACAGCACTTTAGTAATGTTGTATAGAAACACAGGATCGCACAAAGGGAAAGGAAACGGCTTAAGGCTTAGCAGCGTGCACAGCTCCCTGCGGTAATACCGTCTTTTAAGGCTCAATTTAAAAGCAGTGAGAGGTTACAGCTCCCGAGGAACAGGACGGGGGGCTGCCGTTTGTCCTTCTTAATTAAACAACGGTCTAATTCGCTACATCAACAACGGTCATCCCAGCACTACCCTTCCCATCGAGGGGACATCATCTGCCCAGAGCTTCCTGATTGCTTGTGAGGTTTGGGGGGGACACCCAGCAAAATGCAGGATTAACAGGATCCCCAACACGGCCCCGGCCAAGGAGCCAGGCCTCGGAGCTATCTCATGGGACTTGTCGCTACAACAGCGGAGAGAGTCAGGGAGTGTTTCCCGCTCAGGACGCAACTTAGAGGAAGGTTTTCAATGACCTTGTGAGGATGCGACAACTTCTTGGGTTTTTAATACAGCATGATGACATTTCTGCTCTTTTCTGGTCAATCAGACTCCTCTGATTACAGTGTATATGTTGTATGGAATCATTTTTATGTTCAAAAGACATGGCTATTAGGAAAGCTGTTGACTTGAGACAATAAAAGTGCATTTTTTTCGTGTAGTTTAACAGTTTTTGCTAAAGTACCAAAAATTTCTCAACGTTTCCACATAAATTTTGGTAGAAATTAAGCTTTTTTGTCTAAAAGTTATTAATATGCATTGTCTGAAATTTTGAGATTACAATCAGTTCTAATGAGTTACATATGTAAAAACGAAATGGCCAATTATTATGATTGTTTGTGCATTTAAATAAATCAGGCTTATTTTGCCATTTCCCTCAGTTAAAATAATTGTAATTAACACTGAGCAGCGCTACTAGCTGTGCCACGAGGCGGTATGGTGGCCCAGAGTGTAGTACTGTCGTCTCACAGCACTCGGGTGGTCCGAGAGGATATAGGTTCGGTCCCTGCTCAGTCTGTGTGGAGTTTGCATGTTCTCCCCATGCCTGCATGGGTTTCCTCCCACAGTCCAAAGACATGCTGTTAAGGTTTCCCCATAGTATGTGAATGACAGAGAGAGTGTGTTCCACTCATGTATGGATGAGCGACCCATTGTAAGCAGTGTATCCAGCACTGTAAATCACCGTGGTGAATAAGGTGTGTGGGCTGGTAACACTACATAGAGTTCATTGGAAGTCGCTTTGGAGAAAAGCATCTGCTAAGTAAATGCTGAAGAACAAAAGATTCAGAGAACAAATATTGAACCATGACTGCTTGTTTTCCCTTGCCAGTAACACAAAGAATGCACTGCCATGCTATTTAAGTTTTACATAAATGTTGTATGATTATAACCCATTAATCGTAATTAAAATTAGGTCTGTTACCAACTTGTCTCACTATGGGGTAAATCTGTTAACTGCAGTATCAAAAAATATAATGTTGTGGTATTGTGCCTTTCCAGACGTATAAAGGAAAGGTATTAAATTCTATGTACGTATATGTACCTTTCTGCAGTATATAATGGCAAGATTGTCGCTAAAACCATAACCTTTGTTGCAGTAATTTGCATAATTTAAACCTGCAAATACATAGGAAGTGTGAACATAAAGGCCTTATTTCCAACCCTAAACAAGCAGCTGAGGAAGACAATGCTTTGTGTTCTGTGTCACTGGCGACAAAGGTTAGAAATAAGTGGATAATTTTTATTTGCACACTACAACTCACAAATTGATATTCAACCATGAGAAGAAGAAGCGAGATCATTATGAAGTGATTAGCTGAGATCTCCCTTTTCTCGTTTCGGGGTCAAGAGTAAAGACAGCCCATTTTTGTCATGACCACTCAGGAATTTAAGGCTCCCAGGTTCTCAGCACTCCAGCTTCTGAAGACTAAAAACCAGTTTCACCATCTTTTGGACTGAAAGGAAGCTGCACCTCGAGAACTTTGTCAGTGTGGTCCTAGATGTCCCTCTCCCTGGATAGTGAGCTCTGCCTCCTGCTTAGTGCAGAGAGGTCACAACTCAAATTGACCCTCCATACACATCTGTGTGCCAAAGCAGACCCTTCTCAAAAAGAGGTCTTTGGACCTGGGACCCTAACTGGAGCTCACGGCCACTAAATCAATGTCACACAATCCCTTCCTCCATCTCACTCCAACAGAAACACACATAAATACACTTCCCCATGCACCACGGCATTCAGATGATCTAAGAGCAGCACAGCAGGCCACTGGGGGCTTCATGGGCTGGGGTCCCGCCGTTTGGTTTACTGAATGCTCCTCACACAGAAGATCCGAGAGCCACAGAATCCCAGGCTAACTTACACAGAGCTGACTGAAGAAATTATACACTGCTCACTGCCTCCTGTTCCCAAGGCAGACCTCTGCAAAGAGGAACTGTGAACCAAAAACAAAAAAAAGTTAAAAAAAAAAAAAAAAAAGTAAGAATCCCCTCGGTTTCTGAGGGCCAACCTGCTTTCAAAAAGAAAGACCCGTTTTCTCATGCCACA
The DNA here is from genome assembly GCF_900964775.1 of Scleropages formosus. Taxonomy (NCBI): domain Eukaryota; kingdom Metazoa; phylum Chordata; class Actinopteri; order Osteoglossiformes; family Osteoglossidae; genus Scleropages; species Scleropages formosus. Next base: position 7,250,075 of record NC_041809.1, read on the forward strand.
CATCGTCCGATGACATCTGACGGATCAGTTCATGTAGGAGAAGCAAAAGAGGTTTTATCTCTTAAATCTCTTTAAAAGACGGGAAAATATAACAACCCCATAAAAACTATATAAACTGCCTGAACAAAAAAGCCAAAACTAGGCAAAATTCACTTCATTATTCTCCTACATCCAGCTACCCTACTGGATATGAGAAATGATATCCACAGTTAACTAATATGCTAATTATTAAAACACAACTTTAACTTGAAACCTCTACATGTCTAAATCTATTGAACTGTATTCTCAATTTGTTATATAACTACTCTTTTTCCTGGCTGACCAATTTGCAGCAGACCCTTTCTAATTATTTTAAGCACCAAATAGCTTTTCAATATCTATTTCCTGTCAGTGCATAATAACCTGAGTCTTTTTTTTTTTTTTTGCCTTTTTCCCCAAAAGGGACAGTCCTGTTATCTCTATTATAATCAATGAAGCATTGTCCATATTCATAGCACTGACATTCTGAATACAATATACACAAATTAGAATTTATGGATGTGTTTTCAATATAAAAACACTTTTTTTTCCCCCCAGAGATTCAACTTTAGAGTCCAACTTCAAAACCAATTCTGTTGGTTGTCTACCAAGATACTGAGAGTGCCGGAGCAGAACTCCAAACAAACTTTTATCTATTGACAGAGTCTCTTCGGGGGGGGGTTATGGTACAGGGACTTGAGCACTGCATGCTCTGTATTCCTTGCATAGTCACTAACTAAATTGCTAATATGGTGTTAATCAGGGCTAATGTTGTGTACAAATATATATATATATATATATATATATACATTGCATAAAATTCAGAAAAGTACATCACTCTCCTAATAAGCTCTATGAATAATGCATGTAACCTAGTTATGAAGGATATACCCTGAACTGCACTGAGTTTTTAAATGGAGCTAACATGGTATTGCATAAGAGTCGTGAGATTATATATTGCAGTCACATAACGCCCCAGTGTATTAATGTACAAAATAAGTAATCTAAAAAAGTAATTTTGTTTTTGTCTGAATTGCACCAAAACTGTTATGGACTGAATCACTAACACAGCATAATTTAGTGTTGCCAAACATGGGCTGAGCTGTGGTTTAGTCTGATGTCTCATCTGTATTAAAATGGAACAACTTTTTTTTTTTTTTTTTTATTTTCTCACGTAACCTGCTCACACTGTATAAGGGAACTTCTGCAATTTCTTCTGAGGTTATCATTTCTCTAACCAAACACTGATGCCCTTTAAATAATACAAAATAAGATTTATTCATTGACAAAGTTTATTCAATGGGAAACTGGGAGACATAGAATATTTTCCTTTCAAAACAAAAAATATTCTTCAGTCAATCCGCCCATCTTCTAAATTTACCCATCTCTGATAAATTATGAGTCAATCGACTGTTTCCAGCTCTCATTAACCAGGCATGGCACTATTTTTCAGATCATGTTAAACATCTCTGTTATGGTGATGTCTTAAATAGCAGGTCTGGGATGACACTGGAAGAACAGCACATGTGATTCTGACTCACGTTACAAAAGCATCAGTGACAACAGGCTGTGAAAACTATACAATAGTGATGGTGAAAACCAGTCTCAACACCAAAACCAAGAGTGAAATGCTGTGTAGTCCCCCCAGCCTGAGAGTAAATCCAATTCGTTAAGCAAGACCTATTTCATCGCCACCAAATTACCTGCAGCTACTGTCTGTTGCCCTGTGAAGCGCCACCCATTAACTGTGCTATAAATTGTTTTGGGGAAAAATGCACTGGGCATTCCTTTCAAGTGCTTTAATTGCAAGCCAAGACCCAAATGAGATTAGCTCAGAGCAGTTAAACTTGGAACACAGAAATCTGCACAGAAACAAACCGACAAATGTTTTCCCAAGAAAAGAACTGCAGTACTCTGTAATTCACACCTCAACAGTAATGTTTTAAACCATCATGACACATCTACATAATGGTTTCTGCAATAATGACACTATTTTTGTACTATTTATAGTTTCAAAGCTGAAGGAAACACGTTGGTCTTGTGGCAACCTTTTTTGTTGGGATTGAAATGATGGCCATATGTAGTGCCATCGTTATGGTGGTTGCCTGGCATTCTGATGGTCCCAAGATCAAATCCCACTTCTGCTCTAGGACATTTGACCAAGGTATTTGCCCTGAATAGATATCACAAGAATACTTTGGTATGGAAATAGGCAAAACCTTGTACAGCTGACTATCCACCTTTGAAAGGCAGCTTGGAGAAAGCTATCACCTGAATGAAGTTGAGTAATAACTACTCAGGAGATACAAAAGGACCGTAGCAGTTACAGAAAAAGAATTTTGGGGTCATCAGAAATCATAATTAATGGTTTCATCCTTGAAATGTATACACATTGCATAGGAATGCAGAAAACTACTAGATATATATGGAAAAAATACAAACTACAAATAGTGCCATCTTTAACAGTAAATTGCATTATTTCCAGTTTTAAAAATGGAGAGTAGAAAGTCAAAGAGCAATATATTCTTTTAATAATGAATCATATTCTTATTGTTGGCAAAACCTTTTAGTTTCACATTGTTATTTCAAAGACTAGTGTAAGGAAGGATTTGATTTGCTCTGTTTGTGACACATGATAATGTGAGCGAAAACAAAAGCTACAGTAATATTTTGTAGCCTATTATTGGCAAAACACAAACTGACAAACACCGCTATTTTCCGGATATTTCCTTTAGGTACCTCCACAAGAATCAACATCTCTGTCCATTATTTTCATATTCAAGCTGCCTGCCCCACCCCCCCACCCCGAAGCATTGCCCTTTGAGTTTATTCTGAACTCACATTTGAATTCCTTAAGCCTCACAGCTCAGAAAGCAGTTTTGATTATTAATGTTGCCTAATGTGGGAGAAAGCAATGAATTATATATAGCAGCGTCTTGTCAGCGTCTTTTGACAAGTCAGTTTCTTGAAATGTGTTTTCCTCCTTCACACACAGGGACTCTCACTGGATTCAGATTTGATTTCTTTATTTCTGTAATAGACTGTTTTGATTGGTATAACCCTGGTGCAAGAGACTGCAAATTTGTCAGTCACGGGTTGACTCTTGCAGTCGGCTTCCTGTCTTGCACAGTTCTGGCATATTATTTTTACTGCGTATATTTGTCTGTTTATATCCACTCAAAGACAGGAAACCCAGTCACAGACAATGAATGCCTGCTGGCATATTGCACCGTGGAAGCCATCAAGACAAGTCAAAACCCCTCACTTAGCAATATGCAACACTGCTTATGTTCTAAATGTCAGTCCTAATCACATGTTGGTTATCCATGCTGTTTGACTAGAGCATCACTGAAACCACCAAAGTGTTTTAGAGGACTTACTTGCAAATATAGTTCAGCAGCCAATACTGAAGTCAGCTTTAATCTCGGTACAAAATTGCGTAACACATTTCCAGTGGCTGATTGTGTGTATTTGCATATTTACTCTTATTTCTAAACTTTTAATATGACTGAACAGATGGGATGAGTTTAAAGGAAATGGAAAATGCTTAGCTACCTTAAAGGTATACATCCTGTATGGTACACTGTTGTGTAACTGGTTTCCTTCAAAGTATGACAAGCCTTACAATTCCATACGCATTTTTATTTCATGGAAAGACAACCATTGGAAGTCCGACAAGACTGTAATGGGGCCAAGCTTCTCTGAGTCTCCTTTTTTTGACAGATGAATGCTACGGACATGTTCAAGAGCACAAGTTTGAATTCAGGCTTGGATAACAGAATACACTTCTCCTTGGCTCTATGATAATATCTTCTGGTCTCTTTGTGAGCAGTGGTTTCTGTAAATTAGGTGTTGGAGGTCAGTCACGATGACTGTCCAATTCAATTATCCTCACCCACGTATCAACTGCGGTTGATCTCTGCAGAATCGGACCATCGTGCGGTTCCAGTGGAGGAGGAAACGGGGGAATCGCCTGTGAGGTAGCAGAAATACAGCCAGTTCTAAGAGCTAAATAGAAACCGTGTATGTATGTCGTTGCCAAGACTACACAGTGCTGGCATCAAGAGTGTTAGATTAGATAATTCAGGCTGCAGTCTGTACAGATAACGCTTTTTGTTTTTACCAATATATCCCAAGGCTGAATCCTGCAATGGCCCAGTTTCTTCATGAAAAATGTCAATTTCTTCAAAAAGTGAATAAATAAAATAAGGTATTTACCTTCTGAATCTGAATTTCTGGCCTGACATTTTTGGAAACGGCCATTGAAACGATGAACTGGTTTACATGGTGAAATGGAATTAAACCATCATGTTAAGTGACAACTAATTTTTTGATAGTACCCCATGACAAGATGCACCCTGGGGCATAACAGCAGAAGGTTGTTGGTTTTGGTCTCCCCCTTCTTATCCGAACTCACTCCCTACAGATCCCGACAGGCCCCATCTGCGGATGCCCTACGGCAGGGTGTGAAGGCAGGATAATATCACAGTGGGAAATGCCAACTCAGGGCACATAAGTAAGACATCGCTGACGATCAATTGAGGAATGTGTCTGAATACCAATGTAAAAAATGAGCAGTCTGCCCAGAAACACATGACGAAAGAGAATGGAGATGAAAGAGAAGATTGAGAAGACTGGTTTCCAGAGAGGCACTTTCAGCAACAATGACATCTAAAGTCTGACCTTCCATAGTTCAGATCAAACTTAGGAAAACATTTATTTTCTCCAACACATGATCAATTAAAAAAGAGCTCCTAAGGGCACATTAATATAAAACAGTAATTAACAAAATGCATAGTCAAAGACTGAATTCTTTCAAAAAGCATAGCTGATTCCCTTCAACAAGTTGTTATTAATACAGATGTGTATATATAATGCATACCACATGAATATTTACATTTTGGTAAGGTAATTCTATTAGTAAAGTGCCACCAAATGAGTGGTAAATGTAAAGCAGGCTGAAAAATAACAACCTTCACATCCAACCCATACAAGCAAAATTATTCTACTGCTATAGAAACTGTTCAGTGTTTATGCTGGAATATGTACGCAAGCTTCGTTATTCACATTTTTGCCTCAGGAGGAATTTCAAAATCATGAATTAAAAAAAAAAAATAACTGACATCTAACCTGCAACCGGCCTTTGTTTTGACTGTGCAACGTTTATGCTGCTGTCCTCTAGCAAACCTCTTTTTCAGAGATGGAAGTCAGGTGAGAACAGGCCGACTGCTAAGACAGGTTTTTACAAGACGGTGACAGTGGAAAGTTCAATGAGCTGCTGGCTGCCTGGCGAACACCGCAGAGGTTGCCCACACCATGGGACCATATTTCTGAGGACAGGGAATTAAAAAATAATAAAATAAAACCAAAGAGATACTGTCAGTGTCTAACTGCTGCTGAGGGGTAATTGAAGCCAATTTAAAATGGGCTCTGCTGGACAGATTGGCAGTGCTCATCAATAATTAAAATATCTGGCAGACCCCTTAGTTGGGAAAAGTCAATCTACAGATCAGTTAGTAAAGAGGAGGCAGTAGAATTCACCCTGAATGTTTATTATGGGAGGATGGAGGGGGGTGTCATTACGATGAAAATGTCTGCAATTACAGAGAATTACTTTAGTGCAAAAAATCCGCTGTGCCCTCCATCTCCCCATGCCGACTCAGAATATTTTGCTGCTGAAGAAGTGTAGCTAGGTGATACATTTTTCGACACTTTCCACAGGTGTAGCGTCTCACGTTAAGTCCGGTTAATGGGTTCTGGCATTCTGCTAAGGCTGCTGTGATGAGATTTCAGAGGCAAATGGCCAGAAAAAAGGGAGATTACATTTTTTTTCCCGGTTTCAACGGATCATCATTGGGGCAGATGTTGCTAAAACGTAATGAAAGTTAATTGAGGCACTCAACCTTATGGCTTGTTGCTCTAATGGGTGTGAAACGGACTGCAGTGATAGCTGCACAGCCATTAACGCACAGAAATGTGCTACAGCAGAGTGAAAGTAAACACCAGAATCCCATCCTTGTTTTGACATCCAGCCAAATGAAAAACTAAGTTTAGAGAAAAAAAAAAAAAAACTTGCCCATTATCAATGTTTAAGAGTGAATGCATTTGCCATTGTAAAAATTGTCCTGTCACAATTTATGTTGCTTAACTGACCCTTTTATCCAAAGTGATTTAAACTTTTTTTTTTTTTTGGCTATATTACTGGAGAAATTCAAAGCACCTTTCTGAAGGGCAGTCTTCAAACTTTAAAATCTATGCTCTAACTCATCATAATACCTGCAGATAAATTAACCAAAATAGAAACCCTGTATTCATTATTTGGTGTGATTAACTAATATGCAATATAGAGAAGTATGACTTTGTGCCTGAATCAGAGCCATTCCTAATAATTCAATTAATGCACCTATTTAGGGACTTAGAAGAAAAATTAAAAATGAGTACGGGGGCATTCCATTTAAACACCTTGATGCTCCTCATGTTTCTACCATTTACCTCAGAGCCACTTATCCCACCAGGATCCCATTTACACAACACACTTTTCTGTAGTTTTATTTGCATGTTTTTGATGGATTACATTCAGAACCATCTCTTTTCTTCCTTACATTTCACTGGCACCCCTGGGCATTCCCGCAGTTACGAATCCTGGAGAAATAAAGAAGTTTGGAAAGCAATGGTACAAAGCTTTGACAGAATAAAGTATTCCTCATTATACAAATCAAGATAGGGAAGAAATACATAATTATTTACATGTGATATCTGCATGGCATCTATGCAACACTTCCTCTCAAACTACCCTAAAATATTTCCTGTTTAAGAGGTAGTGAAAGGTGAAATGTGAAGTTAAATAACCACTCAGTTTCAAATAATCTTATGTGAAAGTGTTTAAAAGTTGCTCTTAGCGGAGTGTTATTAAAACGTTATAAAATGCAGAATTAAAACTGCTGTCAAGGTTTTGAACAGCTACTTAACCTAAACTGCTTCAGTCGACATAAAGCTGCACTAATAAAAATGTGCGAAATGGAGATTCCATTAGAATTCAGTGCACAGGCGATACTTCCCTTTAGGACACTTCTCTTAAGATTCGGACTTTCATCAAGTCCCAAGTGAATTTATTTGAGTCATATTTCCATCCCGTTGTCTTCAATCCTAGAGTTCCTCTGTCTCTAGGGGTCAATGGTGAGACCAGGAGATCAATCTGAGTAAAGCCATGGTCGCTAAGGCCAGGTTGGCCTTTGGTTACTCAGGTAGTCTTTAACCATTTGTTGGTGTTCATTAAGTTAAATCTAACCTCCAGTCCATTAAGTTGGGTGGATAATGGGTGGGATGAAGTCGAAGATAAGTTTACCATGCTTTCAGAGGGATGTTACCCTCTCATGTTTTTTTAACAGATTAGTGCTCAAGTCTGGCAGTTACATTAAACCGGATCACTTTTCTCCATTGGTTACATAAATGTCATCTAAGGATTAATAAAGAGAAATCAATCTGCATAGTTCTAATGGATAAAAGTTCAGAGAACATCTTAGAGAAGTTTGCCTGAACATCAAAAAAGGTCTGAATGCTATGAGCAGTAATGCTTTACAATATGCAGCCCATCCAATGAAATGCTATGGTTTGATAATTTATCTGCTTTTTGGAATCTAGTTATTTTGAGACTTTTTCAAAGTGCTGTTCTCTCCTTCAATGGCAGTGGAACAATGGAGGTCTTGGTGGGTGCTCAAGGAAGTTAAGAGGCTTAGAAAACTGGATTTTCTTCATAGAAATGGGAATGTAGGGAATAAAGAAAAGAATGAAAAACTGGCTGGATACACACCATGGTGTAGCAACCTCTGGTGTGGAATATTATATCAGCATTAATGATTCATATTGTGCTCTTTGTGCAGATCATTGGTGAAGTTCCAGCAAATTGTGGGCAATCAGTATTGTTTTCATGGTTAACAGGTAAATCAGTGAGCAGCACCACCTCAGCGAAACGAAAAAAACATCAGGTACAATAATAACTGTTTCCAGTTTGTGTTATACTTCAGAATGAAAGTACTAAACCAACGTCCTGGCTACACTCAGCTAAATATATATACCTGCTGTTCCAATGGTCCTACATGCACTGTTTTGCACAATCCCACCACCACCTTAACCCCCCTCCTTTGACCAAAAATGTCCAAAAGGAAGGGACAGTTACCACTTTTATTAGAGTCCACTGGAGGACTTGTAACTATACAAGTTATTTGCTCAAATGTACGATCACAGCCTAATACTTTTAAATACGGAAAAATATTGGGCTGTAGTTTATAATTATATAGTTGTACTTTTAAATTAATATTAAGAACTAAAACAAACATTCTTTTTAAACAGTCACAAGTAAAACTACAGCAGGTTGTGTTGTGGTTAGGGGTCTGGCCTTATAATTGGAAGGTTTTTAGTTCAAACTCCTGTCCTGCTGTAGTACCCTTGATCAGTATACTTATCCTGAAATGATATGGTAAGAATACCCTACTGGATAAAGGGAAAAGTATTTTAATGCTGATTATTTGACACTGAAAGTCATCTTGGGCAAAGGCGCCAGGTAAATAAATGTTAGTTATAAAGTTATATTAACTTCAAAGTCAGATTCAATTTTAGCTGCACTACATTTTCCTTTTAAAGTATTCAAATCAAAGGCAGAAAAAACTTTGCAATGTTCTAATGCAGAAAAACAGAATCAAATACTTGCAGTTCTCAAAATTCATGAGGCAACTGGAACTTTTTCTCAGTGAGGAACTTAAACAGAAGATTCACAGAGGTAGCAATACTGCAGTTGTAATGAAACAGTTGAAAAAGCATACAATTACACTGAAACCCCTAAAAAGATTATTAAATTCCATTCATGTATAACTATCATATTTTTCATAGAATTATCACAACTTTACCTAATCACATTGGTGTGCTTTTAATGGCTTTTTATCATTCTGTGATGGGGATACAAACCATTGAGCCATGTCCAGTATAATATTAACTAGTGGGAATAATGTTTTTCATTTCATACTTTAGATTCATGTACAAATGCTCTCCAGCAGTTATATTATAACCACTCGGAAAATCAAAATATTAAGACTTAAAAGTTGTATGTTGTAAATATGGAAACATCAGTTATTGAAGTGTCATCTTAAACTTACTTGGACCTAATGGAAAAAAAAAGTGAGAAAAAAAGAGAAAGAAAAAAATAGCTCCCGAGAGCAACAAAAGAGAATCCAAAATGCAGCATCTTGGTTTTAAACAAAAAACAAAAAGATCTTGGGACAAAAAGCACAAACTCTGAAAAAAGTGAACTTGGCTTTGAAATCGTATTGGTTATTTGATACAAAACCATGGAGATGTTTATATATACAAGGGTTTTCATCAGAAAATTAGACTGCATAGAGTCTTGAAAGTGAATTGACATGATTTGTACCTGATGTCATTTTTCTATAAATATCCATTGGTACTGCAGTGTGGATTACACTTTCCATTGTCTTAAAAGGGCTAAAAAAAAATAAGTTGTTCCAAACTCAGAAAGATGAAGCATTAAGCAGAGCAGCTTATGTGTCTGCTCCTCTTGGATGGGTTAGGATGACCAACTAACAGGCGAAATCAAAATACAAAACTTCTACAGCTTGTGGTGATTTCAAATTCCATGCAAAATAAGTGCAAGAATAAAGTATTTATAACAAGTAAGTTCTGAGTATGATTGTGTAGACTTTCTGAATATGGAATGCGACCACAGCACAAATAAATGTTTTAGACAGGAATTATACTCTTTCTATACTGGTAATATTGATAATAATAATGAACATGCATTTACAAAAGGAAAAGAGTATCATGACACTGAGAAAGGCATTTACCCTGCGCTACTTAAAATGCCCCATAAATGGATTCTTTTTTTTCCTCATTCATATGATACAGTAGTTCTGTAAGCAGCATTTATTTGTACACAAAAAGCTGAATTTTTGTTGTACACATTCCTGCTTTAGGAATCATGTCCTCCAGAAAAACTCATCTGAACAGACACTGGAACATCTCATTTTGCTACCCACTTCAAATTATGCTATGATCAGGAAGTAAAAGAATGACTCTTGAGGAAAAGGGTGATTAATATCACATTTCACCATTTGCTTTTATTCAGTTGAGTCACCGCAGTAAATATATCTAATTTGCTGGTAATGTTTTATCTGTTATATCCAACGTCATTCCATCATAAAATCATTAACCAGCATTAAAATTGATTTCAATATTGCAGGGTAGGCAAATATCAAAGAGCACATCAAATTAAGTTTCGACCCTGGTGGAATCGCAACTTTAGAGCTTTTTTTTTTGTTAACTTTTTTTTTTGTCGTTTTTATAATGATAGTTGTCTGATTTCTCAGTGATAAAGGGCTTGTGAATGACAAGAACTAATGAAGATAACCATTTACTAATAAATACAGTACATATTAGACATATGTACATACAGGTCCCCTCTCAGCAGGAAGTTGGGTATCCACTGGAACTTGGGTCCCCAGAGGTTTATTTATCACCCCATCCTTGGGAATTTTTTTGTTTTGTTTTCCTTTCTGCAGTTGCAAGTTGGCTTAATAGCTATACATCTTTTCTGATGTTTGTGCTGTATTTTCTGTAACTTTGTTTAATGCTCTGTGAGAAGAGTGCTGTATAAAAATAAACTGAATAGAAAATTTATGCATACTATTCAACTTACATTCACTTACAGATGAGCGAACATATACATACACCTGACTCTAGTGTGGCATTTACACAAAACTTCGCTCGGTCTCAAAACTCCATTCAGCAGTTTCCACATAAGAAATGAACGTATCTTTTCCACACATGTGGATGGCACACAAAGGAAACGTGGTGTCAAACATCCAGCCTCGCTAAGAGCTCCCTGTTTGAAAACATCCTCCACTTCCACTCCACTGGGGAGCCTGACACACACCCCTATCACATCCTATCACAACCCTATGCAAAGAAGTTGAGAAGCTCAAGACTGACAGGTACTTTGAGCTGGACGAGTGGGACGTCAGGTTGCCCTTCGACTCTGCCCTTGTCACGAGGGCCTCCCTTCCACAATCCACCACCCCAACCCTGGGCTGTTTGATGGATGTCCACTCCAGAAGGTCTCAAACAACGCAGAGTCTATGTCCTTCACCTCCAAAACAAAAAACCATTTACCACAACTGCATTGCGTTCTAGGCCCCTTTACTGGAGCTTTCCTCCTAATCAGACATGGAGTCTGCAGTCGTCCCAAGTCGGTGCTCATGGAGCACACAGCAATCAGTGCGTCTTGCCCTAAGGTTCACCTGAGGATATTAACACTTCTTTTAGGCATCAAAACAGTAATGGTTTGAAATAAAAACGGGAGGAAATGCTTTTATTAACACAAACAAAACAATAACAACGTACAAAAATAAGTTTTTTTTTTTTTTTTTTTTTTTGCCCACCTTCAGATTTGGACTTCAAACAATGCTTGTTTTCTGCATATACACAAACATTTTTTCCAAGTAGCAGCAAACTCGAGTTCCTCTAATATTGCATATGCGCTGTCAAAAAACTTTACTACTTAATGGAATTAGTTGTGTTTTTAATAAGAAGCATTATCTCCCAAGCACTTGGCATTACATTTAGATTCCATGTTGATTTTATTTAAACTTCTTGATGATTAACACCAAAATAAACAAATAATGCTTAGCATTCCAGAATTCAGTAACAGTACTTCAGCATGTAATGCTCTTCATGCAAGTGTACATCTCGTTCTCAGACTATCACATAAATCCCCCAGCATCCTCCTTTGTACCTCTGCTTGGGTAATAAGGGATGGATGGATTGTTGCTCAAAACAAAATGCTGCCCTAAGTGCATGTTAAAATACGTTTGCAGTGCTTTCTCGTACATAGTCTATTGACAAGGTTGCTTTTTAGAGAAATTATTTAACATGGAAAAGGCTTTCCAGAGTTTACCAATTCCAAAGCTTTTGACTACACTTCTTGAAGAATAGAGTTAGTACTTTGAAGAGATACATACCCAAATAATAGAGAGAGAGAGTGCATATGTCTATGGACACTTTTTCAGTGATACTCAAGGAGAAAGAAACAAAGAAAAAAAAAAGCTTATTTCACACCTAAATGTGACAGGTAACCAATGTGGCTCCATAGCATATTCACAAAGTAATTTGTTCAATTCAGCAGAGACAGATTTATTCAGCCATGTCTTTACAGTTTCAATCTAATACCGGCACCTCTGCCACATTGGAATGTGCAGGTAAAGTCTATGCATAACAATTTAATTTTATGTTGTAATACATGGAAATACAAGTTTTTGTGCATTACATTTTTAAATAGTTAAATAGGATGGAGTGTACTGCTAGGATGATTCTTCACTTTTATTTACTTATTGGAAGCATGTGTTTCCTTTATGCAATTTTAACACAGTAAATTTGATTAAACAACATACATTACGTTTTACAAGGCAAAAACATCACCTCAGCTTTGAAGCAAATGTTTAATCTCTGTAACAATCATCTCGATTACAGTTGCATTACATGATGAGGATCTCTAAAGACACTTTCTCCTTTTGGCTTATTCGGACTAATAATCATTAACGTGTGGAGTTCTGCACAACTATTTCCTCATATTGGTATTAAAGTGAAAATAAATGCAAGGCAATTAATGACCGTCATTGTTCTTATATGTTAAAAAGCCACGTGAGGAAAAAGATAATTGCCGATCAGCACTTTTTATCACACTTAACAGTTCTCGGTCAGCACTTAGCCACCTAACATTACTGGTGGGCTGGCCTAACACTTCAAACATAGAGACCTGCAAACAAGTCTGCATCAACAGCAACTGCAACAATCATGTAACATCAGTGAGAGCACAACAAGACTGACCTGAAAAGAAAGGAAGAAAAAAAAAAATACTTGCCAGGTAGCATTTTCATGCGATATTGTTAATGAATTTTTTTTTCTCAAAAGTTAGCGACCCATAATCATGCAAGTGGGAGATGTGTAGAAAATAAAAGGTGTTATGGTAGCTCTGATGTTAAATAATATAAGAGCACAAGTTGGGGTGGGTACTATGTCTTAATTCTGACATTCTACAGGGCCATTGACATGAGGGATCTACAGAGGAGCCAATAAAATAGGAAACTGAGAAGGAGGAGATGCCCGTGCAGACGGGCCCGATGAAGAGTGCGGCGCAGGGGAATGATTCATCACGCTGGGATAATGTATTTTTGCTCACAGCAAGAGACTCCGGCTCGTGCTCCCCGCACCGACATGCATCCTGGAAAGCAACGGCCTGCACGCCACGTTAACAGACAGCCACGCGTGTGGGGATGTGTCTGGATGCTTCCAGCACAGAAAGGCCAGAGGTGAACCCAGGGAAGAGGCAACTCACAACACGAGTCAAGCCATGGAGTTATCCATGTCAAATTAACAGGGTTGTCAGAGGGCAGGGCACAAATTCAGCCACAACAAACCAATGATGTGTATTAAAAACAACCCCAGACAACCAATAAAATATGATATGGGCTTGCAGGTGTACTTAAAGGAAAGGACAGCAGAAGCTTTGGGAAATGTTTTACCTCTGTGATAACATGCTTGCAAATCTCAAAGTTTCAGAGTCAGCCAAAAAAAAAAAAAAAAAAAAAAACGGAAACTACCATTGTTCGTATTATCTGCAAGACTGAACATTTACTACCCCAAGAAGTACAATTTGCGACGTAAATTGATTTTTTCCCAAATACTTCGGTTATCATAAGTGGTAAAAAACTCAATATATTAAACTTAGAAACACTGACCCTTCCCCGAGGGAAGTTAAAGGCAGTTCCCTTTCTGGTATAAATAGAACACAAAAAAAGATGGGCTCCATCATTGGAACATTTTTTTATCCTCTGTCTCTTCAGGTGAGACGGATTGTTTGTCAAAAACTGACAGTATGATATTTAGAAATAGAAGAAAACAAGGCCATCTGGTGAAATTATGGAAGACATTCAAATTCCATATACATTTACTTCCTTGATCCAGTAACAGCACTTGATCATGATTTTTATTTCTACTTCTAACAGAAGCCTATTTGCCATTAGCTTGCTTTTACGTCAGTACTGTCACACTCATATATTGTATTTGTTTGCATTAGGCTGCATTCCCCATTGGTTTTAGCCTCTTCAAATGACTGTACAGTGTCTTGGAGAAAAGGTCAAGTTAATAAAACACAGTGGTGAGCACATTTTATCAAGATCCCAGAGAGCTGCAATATCGCTGAACGATCCATGCAGTGTGACAAGTTCGTCCTCCGTGCGCTACTTCTTTTTGCCTTTTGGTTTGACAGCAATCAAGGGTAATGGACTGGAAATAAGTGGTCATTTAGCAAAATAAACTGCCACCCTTCCTTCCGTGGCAATGTGAAGTGTGAAGTGAACGTCATAATTAAACCGCTCTGACAACAGCAACCAATTTACAAACCTTGAGGATGTAATTTTCCAAATGCAACCTGTCCAGCTGTGACTGTTGTGTGACAGAGCTGAGCTGTGAATAGCATTATTTAACATAATTTACAAAACTTAAAAAAAATCATCTGGGCAATGCCGAGCTTACGCAGTCTTCAAGTGGTACAATCTTAAAGTTTTAAAAGCTAGTGTTTTTAAATGCAGCAGGGGTCAAGGCATTTAATTAAAGAATTTCAGTCAAACTAAAATTATACATAAAAAACTTCTCAGATTTCTGTGACATGCTTGCTGAATTTGTGCTCCAAGGTAAAGATTTAAATGACATGGCTGCAAATATGAGTTTAAGCTGTCTATCTGGTATTAAGAAACTGAGAAAAATATTAGCAATAGTACTCAGTGAAATTATCAAAAATTATGGGGGATGATTTAGCCTTGATTGAAGGATACTTTCCCATATCCGCCTGCCATGTTACTTCTGTAGCCTGGCCACATGTCCTATGTCAGACTTGCAACTGCTGGTTATATTCATTCATCTGTTATTTAAACACTAGTCCAATGCAGGGTCATAGTGATCCAGAGTCTATGCCAGAAGCATAGGGCATGAGGCAGGGGACACCCTAGGACACCAGCCATGATTGTCATGGTGACAATAATAATAATAGTAAGATAGAGTAAACATATAAACAGTTGTATTTATTATTTTATTAAAATAATTACTGTGCACAGTAAAGGTATTCCATTCAATCAATCTTCAGAAAGACATTATGCTGAATATCACTATGCTTTAAGATTTCTATTCCTTCAGATGTTAATATATGGCTCATGAAACAATGTATTCTTTCCAGAGCTTTTCACACTCAAGGGAATGCAACTGAAATTAGGACGTTGATTTACCTGCCCCGTTTTTTCAGGAAGTGATACTGTTCCCACCCCCCATCTATTCTGGAATCTACAAAATTTAAAACTGTATTTTATTAATTTATTAGAGTTACAAAATATGCCCAAGGCTGACAGGCATTATACAACTTTTTTGTCATGAATCACATCTCTCCAATAATGTGTCATTGTTCATTCAGTAACTTTAGGACTTCCCCCCATAAATGATATGCGGAATTCTGATAACATCCCTGTTAATGAGTATTATGCTGTTGTTTACACGTAACAAAGTATGCCCATCGCAGTCTTGGCAGTATTATTAATACGTAACAATGGCCGACATCCATTTGCCTTCAGACATATTTACCAAGGTTACTAAAGCCAAACTACTTCAGTAATTAGATCAGACACATGCTGTAGGCTACTTCTCAATGTAATGTGCACAAAATCTAACATGACAACATTAAAGAATAATGTTTATTCATAAAAAAATCTATGTATGCAAGTATTGGGTTATAAAAGGTGAACTGATGATGGATTGAGAACCTCGGGGGATAAATGTAATGGTGTTTTTCTCAGCAGTCAATCAAGAATATGACCACATGATGGGTAACGGACTGTGGTCTGTAGAGTCGCCTGTCCATATGTAAGCAAAGAAAATGGCTCAATATGTAAAAATAAAATACAACAAGGGAGTCCTTTTGAAAACCTTTGGAACACACACACACACACACACACACACACACACACTTTCTGAACCACTTGTCCCATACGGGGTCACGGGGAACTGGAGCCTACCCGGTAACTCAGGGCGTAAGGCCGGAGGTAGAGGGGACACACCCAGGACGGGACGCCAGTCCACCACAACGCACCCCAAACGAGACTCAAACCCCAGACCCACCAGAGAGGAGGACCCGGTCCAACCCACTGCGCCACCGCACCCCCTACCTTTGGAACATCAAAAGCCCTTTTTCTGTTCTTCCCAGTTGCTTAAAATCTGAGTATTTCAAAAAATCCAGCAACTGAATGTAGCTACATAGTTGCAAAAACAGCCCAACAGTGTTGACAACATGTAAGATTCAATAACCTCAATCATCAGATGACATGTGCATGGTCAAGAGTGCAGTATAAAGGGTTTTTTTTTTTTTTTTTTTGCTGCGCTGCTTATTCAGAGCGTACGTTCCAGTTTGCATAATACATAATAACTATAGCTTGACAAGCAACTTCTAGTGTTATCCCTCAAATGGGGAAAAAGCAAGTAAAAAAAAAAAAAAACAACCTTTCGTCTTACCTTCATAAATTGCCTTGAATCCTTGAGCACTTACTGCAAAATCAGTGGTGAACCACAGGGCCAGGATGGAACCCGTGCTCACGATAGGAGATGGCAACATAAATCCAGACAATCTAAAGAGAAAAATCAAGAACCTTGTTAGACATCGTGAATATTGTCAAGGAATAAACCTAGGACTGAAGAAGCTTCTCCACTGTCCATCCCCTGTTTATTCCACTTAATTTCTGCAGGTGAATATAAACTTTAGAATTTTTTTTTTTCCTTTAACCACAGGAAAAAATAAATTAAGTGCATTGTAAGTCTGCTGGATATTGATTTAACTTTTATACATTCAGGACATGCTGGGGTGTGTCAAATTCATGGTGTGAGATGTGAGCCAGTAGTGACAAGGACCTCCAGCTGTTTTTATTAAGAAATCCATATCTACTACAAAACTCTCTAGTCAAATCAGTCACAAGTGAAAGGAAATGGCTTTTCTGACCTAAAACCAGAAAGAAGAATTACAGCATTTCACAGTAAACTCCAACCTGAATACCTGTTTCATCACAGTAACATGTATGTATGTTTCTTTATTTATTTATTTATTTAAATTTCTTCTTCTTCTTCTTCTTCTTCTTCTTCTTCTTCTTCTTCTTCTTCTTCTTCGCTCTCTCAGGAATTGCTCGCTCACACACACTCTCTGCTTTCCATAGTCCAGTATCTATAAGGAATAAAAACTAGCCACACCTGGTGCTCATTTCTCCTTAACAAGTTCACTTAATCTGAGGTACAGGTGTGGCCATATAGAAGTTCTAAGCGGTGGATAAATAGGTTGCAGCATGAAAATGTAGTCTTAAGACTGAGGATCAAGGAACCTTGTTAGCAGAACACTTAAGTGCTTAAAGTAACCAAGCAGTGAAGTGTATTGCCTCAAGGTCACCGGATGAGGCACAGACAAACACTCTTACAGCATAGAGAGCAAGGTAGAGCAAGAACGAGGCAGACAAAGGCATGCCAGAATTCACTCTGATTTAATTCAGTTGAACGACTATCCTTTTTAAGTATATGTAATTAAAGCCACCGGAACATCAAAACATGGGGGTGGATAGGGGCAGAAAATTATAGAGCAGCGTCTCATTATTTCTCCTGCTAAAACATGCCTTTATTTTGCATGCAAAGTGCCTATTTTTTGAAATTATCAAATTAATCTATTACTGTCCCCATTACCATTATGAAAAATCTTACCCATTTTGGCATTGTTTTGTTCTTACATTAATTAGATTTTTTTTTTTTAAATTCAACAAACTTTGAAAGATTTTTTTTTTCATAGCATGCACTTCCACGAAAAGATGAATTGCAGCTTTCATGCTGAAAGCCTGTTTATTTCAGTAAATGTATTCATTTCTGTATTTGTTCATTCATTTAATGTTTTATTAGCATTTTTTAACAATTTGGTATTATTTTTGAAAAGACTGCATGTTAAGCACATAATAAGTATTGCATAAGAATTACATGCATAATTCTGAGATGAATTTCCAGTTAGTCTGCATTAGTGTCAAGTTATCGCCCATGGATTCCTATTATCACTGCCAAGATGCATAGCAGTTCAACGCTCAGTCACTCTTTTCAATGTGTAAAACATCATTCTTTATGGTAAACTTCCAGCTAACAGTTACATTTGTTTTAGATGTCATGCTATATTTGTCTCATTTCAAACTTGGGCAGAGAATGAATCATTCATTCTTTGCGTAAAAAAGTAGATGCTGTAGTACTGAATCATTCATTTGTCCTACCCATTGCCTTTGTGTATTAAATGACCTTCTTCGGAAGAGAAACAAATGGCTTCTACTGTAAAGTTTAGCGGTAATGGTAAAGTCGCTCGCCTGAGAAAACAAACTGCCCCAGGCTTCAAAACATTGTGCTTCTGAAAGTAATAGCATGGTCCCAAAACTGTAATGTTTCGTAAGTGCATACTGACGTGCCGTGCAGCAAACTTTTTTGACGTCCTCCAAATTATTGATTTTTTTCCCTCCTATTTCGGTTATTTTGGTTAATTGTACTATTAGCTGACGCAGTAAACCAAAGCAGTGTTGAACGTGTTGGATATTTGTATGTATGTATGTATGTATGTATGCCTGTATTCAGTTATTTCTTTATTTTTTTTTCTCCTAAGAGACTTGCAATGTTAAGTTTGCATACTAAGCTATTTACTGCATTTGTACAGCAGTGTATATATTTTCTTTAATTGTATTGACACAGAGTAAGTACCTTGAACAAAAGTCCAACAGCAACATTGGGTAGCTGGGCCTGGACCAGCAACCTTCTGGTTACAAGTTCATGTTTATTACAAAGCTCTCCCCTTCTCAGAAAACCCTCGTGTTAAATTCTATTATTATTATTATTATTATTATTATTATTATTATTATTATCATTATTATTATTATTGCAGTCTACACCAGTGTTCACTATTTACTATTTATTTCCTATTTATTGTACTTGTATGTATTTGTACCTGCCCTTTTTATACTTTATAGTTGTGCTGCCTTGCTTATCAGCACGTCCATATCTAAATATGTGTTTGTTCATGTCTGCTCACGTCTATACGAGTCTCGTCACAGGTATTTTAATGCCCAGTGTACCCAGTATAACTATCCAAATGACAAATAAACAACTCTGACTCTGATCATACTTTTATACTCTATAATTTAATTCAGTTTATCTTCAGTTTTGTTTTTTTCTTTTTTTTTTTTAAATCAATTAATTAATTCATTGTATGCCCGTTACTGGTAAACTGACATTTCCATTACTCATGCAAATTTCTCATTTCATGAATGCCAGCGAGCATGACATAGGACCAACAAGAACTGGGGCAAGAGCCAAACAGATGAAGTACAAATATATGAATAATATAGGTGTCTCCTTGCCCGGCTGGCAATGCTGTGGTGCTGTTCTTTTAATTAGACTGTAATTGTTGTCATTTGGAAAGTCCTTGAATAAACACAAGTGCAGCTGAAGGAAAACAGATCTTCAGCACAGGAAATTCAGTCTAATTAACCAAGTCAAGGGTGCCAGTCACTTTTCAGACTGGGAGTAATAAAGGAAGCAGAATTATGATAATTGAATCGCTTGCACCAACGATAGTCTATGCAAATGAGAGGAGGTTCAGGGGTTAATCAGTCCCCCCCCCCCCCCCGTGTTTGCTGGAAAAACATCCTGTATGTTTTTGGCTTTTGATTTATTTTGAATGTGTTACAACAGGACCGACGCAGGTCCTGATCTGCATCAAGAACAGACAAAAGAAATTGTCCTCTTTCTGTGGGACAATGCGTCCTCATCACTGCTTTTTTACCTTCTCTGTTCGGCACTGAGAAGAGGGGTGCGGTGGCACGGTGGCGCAGCGGATTTGACCTGTGTCTGCTCTCTGGTGGCTCTGGGGTTTGAGTCCTGGTTGGGGTGCCCTGTGATGGACTGGCGTCCTGTGTTGGGTATGTCCCCTCCCCCCTCCAGCCTTGCACCCTGTGTTCCCGGGTCAGGCAGTTTCAGTCAGTGTGTGTGTGTTCCACATTGTGGTTTTTGCCCTTTCTTAATTTCAAAAGAATACACAGTTACTATAAAACTTTAATTATACCATGCTTGTTTTACACCAAATTTGCTGTAAAGGTTAGAATCATGATTGGCGCCCTGTTCAGGGTATACCCCCCCAACCCCCCAGGTTCACTGTGGCTCTAAATAAAATAACTAAAGCAGAGGTCCATTCATCCACGCTTTAGCGATTAATAAATCACATTTTCAGGTTCTGCTCAGTTCTGTGTTAGAAGTGAAGGATAGGTCACTCTGAAGAATATTTTACCTACAGCTTTAATATGGCACAACCGAGATTATCTGAGAGGATGTCGTGGCAGGAATCAATTAAATTGATCCGGGGTCCATTCAGTATGCTGCCCTATTATATTTTACTTTTGTGTACTATAAAACTCAATTAACCTGACAATAAAAGGCAGCTATGATGGAAAGTTTAATAAGGAACTAAAACGTGTTCTGAACATCATATTCCCCAGCAAGCACTATTAATAAAGTTAAAAATATTAATATTATAGGCAGAGTTTTATCTTTATTATTTCTTATTATCTTCGGCAGCTGCAAAGAGACATTTAACTACTTAGTCAATGTATATAGACAAACTACCACAATAAAGTAAAATCTATGGATTTTGAACACATTTCAAAACAAAACAACACTATGAATCTCAGGTAACAAAAGACTAAGGAAATGAGACTTTTGTAGATGAAATTTGTTCCATTGATGATGATGATGATGATATTGCTTATTATTATTATTATTATTATTATTATGATTATTGTCAGATGTTTCAGCTGGCTGCTAAATTCAGATCTTAACAAGAGACAAAAGAAATTCATCGAAGCACTCTGCGCAGGATAAGTGTGGGTCCCATCAGTGATCTTCTGACCTTCCATTGCATTTTACTACCTGTTGGATCTCCACGTGGTTCTAGAAGCCTTAAGTGTTCTTGAATGTCCAAAATGTTCCCACCACTACTGGTAGCACCCTGACCTTGATGTTCTAAATTGTACTGACCTCAGTTTCTAGGTTTTCACACTTGCAGTTTTTCAGCCTCTTTCAGTATCATATTTGCATCATCTGGGATCGCTTAACTGATCAATAGGTAGCTCTTCTCTTTCTCGTTGTCCAATGCTATGCCAGGACAGTTTGCTGACAATGTACAATCTGTGACTATCAGTAGGTCCCAAGTTATGGTAACATTTCTGATGTTAATGACCTTTTCAGGCATATACTCATAGTACTATTAGTCACTTAAACCCACAAACATTCTTCTTGTGGTACCTGCTGTTTGGTGCCTTGTCCTGTGCTGCAATCATTAAGTTTTCTATCTCTCTTTCAAGCCCAGAGTTGCTTAACTACACCATGGTTGCTTTTTTGTCAACTGTTGGTTTATCATGATTGCTGAACTCGCCATGCAATGCTTTGTTCATCAGTAAGTCTATTTTATCATTCTCTAAGCTGTTCTCGAGTTGTACCTTGATGTTCTCTTTTTTGCTTCTTTTCAAGGCTGTACTTTGCTCATTCTGCACAATGTAATCCAATGCACCTAGAAAACTTGTCTTTACCTGATTGGATGTAGTTGTTAAGGTCAACAATTGCTCTGTTATAAGCAGACCCTAGTTTATTGACTCTGTGGCCATCATTTGCCCTCTTGATATATATTCTACCTTAGGTTTGGGTCATTGTCACGATCCTTCCATAGTCAAAATTTTTCCTGTCGTTCTATCCGTCTTTTGTGTCTTAGACCTTCACCATCATCATCATTTCTTATTAATAATAATAATAATAATAATAAGAAGAAGAAGAAGAAGAAGAAGAAGAAGAAGAATATGTCTATTCATATATATTTCTGATGTATGCAAGGATGGATATGAATACCTTGGCTGTAAGTAAAATGTCCCTGGATTGACACTGATGAAAAGGATGTCTGCACTGTGAATTAAGATGTTAAGCTGTGATCAGATATGTACATTATATACACTAGTAAAATTTCTTTAAAAGTTCTTAAGACTTATGAAATCTCTCCGTTTTGCATACTGCGGCACATGTAGAGCCACTGCTGTATTCTAACAATATATCTAGCTTATATATTTGGTGTTTCCATGGTATGACTGAAAAAGTACATTAACTTATATTTACTGATTTGTGGAATTTTTTAATAGTGGTTATCAGGCTTAAGACCCACATGTTCGAAACCTCTCATACATAACCTATTTGTACCATTACACCACCATCACCAGTCTGTACTCCTGACACCAGACAGGATGGGTCTATAAACTGATTCTTTTAACTGCCATTTTTGACCACAGATACTTGGATTTTACAGGCCAATCAACATATTTCACTATTCCATCATCCAATTTTGATGACTGCTTCACCAGTGGAACCTCATTTTTTCATTCTGAGCTCACAGGAGATGTACCCCGTATGGCCTTTTGCTGCTGTAGCCCATCCACTTCAAAGTTCAGCATCTTGGACATTTTAACACATCATTGTAATTAACCTATATATATAGTGACGACCGTGCATTACTGTTTTAGGAGGGACTGTGTGCTTAATGTAAATAGTTGCATTATGGGAAATAATGTTAAATGTCTGTGTAACCAACAGAGGGTGCGATGGCGCAGTGGGTTGGACTGGGTCCTGCTCTCCGGTGGGTCTGGGGTTCGAGTCCCGCTTGGGTTGCCTTGCGACGGACTGGTGTCCCCTCCTGGGTGTGTCCCCTCCCCCTTCAGTCTTATGCCCTGAGTTGCTGGGATAGGCTCTGGTTCCCTGTGACCCCATATGGAACAAGTAGTTCAGAAAGTGTGTGCGTGTGTGTAACCACTGGGGGCACTTATGGAGAAAATAATGGGGTGGCTGTGTCTGCCGGTGTGTTGGGAGGAGAGCCTGGGGGTGCTAAGCAGGCTGGGAAGGCTGGCTGTAAGCGCAGGTCCTGGAGGAAATGGGGTCTGCTGCCCAAAAGTATTCTTTCCCTGGTGCCAGTGTTCAAATAAACCCTTTGTTATAAATGCTGCCTCCGCGTCCTTCTTCGCCCCATCCAAACTCCCAGCGCTGCATGCCACTATATATATTGTCCTCAGAAGCGTACCAAGTGGATGACTTTTTTGTTTATGACACCATCTTTTATAAACATTTGAAACTAGCGTGTGGGAAAATCCCAACCGGGTGGCACCAGCAGTCCCGTCACACTCAGAGCTGCTTAGATCACATGTCTTGTCTATGCTAACATTCATTTAAACTGGACCTATTGAGCCTGCAGGCTTGCTGAATATACTGTATCACATCCATGTGACCTACCAGCTGTGGGGAGTGAGCTGTACGTATCTAAATAGCCAAGTGTACTAAATGAAGTGGCTGATGAGTGTATTTTTATTGTAATGCACTTTGAGAAACTGCTAGTAAAGGTGCTTTATAAAACAAAGATTACTATTAGTATTACACACCATCATATAACCAGTTTCTTTGCACACTACTGTGATATGGTATTGATATTATTTACTTTTAACATTAATTCTCTGTGCATTTAGGTCTGTTGATAGTGACTATTTCATTAATGGAATGATTTTTTTTTTTTTTTTCCTTTGCTAAGACTCTGTTAAAAAAAGTCTCCAGGTTGCCTGCTAAGATAGTATAATGGGTTGTCCACATGACATTCTAGACATGAAAAAATGACATCCATAACTGTCTAGATCAGTCAGGTTTTCCCCCACAAAGTACATATTAGAAGTACTTTCAAGTTTAAGATCCCAGCATGAATCCGAAAGATATTCTATTACTTTCTATTCAGTACTAGACAAAAATGAAAAGGCCTATCATCTAAAAATTGTGCAGAAATAGAATTTAAAAGAAAAGACATTTCAAAAGTTCTTTACAGTTTATTATTGCCAAATTTTCCAAGGGTACTGATATAATATATATTTAGATGTTGATTATCTTCTAAAATGAAAAAGAAAAGAAATATTTGCAGATTTATTAGGAGGAACATCAATCCTGAGGGAAAATGTCCTCTTATGTTAGCTGATACAACAAGACATCACCCTCCAAGGACACCATGCTCCCTCACATTCGCTCATCATCAGCCCCCAAAACACACACACACACACACACACACACACACACACATACACACACAAATCAGTTCCATATTCTAGAGATTTTACATGTTCCATTTGAGAAATCCTTGTTCAAGTTTTTCACCTTGAGTTAGTAGTTTTCTTTTAACCAAAATGTTCTACACTTTATGTCTACCCCTTTTTCCTTCAAGAAACTACTTAGACAGTAAGCTTTTTGCTGTTCCTCTCCACCAGGGACAGCTACAAACAAACCCATAAGGCCAACTGGGAAACCTGGAAGTGAGGAATTTGGCATTCATCTTCTGTAACACACCCTCCTACATGCCAAGTGTTAAGAAATTATAAATGAGGCAGAAGTATTTTGTTTTGAAAAGTAAATGATTTACTTATTTATTTATTTAGCAGGGGGTGGAGCGCTGGTAACAGAAATAAACGACATGGAAAATAAAAACTGGGGAAAAAAAAACACAAGAAAACTTTTAGATCACATTCAGAAAGTAATACTACCTGACGCTGCCCAAAAACAAAGTGCTCCTTTATGTACAAGCCACACGGAAACAACACAGGAACAATTACTTCTGGACCCGAAAGGCAAATGGACAGCATTTGTTTTACTTTCATATTTTATTCTATGTAATGATGTGTCCATTAATAAATCATACAGCAGTACAAAACAATGCTTCTATTTTTGAGGCACAGTATATAAAAACACATTTCCAAGGCTTTTCTTTAAGCCAAGAGCAGGAAAGAACGGAGTTGGTGGACAGCAGGGCGCTAAATATGAAGACATGTAATGGCCAGCAGATTGTTTAGTAACTGAAATGCAAGAGTAAAAAAAAAAAGAGAGAAATCTGTAGAACTTGTACTAAGCATGAGAAAATCCATCAGGGCATTAAACAACCTGAAAATGTGAACATTTTATACATTTTCATTCAGTGTTTTGCAACAGAGATACTTTAAAGGTATGAATCTACTAGCTGTTTCTGGATTTTTTTCTGACTGTAAATTCAGCACTAAGTGTAAAGAAACAGGAATCTACTTTTTTGGTTTTTAAAATGCCAGAAATGAATCATCATGTACAATCATTGTATGTGTGTCTATATATATACACACACATGCACACGCACACGCGCACACACACACACACACAATTGGTATATATTTGAGCCAATTATGTCTATTTATAGGCACACACAGACACACACATAATTGGTTGAAAGGGAGAAGAATTTTCATTGTGTGCCTCATTGTTTACAAGTATAACTGGAACAGACATTTACAAATGAAGAAACTAACAGCAGTCCAGGCTTGTCCACTTGTCTTTTACTGACACTGGGTTGTCATGGTGAAGGGCAAAGGGCTCTCAAACCAGAAAAAAAAATATTGATAATCGGTATTATTTGTTTATAAGTGTCTGGAGTGGAGTGAGACCTTCAGATGAGTCCAGAAGCAGACAGACAGTTCAATAACGCTTCACGGCTTGAAGTGCCAGGGTTCAGTAAACAAATAGCATTTCAGTACGGCACAATTCTGTATTCGGCAGTTGTATCTAATAACACTCCAGTCATTTTGGTGTCATTTCCTACCATGAAAGACTTTTTCCACTCAAAGTTCTTGAGTAAATACTCTGAAAAACTTAAACAAGAATAACCATCACTTTAATTTTACACTTAATGGATGCCGGTCATTATAGTCGTAGATGAAAATTATAATTTCATAGTAAAAACAAACTCACTTCACCATATAAGAGGGCATATATAAGTATGTATGGTCATACAAGTCTCATTTGGTCAAAAGTACCATATGGAAGAGTTTTAAATAACTTCTACCAAAGTACTTAATTTCTCCTCTATTCACCTGACCTCCACCTTCACTTCCGGCCCCTTTAAATGGATTCTGCACAAAGAGAAATGGTTCATAAGGAATAAAGGCAGGCAGCTCTGAAATTGCCTTTTTGTTCCATGTTATGTGGTTCCTGGAAAATGAGAACTCTATGCATAAATGCACCATTGAACACCAATTGTCTTATTAGGAGATCTGACCTCTAAGTGTCCATGTTTGCATCTTCAGTGTATGCCACTGAGTTCCAATAAACAGGCATCACCTTAAATAACCCTAAAGCAAAACTAATTTACATGGAACTTACAATATCCAATTAATTGCAGTTTTCAAGATACTAATATTTGTGAAATATTACATCACTTATGACTGATAATATAGAATCACTTTTCTAAGTTAATACAGTTAGTCTTCAGTGTACAAATCATGAATTGTGCCTTTAAGATATAGCAGCTTTATCTAAACATTGTTTGTTTTCACACTTGAGTTTTATGATGATATAAAAGCTGATTTATTACTGCTATTTCACACTGATGCACTAGCAGGTTAATTCTTTCATATGCCAAATATGAGGGTCTTAATATGCAGGAAGTTTGAAAAAATGGGAAAAAAGCATACATTTTTGATTCTCCTTATTATGTATAGTAGGAACTGTATCATCCTAACTCCCCTAATCCAGATATACGTACAAGAATAGTTTAGGTGGGTTGTTAATCCTACATAGCAGTCTTTACAGCCCTAAACCCATTAGTCCTTAAATTCACTATATACCCCCTGTAAGGTTTCCAACTTTAGGCTCTGCCTCTTGGCTGGACTGCTGGTGCACCCTCTGCGACACCCATCAGACCACAGGGCGATAAATAAAGCAAATCAAGACACGGTGGTCAAGGTTAAACTCCTGTCGCAAGACATGGGCTGTGCTCTCCACAATGTGCAGAGAAATTAACCTTTGCTCCAAATACCAGTATGATATTATAGAGCAGGCCCATAAAGGCAATCCAAACTGCTGCTGGTCCCGACAGAAGAACTCTTATAAGTGTTATTCTACCACCGGCTGCCAACCCTCACAGCAGACACAAATTAGACAGAGTAGATGGGCAGGTTGGCTGTAAAACAGTGATGTCATACAAATGGGTAGACATAGCAACTGGTCCCTTTAAATCACATCTGCTCCCTTTTATTATTAGATTTTCATGTGTAGTATTTGTTTAGTAGCATTAAGAGCCAAGTGGTTTGGTTCATGTGATAGGCCTACAGTATATTAACACTTTTTTTTTTTTTTTTTTTTTGCCCCTATAAATCTTTTCATTCGGCCTGGGTAATGGAAAGGGCAACATTAGGTTCACCTGTTGTCAGTCGCTTCAAATCATTCACTTCATGCTGACCTACAGGAATCAAGTCAGTCTTAAAACATAAAGTAACCAAGCCCTGTTGAAAGAATATGCCTCATTTCTCACCTAATAAATCCATGGAATTTCTCAGTGGGTACATATTTTTTGAGCAAGTTCAACAACATTTTAACACGTCTCGAAACATTTCGGCAATCTTGTTAGATCCAATTCCAGCTTAGCATGTAAAATAACGTCTTCCTTAACCAGCTTCTCATTAATATCATTAATACATCCTTATCAACTGGGAGCATCCCTTAATCTCTCCAATTAGGAGCAATAAAGCCTGTATTAAAGACATAAAAAAGGAAAGAAAGAAGGAAAAATATTACAAGATCCAGAACTGTAATGTAACTTGGAAGCAATGTGATTAGAGTAAAACTAAAACAACTTGTTTTTTGCACTTAGGCATCAATGTGAGCTTATGTTTAAAGGGTAACTACATGCAAAATGAATACAGACCTAATTTTCTTCATCATCATGAAGAAGGTGTCCAAAGGAAGTTGTATTGCAGGCACCTCAAACAGAAATGTAGCTGTTTGATTTATAAAATCCCGTCACCTTAATAGAGTTCTGCTTTAAACCACACTTTTAAAAATGAGCCGTTTCAGCCAGACTTGGGTGACAGTGACATTGACACAGCTTGTCAGTTTAGAAGGCAGGGTTTCTTTACTCCCACACACAGTAGATGTTTCTGTTCTGGAGGTCCTTGATC
Source organism: Scleropages formosus (assembly GCF_900964775.1). Taxonomy (NCBI): domain Eukaryota; kingdom Metazoa; phylum Chordata; class Actinopteri; order Osteoglossiformes; family Osteoglossidae; genus Scleropages; species Scleropages formosus. The sequence goes on from NC_041809.1 coordinate 7,278,289, forward strand.
ATAAATCTGACAACATTCACTCCTGGATAAATCGCTTGCTCGCTTTCTTCTTATTATTCATTATTATTATTATTATTATTATTATTATTATTATTATTAGTTTTGAGACATGTCAATGTGCTGACTAAAAAGGAGTCCTGTAGCATGTGCTTCAGTGGTTCTGTGTGCCCTGCAAAGTTCATAGTTTTTCATTTTTTTTTTAGATTTGATGCCCCCTCTATCAAAATCATCAGAAATGTCTCATTCAAGCATATACTAGTTGTGCTGATTTTTATCTTAGATCACGGTCTCCAGAAGATTACAGATATTGAATATTTATGGAATGGGATCAATACAATTTTGCCCACCTGTATGTTAAGCAGGTGTCTTGACAGTTCCATGGTAATTGCATCATTTCAGGTAGATCCCATACACTAATATGGCTGTGTTATTACTGAAATTAAGCATTAATTTCCTGAAGTGCATCTCCAAGGAAATGTATAATGTTAGTATAGAAATCTAACATGATAACTTAAGTTACATAAAATGATTTTAACAGTTATAGAGCAGAGTGATTTTTACTCAAGCAGCTCTAGGTGGGTACCTAGATCCAGGGTAGTACAGTTTCAGCAGTTCTTCAAATGCATTTAAAAGGATAGCAAGGCCTGGACTCTAATCTCTACCCTACCCACTTCTCCACATTACTTAAAACTTCCATACAAATCTACATAGGTATAAAGTCTAGGATCAGAAGAGAAATTGCAATTCCAAATTATATGGATAATATGGTATTCATTGTTATTCTGTGATACAATGCTTGCAAAGACAGTTAGGAATGCACAGGTCTACTTCTGACAGCCATTATGTCAGTGTCAAATGAAGTGCTACTAAGCCAAGTGTAGACATTCACAACAGAGTCACATTTCAGCCTTCTTGATGACTGCAGCCGATGTGATCCTCTCCATCTGGCTTGGAGTCATGCGACAAGCTGTTTTCTGCACTTCTGTTTATAGGGTTTATCGTCTAATAAGCATTTCCACAAGACCCAGTCGATCTATTAAAAGAGGCGTGGAATTAGATATACCCTACTGAATAAACTTGATACCAGGGGATTCTAGACACCACTAGCAATACTGAAAGGTTAAAGCGGAATGGCTGCTCAGATGTTAAATTTTAAAGAAGACTTTTTTTAAAGCCTATTTTCTCAGTCCAACTAGAAAAAAAAAATCGTTCTTTGTGCCACAGCTAAAGCATACAAAAGACATCCTGAGAACTCTGCGGCTGTGGAGAGGACCAAAGGTGTATTGGTAATTATTCCTTAGAGATATTAAATTTGCATCAATGTCTAGAAACCTTGAGCATCAAGAAGAGCTTTGTATTTTGATTATAATATTGCTGCTCTCTAGTTGCAGTACTCAGAGTAACCACGAGGACATATGAAGTGCAGAAATACATTCTTCTATAACCGGAAGGTTTATAATGACAAATTTTCCCAAGAAATTGAATCAGAATGACTAACGTCGCAGAACCTGTTTTCTGAAAGCTGATTTACAGGTGACTGGCCAGTGAGTTACACAAATGAGTTTGCGTTCCAAAGGTTATGTCTGAGGCAGCAACATTTGTTAATTGACAAAATAATTATGCCTCCTCAGATTGCTCATAATGCAAGTAACCAACCACACATTAATGTCGGCAAAACACCCACACATCTGTTCTGCATTTATTTATTGGCATGCAATGTTTCGAATAAATAAAAACCTAGTAGAAAACACACAGTATATTATCCATTTGAAAGCCGTAATATCTGTATCTTTTCCTTAATTCTTAAATTTAATAAGCCATTCTTCAATGGTGTTGTGATGTTTAAGACAGTATAATGTATTGTTTTAAGGTGCAATAAGGTGCAAGTTTTTGGGAATGGAACAGTAAACAATAACAATAAAATTAGTAGCTCACAATTTTTTCATTAATTTTATTATAAAATATATTTTTTTAAAAAATATTATTATGTATTATATATTTATTATTAGAATATTTTATAAATTGATTTTTAAATTAATATTATTCTATAATAACAATAAAAACAATTTTGTAAGTCAAGGAAAAAACTGAACAACTCTTATAATTATGACCCAGGGTAATGATCTTTATTTTTAACAATCTTTTTTAAGGAAAATTCATTTGAAATGCATGCTTTGAGCCTGTCCTTAATGGGAACTGTATCTGAGTGAATCCCTTGGAGCAAGGGATCTAACCTGAGCTCCTTCATTAAAATATCTTGCTGTATAAACAGGTCAAATTCGAGACTACTCAAGGCACTTCAGATAGAAACATCTGCTGCATAACTGCAGTGGTTCTTATAGATTAAAACCACACAGTATGTCAATAACTCCTATTCTAAGCACAGCGCCTTATAGGTGAGGCATACAGACAACGTTTGAGAAATTCAGTTGCCCTGAAAAAAATATAATTAAGACTAAATTAATTTAATAAATGATAAAGACACAAGTATGAGGGAGAGAAATAATTAAATGTGCTTGTTAAATTGTGCCCTAATCAAAGTAAAAGCAGAATGGAGCAATACATCACAATTTTTTTTCTTTCTTTCCTTTCACTGAAGTATTAAATAAATTTGTGTTACAATAAGCATTACATCTCAACAGCAAATCCACAAGAGATTACCTTTCGCGCACCGTATCTGATTTTTAATTCCGAGGTGGGTAATTCTTGTTTGAATCATGTATGTACACAGTGCACATACAGTAAGTGTGTGTATACGTAGTGTACATGAAGAGCCAGTTGCTCATCAAACAGGATTTGTCAAATAAGTCTATTTGATAATAAATAAAGAAGTTTGGCTATTTTTCATTCACTTATGTCATATCTTTTCCTAGGCAACATTATATTAGTATTAAGGAACTTGCAATGATTTACCAATTTCTGCAAGATGGTATTCCTTGCTAGTGCAATTCAGAGTAAATAAGAGCTTTCTCAAAGGCACTATAGAGGGAGAACGGAACTGAACCCAGGACCTTCTGACTACAGTACTACAAGTCTTCCTAGTATTCTAACTGTTGCTCAGAATTATATTCTTGAGTGAATTTATTTAATCTAAATTGTCTTGAATTAGCCTCTCTGTAATCAGTTCTTCAGTAATGAATGTATGACACCATGAAAATATGAATCTACGAAAACAAGAACTATAAATTAATTTTTATCTTTTGTAACATATATCAGTGCAAGGACACAGCTGCTGAATTCCTTTGTTATATATCCTTACAATCACTGTTCACATCCATACAAATAAAATCAAGAGAAGTGGAAACAAAAAAGATATATGTATATGTAAAAAATGTATATGTATATATATATTTTTTTTACTTTTTTTATTTTTTTAATTAATTTCTTTTTTTTTTTTTTCTGTTTACTGCAGATCATACTTTATTGTTACAGAGAAATGCTATGGAAAAAAAGGTACACAATTAAAGAACCTTAAGAATAGTCACAATTCCTTTTGTGACATTCCACTCTAATATTCCTGGACCTGTACTGCTGTATGACAAAGACATTTGATTTGCATTCTGTTGTCTTTTTTGTTTAGTAAAGAGTTGACATTGTACATCCTTTGATGGAATATTCAATTCACCTAATTTTTCTCCACTTATTTCTACCCAGATTGTATCTTAAAGGACTTTTACGCAACAGACCACACACATTTGTTCTAAGTTTGCATTAAAGTTAAACATCTGGCAGCATTTTCTAAACTAAGAGCATGAACACAGCATGTATGTTCAGAAAAAAAAAAAAAACTATGACTTGTCTTTTTATTCTTTTGCAAAATTAAGTGGATCAAAAAAGAAACATGAGCACTAGCATTATAGCGCCTCAAAAATAAAGTAAGGGAACACAGTGACGGGGGGATAAAATTGTTGGGATTAGACTATTTTCTGTTATTTCAGTGTTGAAATGAACTGTACCTCAAATAAATTGTACCTGTCACTGTAAGCATTAGTGCCACACACAGATTACATAATGCTTTATATCTGTTCATAATGCCTGATGTGATTTGGTGATATGATAATTATACTTCATAACATGAAATTACTTCCAGGTTATGCACAGTCCCAGTGGGTTTTCATCCTCAGAGTTTTTGCATATATATTGAATAAATCATATTTTATATGTATGACCAAATGACCAAGTATACAATTACATTTTTTTTTTTTTTTTAAATTCCCAGTACAGAAGTTAACATGAAAAATGTATAACTGTGTCTTAAACTTGTCAGAACTCATATTGCCCTATGGCTAAACCTCTTTTTAAAAAACAGGAGCAAATACTCCTCAATAAGTATTACTTTTCCCCAGACTGTTCATCTACACTTTGCATACTCTACTGCTTGAGGAGAGCTGTACAGAAGTGAATGAAAAATCAGATCGCATTCATTTATTAAGTCAAAAGACTTTTAATAATAGTATCTTGCTCTTATCATGCTTTTACATGCTTAACATGTTTAACAGTTATTTAGACAGCACATGTACACAACATAAAAGACTTCTAGGTCTTAAATAACTAGTGGGTCAAGTCACTAGTGGGAAAATTTCCATTATGCGATTATTTTTCATGCTGTAACACACATGCACACACACACACACACATTCACTGACACATAGATAACCAGAAGTAATGTAAAATATAAAAGTTTGCACTCTGAAAAGGCCCAACAATATTGCTTGATTTGACAAGAGGCAGAAAAATTACCTCATAAACCACTGACTCCAGTTTTAAAAATAACATAGAAACTTCATATAATATGATTAATTTTTATGATTTTACAATCATTTTTTAAATTGTTACTTACACGAAACAGAGCTGAACACTGGGACCCAGTTTATTGGGAATATGTGTTATTAGACTTCCCATAAATTAAACCAAAAGTAATGGACACAATGAAAACCAGCAGTGTCAGTAAGTGTAGTTGGGAAGAGAAAATGAATCCATACTGATGTCCCAAGTGTAGTGAAAAAAAAATCTTTAATATATTATTTGGCAGGCATGATATTACAGTTGTCAATCGCAGCAACACTGTTCAAGCCATTAACAGTAATTTATTAGAGTATGAATAGCCAGGGTTTTATTTACTGCCCTAAATTGATTTGATTCTTGGGGCAACAATGATATTTGATTGTTGGAGGAGCTAATCCATCAAAGGAGAGGGTCTATGGTGTAATCCAAGGCACTTCACACAATTTGCTTTGATATTTTAAAAAAAAAAAAAAAAGAAAACAATGGGTTGCATTCACGGGTAAAAAAGTTAAGCTCAATATTCTGCCACTATCATAGAAAAATCTTAAAATGTAATGTCAAGTTGTGTTTTTGTGGGCACACATGATAAAAAACCAGTGTGACTGAAATTTGTTAGATGGCCTGTGCTGAGTTGTTGATGTTGATATTGTGTGATGTCCTTGTATGGTTTCCGAAACCACGATGTGTTATGAAGTCTAGCAGATAAGAATGTGCTTTTATTCTGTCATCAATGGGACTTGGTAAATTTGCAGTCTGACAGCACTCTGGCCTTTGGCTTGTAGGTCATGCACTAAACAAGTTCCATCTTCAGTATGAACAATAATGAGTAATATTCTTCAGAAAAGTAATACAAGGTAACATGCCAATTGTTTGTACCTTCAAGAACAAAATAAACAAGCTTCTTCAATATTCCCATCAAAGGAAACATTTCTGCACAAATCCTTTGAAATCGTTTTGAATGCTTTGCCTTGATATATGACAGAAGAAATAACCAATGTATTCCTACCAAGTATAAATCAATTTATGAAGATGACAGTGAATTTTAATAATGGAGACCGTCTCCTTAGGGTTATCACTTTCTCTTCTTACGAATTGAGGGGGTAAGAGACAGACTCAGTGAACTTCAAAGCCATTCTTGATTCAGCCTGAAATGTTAACCCATAAGAAGTTATGAACCGATTTATCCATCGAGACTGAATTCAAGATTGTCGGATGACTGGTCTTAGGCAATCATGTCAACATGGGTCTTGAATTAATTCGGACAAAGACTTTTAAAAGGACCGACTCGAGAAGACAGAGTGACCTACAGTAAGACTGGCTTGTCTTAGAACTTCCCCAGTACACATGTTAGAAACTGAAAAACATCAAATCAAAAACATTTCATGTTCAAGACTTACAACAAAGCAAAATAAAACTATGTATGTGTGTATTTATTTATTTACACACACATTTTCTGAACCACTTGTCCCATATGGGGTCACGGGGAACCGGAGCCAAACCCGGCAACTCAGGGCGTAAGGCTGGAGGGGGAGGGGACACACCCAGGACGGGACGCCAGTCCATCACAAGGCACCCCAAGCGGGACTTGAACCCAAGACCCACCAGAGAGCAGGACACGGTCCAACCCACTGCGCCACCACGCCCCCCACATTTTTTTATTTATTTATTTTTTTTGCATACACCTGATAGTGTGGAATTACATCTGTTGCCTTTGGTTCCGAAGGTTGTAGGTTCAAATCTCATCTATTGTAGTACTATCCTTGAGCAAGGTACATCCTATTAATTGTTCTAGTTTTACAGTTACCCAGCTTTTTAAATGAGTTAGTAACTATAGGTAGCATAATAAACATGAAATGTAAATGTAATTATCACAACTGACATTTGAACAACACCTTTTTTTAGACTTTTTTTCGCATGAGATCAGTTCAGGTTCCACGCATCCATCTTTTTTTTTTTTTTTGCAAAAAGTATACTGTTATTTTATGTACTCTGCCTTATAGTACAACCACCCCAGTTTGATCAATTGATTCACTGTGCCACCATTTTTGCTTAATATAAACAAAATTTAGTACAGTAATTTGACTCTGAGTCGTCTGTTTGTTGCATTTACCTTTCTGTTCCAACTTCGGCAGTCTAATCCACAATGATATATTTGAAGTCCTTAGCACATTCGTGGACTGATTCTAAATAAATGTTCTGTTATTTTAGAAGTAGACTAATGAATTTGACTAATAGTACTTACGGCAGTGAGCCAAAGGTTAAAAAAAAAGTGAAAAGTGGAATCATACATCTTTCATTTAAAGTAATCAATAGTAATTGTGCTACTGGATCAAAATGCAGCCTTGACATTTTGCCAATTTCCCATCTCTAACCTCCCTTAAGTACAGTGATTTTTTTTTCCTCCTGTCTTTGTTATTTCATGCAATGTTATTTCATGCAACGTTATCAAAGAGGGTCTAAATAAACTTGCCAATATGTTCAAAAGATGTTTTTTTTTTTTAATTTTAGTGTCACATTATCATCTTAATACAGTAGGAAAGCCAGACTTCTTTTCAACACTATTGTTCAGTGTATTCCTATGTTACTTTTTAATGTACCTGCATTTCTATTGGTGTGTCACTTATATAAGCGCACACACACACACACACACACACACACACACACACACTGTCCAAAGCCACTTGTCCCAAGTGGGGTCATGGCAAACTGGAGCCTAGCTTGGCAACACAGAGCACAGGGCTGGAGGGGACGGGGACACACCTAGGACGGTATGCCAGTCCGCCACAAGGCCCCCCAAAGAGGGGCTCGAACCCCAGACTCACCACACAGCAGGCCCTGGCCAAGCCCGCTGCACCATCATGCACCCCCCTTTCATATATAGGTATGTAGTGGAATATGTGACCAGTGAAAATGGTTATGAGAAAGTTATGTTTTAGTAATTGCGTTGCATGTATCTAAACCCTCTGCTGCTGTGAAATGCACTTTTAAAAAGAAGTTGCTTTCAATCCACTAATGTAAATGTAAAGGTTTAACCTATAGAATTCCACTAAAAATTAAAGGAGGGACATCTGGTTTCCAGAGCCATAGTGACTCTTATCTAAACACAGACAATGGAGTTGACAACATTCAAGTAACCATAGGGCTAAGTGTCTTAGCAGGTTTTCTAATCATAACAACATTGTCTCAGTATGGGAGTCCATTGTCCGGGACCCAGTTGTGCATTAACTGACACAGACTGACAGGCTTCTGCAGGAGGATGCAGTGGTGGGAAGACCAGTTGCTAACTCCGGCTTCCCAAAACAGTGGATACGAAGTATGAAAATATGAAGAAACTGAATGCACATCTTCACAGAAAGACATTATCCTTCATCCTTATAGAAATACCACAAGTAACTCATTAATTGTATTGAAGAACATTATTACACATTTGAAAAGTATCTCCCAAGAAGAAAAACTATTGCATTGTGGGTAAATATGTATTAGTCCTGGGTCGGCACTGAAGTGTTCCATCAAACAAGTCTTCATCTTTCATCTCAACAGGACTGAAGAGTTGCTTCTAAAACACCTTCCACCAAAAATGAAAAAAAAAAAAACCCTTTATTATGTGATTCAAAAGTTAAAATACTCTACATCCATATTTCATATGAATGTATGTATTAAAGCGGCCTCCTTCATGAACCTTTTACATTTTACATGAACCTTTATTTGAGCAGACAATTGAGCTGAAATTGTTGTTTATATCATTGTTTATATAGACCCTACATCCAGCATTAATAACCGTAATTGATAGCCCCATTACGAAAATCATCACTGTCCTGCCTGTCACCACAGAGGGCATCTGAACCCTTGATGGTCTTCCAAGGAGGACGAGTCCGTCATCTCATATGGTTCTAAACATTAAACTCTCTTTCCACTGAACTAAACTCATATGGACTACAGAATGAATTGCAGTGATTCATAATTAAAAAGAAATGCCTCTTAAAGATGCTGGGAAAAAATGTAAAAAGTGTGGCTGGTAGAAAGTTTGACACATCAGAATGCATATTAAACCTATTTCCAAAGTCAAAGTTTCTAGCAAAACCCCTTTGCAACTGAGAGAGGACTTTTGGAAGCATTTTTCTGCATGTTGTCATAGATCATAAAGAAAAATTTAGGCCAAAAAACACTTTTCTGTGGGATATGTTTTTGGAATATGTATGTCAGTAAGATGTTAATGGAAACAAAACAGCACAGGCAGTTATAATTTCAAGTAAACAGTCAACTTAAAGTCGCCAACACTGAATAGATACATTAACCATAAACAGTCTTTATTCCAAAATGACCAAGAGATTAACAGAATCGTGTGTGTGTGTTAATGTGTGTATGCGTGTTCTTTAGCTTTAATACTATGAGACACCTACATTTTGGCTCCATCTCCAAATGATAAAACTGCAATTGATCTGTCAACTTGTCAGCTGGTGATATTCAACAATGTCTACAGTCAGAAAATCAACCCAAAACTTCTGCAGAAATCTGCATATCTTACAACTGTGGGATACGCCCCTGGCAGTTTGCATGCACTTATTATGTGGATGACTGAAGACTGGAAAAAAAATTTACAACATAGCATCAAACACTGTTCATTCTACACTTGTGCGGCTGAGCAAAATTTCGGTTGAGACAGCTGATGGCACACGAACAAGAGCTTATAATTTCCTGTCTTCTGCGGAAAAACAAAAAAGGAAATGCATTATAAAAGTTTAGATAATGCGGGATTATACATTGTTTGTAAGCATACTATATGATTGCATGCACTGCGTGTGCACAGTTGCAGGCATTTGCATATCTACATTCTCAGGTGCGTGCGCGTATTCAAGCAAAAGGCAAATTACTCCTGGCTGGAGGATGGCGGTTTGTTACATCAGTTCTTTTCAGCACTATTTAGACCACAAAAGAGTGTATGTGAATTATGCCACCCCCTCATACATAAACTGCAACTTACTGAAATTATGCAGCATCTGTGGGGGTGTGAAACATTATCTCTCGGCAAGATTTGGGGAATTATGTGGAAGAAACTTGCTTCCCTGTATCACAGCACCGTTGCCCTCCACAACATTACTTACGCCAGCAGAGCAGTCATCCATGGGAAAAGCGAAACGCATTTGTCGTAAATGTAAGGTGTGTACTAAAGGTAGGGGCAGTACATGAACTAGAATCAACAACTAGCCATACCGCAATTATTGTTTCAAATTAATATATACAATTGAAATTGCAATTTGTTTAAGACTGCAGTTATCAGTAATTTTAAAGAAATTATACATTTCATTCAAATAGAGAATTGCTGTATTTTGTTTGTATTTACAGATAAAATTTGTATTTGTAATTAATTTAGCTATTATGCACAAAGTGTAGCTGCCTTTTAAAATGTGGTTTGTTAATATAACAGTCCTTCAGGACAGTGCTATATAACAGCATTCCTCATTTTTGGAAAACTCCCATATTTAACTAAATATTACCCAGCAAACCAAAATGAACACAGGTAATAAATAATGCAGGCTTCATATGAGACGGGGCTACATGTAAGACCTTAATATTTAACCAAGCTACTGAAACATAAATATCTCCCAACAGACAGTGATGCAACGCTTTCATGAGACATTTCCATTTTTACATAACTAGGAATACGAGTGCTGTGTCAGCATCGTGCGTGGTGAGGTTACGTCCTCAAAAGGGAACTATGGTTTGTTCATTTTTCCAGTAGCCCCATGGCCCCCCCCCCACAATGCACCGGGGCACGGCGCACCTCAGCGGAGTAACAGGTTTATGAGTGAACCTGCACTTCAGAAAGGCCCTTTGTGAATCACGTCAAAGGGCCGCCGAAGCCGGGCCATCCACTCCAGCGTGAAACAGGAGCGCTTTTGATGAGCAGAATTAGTGCTTCTGTGCTGGGATTCTCCAGTGCTTTTGTAAGAAGGTTTCCCGCTGAGAGCACGGCTGCCGATTATTTCACTTTCCTTACTGTATAATTCTCAGTTGATCAGCCCAGATTTCCAGGACACCCTATCGGAGGCCTCCGTCCTCTGACTCCACAGCTTCAACACTCAGCCACATAAACTCCGTACAAGTTTCGGTTCCGTCAGCAGCGTTTTCATCGTCTTTCCCAACCAACGTACTTAACCACAGCCATGAATTAATATCCATGGTTCCAACACAGCAAATCTGATCATTCATGTTTATTTGTTTCACTTAGTTGTTCCAAATATGAGGCAACATCTCAATTTAAAAATGAAAACCTAGTTGGATACAGGCCCCAGTCTTATTTCTGTTTTTAATTGAGTTGTTCAGGTATGTTAAGTATGGTTGATCCTTCCATTTACTGCAATGGCATGCAGCCATGAGCAAGAAACATTCATATATTTTGGCTATTAAGAAAGGTCCAGAAATACAAAATCAATTACACTTTTATTACTCGGAGACAAGCAGGTATGGCCTGTAGCACACATGGAATTGATATTCAGGCAGAGTGCCACATTTGGTTTAAAGGAAAGTTAGTGCTTATATACACACAAGGAGACAGAGTTATAATATTGCAGTTGCATCATATAATACTAATCGCACTATGCAGATGGAAAATATAGAATGGTAGAATAGATAAGATACAAATGTAAAGACAATCAAAATAGAGCTTTCTCCAGTCTCTTAGCAACCTCTTGTGGCAACAAGATATTGGAGTGCAGATGATGCACAATAATGCAGAAATCTCCTTATTCATGCTGCATCATCTTGGTAATGCAGATGATTTGGGAATGTGGCACCAGAAATGTGGAATAAGGTCATTGAACTGATGATCAGTGGATGATGGGGATATGTACGCTTCTGTAAATATAAACCAACATGCAGCGAAGAGCAGAATGATCATTTTTATCCTATTAAATATTTTATTAGTCCCTCCAATGCCCCTGACACCAACCCCCCATCCCTCCTGGCATGAGCTGTTTCTCAAGAAGAGATTACAGTCAGAAAAATAGGAAAAAATCCTGCCTAAAATGATATCTGTGCCATCTACACGTGTCTCGGACCATACGGTCCACGCTAGTATTCCTTAAAAGCATCCATTCACATTCTAGAAGGTATACAAAATTGTTCTTCGTCTCGTCCTCCCGCAATTAGCAATTAGACCCGTCTCAACATGCACACAAGCATGTGGCAAACACTAGCCTCAAGAATTATCCAAATGTATTTCTGTGCAGGCTGAAAAGCCTGTCCAAAACGATAGACCCATGACAGCAAGATAAAAGCGACTTCACTATCAGGCATCTGTTATTTCTTTTCTCCAAAAAAGGAGGGGGAAGAAAGCATTGAGAATGTCCTTAACGCTAAACTTCAGGCATGGTGAAGATGGCTGGAAAGGGATGAAATTGGATAAAAAATTCAGTTGAAATTAGCTGCGATGCTGTTTTAGCAGCGCTTTGAACCCACATGCACATGAACGAGATGAAAAATAGAAAAAATCCCACATGTTCATCTGGAGTCTTCCACTTTTGCAGTATTTTTATTTTATTTACCTATTTATCCCAAGAGTATAACCATAGCTGTTTAAAAATAATAAATAAACAAATATACAAATGTATAAATAGTTAAAAAACAGATGAAAAGGTGTTGTGCAGAATAAAGTAAAGTAATGTACAAAAGGGGAACAAAACCAGATTAAAGTTGGGCAGAATAAGGCTCGGTTTGACGTTAGGCCCGTTTAGGTCCTTGGGTCTAAAGTCTATTCTCGAAAGCTATTATGAAGCAACACAATTCGGGGCGAGGTGGTCACACAAAGGTTCTGAGAAGGTCACGGTGCAGCAATGACCATTTTTAATTGTGCGATGATAATGAGTTCAATTCGTTTCCCGAGAAACACACTGTAAAGGAAAATTGCCATATTTAAGTGCAGCAATTTTCCAATAACACGTGGTGCTTTCTGAGATGTGCTATAAACAGTGACCCACTTCTGGACTATGCAGCTGAGAATTCAGGTGACAACATAAAGTTCCCTCTGTAATGTCATCTTCAGAAATTTACAAAAAGAGTGACATCATAATTAGTAACCTATAATCTTTCAACTAGCTGGTCAAGCTTTCATCAATAGCAAATTTAGGTAGTATTTATTGTGTCTTTCCAATGGTTTTATTATACATGGTAAAAATTATCTGTTCTCGTAGTTCTGGTTTGATTACCATGTGGGATGTTCAGAAATTTTACGGAATTCACTAAAGTTGTCTGTTTGCTATGTGAACTAAACTCGAGCCCACCAGCAAATCTGGAAGGAAGACGACAGACAAACCTTGGACTTTCAAGGTACGAATGTGAAGAATTTAAATAAATAAATAAAAAAATAAATAATAAAAAAAACTTATTCCAAGGAAGTATGACCTTGTCAAGATCCACATATTCCAATATGACAGAGCAAATGCTTTCCAGGCAGATGTTAGCATTCTTGTCATGTCCGTAGCAATCCCGGGGCACTGTAATTTGGGCCCTGAATGAACATTCATAGTTGTCAGGAGGGTGATATTTCACTTCTTCATGTTGTCATTCAAAACTCACTTCAGACTAGCCAGAAATTATATTTGGGCTAAAAGAAACATAGCTGTTTATTGCTTGGAGTAATCGTAATGTTTAAGAAATTCAGAATCAAGCACGCAATAAAAACATGCTGAAATAGTGCACCTGTCCGCCTTCCACTAGTTTAGATTATGTTACATACTTGTCTGCTGCCAAAACATACTTTTATAGGAACTCAAGCACCTTGTATCTGAATTTTCAGAATAAAACAGGCAGGGAAAAAGAGTATCAAATTTAAGATGACAGCTCAGATTCCTCGTAACATTTTATGTTTTTCCTGTGTTATATTGCTTCCACAATTTGACTTCTGTACGCTCTCAAGGGCACGCTATTTCATTAGTGTGATTATTGCTGCAGTATCGTGCCTCCTATCTCTATCGACAGGAAATTAAAACCTCTGCAAATATCCCCAATTTACAAAGTGTTTCCACACTGATATCTCCAAGAGTGTAAAGAAGAGAACAGAAATACTAATTAATTGGCGCATTATCTACCATCTGCAGTTAGTTGACGATGAGCATGCTAAGAATGGAGTCGGAGTGTTTCACTTTCCCATTTCTTTTCACATTATCCTCTTCTTCTGCATTTACAAGCTTACTTTGCGTGAAGCGTGCCTTCATGGGCAAAGACACAAAAGAAGAGACATTTTGATAAAAGAAAATAATAAGAAAAAACGAGTAAGAGTGTTATGATGAGAAACAACGCTCAAGCTACAGGAGTTTTCACGTTTCACCTTTAAGAGACCGATCATAAAGTTGTTGTTTGCATGTAGCACTTTTCTTTGAAGTCGTTCGGTATTTAATCCATTAGCTGGGCGGAGCAATTCGGAATGAGGGTTTTGCCTGAAGGTACTAGAAGTTACAGGAAGCAGGGTGTGAACCTTCAGGTTGCTGCTCTATTGGATTGGAGTCACAGCTGTCCATCGGTGTAGGTCCAGGAGTGATGGACCTGATTCGCTGGACCAGGAAAGGCGGGACTTCCCAGATATTAAAAAAGGTACTTCCTGGAGGCTATTGGGGAGTTGCTTGTGGATTAACAGACTGTGCCAATGTAATTTTGGATAGTGCTCTTAGGCTTTCCCTTTTGCTTCTTGTTGGTACTTTGGCATTTTTGCTTCTTTCATTGCATCACCTTTATACTGCCTGTACACTTGTTTGATTGTTTGTTCATTCTCTTGCTTTAGATAGTGTAAAAGTAGTGTAGTTGGTGTTGGCCTCTTTTTGTTTCCAGGTTGGAGTTAGAAAGTGGCTTGTCTACAAGGGTTAAGTTAGTTATGCTTCTTCTTTGTTTTTTGATTACCGTTTGCATTCTGTCCACTTTTGTCAGGTTTGTTTGTTGGCTGGGGGTGCGGTGGCGCAGTGGGTTGGACCGCAGTCCTACTCTCCGGTGGGTCTGGGGTTCGAGTCCCGCTTGGGGTGCCTTGTGACGGACTGGTGTCCCATCCTGGGTGCGTCCCCTTCTCCCTCCGGCCTTACGCCCTGTGTTGCCGGGTAGGCTCCGTGACCCCGTAAGGGACAAGCGGTTCTGAAAATGTGTGTGTGTGTTTGTTGGCTCTTTATTTTGTAAACTTTGATTATTTACCCTTTCACCAGAACATTAAACACATACTCCTGTTTGTGAACCCTATTTGTTGTCTTGTTAACTCATAACTCACAACTTGGTACAAAACCTTTTACGTTGCAACCCTCAACACTCCTAGACCTTCAGGTCATAACACTGCATGTGAGAAGTCCAAAGTCGAGGGAATCTATTATTGCAAGAGTGCACTGTATGAAACAGAAAGATATAAAATTTAGGATGCCTCTGTATTAAAGCAGCCATCCAAATCCACAATTTCTGCAAGTCACTGATAAAACTTGCTGTTTAAATGTGTGAATTCATATCAGCTAAGCACATCTTATCTATACAAAGAATTCTGGAGATTTAATTTTTACTAAATTTACAAAAGAAATATTTCAAGCAGCCTAACATAAGTCCTTTTTTCATTTTTCTGCCAGCAGTTCACAACAGGTCCTCTGTTCTTTCTTGAAATGCATGTCTTTCTAAAATAATATGCTCTTAAAGAAAGGGCATGAGGGGAAAAAAAAATAATTCATATTAATAATTTGTCACTTAAATCACACATAACTTTGTATTTCTCTGAAAGCAGTTTCTACACAGAATACAGTCAGTTATTTATTTATTTTCTGAGTGTTGCCTTTAAGGGGGTGCGGTGGCGCAGTGGGTTGGACCACAGTCCTGCTCTCCAGTGGGTCTGGGGTTCGAATCCTGCTTGGGGTGCCTTGTGGCGGACTGGCGTCCTGTCCTGGGTGTGTCCCCTTCCCCCTCTGGCCTTACGCCCTGTGTTACCGGGTAGGCTCCGGTTCCCCGTGACCCTGTATGGGACAAGCGGTTCTGAAAATGTGTGTGTGTGTGTGTGTGTTGCCTTTAAATGCACTGGGTGTAACTGAGCACAACAAACAAGCATGTCGCTGTGTCATGTTTTGGAGTTTCGAGTTTTTTTAACAGTTATTCCTGAGCTCTGTGCTGGCTTTGAAAGGTTTCACCTTTGGCTCCCATTTGTGTTCTCTGATCTTTCTGTCCATTAAGTAGGTCTTACCATATACTTATTTTCCATTCCTTCTCCAACCCCATGAAAGTTAATTACAATTATTTTGTACAATTCAAAAAAGTAGTTATTTATTTATAGTATAGATCAGATGCTTTCATCCAAACCAAAGTTTTATCAAGTAAGATGTTAAAGTTTTCAAACTGTTTTGCTTGTGGCCACAAAAACAGAACAGTTTGCAGGACATGAACCCGTAACATGTTGGTATCAAGTCTAAATGTGCAAGATGCAAAAGGATTTTTTATGCTTATAACAGATTGCATATAAATTACATAAACACGAATTTTCTTTTACAAAAATTATAACTGATATACAGTAAAATTCCATCAATCAGTATCTATAAAATGGTTTAACGTAGTGAGCTGTATGTGGTAGCATACATTATATATTCTCCCCAAAATCTTATGCAGTAGATGAGTTGCCATACCATTTCCAGTTACCACATGTGAAGAAATGTTATGCATTAAATGTTGAAACCTTGTTATTGATTTAAGAAACATTTTTTATTCCATTTCCTTTAATCAAAAGGATGTGGTAAATCTGTTTCTTTTCTTGCTGCATCCTCACTTTCCATCAAAGCATAAAAACAGAGTAACTGTAAAGTAACACCAAGACACCCTATTTTGTTTGCATAGAGGTCTAAAAAAAAGCCATGCAGAGTGATTATGTTGATAATTAATTAATAGAGATTACACATGTGAAAAGTCTAATTGCTTCAAGGTTATCTCTTGCTTCCAAGAAGGCCAGATGGATTTCAAACAAAAACGATAGCCATAGCATAGATAAATAATTTAAACTTGTACTGGATTTACCACTCAGCTGTCCAACAGAACGGTAGCTTCTGGCAAAATATCTGCCAATATTTTCGCTCAAAAGCAGCATGTGACCAAAAAAAAAAAAAAAAAAACCAATACTAGACAGTTAGCATTAATAAAAAAGAAAGTGAAGGTGGTAGTATGGTATGTTACAGAATATATGCTGGAAATCAACGGCACTCAGTCTGTAATACTGGAGGATAGCAAATAAAGGTTAAGACAAACGCCTCTGGAAATCATGAGCGTTCACAGACATATAACGTTCCAAAAAAAACAGAGCATATAAAGCCATATAAAAACTTTTTTTTTTTATTATTGTACTGTTTTTATTTGCATAAAAGTGTAATCATGAAAAAGAAAATCTCAACCACAGGCGAACAATCTTAACCCTAAATCTAGTACTGAAAGTGCCTTAGGGTAGCCCAGATGTTCCCCGTACATCCATCAATTATTTACCTGTTAACAGACTATTTGCTAGGGCTGACGTCCCACTGGTATTTCGACTTCCAGCTCTGCAGTTTAGCTGTCTATTCCAGGGTGGTGGCATTTACTCTTACATCCCAAGATGCCCTTTCAGATTTCCCCGATGCTTCCAGGTGACAGGTCAAACCAGGTTGAATATACAACTGCCCAAGAGGCTTAACCTCATATAAAAAAGGAAAAAAAATAAATAAATAAAGCTTCACAGTCAGGAGTGGTTATGCTCATTTGCAGCGTATGCACGTAGCCAACAGAAAATTGAGAAGCAATATAGACGACAACAGAGCGGACTTACACCTACGCCAAAGACAAACTTTCTCCACAGCACTGGCACAGAGACAAATAAAATTAAAGCAAAATGAACAGCAGTTAATGGTCTGTAAACAGTGAATAACAAATGGAACTGGATAGCGGGGAGCAGGTGGCATGGTGGTTGTCACCTGGCCGTTCAAAATCCCGGGTATGAATCTACACTCCCGGTTCAGTTCTCTTTAGCAAGACACTTGTCCTGAACTGATCTAGTAAAATTATCCAACTGCATTAATGGCTAAATAACCGTAAGTACATTTACACTACTTTTACAAACTTAGCAGACATTTTTGTCCAAAGCGACGTCCAATGAACTCTATGTAGTGTCATCAGCCCACACACCTTATCCACCAAGGTGACTTACACTGCTGGATACACTACTTACACTGGGTCACTCATCCATACATCAATGGAACACACTCTGTCTGTCACTCACACACTACATACATACTCGATACAGCAGTGGAACACACTAAGGGTGAACCTGAACAGCATGTCTTTAGACTGTGGGAAGAAACCAGAGCAACCAGAGGAAACCCACACAAACACAGGGAGAACATGCAAACTCCACACAGACTGAGTGGGGGTCGAACCCACAAGTAGCACTGGAATACAAACCTGCATTTACATAGCTGATGCTTTTCTCCAAAGCAGTTTAGCATGTTATACTGCCTGCAATGATATATCCATTTATACAGCTTCGTAGCTTTTACTTGAGTAATTTAGGGTATGAACATTGCTCAAATATGTTCAAACCTAGGTCCTTGGAGTCCAAAGGCAGTGGCTTCAAGGACTACACTACGTAATGCCATAAAGACATGTTGCCTTGGACAAAAACACTGGCTAAATAATTGTTAGCAACAACATGCAACATGCAGAGAAGAGCAGGGTAATAAGAAAACCATCTATTTGTTAGTATGAATGCGGTATTTTCTTGACACTCACTAACAAATGAATCAAGGGTTTAAAACCTGACAGTAATTCTGCAATAAAAACTAATCTCAACATGATTTATGTGCAATACATTTTGATGATCACCAAACTACTACGTTTAAATATTTATGTGATTTTTATAATTAGCAGATTTTTTTTTTCCCCCTGGACAAATGCAAGATTATATAACAGCTTGACCCATAAACTGCGCATTTTTAACGTAAACAATGGTCTATTTAATTATAGACATTTCTTTGGTAAACTGAACAACAACCTTGCATTGTACTGAATTAAAGAAAGAGCTTACAAAAATGTGCAGTTTACAGCCTTTTGATTTCCATGCTTCATTTACAAAATGTCCTGCCAAATTTTCAGATGCATTTTGCATTTCATAATCTTATCAAAGCTTATCAAAGCTGGTGAACCGTTAGAGGAAGGGAACCCTACGATTTTGCGATACTGCATTAACTAAATATTTAACAGTGCAACACGAATTTGCCCAGTTAAACTGTCCTACTTTTCTTTAACAAAGAAACATATACTGTGAATATTTTCTGCTTGAATGAACGCGTTTAATGTTAAAATATGACATGTTTGTTTTAGCATTATTATTATTATTATTATATTACTGTATATTTTTATATTATTTATTTGTAAACATAGAATGTGAGTCCAGTGTAGTGTCTCTCACCAGAACCTTTGATGATGCTAAATTTTGCAAGATTAAATTGCCAATACGTCCCGAGTTTCATTCTACACACAATTTGACAACAGGGGTCTTAAGGGTCTTCGAGCTACCATTGTTGGAAATAAATTTGGTCGCCAACATTAAACAGCATTAGAGGGATGAGCTTTGTATATAATGCAACAACACCTAAAAAAAAAAAAATTAAATTCTCATGTTAGGCAATGCATTAATTTTGCTTTAATATATTGGACTATGTCAGACCATATCCTGCAGAGCAAGTTGATTAATGATCTAGAAATATGTTTAATTGTCTTTAGTGTTGCAATTACCGAATAGTTTATATTCTTCACCATATGTGTTTATTTGTTTTTTCAGATCTAATAGACAAAAATACAGATGTCACGAATCCGTATGCTTCAGGTGTAAACGATTCACTCTGTACAGTTTCCAGGCTCTATATATAGACTGAAGGATTCATCACAGTAACCATAACACAACAATACTGTGAAACATACTAGTCATCAATAGAAATCAGATACTCTAAATTCACTACAAATCTTTGATAGCTTGATGTTTTTAGTGTTGTGGAATGTAATCTGCAGAAAATAAAAATGGTTTGTGTCCCACACAATAATCTTTAATCTAAGTGATCCACTTAGAAGAAAATCAATAAAAAGTGACCCAGGTAAACAAACAGATATGCTGTAGTGGCGTATAACGGACACATTTGCCCATTTATAACTATATGCAGTGACAACTGGCATTATCAACTCACCAGTTAGAGATGACATTCTGGTAACCATTATCTGTGCCCAAACGGGCAAAAGACAGTTAAAATAGTTTTCTTTTAACATGATAGCTGTGAAGCTATAAAATGAAGAAAAGTAAATGTAAACATAAAATCTGAATTGTTATCAGTTTAAATTTAAAGAACAACAGCAAAATGAAAAAAAAAATGGGGTAAAACTCTTGACTGCATTATAAGCATTGAGATGTTATTATCAGGCTGGCATTTTATATCACAGAAGTTTTTTTTTTTTTTTTTTTTTTTTTTTTCAACTGGTTTCCATAGTTCATACTTTTCAGACTTACGTCTAGTTATGAAGCCCCTAGGGATAGTTATTTGTGGTTGAGCACAGGTCAAGTATTTTTCCATGAAGAAATGTGTCAGTCCTGTTATAAATCAGCTACTAGCTACTGTCACCAAATTCTGGACCCCAAGATCCCCTAGATGTAAAAAAAAAAAAAAAAATAATGAATACTTTTCATTCATGAAAGTTCTTTAACAGTAAATCGTGTATATTTCTTGCAGCCTAACTTTCAATAAGTGTCCACCAAATCAATAAATCTTCATGTAAAATATTCAAATGATATAACTAAATGCCTACATACACTGACAGCAACAGTGTCTCAAACCTAAGGTTGAATTTAGTCATTTTTCACACACACACACACACACTATTTATTTAATCCATACTCATACAATCAAAATCATATAGATGATACAGAGAGCCTGCAGTAATAGCAAATGTTTTCGCACACATATTCATCATTCAGCATGCCTCTGCACCCGTTTTATTTTCAGAATTTTACTTAAGGTCTATCACAAAATGAATAAACAAACTCATGAATGACTTATAATGTAGTAAATTGTTCAGCTGTCTTTGAAAGCATGCTGTCTTCTATATATAGACATTTCCATCAATCAACAGGGTGAAATTCAGTTAAAAATAGAACGTTATATAGTGTCAGGATATACAAATGTGAGGGGTTGCCATTTGTGTTTTTTTAAGGTTTGGTTTGGTGGTTATTGAGATCCACTGAATTCAGCATCTTCCATCCGTTCCTTTTTTAATATCATCTTCATTATGTTATTATTAAGCTTTATTTAGCTGCCGCAAGACAGCTTACAGTGTTAGTTAAGTTTAGAACTATTAACCCATTTATACAGTAAGGTACTCTTCGTGTATCGATTCAGGGTAAACACCTTGATCAAAGGCACGCCAGCAAGAGATGGGATTTGATCTAGAGACCTTCAGATTACAGATCTATCCGACAATGACAGAGAAGTACAATGAATGGCAATCTTCATTCAGACAAAACATTAGAAAAGTTATACATTCTGAAATTAGTGGTGAATTCTGCACATGCCAATGGCATCTCCAAAGGTGCAGACAACCCTACTGCGATTTTGTGATCTTTCGCTTATTGGAAGGAGGCGGTTAAAAAAGAGCAGCCTTGTTCAAGCATAAAAGCTGCACTTTCAGGCTGCGCGAGTAAGCATGTGGTCCTTCGACCGCTTTTGCAAACAGGCTACAAACATTTGTCATGCTAATGGCAGAAAAGTCCTTTAAAATTGCTCACAAAGGGACATAAATCCATACATATTTCCTTTTTGGAGGAGGGTTCTTTCATTTCCAGAGCATGGCAAATCTGTTGCCGTATTCACTGTTTTGTCATCACTTCCCACAAAGGTGTGCTGCAGCTTATCCCTGCTTATGCCTCCTTCAAGCAGTGGGCAGCTCCAATGAGTTCCTTTTTGACTGAGAGCTTTTATGATAACTGAAACAAATATTACGCACAATATTGCGTGGTTTCATGAGAAGTAATATATATATATATATATTTTGAATTTTATATATTGTATGCTGTAGGCCTCCACATGTGTTACAACATAAATTCCGATATAAAGGTAGGTAGAAATAAATAGGTATCAGTGTGCCTTGAATACATAAGGTGTGTTACTTTATTTTACAATTTAATATATGTAATTACCACCCTGAAGAACCACTTGTCCAGTGCAGAGTTGCAGTGGTCCAGAGTTTATCTCAGAAGTAAAGGGCATTATCAGGGTACTTTCTGGGCAATATACCAGTCACAAGGCAGTAACACAAGCTCATTCTGGCACACTAAGAGCAAGTCAGAATCACCAGTTCACCTGAAACATGTGTCTTTGGGCTAAGGGAGGAAAGCAGAGCACCTGGAGGAAATTAATGCAAATACAACATTCAAACTCAATAGAGACTCATTATTACTGGTGGAGCTTGATGTAATACATGCATTGTGATTGGGTCTGTGCTGTGTAATATTTTGTATTAGGCACACACACACACACACACACACACACACACACACATGCACGCACACAATTTCAACCCATGCACAACAACGTGACCTATGAAAAAAACCACAGCAGTTTTCAGCCTTCCTTTGGAAATATCTGGTAGGTGTAGCATTTTCATTCTAACTCGGAGCTCCGCTACACGACCAAGTCTGCATCCTCAGGAGACCCTCTGACTCACAGCCAGTGGGCGTTCTCATGAAAAGACAATTCTCACGTCCACAGCTTTCACACCCACTTTGATCCATGTGGACCTTTTTCAGATGGAGGTCAAATGTTGTTATGACGCCTTGTTCTATCTCAGTCTACAAATGGATATTTACATAATTCAACAAGCAAAACAAACCAGTTTCTACAAATCATTTTGGTGCTCGAAGTTTGTTAGCTACTTAGTTTGACATCCTACAGTTTGGTTAATCTGTTACAGGAGACATAAGAGAGTTGTCATTATTATTGTTGTTGTTGTTGTTGTTGTTGATGATGATGATGATGATGATGATAACAACATGACTGATTCAGAAATATCTCCCTCTGTGTGGAAAAGGGCAGTGCAAAGATCGTGTTCCAAAAGCCTTCCAGATCAACTTATTTTGCTTCCTCCAATGTTGGGAAATTCATAGTTTGTCAATTCAACAGTTTCAATGCTGCTTTTGTGACACACTATTAGTGTTTTTAAAATAGCTTTTAATATTTTTTTCATGTATCATTTTGGTTGCATCTCACAATCATGTCTCTGTTGTGTCACTGCTGTTTGCCTTGAGTGCTGCAAGGTTGTTATACTATTCAAGCACAGAGGATGTGAATACATTATAGGAATACAGCTGCCATGGCCTCTGGCTGAACATCTTATCTCATTATCAAGTTGAAAGGGATAGATTGAGAGGGCTTACCAAACATCATTCTAAAAATATTCACAAAGACCGAAAAAAAAAAAAAGTATTGTGGCCGAGTGGGGGTGGGAGGGTTGTCTGATGTGGAGTGGCCACATAGGCACAACAGACACATCGAACAGCAGCAGTTCAACCAAAAATAGCCTTTTTGCTTAACTAAAGGTAAGAGAAAACAGAGGTGAGATTCCCCTAAAGCCAACACAGAATCCATAATACAAACAAAAGGTCAGAACAACTACAGAAATGTCTAAAGCAAACAATATCCAGCAACACAGTGAATGTTCTAGACGGTCTCTCTTCTCCATCACAGCTCTTCTCTCCATGTGTTCTTAACCACTTTCTGATCAACTGCATTTCATTTTGTCTTTAAGGCAGCAAATTTTATGCCTGTCTATGTCTATGTATGTATGTATATATATAATATATATATATAGACACACATAGTGTATTAGAAAATAAGCTTGATTGACCTAAAAAAAAATCTCCCTCTGTGTGGAAAAGGCCAGTGTTCAAACATTAATTGTATTCTGTGAAAAACTTAACATGTGTATTCCTTTTTCTTATCAGTGTGCAAAGGTATGTTATAGAAATAGGGAAAGTGATCATGTCACCGTCTTTGCTTAAAATATTTCAAGATGTGATCATATTTCACTGGACAAATATGATATAAATTGTAAAGACACAGATAACGAGAATGCCATCAGAGTGTTTTTTTTTAGCCACAGTTTCATTTAGCCGCATTCTTATGAAAAAACAAAGGGAAGGAAAACATTACATAGTTCCTTACAAATATCATTGTCCATGCATGACCACGAGTGTGGAGGAAAATGATATCTTTGCAGACAAGAAGCTCAGACGTCAGGGTAGCGGCAGAGCTCTGCCAGACTTATTGGTACAGAATGGGCTGTGGATGATGATACTTCATTTCCACATCTTGTGATGTATAATTAGAGCCAGCTTAATGATTGTCTGTGTGAAGAAATGTCATAACAAGTTTGGGCAACATGGCACTCCATCCTATCCAAGATGGTTAACCTAGGACTTGAGTGACACATTGCTCTGTAGGAATCACCCTGCATCTTCTCATTCAGATTTTAATTCCACGTTAAGAGGATGCCGCGCACCTCCATCTCTACATCAGCTCGGCTTCTGCATAAACCATAAGTGCTCAAAATATACGAAACAGGCTGCATGGATTTATTCTTTCGCTCACTTTTGTTACCCACATATCCAAGTCAGGGTTGTGGTGATCCAGAGCCTATCCTGGAATCAGCTGGTGCAAGACTAAGGAAAGTACACCCTGGATGGGATACCAGTCCATTGTAATGTAACCACACACAATTACACACTACAGGCAATTTAGAGTGCAAGAATTTACCCGTTCACTTTACCATATATGCCCCAGATGTCACAAATAGTGTTTAGTTCAAGAAGCTTAATAAATAGAACAGGAAACAAAATCAACAAGCTTTGATGTAATTGATGAAGACACATAGGAGGTTCTTTTCTGAGAGCAGTGAGGACAAACAGAGCCGTGTCCCAAGGCAAAGCCACACTGTCTCTCGACCGTACCTTCCAGCCGCAGCAGAGTGCGAGGAAAGGGATTTATGTCATACACTTTGTCTTTCAAACTTGAAGCGCAGGTATCACGTGGCCGGCCAACCGGCTGGCGATCGGCATGATTTTGCCAGTGGCGTGCGGGGCTCGTGTGAAGTTAGCCGCTTGCTTTTGATTAAGATGACAGGGCGGAAAACTGGGGGTGAGTATCAGAGCCACGCCGAAGCAGTAGCCGTCACTTCTGCCAAATCAAGATTCTTCCATTTCCTTAACGCAGACAAAGATCAAGCAGACGTGGAATATCCTAATATTTAGCAACAGGCAAAAAATTATTCATCCCTTAGTTATTTTTTTCTTGAAATATCTTTTAATTGCTTTGGACCTTTGAAGGAGACTGAATTCAATGCGTTGACTTTGATAGAAAAAAATACATGAGGATTTTCTGGAAACTGTTTATAGCACTGCAATGACCCTTGTAGGAAGGTGGATTCAAACCAAAACAATTATAGGGGAAACACAGATTCTAAAAGGCAAGGTTGATATCTGAAAACCGCTGCGGTTTTGCACATCTGAATTCAACAAGGGATGCTTTATCCGAAAGACTGAAACAAACAAGTCCACATCCACCTCCATTTTAGCTTTGGTACCGGCCTCAAACTCACCATGCGGCAGCTGGTTCTATGACCCCTTGAAGGAAAACTGAATTTGAAATCTTGGAAAAATTTATTGAAAAACACACACACACACACACACACACACACACAGTCTGAAACCGCTTGTCCCAAGCTCGGTCGTGGCAAACCAGAGCCCAACCCGGCAACGCAGGGCATGAGGCTGGAGGGAGAGGGGACACACCCAGGACGGGACAACAGTCCATCGCAAGGCACCCCAAGCAGGACTTGAACCGCAGACCCGCCAGAGAGCAGAACCCTTCCAAACCGCTGTGCCACCACTTCCCCCCAATTGAAAAACCCAGCTTAATAATAAAGAGTTTTATTAGAAAATTTAACAATTACTGCTTTGTTAAAGGGTGGCGCAGTGGCGCAGTGGGTTGGACCATGGTCCTGCTCTCTGGTGGGTCTGGGGTTTGAGTCCCGCTTGGGGTGCCTTGTGATGGACTGGTGTCCTGTCCTGGGTGTGTCCCCTCCCCCTCTGGCCTTACGCCCTGTGTTACTGGGTAGGCTCTGGTTCCCCGTGACCCCGTAATGGGATAAGCGTTCTGAAAGTGTGTGTGCGTGTGCGTGCGTGCTTTGTTATATATTATATAAACATTGCATGATACATTGTTGCCCAGTAGTGCCGAATTACGGTAAGGCTTCCATTCTGAAGGTCATGGAAAGGGTGGTGTGTGCAGGGCCACAACAGCAATATATATATATATATATATATATATATATGATGTGCTATAACTTGGAAGAGTACTATATTGTTGGAGCTGCCACTGTGATTCAGTTTGCAAACTCATCAGCTAATCCCCAGGTTTCATTTAGTTTCCGATGCGGAAACATAAACGCGTTCCACCATATGCACTTTTAGTGTAGGTAAAAACATATCGATTTAGGGCCAGTTTTATAAGTAGGCAAAGCCAGGCAATTACTAGGGGTGCTGAAAATTGGTGTCGACAAATTTTGCAAGTAAAATAAAAAAAATTAAATTTGAAATCTTGGAAAAATTAATTGAAAAACCCATCTTAATAATGAAGAGTTTTATTAGAAAATTTAACAACGTCTGCTTCTTCATATATTATGTAAACATTGTATGATACATTTTTGCCCAGTTTCTTTGAAGTGTTATAACTTCGAATGCAACATTTTCGCTGAAATAAACTAAACTAATAAATGAGTCTACACAGTAAATAGTACACATTTCTTTTTCATTCTTGAACTTCGGTCTTGAAAATAAATATATTTTCAGTCCATTTTTCGTTATTGTGCACATATAATGCTCACATTTCAGTTGTCATAAATAATTACAACAAAAAAAGCATTTTATTTATAAGGTATTTTTGTCCTGTATATCTATGTGCACCTTCATCGATGTAGAGATAGAAGTCTAAGTAGTGTCAGATTAACGCTTGCCTAGGGGTGAAAACCTGTCACAGGCCCTGTATGAAGCGGCCGTAATGCATACATTCTTCAGTCATTTATATGTAGCTGGGTATCATAGACTCTTACTCAATGTAATGCACAAAGTTTTACTTTAAAGCACTTTCACAGCAGGATGTTTCACTTAGAAGCTTTTTGTTTAAAAGCATAATAAAACCCTTCCATGGATTTGAACTGGCTAACTTGGCCTGCAAATCCACACCTTGACCATTTCTGTTCTCTTATAAGAGCAATGTCTTTACGCAGGCAAGATACAGATTTTGTTCGCACTTCTCCAATTTAAACTGCCTCAAATCCCCTGCTTTAAAATCCAGTTAGAAGCAGCAACTGGAATCTAAATCTGGTGGATGGTGTGAAGATGCAAGACAGGTCAGGAATAAACCTGCGACAATTTTCTTGTTAATGGCAAAGGATAAAATGTGCTGCCGAGATTGTTCAGAGACGACAGGTCCTTATGACATCTCTGCCATGTTCGAGGAGATTATTAAAAGCATCTCATCCAAGACTCCCAGTGCATTTTAGCTATCAAGCATTGATTAAATTTCAAGACTCCTTTCGTGCTAATGTGGGATGAATCCACACCCCTCTCCCCATCCTCCAAAAGACTTTCCTTGAACAGACTGGTAAAAATGGCAACTTACAGAAGCCCCTTACAGGGTCTCACTTAAGCAGCTAAAAAATGGCATCGTGGCAAATGTGAAGGCAAGCAAAGCGTGAAACTTTACTTGAGGCTTTTTTTTGGAAAATATCAACTGACTTCATAGTTGTGAAATGTTAACAGCCTTTGCTTTGGCACCAGTGTTTCTTATACCACAGAAATGGACACGGACGTAGTAATTGCATTTCCATGCAATTTGGCTAATTGGTATCATCTTTTAAATCCTAAAACCCAACTGGTTCACAACAAGTCTGCTACTGTACAAATGCCCCCTAGAGCAGTGGACACACTAGAAAAGGGGGTGTTTACTACAGATAGCAAATGAGGATTCAAAACCTGATTTATTTCCTTTCTTATGGTTATTTATCCAATTACCGTCTTAAGCGGTGTGACAGTTACACACCTTCACATTCTTTCCCAAGTCTTTCTGTTGGGTTTGTAAAATTTGCCCTTTCCGATGTGAAGATTTTTTCCCTTCCACATCATGTAAAGTGTGATTTCTTAGCCTGGGGTAAATAAAGCAGCTTATTTGCTAAGCATCCACACGGTCAAGGCATCACCCTATAATGCAGCTACTCCCTGATGTGAGGCTTTGGGGACTCTAAGTCAATTAATATGGCAAAACTATTTAGAGAGCGTTTTCAGCCCTAAGGCAAAATTCACCTCAAAGCTGTGTCATTTTGGGTTTACCTCTATTCTCCCTACTCCTTGTGAATTCTAGAGTGCCTTTGTAGTAAGAGGGCCAAAACGTGACCAAGCTCATTAAATGAGGTTAATCACAACAAAGCCATCTCTTGCTATGACCTGTGTTCGATCCAGCTTCTTGCAGAAGTAGTCTTTAATAATGACTTATCCATTTAAGCAGTTCTGATTACCATAATATTTTACAAATTTGTGTTTAAAAGTAATCAAAGTGAAAACTAATAATACTCACTAGAACACCTGGAACGTTATTTAATAATTCGCCTACTAAGAACTCACATAGTGAAGCCAGAACAGGGCATCGTTATTTATTATCATTAATTAATGTGGCTTATGCTTTTTCCCAATGTGAAGTACAGCACTAATTATTTACCATTTGCAGAGCTGGAAAATTTTTACTTTATCTGTTGAGGGTGAATACCTCGATCAGGGGAACTACAGGGAGAGCAGGATTTGTTTGCAAGCCCTTCATAGAAAGGTGATAGCTCTGACCACTATGCTACCAATTGGTCCTAAAATAAACTGAGATCTGTGTAATTTCAGACATTACTTTGTGGTGAAAAAAGTATCATATTTTTTCAGCAGAGTTTTTATTGCTGCGGTCATTTTGCAACAAATAAAATAAATTTTCAGAACAGATTTGTCAAGCTAATGCTTTTAGCCTAAGTTAAACTCCCCCTACAGGACTAAATCCATCATCCTTTATTTTTCTGCCGCTGACTGTATTTGTGTCTTACGGCAAAGGGTAAATAGGCCAAGAACGAGAAAAAAAAAGTTGTCATAAACTTTAAAAATTTCCAGACTTTCATTTGTCCCAGCTGACATAGCACTCCTTAACATAATGTGCCCAAGTGTTTAGTGTCAGCCACAGAGACGCGGGGAGCAGCAAATCGGCCGTCAACTACAGAGGCAGGAGTTCAACACTTATCTAATGACGAGCGAACAAAACAAGTCAAAGCCCTGCTTTTCTCCTCAACATTTTGGAACTGTATAAATCTGGAAAATCAAAGCGAGGCAAAGGCTTGGGTGACTGCCAGCGAGGCAAAAACAAAACAAAAGACCAGGAAGAAAAAAAAAAAACAAAAAAAAAAAAAAACTGTTCTAGCTTGTGGCTACTTACTCAGAACAATGCCTCCTAATACCTTCAAATCAATGAAATGTTCTGCATGATAACAAACATGTTTTTATTCCTTGTTTTTTTTGGAACAAATATTGGAAAATCTGGTGCACGGAAAAATAACATTTATCTTAAATTGTAACCTATGACGTAACTGAACAGCTTTGACAGCATGATAAATTATTTCATTAAATGGTATGTGTTCTGCTCCTAGCAAGCAGCTGATCTCACTTCACAAGACGAAAAAGCCTCAAACTATTGAGTTGAACACATCAAACAATTCAGTATATTTTTATATGTACTGTATGCACCCTCAAGTGAAACGGTGAAGCTGCTGAAATAGGGTTATTAGTGAGGTAGCAGGTGAAGTTAAGCTTCATTACAAAGATGACATATGTCAGATGACACCACCCAAATGCATTATTTATTTCAGTGAAGTCCCGAATGCCAAAGAGCCTTTCATATAAAATAGTGCAAATTATTCACTTGTGGAAGATTTGGTCAATGAAATAAAAAGCCCATGGGTAAGACTAAATGCCTATTCCTGAGAACATCTCAGTGGTAAATTCATTTTTTACAAGGTCAAGTCTCTTAAGATTATTATAGCAATTTTGCTGTAGAGCAGATACTATTATTTAAAAGGTTTTGAATGCTTACAAAACTTTCCATTCATTATCAATAACTACTTCTCCATATGCAGGATCGCAGTAGCCCGGAATCTATCCCAGAAGCACAGGACGTAGGTCAATGTACACTCTAAACAGGACACCATACCCTCACAGGGCACTATTTATATAGCTTGATTTATTTATTTCACTTGTTTGATGGTTCTTAAACTGGGCCCTTCCTAGTACTGGAACCAGCGATCCAGTCCTTATTTCCTTCTATGCCATCTACAGTACTTCTCCCCAAGGCTCAAACTGCTGATAAAGGTGTCCAGTATGAGTTCTATGTGTACCTTGCTTTACCATGTCCTGTATTATTGTACCAGACATCACTTCTATTTCTTCCACTTAGATTCAGTGAGAGCTCATTTTCAAGCTTATTTTAACAGCCCAATCCTGTGTTTTCACCCGATCTTTTAAAACATACAGCCCCTACTGGGACATGTACCAACATACTTTGTCAACACAGCATAAGTAATTACAGCCTTGCAATAGCAAAGATCATCCAGACATTAAAATACTACTTTTCATGTCACAGCTGTATTGTTAATAGAAGTGTTTCAGCACATTCTGTCTCAGTGGGAGCTAAAATTTTAAAATGTAACAATAAGTTAAATTATATGCATAGTCTCCAAAAGTACAACCATCAGTTCTTTGGAAATGTGCATGCTTCACTGGCAATTGCGTAAATTTTGATTAGGCTTTTTTATCAAGCAAAGATATTGTTCGACCCAACTTGAATTGTATGTTAAAGCTGTTGCTTTTGGATTTTAAGGTTTCCGGTTCAACCTCACCTACTGTTAAAGTTCCTTCGAGCAGAGTACTTAACCTAAGTTGTTCTAGTAAAATTACCCAGCAGTTTCAAAAGGTAAATACTTGTAGGTAGCATAACACTGTAAATCACTTTAGAGAAAAGCATCAGCCAAACATATAAATGCAGCAGCACACCTGTTCGTTGAGTTTTGAAATTATTTTTTGGTTCAAGAAAGCTCGTTGGTGATATCAGTGGTGACTTCACTGAAGTCTTTTGGCTTTTTCGGTTTTCCGTTATGCGTCAACAGCACTACAGAGCACACAGATTGCGAATGATATATGTTTTTAGTTCAGAAGTGTTTTCTCTATAAAACCAGAAGAAATTGCATTTACATGACATTGTAGTTTCTTAGGCAATTTGCCAAGCGTACTGTGTTCAACATACTATTGGCCTGTTTGCGATGATGGATATAATCGACCTGTGCAGGTGATGAACGCTTAAAAAAAAAAAAAAAAAAAAAACCCAAAAGACAAGCCTCAAATTCAGACGCGCTGCATATCTCACCATGTGTTCCGGGAGCACTAAATGAAAACTTAGCAGAAACACAACAACTTGACAATCAATTTTTTGCCCGCATAAATCATAGATGAAAAGACATCAATCAGCCACTTCAGCATGATGTTACTTTCACAAAATAACAAAAGGACTTTACAAAAGCCTATCGACAAATTGAAGGGTAAACAACAGTTGCAGCGTTGTTTTCTTGCACAAATGGCCACACAAAGTACTAAGTGCGAAAGGATCAAGTCCTAATTCTATCAAATGAATGTTTAATAAGGTAAACCTACTGTAATAGCATCTTGTTATTCAAATAGTAAAAGAAGTGTCTTTGTAAATTGCATATCTACAACTACAACACTGGCAGATTGTGCACATGTACCAAAAGTTGTATTCTGGTGCCCTTACTGGTATTTTACTAGATGGATGGATTCAATCAGTGACAATGGATTGTCACAAAAGGAGTGCAGAACATTCTGGAAGAACTTTATCTATTTCAAGGGAAAGAGGAGGTATCAACATAGCCCTTAAATACAACAACAGTTTACTTAATGGCTGCAATGTGAACCTATGCAGCACCAATAGTTCATCAGTAAAAATGTGTATTTGTCTTCACCCTTTCCTGCATCATGTATATTGTCTGAACTGCTTGCCCCAAACGGGGTCGCGGGGAACCGGAGCCTAAGCCGGCAATACAGGGCATAAGGCCGGAGGGGGAGGGGACACACCCAGGACGGGACGCCAGTCCGTCGCAAGGCACCCCAAGCAGGATTCGAACCCCAGACCCACCGGAGAGCAGGACCCGGTCCAACCCACTGCGCCACCGCACCCCCCGCATCGTGTATATGTGTGGCTTAATTACATTTAAGAACCGTTTGTTGTAGTGTGTTGATGCTACGTTCTCTTAACAGTGGTTTCGTTCGTGGAGTCGGTTATTTTTTATGAGTTGTTACCCACTGCCAGCGCGTCTTCAGTTTACCTATGTGTTAGTAGTGTTATAACAAACACAAGAAGTAAAAATCACGACTTGTACTTTTTTTAAACCAATAAAAGAAACCTTAAACAAAATTCATTCATACACAAAGAAAATAATAGTAATGTAGCAAGAAAACGACACTTACAAAGATACCATTCACAGCATTTGACTGCACTGATAAATATTTATTTTTCATTATTAATATCACAGTAGTTACATAGTTATACATACTTCATACTATACCTACTGTGCTAAATTTCCTCAAAAGAATTATGACTGCCATAAGAGTGGTGAGGAAAAGTGGCCTCTCCCAGATTTCAGACCTGTTTTTGCGCGATCAAAGAGCTATTCAGTTGTCATGTTGCCGTGACATTAAAGTGGAGACCAGCAGTAAAGCTGACAGGTTACACATCCCGTCACTTACAGGGTCCGCTTCAAATATTCATCACCCTCGCAATTCAGCACATAGGAATATTCGACCTGAAGACATAAGTTATGGACCTGCATTCATAACAACAAAATTGGCCAATTATGCGCTTTGGTCCATTTACCCCAGACTAAAGCAACTTTAATTAGCATCCAATTTCATATTCAATCATTTAGATGACACTTTTTCTCCATAGCAACTTACAGCATTAAGCCACCTACAGTTGTTCACTCATATACACAGCTGGGTATTTTTTAGGGTAAGTACCTTACTTAATGGTATTAGAGCAGTATTACAGCAGTAGGTGTGACTCAAACCTGCAACTTTCATGCAACTTTCGGATCCAAATGCAACAGCTCAGCTCTCACCACTACTAAGTCACATGCCCCCACACAGAAATTCAGGTTGGAGGAACTTCTTCAAGCCATTTGCTTTTTTTTCTGTGCACTTTGACACACTGCTTTCCAGTTTGCTTTTTGAATAACACCCAGGCCCTGTTAGACAACAGGCTAAAATTCAAGAACTGGTTTTACCCCAGCCCATAATGTGAACATTTTTAACAACTCACAAAACACAGGAAATCTTTAAAACGGCAATTAAGTCATTCTTTGTGTCATTTAGAGAGTGATTTTGACAGTAGTTAAATATAACTCAATGCACACCGTTCTTCAATCCATTTATGAACAAGAGAGTCTGAAAGGCTGAGTTCCTAGGAAGAGCATCTATGTACATGTGAGAGAGGCCTAGGAGGAGGAAGCACGTGCACGGTTAATATTTAAACAGCGAACAGTTAAATTTTTTTTAAGGTATCTTATAGTTAAGTTGGTGGGTGCATGCATGCGTGTGTGTAAGACAACTTCAAACAGTCCGTCAGATCGCAGATTCCAGATGTACCCTTAGGGGAAGAGACGCGGAGAGACAGCCGCGTTAACCGGATGAAAGAGAACATCTTTTTTTTACAAGCACATTCAGATGTAAATGCTAGTTTGTTTTCTGAATCTGGGAGGCTAATTAAGATTCAAGGCAGCCAGCTGAGACCACAGTTTAGTTGTTTAAAAGCTGGAGAGGACCAGCACAAGTGGAGCGACTTTAAATAAGAACACAAAAACATTCATGTGAGCAAAGCAGGCACGCACAGCCATGTGAGAGTGTGTCTGTGCGTCTGAAAGTGTAGTCCATGACTTGTAGCACTTACGGAATGGAGTGTTTCGTTCTTGTAACGGAAAGATGCAGCTCAGCGTATGCCACTACATGTAACACAAACCGTGGCACTATGGCAAAGTGACAGCTTGTAAACACTGTCGTCCGACCTTAAACACGTGCGTTATCAAGTTAGTACTGTTATATATTATGAGTTTATAACGATGCATATACGATGTATAACAACTTATATATTACAATATATAACATCTTATATATCACGCATTTGTGGTTTTATGTTTCTGGAATAGCAGGTCGCATTTAGGGTTGCAATTTCAATACATTTCTTTTATTTTAGCACGTAATATCCAGAAACTATACTCTTCAGCAAGATAGTTACCATGAACTGCTGAATGAAAATTTAAAATAAATAAATAAATAAATAAATAAACAAGCAAATTATTATACACAATATATAAAAACTATGTAATGCTCATTGTTATTATCATCCTTTTAATAATATTAATAACAGCAATAATAATAATATTGAGCATTACATAGTTTTTATATGTTTTCTTTACACTTCCTACATTTATTTCGAAATTTGAAATGTTTTTATTTTAAGAAATTGACTGGGGTAGGTTTTGACAAGGGGGCAAATGCCTGCCGAGTGAAAATACTGGTTTATTTAACAAGGCAGGCTAGACACAGTTATTGACTCCAAAGTGCACGGTTCCTAAGCAAGTAGGAAATATTCTCCTCATGAATTCACGTCAACAGCCTCGCTAGCTCAAAGTTATGTTTTTAATGCACTTTTCCTGCAGTCCACGTGACAGTCCCTGTGATACTCATCAATTTCACTCCCACTCGCTACATTAAAAGATTCATAACTCGCGCAGGGCTATAACAGCTTGTTATTACCATGGACTATTACCTCCATTCTCCTCATGTCACGTTTTGTATTTTTTCCCCAGGCTTCAGAAAAAAAAAAAGCTGTCATTTAATATAAAAGTTATGAGATAAATAAGACACAGACTTGCCGTTAGATGCATTGCTCCATTGTACGCTCTCCTGCCTACAGTGTGTCTTGTTCCATATTTAAGCTAAGGCTTAACAGGTGAGCACAAGTGTTCTCCTTGCTGATAACAGGTTTTGCCTCAGCATCCGATGGTTTATAGTGTTCTGTGACAGGAGTGAAGACTTTCTCTGGAATGTGTGGGTTTAGAGCAACCTCCATTAACTGTCAGTCATTTTGCCAAAAGGCAATATAGAGATGTAATATTCAGCTGAAGGTTAGCATGCCAGAAAATTTATATAATGTGTATGTATATGTTTAAGTGCTCCTTTATGAGGCTCAAACTGCAAGGACAAAATGTAATAAGAATGTAATAAGTAGTCCCTATTGTTTGTTTCTGTCATTTATGTTTCTTATTTATTTAATAAAAAGACAATGTCAAAAGGACAAAGAGACCATACAACAATTTTTCAGCAGGATAGGGAATGAGACAGGGTACACCATAGATGGAACACTAGTGCATTGCAGGGTATACACACAGAAATAATCTCTCTAAAGCCAATTTAAATGCATCAATTCACCTGGAACAGCAGCTACCTGATGTACCACTATGCTCCTGTGATTCTGAAAGCATAACTCTTATATTTCTCGAAATAAAGTCAACTAAATACTATATCATATTTTGGCAGTATGCACGCTGTCTGTGAAGCAATCGGTATTCACAGTCAACACTTTATATATAGTAAATTAATTAATTTATAGTGTAAATATCTCGTCCTGGGTGTGTCCCCTCCCCCTCCGGCCTTACTCCCTGTGTTGCCGGGTAGGCTCCGGTTCCCCGTGACCCCGTATGGGACAAGCGGTTCAGAAAATGTGTGTGTGTGTGTGTGTGTGTGTGTGTAAATATCATTTAATGCGCAAATTCAACACGGACAGGCTTGGATTTGAACCCATGTTCGATCCCACAGCCTAAGAGCTGTGAGGCACCAGAGCTGAAATGTAATGCCGGTAGTTTCAAATTGCAATCCTGATAATGCCCTGAGGACAAGCGCAACTGCATTTCCCTTTCTCCTAACCCCACCCATACATGCACCAATTGCATTCGCAGCAATGTTTTATTTATCCTTTATTAGCCCAAGCTGTTGGGACGACATGCGATAAGTGGTCGATTTCCATTTTAAGTAGGCCTATCCAGAGACTTGGAACCCATGTTACGTACACGAGGACACAAATAAGTTCCTCTGGAGCCCTCGCAGCGGCCAGCAGCCTGTATTGATCTCTTGCACTGTTCTTCACATTCTGCCATCCAATATACAGTCTCGGGCCTGAGCCGGCGGAACTGGAGGGAGTTTCAGGGTGATGGAAATACTGGACTTATGCATGCTGAGCAGCACTATCAGCAAGTTTGCAAGCAGCTACAGCCATTAAAAAATAAGCCACTGAACGGAAGGTAGAGTGGGTGCAAAAATGCTGCACATAAAAAACATGGCATCATATATTAGTAAGGCGTACATAACGATAAAAGCTTAAGTAATAAAATGACTCATTACAAGGGCAATAGCTTGGATGCTTCAAAGAAACTTTTTATAGTCAAAATATAGCTGCAGCTATATAACTTCCATTGGATTTCTCTCTCTTTTTTTGCTACAGTTATTGCTTTTAATGAAAATCGTATTTGGAGAAAATTCGGTTGAGGTTTAAATTGGAATATAGGAAGATTATCATTAGTTTCATCGCGGTGCTCCAACGTGGGTTATTGCTTTAAGGTAAGTGCTTCTTCACTTCCCCTTCTCTCATCAGACAGGGGAGAAAATGTATCTCAGCAAGTGGCTTTGAAAGGCCTTGCGAGCTGCCAGCGCCATACAGTAACACTTTTGGATTCTTTCTTCTACACTATGTGCATCCAGTTCTAAAATGCATAGACACATAATGCATCTTTGTAGGGTAAAAAAGAAGTATGCTACGGCATTATTGATTTCAAAAACTCTGCTTGACTGGATATTTTCAGCCTTTTCTTGGAAGTAATTTCAAAAGGATAGTAGGCATTATTTGTGATGTGAAGTATTTATTAATACCTGAAAGCAGAGATAGGTGGACGAATATCATCTTCCTCATCTCCAACAAAACAGAGTGGAAAAAAACAGCAACCTGTCATGGAAGCTTAAGAAAGGTTCTTCAGGTCGATTCCAAGATTCCTTTTAGTTGACAGAACCTCTTCAGTTCCATCTATAAAAGCAGGTAGGCCAAAGATGCGGATAGCCTGAAACTGAGTTTCAGTACGACGTGGAAAGGTTTCATGGGGGTAGCGGTTGGGGGGGTTGTGAACCATCTCTGGCTCTGAGCTCCGTACCTACACCTGGCATTCTAATTATTTTCACACTGTTCGATTTCAGCCTGCCCCTGGGGTGTTTCAAAGTTATACAGCAATGAACACTGCTTCCATTTCTCTCTTCGAGGAGGTCTGACCGGAATCACGTCCAACCATCTCGCGGCCAACCCTCACACCCTTTCTATTCTTTTGTTTTCTCTTTTTTAATCTTGCTACTGCTCCCTGTTAGGGGTGGGGGAGTGATTACAGACAGAAGAATCTGCAGCAAGCAGAACTCTAGAACCCTCATGATTTAACCACAGCTGGTAAGGTCCAGCTACTAATTCTGTCTAAAGGATGCTTGCTGCCTGCATCAAGCACAACGCATGTGTGAGTCGTACCAACATTATGCAAGTAGTGCCAAAATGTATGAAATCATCTTGAAAAGATCAATGCTGTTCAGCTGAAAATTCTGTGAAAAGGCCAGTCCTTAATCATCTTTTCAGCTCTCCAAGAACAAGTAAAATGTATTTTATGTATTATTTCTGGATAATCTGCTAAATTAAAAACTATGAAAAAAAAATAAAGTGAGCATGTACACTTGAACTAATTTAATAAAAATTCAGAACAAAAAAATCCTTAAAAAATACTTCTTTACAGTTCTAGCAAAGCAATTTTGGCTGGTAAAGGACTGAAAGATAAGAAAAGTGAAACCTGAGTTGGTAAGGGGCAACAAGTAGTGCAGTGTTTGGAGCTGCTGCCAGTTTCACTTGAAAATAAGGTTCTTAGTTTCACCCAATGCTGTAAGCATTGACTCTTAATTGATATAGTAAAAATTACCTAGCTGTATAAATGGATAAATCAATGAGAGTAGCTGAACTGTCTCAACAACTGGGAGCAGTACACATTATGGCCACCAGAGGCACTGACGCAATACAATTTGGGACACTTGGACGAAAAATTTCAAGAAGATTATTTAGTCAAGCAGGTATTAAAAAAAAAAAAAAAGATAGAGCAGGAATGGCATATATCTGTGGAATTTCACACAGTGCAAAAGTACTTCCTTGCTTGCATTGCTATTTCAGTGCCTCGTGACAGTACTCTTCTTCCCTGGCTCTGTTTACTTTGTGCCTTGCTCTGCTTCTAAATCTCAGTTCCTCGTGTCTCCAGATCTCCAGCAGACCAAGTCCTCTGTGTCTCCACGGACCGCATATCTGCATTTGTCCTTTAAGATTCCCCCATCACCTCGCCGTTCTCCCATGCACCCAAGATTCACTGTCTTCACAGATCCACAGCTTCACGTTCCCACATTTATACTGGCACTTCTCACTTGTAAATGAACTCTGCACTTGAGTCCACCTCAACATCAGTCTCTTTC
This sequence comes from Scleropages formosus, assembly GCF_900964775.1. NCBI lineage: Eukaryota > Metazoa > Chordata > Actinopteri > Osteoglossiformes > Osteoglossidae > Scleropages > Scleropages formosus. Next base: position 7,316,870 of record NC_041809.1, read on the forward strand.
TGTTCATTACATTAACATTGTAAGTTGCTGTAGAAAACTTAACTAAGTGAACAAACATAATGAAACAACTGGTTATCATGTAATATTAAGATTTATACTAGCCTAAAATAGAGCATCATGTAGTTTCTATACTTGCATTCTGTACTTTTTAATGTCTACAGCTGAACATCAAAAGAGCCACTTGAGCATCGGATGCTTCACTTGGAAAAAATTTGGATTTGCATTCTTTGTAATATTCAGTTAGCACTTTCCTTAAACATCAGTTTGCAACTGAATCAGTTGCACCTGAAATTGGGCAGCCATCAAAAACAAAAGGGATTCTGCAGCAGCATGGCACCTACAAAAATATCTTCAAAAGCAACAATTCAAAAGGAGAGATGACTTTAGTAGTCTTGGCCTGTGCAGTCCCCTGTGCAGGGAACCGAGAAAAAAAGAAAACATTACTTAATAGTATGAAATGCATTGTAATGTAAATCAGCGGTTAAGAAATGGCACAAGACCTGTGTGCGTTGGAGCGGGAGAGTTACCATTATTCATATTCACAGCGTAATCACTTCTGTCTGTGCAGTATTCCTCCCTGCCTCCTCCGTGACATTCTTCATCACGCACCAAACTGGGTTCATCCTCCTTCGGCTCTTTATCACAAGGCCCCAAAGTGATTACCCCTCCAGCAAGAGGGCAGCTGGAGTCTGAATTGGCATTCCTACCATACCCTTACAATGTTTATTTATTTACCCCCACACACAATAAATATTAAAACACCGAGGGCATCCTCAAAGGTTTCCTCTTTCTGGGTTTATGCCTGAAAAGGCTGCCTTAGACCAGGGGATGGCTGTGTTAAAATAAAAGTAAGCACTATTCCAATTCTTGGATTGGTGCCCTGTAGCGGTGGCCGGATCACATCGGGACTAAGGTAGTAAGCCCCTGCAGCAGGGGGCGGGGAGCACGGAAGCACCGTCCAAAGGAAGGATCCAATTTGATAAAGAAGTGTGGAAGACTAAGCTCAGCAGGATATAACTGAACTACAAATTGAGTGTCAGGATGGTAGGGCCTCGGCACTGCCACTCTTTTCTGCCAGACATAGTCCGTAGAGGGATGAGGAGACAAGTCCGATATCAGCACTGTCATCCTCACCATTCTGTCTTGCGTAGCACCGCCCTCCCTTAACCGGACTATGAGAGCGATGCCCTGGGTTCTGTTCTAAAAGCTAAAATATTATAAGCAAAACCCAAATAGCTTTGTAACAGAACAAAAATCCAATTTATCAATTTTCCCAAACTTTGTAAATATAAAAAAACAAAGAAGTTTAATTCACCTTACAGGATGGTGTTATTCAATACCTTTACCCAAAGTCCCTTTAACAGATTACTGAGATAAATGCAAACAACCAAAACATTAATACAATGAAAGGCTTCACAGCAAGTACTTCAGTATTAGAAAGAACAAGTGATGTCACAGTTATACCTTCGCACAAGACAGACACTAGAAGTTTCGTAGGGAACCTTCCCACTCTCACACACAATAAAACTAGAATCTAGAATACTCCAGAGTATTTGAACTTTATGTGGAACAACCCTTACGTTGCAGGCCTGATCGCAGTTTGAGCACGTGGAGACCAAAAATACAACGGGCGCTTCACTGTCAAGAACAACGAAAAAAAATCCCGCAATTTACCTCGTCTATTGTACATGCATCGACCAGGAAAATTCGGGATCATCCACTCGCGTTTCAGGAGCAGATGAGAACTCGCCGGCCCAAGGAACTTGCCAGGAACACAAAGCGCTATAATCGAGTTCTCCTTCTCTGTGGTCGTTTGATGTGACGGGTTGAAACCCTTCGTTTTCCAAAACAATTTGACTCGTTGGACATAAACGAGTACAAAACGGAAACGTATCTTCACCAACTCTCCAAACAGAACACAATGCCTGTCATTACACAATCAAAATAAAACGATATTTTCTCTCTTTGGTTGCTTTCCCAGCAACCAGAAAAGATGGACTTCACTCTCCTCACACCTCAAACACTTGAGAGCCCCACTTCTTCTCGAAGCATCTCGAAGCTTCTCCCCCAGAGTGTTCCATCCCTCCTGTTCCTAATTGGTATCCCTCAAACCAAAACCCAATCAGTTAGCAATAAATGCAAGACTGACAATATCACACATAGGTTTTAACTGTCCTAGCACTTGTTGGCACTGCATGAAACAAACTTTATTTAAACCCTGAAGAAAAAGTTAACAACAAACTAAAAGCACTACGGGGCTACAATTGCTTTAACTGCAAATATGTTATAATAGGACCTGTAAAACACGGAAAAACAGTACAAATATGATTATAATGTCATTACATTGTTGGAGCAGTCAGGGCATTCACCTTTCCATAAAAGCACTCAGCTTTGAATCCCTAAGCCTTCTACAGTACCCTTGAGGAAGGATATGTATCGTCCAAAGTACACAGCTGTACATTTACATAAATAATTCCAAGTGGTCTCGTAAAAAAATCTAACAAACTTTGTTACATTATTCAATTTGCATTTTGTTGCAACAACTTCATCACTAAACTTTCAGGAATATTTGGTTGCAGGAACTAGGTATTTAAAATCCAAAACTCCTAGACAGTATCCAGCACTGTAAAACCTGCATTGCGTGGTTATGGAATGAGAAGAGGGCAAACTATATTTAAATTCTTAGAAACTTTTGAGAGATGGACGCTACACAAATGATTCTTCAGCAGGAGGACAACAGAGCTGGAATATTCTTCTTTTCCCCACAGACGACCGGTCGCATCTCAGTCTTTCATTTGCCAAAAGAAAAAAGATGAATCCATCTTCTCTTTAGCTGTGCCTCTTCTTGTTACTCTTTTGAAGCACACTTTGGAACAGGGATGCTGTAAACATCTTCATTCAACTGTCAGTAAGGATCAGAACAACAGCCGCTCAGTGTACAGTACAGTACATATATTTTCTTTTTTCTACTTTCTGGTAGAATTTGGCCTCCACGATAGGAAGTTTTTCCATGAATTAAAGAGAATTCGCACTAGTCTCCTTCTGTTGCTCAGAGAAGTTATAGTAATACATCAGGTATGAAAACAAGTTACTAAAGGTGATGCAGTACGATGCACCGGAAACCATCCAAACAGTTCCTGCTGCTGTATGTACAAGGAAAAAGCCTAAATAATTTCACAGTCGCATTTGCCCTTACATGTCACTTTGACTAAAGTTTCTCTAAAGGAATTTTGTATTTTCCAAAAATGGACACTTTCCAGAAAGGTCGTTCAAAGTGAAGCAACGTTCAAACAGAACCTGCATTTCAATCACAGCTTTTGAAATCTGTAAAACGGCAGAAGTCTTTTTTAACTTTGATATTATCGCATTTGGCTCAACATTTAATGGCCACAGGGAGTCCAGAACACAAGAGTCTCTGCTGGTGCTAGAGAAAACACTTATTCCTGTGTCCGCACAGTCAGCAATGGACAAGCAAGTGTTTTGGGATGCCTAGAAACCAGCGAAAACTTTTGAATCAACATTTTTAAAAAAAGAGGAAAAGCACCATTATGGCTACCCACTATGGCCGTGGGCTTCCTGCTAGAGAGATGATGACATGCTGACGTGCTGCTAGATCAACTTTAAATCCATGCTCGGGGCTGCAACTGAGATAATGCTGTGCTCTCATCTCCAATCCCTTGGAATGGTATCATAACACAGAGTGTGTGCAGCACCTGATGCCTGTTGGCCATTTAGTGTGGCCCTTAGCATATGCAGTATGACTGAAAGGCACAACAACACAAAAGGACTGTGGAGGTTCTGTAATGGAGGGTTCACTTAATCCCTGTTTGAATAGGGATTTTCCAAAAAGCCAACAACCTTTTGAATTTACAAGACCTCCACGTTCCCTTCCAGGGAAGCCCGATATGTATAAAAAAATTATCTGGTGGCAACTGGGACTCAGAGACAGCTGCTGGTTGGACCTCCCACTGTACCCTTTACCAGGGTGTTTTTGTAACCTGAATTGTATCACAAGAGCTTCAGAAAAGCAGCTCAGCTAGGAGAAAAGAAATCGGCCAGGTCTTAACATGATCAGCCTGTCTTCTCCAGCATTAGCAAGGAAATGGTAAATGTCTGCAACCTGTCCGGCATGGACAGCCAGGCTTTTCTCTCACAGACGCCAGGTCATCATTAATTCATCTGACTAAGAGCAGCTCCACTGGGCCGCAATGGCAAAAGTACAATAGGTGCAAAGAATAACAATGAGCAATAAACAAGAGTACAGCAGTACAACTGGGAAGCAGCCAACATGCTAACAGTACAATAAATCGTAGACAATACAGACATGTACAAGCAAGGCTCGATACTCTACAGTTTTCCACTGCCAAATATCATAAGTATTAAAAAACATGATGGTTAAGTAAGCCAGGGTTACATGTGCATATGTTGTCAGTTTAAGGAGGCTAATTTCACCTTAGATGGGCCATGGTGCGGAAAGTAAGAGTAAATCATTCAATGACCAATAGAAAATCACAGGAATCGGCTGTGTAGCCGCTGATCTCATAGAGGAAGAGTAAGAAAAATCATCGCATAGTGTCCGAAAAAGCAGGAATCTGAACGAAACGTGAAGGGCCTGAGTGAGGCAACCATTTAGCAGAGGTTCCAAGTAGGTGATGTGGAACAGAGATGAAATCATCCAGAAGAAGCTCAGTAACCCCACTGAAGATGAACTCGCAGGGCTAGAGAGATCAACCTTCAGATGGTCTGCTGAAGGCCCTTCAAGCAAATAGTGTCACTTCTGGATGTTGGCAAAACGTTGAGGTCTTTCAGAAGAGAAGTGATGTGGAGATATTTGTTCTTCTGCAGTCATACAAAACAAAAACCATGATAATAAACAATAGGCAACGGAAGTAAGACAGTGTCCATATGATCCAGGCTCAAAGCATTACTTTGTTGTCGCATCGGCATGGGTGTCTCACTTTTCATTGTTCACAGAATCGGTTTCAGGCGAAGCAAATCCTTCTTCTGCCCCAAAAAATCAGACAAAATGACATAATTTCTGACGTGTTTCAACTAACATAGATTAAACCTTAGCCAGACATAGCCCAACAGGAGGAAGCTGGATATTAATTAGCAGCGATTATTTAATTCAGCTCATCTGTTTGAAGTGTGCGGGGGTGGGGTGGGGGTGCAAATGTAACCATTTATTTCATGCTTTAATAAATTCCTCCTTTAATTTACCATAGTATAGATGACGTGGAGAATGCTGGCATTAATCCAAAGGGACAGCAGGTTTCTAACTCCTCGTACAAGACTTGTTTTCAGTGCTGACAGTTTACACAATGTCTACAGAACGGATAAGTGTTTTCTAATGGCTCCGCAAACGTGATCCCAGCCTTGCCATTTCTGCAGAAAGCTGTTTGGTGAAATTCCTGACACCAGGGACCTATGTCATGTATAACTAGTCACATTAACGATGCCTTCGCCCCTAGAAAGTCTTTCCAAGCTATTTCTGCCTGATATCTGGTCCTTGGGAGGTATTACTGTAATGTAACAAACGCGCAGTTTAGACATACGCATCAAATATGCTTGTGTAGGCAGAATAAACACTTGTGCCCACAGGGAGATGTGGACAGGAGCTGCGGCTCCATTTCTGTGGTGGCTTGTTCAAGCGCTGAACTGTGTTCTCTAATTAAATAGATGTGATTAAATAAAATGTGGAGATTTGATTAACAGAGGATTCCAATTTGCCCGTATACCTTGAAATATACAATGTCTGCATGAAAGTATTTTCTACTTTATTGTCAAAACGTAATACTAAATATACTTCCATGACACGCTTAATTTATTTCTATGTTTTATATATTTATTTTACAATTTAAGTGACCTTTAAGTATCCTCTAAAGCCAAAAAAAGAAAAACTCGTATAGTTCCCCGTTTCGGTTTTCAGGCCACTGCAATTTACAGCTGAAGGTGAATTTTGCTTGTGCTGTAGTGCAGGGTGGCACTGATTTTGTTAAATTCACTAAAGCAAGTAATTACAGACCAACTTTTGTTTTTTTTTTTTTTTTTTCTGCAAATGTGCTTAATCAGACTGGGTTGTGAGTCAATTGAAAAATAAACACATGGAATTAGATTACAGTGGACCCTTGTCCAAGGAGAGAGGTATGTTCCTGCCTGACGGTGAACTGGGCAGATCTCACATTCGAGGAAACAATTTATTCGTGATACAGATTGCTGGGAAGAGGTCAGATAAAACTGCATCTTATGATATGTTGGTGATGTAAACTTTGATTTAAAAAAGTGCTGCTTTGTACATAATACAAGAGGGTCCTCTGTGTACATATGGAACAGTGGACTGCAAGATGTAAAAGCATCACTAACGGACCCTCAACCCTGAATTTCCATAAAAGTGGATGCACAATAACATGCCACTTGAAATAAACCCAAGAAACTCCTGCCATTTAATACTTTTAATCACGCAAATAAGTTAAAATAATAAAATAAAGCAGGATGCAAAGCAAATGAGTTTTTGCTGATTAAGATACTGTTGAAAAATATGGTCAAATATATAAAGTTGGGCTACAGGCTAGAAATTTGTTTTTACATGTGGCTGATCCTTGCAATACAATAAAAACAAATGCTACTCTCTACCCCTCCCAGCTGCCTTTGCTTCCATTTCAGCCTATTAACTTTTCTACTAGATAATTCAAGAACACATTCAAAAGTAGCCATTAAGAACTGCCAGGGGTGCCAGAGCTATGCTGTGGAGCCATATCAGTCACTAACTCCAAGAATTTCCATAAGCAAAACGATATTTAGCCGCAGTAAAATTTGCCTTTGCATACACTTTAAATGGTAGCAATCTTGAATTAAAGCTCACATCTCCAACCATATCCAGAACCGATGTTTAATATGTCTATCATTCACCTGTCAGTAATAGAATTTACAGGTCCAGCTTCATCAACAAGCAACACTGGCTCAAAAGAATCATGAACAGTGTATGGACAAACATAATATTTCTTGTATGAATGCAGCTGACAGGAGGAAAAATTAATAGGAACGGTCTCCAGTGTTGTCATTTGCAAATGGTTATAATCCAATAAAAACACATTTACAAGCTCTTAAAGAATCATGAGCATCTACAGTAAAGTGGAAGCATATTAGAGATACAGGATTCCCATTATGCCTGAGGGCCTCTTAGCCACTCTGGTCAGATCATTTCCTGACCATTTAGATGGGTGTCAACAACCAGCGGGTGTCAGTGATTAGGCCACACCTTCCCCAAACAGTTTTGAAAGAAAATGGATCCTACTGGGAAAAAAAGGGTTATGTAATATGATTTATAAATTGATGGACTGACGGATGGCTGTTTCTTTTAGGTCTCATTTTGAGTCCTTTGAGATCTTAAATCTATTGTGAACGATCAGATCACTTGTCATCAATACTTGTCCTATTATCTGTTGAAAGTATAAACATATATACAGTATATATATATTCTTTATATATATCATTGAAACTATAATTCCCAAGATAAACAGCGATAAACTCTTTACAGCAAGCAATAGCAGGGACAAGAACAGACTTCAAACCTTAACTGCTGTGTTGCGCAAACCTGCATTTTTAATGTTTTTAATTGTATAAATAAACCTGCAGTTAAAGTATATTTTTATTTTTCACTGAAATCAATTGTAATTAGTGGTCGCCGTAACGTGTCCTAAATGTTGCAGTGAGTCTGACCCAAAAAATAACACTCCATCTCTTAAATAAGCATAAACAGGTGACCAGTTAATGAGATGTGGTGACAAGTCGGAGCACATCTCACTTAAACGCTGTTAATTTTTTACGAGCTCAGCTGGTATAACTGCTAGTTGAGGCTGTGGCATTTGATTAAATGAAAATGGGATACGTGCACTTGACAAAGGTCTAATTGGCTTTTTATGCCAAAACTCCTTATTAGAACTTACAATGAGATCAAATGGAGGCCTTATTAAGAACTTCATTGTGAACGTTTCAAATAAATGGCTTGATTAAGCCGAGTGATCAAGAGCTCAGGTTGAACAAATGAACCGGTTGCTAGATGTTTCCCGAAGGAAGAAGCATACAGTATGTCAAGGCAGTCGACTGTACGAGCACAGGGCCTAGGGGGTCCATGTAACAAATAGCTGGATCCTTTAACTGTAAACAACAACACTTCCCCCCCAAACCTCCACTCACACAGTCACCCCGTAACAGTGGTGCAAAAAGAAACAGTAGTGATGTATAGCAGACAAACACAGCCATGATGGTGTGGTCATTTCATTTATCAAATCAAATGCAATGCATGAAATGCAGAATAAGCAGCATCTCCTCACATGGAACCTGATATTTTTCCCCATCCATCCATCCATCCATCCTTCCCTGCTTCTCTAGTACAACACCAAGGTAGTCTCAAGCCTATTGTTGATGACCATGCCTAAAAACAATATGGCAGCAGCAGTCAAGGAAGAAGTGAGGTATAGGCAAGGAGCCTTAGCTGCAGAAGATGAAGAATTTATTCCAGTTGCCAGCCACTGATCACATGATTACCTCAATAAGGATGCATTGTAGAGCACATCTCAAGATTTTGAGGGCTCATCTGACTCTTTTTTCAAACACGCAAAGTATAATATAGTAACTAGATGTTAAATGACTGGCTGATTTAAGCTCCTTGTTAGGCTACCTCATACATTTCTAATAAAAGCAGTGTTGGGAACTAACTACATGGCAGTAGACGGGATACACCCTGTATCGGGCACTGTACGCACAGTGCCTAAAGCCTACGAAATGTTTAGGGCCTACAAAGGAGGCTTTTTTTTTTTTTAAATCAAAACAAAAAGGAAAATAAGATAAAAATAAAACACTTGTGTTTAAGTTTTTGCAAACGTAGTTGCAGGGTTTCCATAACTTTGACTGTAAGGTAAGCAGAATACACGTAGGGGTAACTGCGACAGCCGCGTGACTCCGCAAATGAGCACAAGGCACTCATCTCCTCGCAACAAAGGGATGAGCTCATTTCGGCACGGATTACTGCGTCTTCATGAGCTTCAGAGTGTGTTCCTCGGAGGACTAGAAAACAGGATCACTCGTGGTGAACAGGATACCCTACGTGGGCCGCGGTTTCGGCGGAGCGCAGGAACAAGACGCGCTGTGTTTCCTATCGGCGGCTGGAATCAAGCCTTCTGTTGCTCGACCAGAAAATTTATTTCCTCGCTGGGTAGCGGGGTAATTTCGACACCCATTAACATTTTCCTCAGACGCTAAAAAAAAGCACATTATAAATGAAAGCCCTTTTTTAAAGCACCTGATCTGAAGCATTCCATGGTGCAACTTTTGGCACCATCTCTGGCGGCTCGATTCGGTTTTAATTAAATCAATTATGCAATTAAGTAGCTAGGTTGAGCAAGAGAGTTGCATTAGAAGTAGGAAGAAGATCTGTTGTTTGTATATTCCTGCTGCTTTTTAATGTGAGGGTTCATTGCAACTGATTTATTAGCACCAAACAAATTATCCCGGCATGTTCATCAGACTTGACATGACAACCTTTTCAATTTATCGTCACGCTCCCAGCTTCAGTACCGACATACATATATTCTGTAAAAAGAGATGTATGCTGTAATTTTGCACCAAAGTTTTAAGAATGATCACGTATTAAGAATTAATTTTTGGAGCAATAATATGAATTGCCTGCACAGTATTCTTCATTAATTAATGATTTGCTATTTAATTCATTTTTAAATAAATTGTCATACATGACACTGTACAGTAAGGCTTCTAATTGCTTGATATGTGGTACAGAACTTGTTTCCAAGTTCAGTTTTGAAAGACAATGCTACTTTTGCACTTTTGCAAATTCATTTATTCCAAGTTTTTTTAATTTTTTTTTTCTTTATTCTCAGTTCACTGGCTGTTTGGGCATGACTGCTTTAGACGACCGAGAGGATGACCCACTGTGCATGCCAGATGCACGTATGACACGAACACGCCAGGGAGGCACACGTTTGTGTTTCACTGACACCTTGTGGTTGAGAAGCACAGTGACCAGCACGTGCCTTCACGTTTCCCGGTTTCACGGGAGCCCATCTCCACAGGGGACAGCAGCCGGTGTGGGGGTGGGGGTGCGGGAGGAGAGCGGTTTCAGCACAGGAGTCCGTTGACACATCTGATGTGGCCATTGCAGCGCGTCGCACTCTGGACTTCCTTTGCCACCGCCCAAAGCAAGACCATTCGCCGCATCTCTGGACTATTGCCCCCCCCCCCACCCCCTACCCCAACCGCCTCCAACCGTCTGCTATTTTATTGCATTTAATTAGCATAAACAGAGAATCCTATTAGCATAACATTAAATCTTGTATGGATGAAACTTATTCATAGTGAAAGCTCCCAATGTTACAACCAGGACCTCTGGAAGCATGATGCTCTCCCCTGTGATTGCAATGTTAGCACACTCATAATTGAGGGCCCCGATGCATCCAGGTACACATATTCATCTGTGATTTGATAAAATTTAAATGCTGTCTTGTATAAACACACACACACACACCCAAGGCTGGACTGGATATAGGAATATATGCAATCTCACACACACATAGACACACAAGGTACACCTGTATATCAAGTAAGTTAAGGATTCAAGGGATGTACAAGAATCCTGATTGCTTTGTGATTGCTTTCAGTTCAAAACGCTGGCAAGTTAATGAAGGTCTGCTGGTAATTAGAGAATATTTCATGTGTAAATTTGCAAGCCTCCCAAAGTTAGATCTCATATCTCCGCAGCAGTGGGAATTCTCTCCAGAATTTTATCTCCGGCACGCAAAGCGTCACGGAGGATATTTATCAAAACAATTGATTTCAAGGGTCCATGTGAAACTTTCATTTATTTGAATAAATCATTCGGTTACTACTGTAGATCTTATTAGACGCTTGCATCTTATTGCACATCAGTTGCAGTCTTGGGAAAAAAAGATATTTCACTGCATGTAATATTACACAAATAAGGAGATGAAATAATTTGCCTCTTAAGATTGATGATAAATACTATGTCAATATGTTTTAATTAATTAAATGATGCAGCTTTTTCCAATTCCTGTTTTTTTCCCAAAGAGTTAAGAGTGTACGTGGTTTTTAAATACACCCTCCAGCAGGCTTCCCGAGACCACTTTAAAAATGGCAATAAGAAGTTCATTAAGCTTATGTGAACAGCCTGTGAATAGAAAATTAATGAGATGGAAGGCACATAAAACTTAAAGAGAGGTTGGCATATTTTATGTATAAACAGCATGATGGACATGCACGGAATGTTAAATTCACCCAGAGGAGCACCATGTTTTTTTTTTTTTTCTTTTTTTTTTTCCCCAGGCCAAAGTATCAATAAGGCCCTTGACAAATTTTGAAACAGTAAAGACATGGATGTTTTTGCTACCCAAAGCAATTACAAAACTGGGGCCATGAATCCCAGAACAATGGAGAATTTTAGTGAAAACTTAGATGACCAGAGTCCATCCTAGGACTTGAACAAACAGCCTTCAGATTACAAATCCATCCTTTTAATCACTATGCAGTTGCTTGCCACAGACCTCCACTGTATTCCAAATCATTTAATTTATGACCGCACATTGCTGCATTACATCCCCTCACCCTAACTAATAGCTAGTCCTTATCAGGGTCACAAGGGTACAGAGCCTATCAGGCCCTATCCCAAAATCACTGGGTGCTAGGCTGGGAGGGGTGCATTCTGAACGGAACAACAGTCCATCGCAGGGTAGCCACACACATATACTCATATTATATGGGCACTTTAGAATCACCAGTCAACTTGAAACACAGGTCTTTGGGCAATGAGAGGAAACCAGAGTATGTGGAGGAAAACCACACAGACACTGGGAGAACATACAAAGTCCACACAGACTGAGTTCTACTCAAGCCTATGCCCAAAAAGGCCAAGTGCTCTGAAGGAGCAGTGCTACCCGCTGCGCCACTGTGCCATCTGATCATGTCCAGTAATGCATATATGCATACTAACATATTGCCTCTACTCTTAAACAAACCTCTGACCAGGTTTTACACAATACTTTACAAAAAAATTCATTTTGAGGTTTTGAGGAACTGGGGGAAACATTAGCAGGTATCACATAAGAGGGAGAAGAATGACCAACTGAAATGCCATTTCAATCAAAGCCCATCACTATGCTTTTAATCTAAATTTAACTTCACTAAAGTTGTTATTATCTATCAATGTCTCAGTAACAAGTTCCTTGAGTAGTATGAAAAAAATCTCCCACATCACCCATGGATACTGCTTTACAACATCATCAAACACTCACGATTTGCTTTACAGACTCTCGTTTCCTCGGCAGTACGTAACACAATCGGTATGTTCTTGGTGTGAAGATACGATGGCAATCAAATCCAGCGTGATTTTTTTTTTTGACTGGTGGTTTGGAACCATTTTAGCAATTTGATTTACAATTTAGCTCAGTTTTTCGTCTCTTTTCTTTGATTTCAATAAAACAAAATCTTCTCCAGCACTTTCCGTGTACAGATACGCTTCCACCATACGGTGTAAAAAGGTGCAGTTAGACAGAAAATGGGCTCACTGATCGATCAATCTGTATTAATTATCTTTTGTCACATCTGCCTTTCATACTGGCATGAAAATATACGTATGAGCCATGAGTGATGAATGATCAAATCAAGGCGGCTCATTTTCTCAACCGCCCACTCTCAACCCCTTTTGGTTACATGGACCACCGCAGGCATACATGAATCCTGCATCAACGGTGCCATTTAGAAGGATTCTCAAAAAAAAAAAAAAATTGTGCAAATGACAACTAATGCTCCTTTAACGATTGAAACAGTTCTTTTCTTTTGATTAGTAAACATTTCTTTTTTGTTGCTCTCCCCCTGGATTCTCCACTGCACGAGAGTCGGACTCCTTCTCTATGCTAATGTCCATGTTAATCATCTGACACTTAAAAGCATTCTACATCTCATTACAGGAGACATCCCATTTTCACTTCACAAAGCGGCCTGGCGCTTGCTCTACTGCTCTTATTGATCGCAGGTCCCCATTAAACACTTCAAGCACCCAGATGGTGCCCACCCATCCCCCCTGGCATTCCTCTCCGGTCGTAAGTGCAGGTCTGGCAACCGGAGGAATTTTGCTCACCCTGGCACAGACAATGCCCACTTGAACTTATATTTACTTTACTTTTCGCTCATTGAACGAGAGACCTTGGATGGATGACAGGATTTTCTTTTAATGTGCGTGCAATTTGCTGTGTTCTGCCACTTAAGTTTTCACTTAGACAAAGGTCCTCTGTGTTGTTGCCATACTTTTTGGAGGGGATGCATTTTTTCCTCATTGGCAGATGACAAAAAGATACGGTAGTGTCTATGAACAGCACAGATTTCCTCCAGGACTGAAAAGGTGCATAAGTAAAGAACAAAAAAAAAAAAACGAGAACCACACTGGGACAATCAAATGGCATGAATGTAGAGCTAAACTGATGTCACGTTGGCTTAAGTGCACTTCCCAAAACTTCTCAAAATCTCTGAGCAGACCACAACCACATGATAAAAAAAGACCAATATTAGGCCAATAAAGTATAACAAAGTACCTGGCCAGTCCTACCACGTCTTGCCTATTGCAAAACCTCCAGATGACAGTGGAGAGAAGAAGCTCATTACCTCATTTTCAGGTTGCCCGGCTGGGGTTGTCCATCGTAGATAGAGACGATGTCAAAGTCCTCCTCCAGCGCGAATGTGTGAAACGACAGTTGTATCCTGTTCCTCTCCCCAGTGACAATGATCCACGTGCAGTTGGCATAGTTGGGGTATCCATGGGGGAACCCTGGGCTTTCAATCGTCCCATTCATTCCTTGTACCAAGCCACCGCAAGCTTGACCTGGAAAGGGGAGGAAAACGTAAACCTAGTCAAAGCTGAAAACACTGAACCGAAAGAGAGGCAGCAATGGAAACGTTGGGATTCCGCTGAAGTACCATCCAGGATGCTCCAGTGGAACAGACCGCTTTGAGAGGGATTCAAAGCCTTTTGTCAGCACTTGAAAGACCCAGAATGTCTCTACATTGGGGCTGTTTATTAGTAGGTAAGACAGTGATGGAATATGCAGCATACCAAATATTTGGACTTAATATTTTAACACAGATGTACAAAAACTGATGGATTTACGAACTAAAAAGTCACAATGTTTTTTTTTGTTTTTTTTCTGATGGTCTCAAATGCCATTTTAACACTCGTATAATAACCACAAAATAGGTTAAGGTAGCAAATGTGTTCAGGTTCCGCCAAATGCCAGCTTTATATTCAGCTGGAAATACACTTATGTAACTTCAAAGTCTTTCAAATAACATATAATTTATGTGTTGTGTCATGGTAAGAGAGGTGTGTAATTAAATAATGTGTCCGCAGCAAAGGGTTAATTGAGAACAGGGAGAGAGAATAGGAGAAGGGCTCTACCAATAAACTGTACTGTATAATTACATGAATCACAAACTTTTGATCCATGCTAATAACTTAATTATACTTGAGGCCATCTTAACAGAATTACAAATAATCAGATGATCTACAAATGGTCTTTATTCCCATTAAAAAAGAAAGAAAAACTCAAGGTAACATAAAGGACAAGCACGGTTTTCCTTTCCGGAACATTCAGGATGAGTCACTGAAATTAGCCAACTATAAAGGCTGGTCATCACTTTGCTGTCAATGCTGATAAAAATCCTTTGCTGCAGACACCAGGAGGCCGCTCTGTGCCATCCTCCGCACAAGGTGTTCTTCAGATATGGCACCTCTCGCCTTCACATGTTAACAGTTTGCGGACCTTTCCCTCCCAAAAAGTCAGACATTCTCTGCGGGCGGCTCCAAGGCGCCTTCGCTAACTGCAATCTCACGGCGAGGCAGCGCGTGCCGACAGAGGATAATAGGTCCCGAGTCGCAAACTCAGTCGAAGGGCTGCCGTTATGATCAAAACTGAAGGACAGACCCAGCTATAAGAGCGCACAGATGTGTCAAATCTCAAAACTCAATGGACTATATCAAATACAAAATTTTGAATACACCATGTGAAGATACAGTATAAATCAGAGAACCTGTGCTTAGGAAACCAATAAAGAAAGGCAGTTGGGGCACAATCAATCACCAGTGCACTATTTTCACTGGAAATTCTACTTCCATTCGGTGTAGGGATTCATCAGATGGAAGGTACCTTTCATCGCCACCTTGGACAAGGCAGGAAATGGTTTTTAAATGGCTGTTTCCACAAAGAAAAAAAGAGGCTTCTGATCTGGAAATGCTCAAAGCTTGCTATGCAACATCAACACCAAGCTTTCAGTGGAAATTCTGTTTTTGCGGGATGCTTTACATTTTGCATATGTCGACGAGCTTTGTGTATTATTGCATTGGATATCCGGTTGGGTTTTAAGTCATCTCCAATCTTTGCGCAGTAAAGTAGCCTTCTGGTTTTTGATGCATGATAGTTAAAAAGACAAGAAAAACATCAGATTAGGGAATAAGAAAAAACTAGAAAGTAAAGCATCCATAATGTAGTCTCTTTAAGCTCACCTCTGATGTTTGATTTGGTAGTTTACTTTGAAATCATGCCATGATATGCTCAGTTCTGAACTCAGCAAGCATAACCAAGGAATTTGTTTTTTTTTATTATATGGTAGCACTATATATTTCTTAATATTTTTATTTGATTGTTTTCATATTTCCGACTGGCAGTGTTGTCTCAAATTGATTCATTCGAACCTACAGTTAAAAGGCAAAGTTAACAATTAATTTATTTCCATCTAATACAAATAGTGCTTTTTGTTATAGCTGGTTTCCATTTAATCCCAAACACTGTTTTAATTGTCCACAGTTATTTTTTTCTAGTTGTTTGTTTTGTTTTGTTTTTTCCAGGGTTGTTGTTGCCTGGCAACCTCAGCCCACATATGGACAATTAAGTCATTCGTTTAAGCTTTGCTGTCCCTCGATCGCGTCATTTTCTCATAATTCTGATTGTGCCATTAATTACCACACTCACAGAAGTTCCTTTGTGAAAACCCTCTATTTAGAGTGATAATTCAGAAATGTCAGTGTGCTTCATTCTGAATGGCCCAAACGGTGTTTTGTTAGAGAGACCAGTGTGTGTATGTTCCAGCCAGAAAAAACCACAATCATATCGCTGTGGTTATACTGAAAATTCCTGTCTGCGGTCCATCCATGTGAACATACAGTGAAAGGTCTTATCCTGTACAGCACTCATAATCTTCCAACTACTTTAGAAGTTGAAAAGGGGAGGATAACATGTTAACAGCAATTATACTGCATTGCAGCCTTCCAAATGTTCAAATGGAGTAGATTTTTAAAAATGTATGCAAGTGGATCATCAGTCATTCTTTTTCTACGGAGGTCCACCAAACCAAAACGGCATCCACATCTGAGCAAAAATTATAATTTTAAGCCATTTTCTGCAACCCCCTGAGAAAAATAAAATATATATATATATATTTTGCGTGCGGCAGGTTTGGCCAGGGCCTGCCATGTGGCGGGGCTGGGGTTCAAGCCCTGCTTGGGGTGCCCTGCAATGGACTGGCGTCCCATCCAGGGTGTGTCCCCTCCCCCTCCAGCCTTGCACCTTGTGCTGCCAGGTTAGGCTCCGGTTTGCCACAACCCCAGTTGGGACAAGTGGTTGTAGCCATTGTGTGTATTATTGCATGGAGGTTTATGCTATCTTCCAGATATGGTAGAAAACATGGGCTTGGTCACAGTGACTTCAGAAACATATAACCATTTTACTGTACATGGGACAAAAGGCAGCAAATATGTTCTCTGAAATGGGGTTTTCCTTACATCAGTATATATATTTCAGCATGAATAAGCACCGTCATTTACTGTAACTCCGGTGAAGTTTCATTATAATATCGAGGTTCTTATATAATGCGTTACACATTAGGTAGCCTTTGTATTATTTGAAAGACATATGTTCCATTGCAGATAGTTCCAAGTTATACCAGAGTATTACTGAAATGGAACGTTTCGGGAGAAAATCTGTAGTACTTTTTAGGGCCCTATTTGTAAGATAGTTCTGTGCAATGTCATTCCACTATATATAATTTATTGAAATGTAATCTTGGAAAGCTAAATATTAATGCCAGTTTTAAGAATCCTGTGTCGCACTCCGCGCAGTACATTAAAAAACGCGTTCCTTGTTTTGCTGCTTTGCTATTCATGTGTGAAAGGTGAAGGTGAAAGCTGTTTCTTTGTAAAGTGTTTAAGAATCATTAAAATGATGCTAGGTTCCTGTGACGTTGCGACATAGCTTGGTCTCCAGCTCCCCATTTTACAAAACAGGCCCATTTGTCATGAACGTGAAGACGAAGCATGAAAGAATCGGGTTTAATTTAGTGCCACCCAGTGGCTTAGGCATAAAGGACTTCATCAAATGGCTTTTAAGGGAGAGTAACGTAAAAAGCAGATGCATGTGTGTCAGAATTTCACTTTAAAAACAGTTGGTGGCACATCAAGTTGCTCTGTTGTCTTAGCACTCCTGTACTGCACGTTTGGACACGGGTTCAAACCGTGCTCAGTCTGTGTGGAGCTTCCATGTGTTCGTGTGGGTTTCTGCTGGGTGCTCTGGTTTCCTCCTACAATCAAAGAACATGTGTTTCAGGTGAACTTGTGACTATGAATTGCCCTTGGTGTGTGTGTTGGGGGGGGGGGATCCCAATCAGGCTATACTCTGCCTCCTGCCCTGTGCTTCCAGGATTGGTTCTTTGGTTATTGATTAATGAATCAATGCCAACTCTTTAGGAGACAGAGTTGTCCATACAGTAAGTTCTCCTCATGGTGCCGCTGCTTCGATTTTTATTTTACAGTATTTTTGCACGTGTGGAATGCCTCATCGCTGCTCTATGACTCCTACAACATAGAGATTACATACACAGTTTTAAAAAAAAAGAAAAAAAAAAAAATCAAAGCAGGCTTCTTTATTACTTACACAACCAGTTCTGACTCAACAGCATCCCTACTGCTTTGCGTTAGCACATCTTATGAAACTGAGGCACACAAAGGCTCCACGTCCACTTTTATCATGACGACTCGCCACAAAACATTCTCTAAAAGAGCAATTATTTTATGTTTGTTTACCATTCGCATTAAAGGATTGCTGACCATAATGCAGCACAGCGATTCCTGCATTTTCATGCTTTCACACATGCAACCTTTGCCGCCATTAGCGACGTTCAGTAATGTCATCATTAGGTGTCTTCTCACAAATACGCTTGTGGTGAATCTGGGGGTTTTTTTTCAAGCCGCAGGGAACAGCACTGAGTTTTTCCAAAGGACCAGCTGACCCGCCTTGCGTTAGAGAACGAGCTTTGAGCTTTAAGTCGCTGAACAAAACCAGTACAAGCAGATGATACTGAGAGATGGATAGAAGAAGAAAAAAAAAACTGACTATGGGGCTGCTGAAAGTGCAATTATGGCCTTTTTTCCGCCGAGGGAAACAAGGTACTTTTCTTTCTGCAAAAGGATTGTGGGTGATCAGACAGACATACATTACATTGCTTTCAGATGGATTCACAGCACTGGAAACGGCACCAGAAGGCAGTTGTGGGCCTGAATTATTGTACAGTGGAGCGAGGAGTTGAGACCACATTCACCAGCGCATTATACACTCCAGCTGAAGGTTGTCATTGCTGATATGAATTTGCCCATGAAATCACACCCCCCCCCCCCCCCCCCCCCCCCCGCCTTAAAAATAAACACTTTTCAGGGACTGACACACATCTTTGCAGGCTCTGCATTTCTATTTAAAAAAAAGGAAATATACCACAAGGTCACAGTAAACAAATCAAAAAGGCTTTTTCAAAAGCACTTTTCATCTATTTCCATGTAGCTAATAGAGAGAAAGGTGGGGAAAGGTTATTGAACATGGTGCTGCTTGGATCCAATACTTCCTCAAGATGTTGTTCAGTGCTTTTTACGGTGTGAATTTAGGTTCCGGCTTCATCCAAAGCTAAGTTCTACATATTACATTTATTTAGATGAAGGTTTTCTCCAAAGTGACTTACAATGGTAAGTTACTAGCAGTGATTTACACACACTTATTTATTTAGCTGACACTTCTTTCTAAAGCAACTTAGAATGTTAAGGCTAACAATTATTTATCTCTTTAGATAATTGTTCTACTGGAACAATTTTAGGGTAAACACCTTATTCAAGGGTACTGCAGCCACAGGTGGGGATCAAACCTGTAACCTCTGGGTCCAGCAGCAGCAGCTCTAACCACTACACTACCAACTATCCCAACCCTGTCTCTACCTAGGTAATTTTTACTGTGTTGGTTCAGTAAGTACCTTGATCAAGGGTACAGCAGCAGGAGTTAGGATTCAAACCTAGGTTCTCTGAGCGATACCAGCTCTAACCACCATACCACTAATTCCTAACCAGCTCCTGCAGCCACTCCACAGAGCATCATAAATTCACATGCTTCACCACCTAATCCGTGATGCAGAGAGATTATACAACTGTCCCTTGAACCTTAGCCGCAGCTTCTTCTTCAAGGAGCAGTGTGTCAAAATTTTAATGTTCTCCACCGAACACCATTAACTAAAGGTAAATAGACCGAGAGGTGTTCCTGCATATAAATGAGTAGCAGTCCACTTGGCTTTTCTGGTTCATTTTTTGGGTTACTGTCAGAAGTACAGTTACAGTGTGAACTTTTTCACATTCAAAAACTATTTCTTTTTTACATGTTATACTTTCACTTGACATCAGAAGTAAAATAAGGATCAGAAATTTTGATACAGCTTCAGAATCCCATCACTGGCACCACGGCACCATGAATATATCCAATTATACTGGGACAAAAAACACAATTACTCAGCATATCAACATCATTGTTGTTATGAAGGGTAATGAGGGCACCTGATTTTTTTTTTTAAAGAAGGGTTTATCATTATGGAGTTTTTTTACGGTGATTTTTTTTTTTTTTTAAGGATAGGTTTATCATTATGAAATTAATTACAGGTGTGAGAGGTGTAATACATCATATCGAGTCACATGGTGGGAATGCACCAGAGAGCAATTACGGGTCGTGAAAGAAAGCCACCATTCTCTTTGCATACACACACACACCCACATACATAAGCGGTCCTCAGTTAACCCTAACCCTACCTAAGCTGGCTTTGTCATAAGCGGAAAATCCCTTCTTATGGAAAAAAAAACCATACAGTAAAAACTATAAGGATATATATAAAATTAATATAATTAACATGCATGAATGATAAATTGCACAACAGGGATTTGTTACATTTTTCACTAATTTCCCACATTATTCATGTTAAAATAATACCAATATAGAGTAATAACAGAAATGCATTGCAGCATTATAATTAAATTTTCATGCTACATTTTTTTTTGTAAATCTATTGCCTTCACCACCAAAACAGTTTTTCACTTGCTTTCCATTTTAAAGAAGAAGTAAATTGAAGGGAATTGCAAATAAAAAGTTTTGTACACAAGCCACAACTCTGTCCTGTACGACAGCAGACGGAATGGTCATTGTTAAACATTATGACCGAATGCGGGGACTCAAAAATAATATACTAACGTGAACGGGACGGCCGTCATAAGTGTGGGTGGTTGTAAGTCGCATGTGTCATAACTTGAGGATTACATACCTATATTTGTTTGTTTGTGTGTGTGTGTAGAGAGAGAGAGATAGACAGAGTGTTCTATACAAAAGAGAATTTGAAAGTGTGAGCCGCAGCAGGTGCTCTTACATCGGAACACGTTACATGAAGCGTGTGACGGAAAACAGAGACGGAATGTGGCAACTCTGTGAAAAGTCGTTAATTATTGAGAGCACAAAAACACTTTCAAGGAATAAAGGGTACAGCTAAATGACGCCAGATATTTAATTTATTTTTACTCTATTTCAGTGGGGGGGGGGGGGGGGTGTCCACCGCAAGGAGCGGCCTGCCAGCGTTCTCTTGTGATGAAAGCAAGTGTGTGTTTTCCTCTGTTCTTTTCGGTCATGTTTGCACTAAGTGCGTGAGACAGCCCAATAAATGTGTTCTGCTGCATGTTGATTATGATCAATTGACACCAGATACGAGCAATGATCTACAAAAATTCAAAACAGCTTTGTCTTTTTTTTTTTTTTTTAATAACGTCTAACACAACTGAATTGTACAACACAAGGCTTGTTTTGTTTCAGTAATTCAGATTAATGCACCGGCTCCTACTGACAGACATTATCGCGACCGCCCTTGTCGACTATCACCTTGCGTTTAAGAGCCTTGAGTTTGGGCTTAATAGCACAGCTGATAACACTAATAAATAAATGAAACATGCTGCCTGGGCCCCTCATCGTCCACCACCTATCCCCCCCCCCCCCCGCCCCGTCCACTCCCCGTGCCCCACCCTCACGCCCTACGTCAAAGAGGAGCAAGCAAGGACACAAATCGAAATCTGTGCCATCACACCAAGACCTCACATTTAAAAAAAGTGACAAGTATGATATATGGCTAGTGGCTCGCCTCTCCCTGGGAGGCTGTAAAGGCTCAGGTTTGGCAAATTACCTTTTTATTAATGCGCAGCAAACATGCTATTAACAGCAGTGCACTAGCGACAACCGAAAGAGCGATCGCGGTGCGCCTCTTTCAGAAACTAATGACCTCTGGCATCAGCCGGAGACCCAGCCGCTCAAAGAATGCAGCGGATCACATTCGTAAATTGACGGAGAGATGAATTATGGTCTGCCTGTAGGTTGTCGGTCTTCCCATATCCTCTAATGTAATAAATACAGTACTAAGATTATTTAAGGAGGTTTGGTTATGACAAACATATTGTACGCATTCCCAGAGTCGTTATTTTTCCACGTTCGCTTTTAACGATTAATCCTTCTAATGCATTCACTTGTTCATCTTTTATGTTGCAACATGTAACTTACAGAGTATGTGAAAGATTATTATTACTGGTTGTAATGTATTTATGCACAACACAGAAGAAAAACGGTGCATAATGAGTTGCTCTCCTACAGTTCTACATGATCGCAGGCTGGCTGAAAATATCGAAGTTTTACTGATTTAACTTCCGTATATGCGATATAAAAATGTGTCACAATACATAAATAACTTTTTCTTTAATTTTACTGCCAATACTATAAAGTAACAAGTGCTGCTTGTGAGCACGTCTTCTCAAAGCTGAAGGGCGGGTAACTTGTCATTTTGATTAAACTGAGGTCTAAATGAGTTCAAACCAATAATCACCAAACTGTCTACTTATGTCATGTGGTCGATGGCCAGTAAGCGCATGGCAGGCCCTGTCTACACAGGAAATGTAGAATAAATGATTGTGAAGCCTGACAACAACGTTGATTGTTGGCCGTATGCACAGCATGAGATCATAGCACTCGGGAAAGTTAAAGACACGACCAATCAATGTAATGATACAATATCTCCCGACAATTATCAGCAATGGTGATGACCATCTACACAGAAAAACATAATAGCTGCTCTTCTCACGCAGGCAGTACCATAAGGGGGTTGTGATATTCTACATATAGAGAATCGCCTTTCCGTAACACTGTTATGCAAAAGAAAATAAAGCAGAATTAATACTTCATTTATTTTTACTCGAATTACTGAAAACTATATTTTTTAAATGATTTAAAACCTTGTGGAAAAATAATGTGTCAGCTTTAAATGTACAAGGAATAAATGCATTCCCATCACTTCTGAAGAGATCTGCTGTTTTTGTCATGATTCCTGACAGTCGTGATTTACAAATTGCTTAAAACATGGATATGTGTTTGTGTCTTCGTGTGTATTATTTAGTGCTCACATTAGTCAAATAAAATTACTAACTCCTCTAGTTCAACATCCAAGGTGGATGTAGAGAGAAGCCCTTGATAATAAACATCATTATTCAATAGAGGCCATGGTAACATCCAGCTCCGTCATGCATCATATTTACAAACACTGATAGAGAAAATTCCTATCAAGCACTTTGCACACTCCATAAATACATTTAATGAGCTAAGGGAGAGTGCTTCAGATGTTAATGATCGTCACCGTGACCTTGAATGGAGGCAGCTATGCATATCGCAGGGGTGACAGCGGGTGAAGCGAATAGGGTGACAATTTCCAGATAACACAAGGTGCGGCATCTGAAACCAGTGCATATCAGTAACATTCACGTAACGTAACTGATGACCTGAAGCTTCTCCCGGACACAAGGTCCTCAGTAAACCAGCAAGGCCCTAAATAAAAAAGGCTTGCTATTACTGTGAAAAAAGGAGGGAGCGAGTCTAGATGCGATGAGGGAAGGGGATGTCTGGAGGTGAAAGGCCGGAGGGGAGCGGTCCAGAACGCAACAGTCTACGCACACATTGCACTGGCAAACGCACAAATAGCCGTGCAGATACTGAGAGCTGAAAGCAGTTCGAGCTCGGATGCCTTTAACGAGACACAGCTTGGAAAGATGGGGGGGTGAGTACTGGGTTATTTGCTTTGGACAGATATCCCCACACAGCACCAGATCTAGGGGCTGCCAACAGCACCGGGCCCCGAAATGCTGCCATTTTTCCGCGACAACACGCTCGAATCATCTCTACTCCACGCTCTCTCATAATGCTTCATCACACACTTTGGCATCTGACATAATTATATAACTTCAGGCTAGGCATGCAAATGGCTTAGTGTTTTCAGTGTCACCTCAATGCACGGTAATGCACATGCAAACGGCTGAGGACAGCATACAGATTCCATCATGAGCTGGGACACATGAAGATATTTCTAAATGCCTTTGAAGGCACTGAAGGCTACTTATCAGCTTCCTATCAAATTATGACATCCTGTATCAGGAAGCGGTGTATTCTCCATAACATGAGCTGAGTAAATGACTTCATAGTTACAGCATGTGCAGGTACTGGGGACGACCCTTTTATCTGACCTCTGAGGCGGACCGTTTTGTGATCACGGACTCGTCAACCACGCACGATGATAAGGCAATGGTCACGCCTGCCTTGTGGTCTGGCACATTCCTGAATGGTTTTAATTCTCGCTGGCATGTTTCTCTCTCCAGCTTATCATCTATAACTCTCCCTCATCCATCACGGACCACACAAAAAGGCTTCGAAACAAACTGCTGGCAAGATGAGACACCCTAAATTGTTAAAAGCCTGCGACGCCTGCTGGCCGATGAGTAATGCGCCGCTGCTGGGCCAAGTTTGTTAGCAAGCGCCACGTGACGCGTTTTATTAGTCGATTTATGTACCTTGATTGTAAATTCCAAGCACAGAGCCTTACGAAGCTGTAATTGTTTAACTTGGGGTCTGATCCTGAGTGGCTTCACTGCATCAGTATAAGTGCAGGTAGGAGCCCTTTAGGTTTTTGACTTACAGTCATTATAATGGCTGCATGATCAGCAAATAAAAAAAAAAGCTGCAGACATAACATACATAGAGCAGCAGGAAATAATAATAAAAATACACAAGAGATGGAAACTGTGAAACCGGAAAACCCAAACCTCATTATTAGCCCCTGGTTTATTTATTTCCTTCTACTCATTAAACGTATTAATATATCAAGTGTTATTGTCTTGTGCATTCAGCTGATGAAAGTAATTATGGGATTCATATAACATTTAGTACCATAATCCAGTCCTTTTGTTTTGGTTTCAAAAACATGATAATGATATTTTTTTCCTCAGGACTTTACAGGAGGACATCTTCAAATACCAGCAGCAATATTTGTGGGACTACAAAATAAATAATTTAATCTTTGTAAATAAACATAAATGCAAAGAGGAAGGAAATTAAGAAGCGTGTTTGAGGTATTATGATTGAACGCAAAACGAAAAATAAAGTGCTTCAGTAATGTAGGACTTGTTTCTCGCTGTTGAGAAATGTAAAATTCATATCTCTCAAGCGAAATAATAGCAAACACACAGAGACCCATAGGCTAATAACAACAAAAAAATGAAAAAAAAAAAAATATAAACCATGGGGCTTACTATAATAAGACACAATCTTGATACAAAGATAAATCAATTAGGCTCTTGCTATTGTTGAAATGAAGACATCATCTGCTGTCAAAGTTTAATTATGGCACTAAAACAGCACTTTTTTGTCTTTTTTTTTTTCATTACAATTGTAATTTTGCATGCTGATACATTCCAGCAGTATTGTTTCTAGATCAGGGGGTAGAACTCCTGAGGTAGTACTTAAAACCAGCCAAACTATGACCTATCGCCCTTCCTAACCGCTGTTTTTAACAGGGTTAAACAGCCTTTTACCTCCTCTCTGATGAGTTAGGGTTATGCAATATTTATTGTCTAATGAAATTTCTCTTATTTTTAATTATCTGTATCAATATCCCAGCTGCAATGCTGTATAAAAAGTGAACACCAAAATATCAGGGTTGAAACTTTTAAAAATCCTTTTCGAATGAGCTTTGAAGCACAAAGATATTGACGAAGGGCAGCCAAAAAAAGAAACTCAGAAGGTCATGCAAAATTTGCCTGGGAGAACCATTTGCTGAAAGCATACATATTGTATCACTACCTTATTGAAATTAACATGAGCAAACAAATAACTCCCATACAGTCCTACATGCTAAATAAGTAACAGTTCAAAAAAAGAACTAAAAAAAAAAGGCAGAAAAGAATTTGCAAGGAAATCTTGTGCACAGAGTTCTATATTGAGTTTCTTTTAGTGTGAAGAAACACAAAGGCGGCACATTGATCAGAATGCAAGCCATACTCACAGTAATGAATACACCAAAGGTTATAAATAGATTGTCAAGCCCCACGGGAAGGTACGCATCTGTTACTGATACAAATCTACTTTCCACTATATAATGTGCTTCGACTCTCAATCACCATGATACCGCATTTAGAATAAATAGAAAATTGCATTCATCATGCTGTACATGCGGTGTAAATTGCTTTTACTTAGCATAGCAGCTAAATAATACAACAGTCATTTCGTCCACTGCTTTGTCCACTCAGATTGCAAATGAAAGGCTAAGACGGCTAACGCCAGAGGCCTGTGGTGGACACATTAACCCATGTCATTTCGAGGAGCAATGCAAACATGCTACTGGAATGGTTTCAAAGCCTTTGGTTGAATGGATGTCAATGCGCTATGGCTATAAAACCAGTGGACTCAGCCAACTGACACATCAAAAGCTCACCTCTTTTCATATCAAATACCACTCTGCGTTATTGCACAAGACGTACAGTGCGCACAACATATGACGTCTGACTAACGAATCATGCATCCTCGAAAATTATTATTGATACATGAAAGCCTACACCTCTCTCAAAGCTGCCTGACTCATTAGAAGCTCCCGCAGCTTGTAGTAACTGATAAATAGCTTAGACAGTTTCCATCATATGTTTCCAAAACATGAGTGCCAATATTATGGCTCCTGTTTTTGAATTGTAATAATGTAATTCTAAACAGGGCATTTTACTTAAGAAAACTAAATACTGGGTGAGAAGTATTGGAAAAATCCCCAGCTACACCTAGAATCTTAAAAGTGTAAAAACCCCCGATCCTTCACATTTCCGCTTATGCTGTTCATGTCGCCCACGACCACCCCATCTCCACCTTCCCCGTTCTACGGCTTCCTCAACAGCAGCAGGTGCAAGCTCTCCGGCAGACTCTAAACCCAGATGGAAAATTCACTAAGCATTCAACGAACACACATGATCAGACTTCCAACTCCCGAACCATTGTTGCTGGTGTCATGTGCCATCAGGTCAATGTCAACTCTTCGTGACCACGTGCACAGAGCACTTCAGGAATGTTCTATCCTCCACTTGTGTCCTTTGGCATGAAAAGGGTGCATCCGCTGTCTATGTGGTTGTGTCCATCCATCAGAATAATAGTTGTTCTCATCTTCTTTTTCCTTTCAACGTTTCCAAACATTATAGACTTCTCAAGAAAATCCGGTCTTCAACTAAAACACATGCCAAAGTGTAGAAATGTATAATTCAATATATTTGCATGTAAAATAAATGTATTAATGTAGCTGTATTACACAAATTATCTTTGTTTTAACTGTTTACCTGTGACAGTGAATTTCACCATAAAAAATATAGCTGAAGTAGTTTGAATTTATTTAGATAGTAGCACCTCTATTAAATGGCAATCCAAAGAATAGTAGACCAAGACGCCAAGGAGATCCCACAGACTGTGTCTGGACAACCTGTACTTCCCTTCCAACATGCTGAGAGCTCCAAGTAGCCATTAGAATCCTCATGCACCCATCATTCCTGCCTCCTATCACCTTCCACGGTCCGCTGCCAATCAGATTGTCCGCTTGCTGACATCAAGGCAGAAAGAGACTCCGTCGAAGGCGGAGCAGCCAAGGGAACCAGCTCCAATCCCGTTACACGCAGCCAGAGCCAGTGCTGGGAAAGCTGTAAAGCCTGTGGGCGCTCTGCTCTAAGGCGGGCCCGATCCCATCCCGGCTCGGCGGCCGTAGCAGCACTGTCCTATTTCAGATTCTTGGTTGCCGCGGTGGCTGTCTTCTGCACCACATTTTTCAAAAATAGCAGACACACGCACAGCGCTCAGGGGCCGCCTGGTGCTTCCCTTCCCCGCTTCGGTTTTATTTATTATGATATTTACGGTCGCACCATGGAGACGAGCTAATTAAAGGCTGACTTTTGAACGCCACCAGCGAGAGGCCAGTGGCTGACATTCATTTAGCAACCACGTTACACAACTGTATCAGCAGCCAGGTCCGGCCAGGTGTTTCCATACCTGAAAAACAGTGCACTTTACGCAACACTTTGGAGAACTTTGCATACTTAAGTTTTATTTGCCAGGACACCTGACATGAGATGTAATAAAAAATAAAAAGAAATCCATTATATTTATATATGGAGAAACAAAACAGGATGCTGTCAAAGAAAGTTCTATGAAGAGGTCTGTTTTAAATATTTCTACAATATTAACTGATTATTGCAAAGACAGTCTTTTTCGGTTTTTTTTTTTTTTTCCTCACACTTTTTGTCTTATTCCAAAGAAATCGTTCTTCTTTTTAGGAATAATAAAAACAGGCCATAACCCCCTTAATTTAGAAGGCAGCTCAAGTTCAAATCAAAATGTTTTATGAGGAGCTATTCTTAAGAGAATATGATGAAGTGTTCAGGCACACAAACTGCTCAGATGAATCCCAACTTTGGCCCTGACCAAATCAAAAGTTTGTTTCATCTGCTAATCACAAAGAAACCTCTACCTGGCAGTGATTTATTTCAAGCCTTCTTTTCTTCCTCTCGTGTAATAATGTGACTCTGAACCTAAGAGAGATGAACAGATGTTTACACTGATGTTTCATCTACTGTTTTACGATGTGGGACTGTTCGCCGATAACAATACACGTATTATTTCTTTCTGCCGTGTTTACCTTGTTGATGCGAATCCACAAAATGCAAAAATTGTGGTTTTCTTTTGCTATTCACTGAAATTCAATATATAATGCAATGCCCAAAAAAACACATCTTTATTTTATAAAAAGACATATATAACCTTTATGGATTGAAAACAAATTCAAAAACTGTATTAAAAACTGTGATTGCACACTGTATTCTGGCATATAATGAGTCTACGTTAAAAAAAAAAAACTCACTACATGCAAAAAATGACACACTTCACTCACTTCGACATCATAAGAAGCAAAAGGAATTGATTTATAGATTACAGATTACACAGAATAACCCCTAATCTTTAATAACAAAGACTTAATCCTTTGGAAAATTCTTTGACAGTGTGTGAGTGGAGGGAATGTAAAGTGTGAAGGTTTAGAGAAGGCTAATCTGTGAACATTACACTGACAATATCTGTGAAACCACTATGCTGACACTTTGAGCTGTATATTTCTATTCCTTGTCCCCCTTCCACTGATGTTGTGTTAGTAAAAGGAGAAAACAGTGTTTCACAGTATGGTACTTATATAAGAAGGCCTCCACTTTTCTCTGGTGTACCTACTCCTGTATATCGCATCAAATTTCTCCACCAGCGCTCAGAGTATAAGATCATGTTGATCATTTTAACCCGAAGCAAGTATCATGCAGGGGGAGTGCATTTTATGCAGACGCAGATGGCTTGTCAAGAGCTGCTGCAGCTCTATATACACTGTATACCATGGTGTGCTGGGGGCTCCAAGGACAGAAACAACAGCTGAAAGTCAACTGCAGAACTGGTAACTGGGGTCTTACAAAAAAGCAATGACAAGTTCAAGGCATATTCTGTGAAAAATTGCAGTCGCGGAACGCTTTTAACCCTCCTCTCCCATTATAATGCGGGACAGTAAACTTTCTCCTTGAACCATTTTACAGTCTAAATGGGGAAGATGCTTCCCTTTGTTTATTGAGGGGAAAGCTGGCATTATCAAAATTCTATTAATTTTATCTGGGAAAAAAATATGAAAACAGCTACCATGTGATTCTGAGTGTTAAATAACGCTGGCTGTGGGACCGCACTGATCTCATTTGACTGCAATGGACTTCGATCAGAAAACCTTGACTTTCCTCAGGGTGGAGATCAGCCTTTCAAGGATACAAGTTTAGAGGTTTGCTGGTGTCTCCTAATATTTATATTGACGTCTGACCTGACTCCACATGGAGCAGAATCACTGATTGCCAGTAATGCATCAGGGACTTTTTGGAGACTAGAATTGGTCCTTCTTGTAAAGTAAACTTCTGCTACGGTCAACACCTCAATGTAGAAGAGCTCTGCTTTCTCCTGTTTCAGCTCAGAGGTTCTCACGGCATTTACTCAACTGATATCAAGTAAAATCATTTCAAACAGAATATGAAACTACAAAAACTCCCTTAGTCCAGTTAGCCGCGAGACTAAAAATCTTATCGAATGTCCCTGAAATCTTTTCTCTCTTGGCTTGATCATTTTTTTAATTTATTTTTTTCTTTGTGTGTGTGTGTGTGTGTGTGTGTGTGTGTGTGTGTCGTTGTTGTATAGTGGGGTCAAACAGTGCCCTCCCCAGCAGTAGTTACGATTTTATACCGAAGGCAAACATTGGGCTCCGGACAGCTCATTGAAAGGAAACTAGAGCCAAGATCGATATTTCACCCTTGCTGACAGCTCTTTCATGGCAGAAAGTACCTAAGACCTGGTTAGCCATGTTAATCTTGTTTGCATTTGGATGCTTTAGAGAAAAGAAGAAAGGACTGAATCTATGTCTTGCGGGTAGTTTTGTACAATGCCATTAGTATCAAGGCCTTAGTACGGCGCCCACTGTTTGGTATTCCTTCGGCTGCAAGGTCGAAACTCACCAGCCTGCCCTGCTTGACTTTCACCATTTATGCAGGGGCCTGTGTCTAAACACCCACTACAACTGATGACTTGACTATTGAAAATTTGATTAAACAGTGAGTGATTAGAGGACTAGACCACTAAACCATCTAGACAAAATAGCTCACACAACAATGTACAGCTCTCCAGTGTTCCGTGCGAGATTTCCGTTGGTCGCTGAAAATTCAAAGAGTTTGCATTACAACGGCAAACGACAATGCATCGTCGCGGGTACAACAACCTAATGCCTGTGCGAGAGCTGCACTTTCTGAATACACGGGTGCGTGACATCAGTAAGGTCTTTAATGTGGCTATGCCTGCATCTGAAAGAAACTATTTACAAAAATGCTAGGAAACAAAATATTGTAAGGCAATTTAGCTAAAAAGACAGGAATGAAAGTAAGAAAGATTCTGCCACACATGAATAAAGTTGCAGCAGTGAGTTCTTTAATCCTGTGTTTCCATGGTTACACCAGCTACTGTATCATTCTGCACTGAAAACTATGCAATGCTTGATGACTAAAATACCAGGAATATTAACAACACAGCAGATGGGAGATGGAAGGGGGGGGGGGGGGGGGGAATAAAAATCAAATAAATATATTATTCCTCATTGCATTGCATTCTCTATTAATTTAGCATGTTGAGAAACAGGTTCATGAAACATAGATTTGTCCAAGCACGCAAGAATAGCAGTATTTGTGAATGATATCGCGGCATACAGGACGCCATCAAAAATGAAAGCTAATGACGACTCGGAATTAAGGTCAACACTTGTCTTCTCTACATGTTCCCTTTGAATATTCTGATGTAGTTTGACCTCACGCCATCTGAGGAACGCTTCCAGTTCAGTCTGAATAACACATTTAATTAAGGGCTAATTCCAAAGCGGTGGCGACAATGAGATCTCTCATCTTAAAGACGGGGGGCATATCACTTCAGCCCTGAAAGTGAGCAAGCATTCATCCTCGTGACAGCCGTGCGCACTGTTTAAGGTACCTGCTAAATAATGCAGAACAGATGTAAACAATAGAACTCGGGTTTCCTTCAGCTCGAGCATAGCAACTGCATTATTTCTCTGTGATTTGACATTCAATTTCAACGCCGGGAAAATGACATCGCGCTTTAGTTCTTTGGTATTTGAGAGGGGAGGATTTTAAAGATTTACAAAGGGGTCCTTTGGATCCAGTACCAGGAATGTGGCGGCGACTCAGGTGCTCCTTAAAATCTGGTTGCACACGCATTGACAAACCTGGACCTCCTTGAAACCTTTTCAGCAGTGACAGACATAGATAGCATAAACTATACCTGCATGTTACATTCTGTCTTAGAATGAATTTATTGTGTACTGGGCTGAAGAGAAGGACGCAGTTGATGCATGAGGCTAATTGTTGCACAGATTGAAAATGCCAAGATTATTAATTCTTCACAACCAGAAATGTTTACTGTAGCTAAGGACTACTTATGATAATGAGACATTGGCTATAATTAAAATGTGATGAACCCAGGTTAATACATACTTCCATTTATGTTAAGAATTTGTATGTAAGGTGATCTTTATCTAAGTTGCATGTGTGCTTGTAAAATGAGAAAACGCCTGGCCTCTTATAAATTTAGTGAGACATCCCTGTGCCATGATAAAAGTTACTCAAATTCTGTCACTAAAGAACCCATTACTAAATTCGTTATCTGTCAAACATGGTTTATCTTCTATCATGGTACATAGGAAAGAACATGTTGGATATAACAATACATAATTAATTGAAATTTTGCAAAAAATCCGCAAAGCTTCAGTCTCCAGAGATTACTTTCCAATAATTGCTGAAAATTGTCAAAGTTAATCTGCCAAAGCAGGTATAACAAAACGCGCTGAAAGTAGGACCGACCGAAGTGGAGGTCACCATCCAGTGCAAAAGGTGGTCAGATAAGATGAGAGGCCAGGTGAGGCCTATTGGATTCCACATCGAAAGTTAAAAAAGGGTGAAAAATTAAAGGGGAGATATGAGCTGAGTGGGCAAGAGCTGTGACATATAAAAACTACAGAATGGTTTAATAATTAACAGTAGGACAAATTAGGAACTTTGAGATGCATATTTTAAGATTTAAGAGTTTTTAAAGAGGATCCGAGAATATGGACAATTCCTGCAGATCAAAGTGTAGCAAGACACATTATATCTGTTGAAGTTCTCTAGTTGTAAGAACTGTCTACAGATTGTGGCCTGGTGTGCAGTCCAACCCAAGGCAGGACCATCAAGATGGACAGCTCCCAGGGATCCACCCCTGCCCTAACTGAACAATGACGGCAAGCTGCCGACGCTTACGGACAAACTGTATCGCCTATAAAGGGAGCTGGCCTGAAGACTTCGGGAGCAGTCTTGTGGAAAACAGCTGGGAGAAGAAGGCTGCGGTCATTGTTCTGAGGTTCTAATTGCTCATGCCTAAAAAGGGTTGGTGTTTATTTGCTGTTTTTGTTTTATTTGGTTAAAAATTAACTTGTGTTGGTTATAATCCTGCTGTCGCATGCCTTGCTCCTGCCCATGTGGCCGCCTCTGCCCTCCGTATGGACTGAGAAATCTGTTACATACTGAAAGTCAAGGCATACAAAGAAAAACCTAGAATTAATGGATGAAAACCAGCAACCATATCTGGGCAATACTAGATCAGCACAGATCATCTGTGTCTACTGGTTGATTTTGATAATCACAATAACAATAAAAAACTAAAACAGAAGCAACCACAGTAAATCAACTAGCAAATTCTAGAGCTAGGGGACTATAACTATGTACAAGGGTGATATGGAACTGATGGTAAATGTCGTTTGAAGTGAGACCGAGTCTCAATATGGAGCAGCTTCCAAAATACACAAGCAGCATCATTTGCATCTCTAAGCACACAGGATTCAGGAGTCAAAAGCGCTTTCTCAGTGCATCTCATTTGTTTGCGCTTCACCAGCGCACCTCCACAACCCATCGGAAATCCATCCTTCTTAAGCTACTTACAGAGTGTGGAAGATCTTATTCATCAGGCATAGAGGCTTAAATGTCAGAACCACACTTGGTCGGTGCCAATGAGAGGATGACAGGGCAGGGTGAAGGGAAAAAAGTTAAAGTTTCCATAGAATGGATCAAAATAGTACCATTCTTCCAGAACTTCTTAGCAGTGTTTGCAATATGTAGACTTGGTATAGTTAAGGAGAAAAAACATATCTTACATAGAAAGGTTTAAAATTGTATAACGGCCTTGATATAGCCTTATATTCCTTCAACAGATATCTCCGTAAAACAATATATGCTTTCAATAAAACAAAAAATGCTTAAAGAAAAAACTTCTTCAAGGTCCTATTTATACAAGGTCAAAAAGTAAAACCATTTCATGTTTCTACAAGTAAAAACAACAGTTGGATCCAGAAGAGCATTTTATAAAATGTTAATGATTTCCTGTCTTAATGTGCAATTGAACCACATTATTCTATATAAATGACAGGTGCGTAGCTGATAGCAATTCTGACTTTTATGGATTACTTTAAGTGCAAACTTCAGCTGCACTAAAGGCCGGAGCAAAAAAAGATAGTAGGGTATCATTTAGCCACCTGGGTGTCCCTATATTGTGCCTATACTGGATTGCAATCCCTATGTCCTGTTCCAGCTCACCGCCTTCATTGACAACCAAATCACCCATTCCAGCTTTTAATGACTCCTGTGGATTTTCTCATCTCAAAGCACAGGATCTCCCTCTTCACCAACTGTTTTCACTTCAAACTTCTTTAACACTTTCATTGCTCAAGTATCACTGCACATAGTGGGCAAGATGATCAAAAAGAGACAAACAAACGCACTGAAAATGAAAATGAAGCCTAAACATCTTTAGCTGATGGCTGTGTAATATGACGGCCAAATGAACTTTTTAGGGTCGTTCTGCTCTCTATAAGTAACAGGGGCAGCAGAGCCATTGTTTTTGGGACGTTGGTTTAAAAGTGAACGAGTACCTTGCCCAAGTGTCCACGCATTGTCATTAACCACTTGTCCAATGCAGGGTTGCAGTGGTTCGGAGTCTATCTCTGAAGCATAGGACGTGAGGCAGGATAAACCCAGGATGGGATGCCAGTCCATCACAGGGCAATCAAGTCCTCATTCATTCTCTCTCTCACTCAAAACAAGCACACAAAGGGCAATTCAGAGTTGCCAGTTCACCTGAAACACATGATGTGGGAAGAAACCAGAGCACCCGGAGGAAACCCTCATGAACACTGGGAGAGCATGCAAACTGAACACAGACTGAGCTGGAATCAGTCCCAAAACCCAGAAGCTGTGAGGCACCAACACTACACGGTGCACCAACCTTCTGCCTCTCTGGAACGCTAGTTTTATAAAAATGCTACAGTCTACAATAACCATGGTAGAAAATGGAGTCACTGTAGAGGTGAAAGAAGATTTAGCTACCCCCCATTGCAGCCATGTAGTTTCTGATGTTAAGGGAATTGACCTGCAGCGGTCTATGCACTCTCCCCAAACAGCAGTCAATGACCTAAAATGACAGAATGGATTTCACGCATACAAAGGAGTGTAAGAATTTACTTTCAGCAAAGATGACCTCCAGAAGCACAATATAACTGACACAATAATACAAAAATGCTCAGCAGAAATTTCTATTCTGGGAAATGACGAGAAACTTAAAAATGTCAAACATATTTCACCTTTTAACAAGCTCTAATTAATCAATTACAGTGTATTATACTTAGTTAAATGAAGTGGAGATCATTAAAGACCTGAGTAATTGTGCCATTTCAATAATGAATTGCACTGTGGTCACAGTAAGATAGGCATTTTCTATCAAGGTTATACTATATCTGCCCACATGGAACCATTTTTTTTTTTTTTTTTTTTTTGCCTTTCTAGATCAGATATTACAGCCATGCGATTGCCCGGCCAGTTACATAAATAACTACATATCTGATCTCAGATCAGCGGTTACCATGGGTTTGATTAATACACATTACCACGCAGACTGACTTATGGAACGTTGCCCTCCAGTATCACATCAAATTGCAGGCGAAGAGCATCCCTTAGAAGAGCGATTGTCTCATTTACAGAGCAGCATGTTAGAAAGAAGAACAACTACAATCACAAACTGTAGACAAAGTGCAGCCACTTTCCAACATGTCAAAGATAAACCGCTTAAAATAACCACCTAGGCAGAGAAGATTTCTTTTAGACTCTAACTAATATAGGATGTTTTGCAGCATTTATGCATATGATTAATCAACTGCTTAGCTGATGTTTTCATATGAGGAAACTTGCAAATTTACACATTTACAGCAAAATATTTTACTGTAACCATCCAGATGAAGGATGTGACTTTTGGATAAGACTGCAAGCTCCCTCAAAGGACTTGACCCAGCAACTTGCAGGTTGCAAGCTGATGTTCTTAATCACTCCTGAATTGTCATTACTGTCTCCATCCAAAGGGGCTATTTTGGGAAGCGTTTGGGGGGAAGAAAAAAAAACAAGGTTAAAACTGTTTAAATAGATTATTGATATTTGTTAGAAGAGAGAAGGAAAAAATTATGGGAGAACATGAACGTATGAAGGCACTGAGTAAATAAGGTCAGATGGAGCAGATTTAAAGTGGCTTTATTGATGGCTTTTGGGTTGCTAGAATCAGATGGTGAGCAAACTTATGCTAACACCAGCAGGTAGTTCACTGCCATTGCCACCCAGAAGAGGGACCACCTGACAGGTGGTTTGTTTTAAGTTCTCGGTCGGCATCTGTTCAGCATCGAAACAAAGGAGAAGGAGCTATTTTAGCAATATGACTGAACACTCCAGGGATCGGTGATTCATCGGTCACATATGAATAGTTGCCTCCGTCTCGATTATTAAACAAAAAAAACATGTGCAGTTGTTTTAGTCATTCTCCAGAAGGTTGTTCACTTTTGGCTACATGATCTGAGGGCTTAGGGTCAAACTGGACATTGGTTTCTGGTTGGCTTGGATGCGTTTCAACAAAAGTCAGTTACCGGTATGGTTCACTTTTTTCTTTTTGTTTTCTTTTCAAACAAAATAACAGAAACAAGGTGCGCCAGGTGTCTCCTTTCTTACTGAGTAGCAAGCAGACATCTTGCTTTGTGTGAAATGTGCCGAGACGCTTCCGCCATCTGCCAGATCGCGGATAGGTAATGCTCTCCTGAAACTCGGAACTCTCTTCGGACACAGATTTTGAATATAAAAAGGGGGGAGAACAAAGCTTTCTGAAACAGGTCGCAGTGACACCTGACCGCAACATGCTGCGACAAGCTTTCTTCCGCTGGGATGCGCAGTAGTTAGGCTTACGAGTTAAAGTGCTCGCCGCCTCGGCAATAAACGCCACTAAAACGCCATTCTCTTTCACGCAGTTGTGGCCAGACATGTTTATATTTCCACTTGGCTTCGCTTAACACCCGAGGGATCTGATGCCTTCCCAAATCTAATTTGCATCTGTACTTCTATGACGCCTTCCCAAGCCCTGGACAGTTTAATCTCACATCTGGGTTGTAAGATTTTAGCCAAGCCACTTTAGTGGATGTTTAAATTACCTTGTGCACAGATACACAGCCCATAATAAAACTAGATCTGTGCCGTATTGATTGGCTAGCTTTAATCAATATGCAGTGTAATGTCCCTATCTGTCTGAAACCATACGCGTTTGGAGCTGCTAGATTCTAATATAAGATGGATCAGACATGCCTTCTCAGTTGCTGCAGCTGGTATGATCCATGTCTGCTTTCTGTCAACAGCAGCCACCCCTCATCACGTATGCTGGCTTGTAATTACAGAGTCAGAGCCCCCTTCTGTGTTTATTGCCAATGCCCTGCTCTCCCCTTGGCCTAAAATACTTCATAAAGTGTAGTGCGCCGTTTAAGTAATCATTTTGAGATACACCTTTAGCTGAGTGTGTTTTTTTGAGTGCCCTGTATTGCTGTCAGAGTCTGTGCTCCCACTAGCCGGCTGGGTTAGCACTTGATTACCTCCCTCTATTGTGCTCTTACTTTGTCTCAGAGCAGTTATTAGGAACTCGGTGCGGCAGATGTAAACCGGCATGGTGCTTCCTAGGACCACAAAGAGAATCTGGACTCTCTTGTGTCTGGCTTGCACTGATGCATGGAGCAGCCAGAAATTAATCTGGACCTCCTCCATGTACAGACTCCTATTTTGCCTCCATTCTGCCAGCCCGTTTCCTGCCCAAGGAGAAAGTCAGCGGCTCACCGCAATAAAATGCATCCGTACCCTGAACATCTGGTGCTATAGCGATTCCAGTAAAGACACATTCTCACAGGTGCACGGACAGTGGCCGCACTGAAACATTTACTCCTAGGTTTACGGGTTGGTATGTGCAGTCTCACAGGAGAGAGCCACCTGGGTGGAAACTAGGTGTCACCGCAGCTATGGAAACACATCACAGTAGCTTTAGCGCAAAACTGGAAGATGCAAGTAATTTCTTTGTTGCTTCTGGTTTCAAAGTCCATGAAGGCCTGGTTATTCCCCAGAGGGATGAAGGTGTACATGAAATGTCTAAAATTTGAGGTGGAGGTGAATCGGAGTCACCTATCCATCCAGAACTTGTGGGCACTCCTTATGACAGTGCAACACGTCCACATATTTCCCAACAAAGAGCTGTACATGCCACATCAATCCTGCCGGCTTCAGGAACACTAGGAGACACCAGAGTGAGATGCAACAACTTGGCCAAAATACATTAAGGAATACACAGGGGGAGCAACGGACACAGTGCCCTCTGTCCACTCATATCCAGCAATTCAGGTATGGATTTCATTTTCAATTTCGAAAAGAGCTGACTGGTGATTCAGAGGTTTTCCAGAATGATGATTTCTTGACGCACAGTTGAGCACACCTAAATCTTGCCTACAACAATGGGCCTGCCTGTGAGATTTACAGGAGTATTGGTATTGAACAAGTGCAAGGGCAACTATTGTTTTGTTCTTGTTTGTGCAAAAAAAAAAATGCCCTCAGTGTCTGGACCATAGGTTTTTTTTTTTTTCTTTAAATTATTAAATTGATCAACCCACATCTTCAGGCCTTCAAAGTCCAGTCCAGGGGTCTGAAATGATAATAGG
The DNA here is from genome assembly GCF_900964775.1 of Scleropages formosus. Lineage (NCBI taxonomy): Eukaryota > Metazoa > Chordata > Actinopteri > Osteoglossiformes > Osteoglossidae > Scleropages > Scleropages formosus. The sequence continues at coordinate 7,355,318 of NC_041809.1, forward strand.
CTATGATGTCTTTATTAGTGAACCCATAAAAAAGCCCCTCAGCTTTGGCTCTGTGGCACTTTCAGAAACAGGCCAAATATGTAAATTAAACAGCAGCACAAGCAAACAAAGAGTTAGACACTTCTACAGTAGAGCACATGCACGGAAGCAGTGCTTGACAGTGTGGATATATCAGTGGTATTCCGTTTGTATACAGTGTAAAATGCGTTTATTGTCATTGTGAGATTATGTCAGAGAAGATCACCACAAAAGACATTTAATATCCGGCATCTATACTTTTTCCACCCTGTATGAGGGCGTAAGTCACTGAGTCGCTGTGAGTCAATCTCAGCTCAATGGCACTCCTTTCCACGATGGTAGAATGCAACGAATTATGCTTAAAACCCTTGTGATGACTTTCCATAGCTAGATTTCAGGGTTTTAAGCTGTCTGAAACTGAAATGCATGGATTGCATTTTTTTTTAAATATCTAAATAAAATTTTCTCCTCAACTTAACTAAGAGCTGCTAAATGTACCCAGAATACCATATGTCCCTACAGCCAATCAATGCAGCTCCACCGGGTTAGGGCAACAATTTAAAGAGTAGTCTTTCACCGATCATCAGCCATTACAGCTTTCATGAATAACAATTTGGTGACTCCAGCATATTTTAACCATTATCAGCTCAGCACAGAAACAAAATCCATCTTGACTTGCAGTGCAATTACAAGCTGGGAAATGTATTAATTCCAGAGACTCTCCATATGGTGTCATGGCTCAAAGGCAGAGAATTTATATGTTTCGGATCTGTCAGCGACTACGTCATTGCATCGGGCTCAGATTTACAGCGACACTTTTGGAATTTATGGATCCTACTGGCAGAAGAGTCATATGCATTATTTGAAAGCCTTCAGACTTTATTTCACTTTAATGCTGTGTTTAGGACCCCTTTTTTTAAGCATAATGACAAATGGTGTCCTTGACGGTACCTTCAGACACATCAGATGATGCCGGCCCGCAGCAGATTTACAGTTACTCTCCTGTTGCGGACTGAGAAAATAATCTTTCAGGACGGCCCGTCTGGGTTTTTTAATGCCAGACCGAGTCCCGTCGTCCATACAAATTTCCCCGCAGAAGTTTCCGTATCTTGGGGAAACCTCAAAATGAAGCCCCGCCACGACACAGTCGGAGTGGACAAAGGTTCAAAAGGAACAAAATGAAAAAGCATCTCAGCAATACATCACAGGTGTCCCAAGGTTAGGCCGTGCTTCCATCGCAGCCCAAGGATCCATACCACATGCTGCCTCCACAGAACGCAACTCATTACTTATCTTGTTTCGACCACATTGTCATCCACATTTTTTGCTACACTGAACAACCCATTCATTGTGCATGGTGCACTGTCCCAAGTCTAATGGCAAAAAAAGAACATATTTAACTGCAAAGCTTCTTTTTACTGTAAATACAAACTGATACTATTATTAAGATTCATATATTGATCTATCTATTATCTATATTAAATTGTACAGCACAGGGTCATGGTGGTCCAGAGCTTATCCTAGAAGTATAGGGCTTAAGGTAGAGCACGTCCAGGATGGCATGCCAGTGTATTGCAATGAAATCACACACACTTCTTCACTCACACATGCACACTGGTGACGCTCTGTTTTAGTAAAAACCCGACGTCACATCATACAAAGCATCTGTGTTGAAATCATATCTTAGTTTAGTGATTTTGTTGGTCTGTATGTGTCGGTGATACATATATAAATTAATTTTGCAGTGACTATGTGGGGTTTCCATTTCATGCACATGTCACCACTCAGAACTACTTGAAAAGGGCCTGGCAGCTTTTATATTTAAATAAGTGGATAAATACACATCTTGTTCTCTCCATCACAAAATTAATGTCAGCTTTGACAACCAATAATTGTATTTATTTATTTATTTTTAAGATATAATTACTCAACACAATTTCCAGATAGACAGATTTCTCTATTCCTCAAATCTTTCATATTTTTTGGTATGATAATAAATGTTTTTATTTTAAAATCAGACTACTATAATGTAATTTTTCATCACACAATATAGCATGACAAAACTAAAGTCCAGCTTTGAAGTATTTATTCATCACATATGAACAGCACCACACCATATAAATTTAGAATGAGTTGCTCCTGTCAGTTTCTGCAAGAGAGAATCTTCAGTGCTGTCTTATATGGTTTTCAATGGTTTTCTAGCGCACAGGGACCTCTTACATAAAGGGAGAGAAACAATCACACTTTTCAACTCCAATATGTCCTTATTAAGAGCCTTTGGTGAAGACAGACACCCCCAGACATGTCATACGTCTCCATTTAAACAAAGACAATGGAGGTATTTGCAAGGAATCCCTTAACTTTTATATAGAGTATATTAAATACTATAGTCACAGGGTTCTTCCATAAAGTACCTTGTATTGTGTCAAGAGCTTGAATTAATAGTGTTGAATTTCCAATTCTATATTTAGTGTCTCTGTACAAAGCAGTGTTAGTGTTGTAAACTACAAAACTACACAGAATTAGTTACCTTTACTCATTTAGATGAATCTTCTCAAAGTGGCTTTCAGTGTTTTATCCATTGATAAAGCTGGGAAATTTTTACAGGAGTAATTTGAGGGAAAGTTCCACCTGGGATTCAAACATGGGTCCACTGAGCCCAAAAGCAACAGCTTATACCACCAGCTGCCCCCCTCCCTAACTATAGTTACCCATTTATGCAGTTAGGTTATTATATTATATCAGTTCTGGGTAGATACCATGATCAAGAGCGATCACTGGAGTGGGGATTCAGCCCAGGACCTTGCAGGATGCAAGGTGACAACAGTAAACACTATGCCACCTGCTGTAGCTTATGAAATCACAGTATGCGTTTTTTATGACAGAGCAAAAAAAAAAAAAAAAAAAATCTCAACTTCAAATTTCTGGAGCTGTGAAAATAGCTTGTAAATGGTATTAAAGAGGACTGAAGAAGTTTCTGGATCTAAGACCTGTTCCTGTCTGGTGGGTGATACAGCTCTGCCACCTTTCACCTAAACAATCTACATTGGCCTGAGCAATGGAATCAGATCATCTTAAATTTCAAGAAACTGTAAAATTCCAACCAAATAAATAGTGCTGAAAAATGTTAATGATCGCAATGAATAAAAAAGAGTTAAAAGTAAGGATGATCTAGAGATTGAGCACTGTTGACCATGTAGCAACAGACAAATGTTTTCACAAAAAATCTACTAAGGCTCAATAAAAGAGTCCTTTGCATAAAGTATAAAGCATTTCTCAAATAGAATAAAGAGCACCGAGTCACTGCAATCTTTAACAAGAAGAATCGATTGCAAAAACAAGCTATTTAAGTAATTTTTGGAAAGAAAATAATACATCCAATTTATTCAGTCCTTGAAAGTACTTATTAAGACCTATAAATAACCTATTCTGCATTTTCTACATTGACGAGAAAAATCAACTCGATTTACATAAAGCAACGTAGAAAAAAAACGTACAATTATTTTCATTAATCGCATTATTATTATTAACATTATTAAATCAACACACCATTTTGCTGTTTGATGTAACAGCTTCTCATGCAAGACTTGCCATTTACAAGAACTTATGAATAAAACTTGACATCATTATCGAGTGGAGAAGAACATGCAAACAAAGGAAAACAATGCATCAATCGCTCTTTTTCGGCTGCTGATTTTCAGAAGCCGGAGGCAAAACAAAACCATCCAGGGTCTCCCTGAAGAACTGCCACTGAAGGTGGTCACTAACTGAGTCTGAAAGAAAGAAGTAAGAGCGAGGCTCAATGTCGAGCATGATAATTTCAAGAGCTCGGCAAGACTAGATGATGTAAATAGAGTTTGAGGGAAAAGTGTTGTTGCGAGGGAGTGATGTGTGTCTGCACTCACCAGGACCAATATTGATTTGGGGAAAATGCATTTTAAATCTGAGTTCAGTGTATGTAACATTGCACACTTCAAATTTACCTTCTGTTCAACAAAGATTTGCTTAAAACCTGCTTTAAACCAACCTTCTTTTTATTGTCAACATTTGAATGGACAAATGAGAGCATCCTACCGTTTCCTTTATTCACTCAGTCATTCCTTTTCTTTCACAGAAAGGTGCCTGCTGTGAATTATTACTGAATCCGAACTTGAATTTTCGTCAATTCAGATTCTACAAACAAGGAGGCGAAGTGGTGCAGCGGGCTTGGCTGGGTCCTGCTCTCTGGTGGGTCTGGGGTTTGAGTCCCCCTTGGGGTGAATTGTGATGGACTGGCGTCCCCTCCTGGGTGTGTCCCCTCCCCCTCCAGCCTTGTGCCCTGTGTTGCTCGGGACAAGCGAGTTCAGCCAATGTGTGTGAGAGATTCTACAAAGCTCATTTGTTGAACCTTCATTTCTTTATACTATTGTAACCCTTTAATAAAGTGTTAATTACATTTTTTCATTTAACTAATGCTTTTGTCCAAAGCAGCTTAAAATGTTAGATATAATGTCATTCTGACAGGCATTTACCCATTCTTACAGGTTAGTGAAGTAATTCTGAAGAGCAGGGATTCAAAAACAAGTCACAATTTTCTCCCAAATGCATATCGCACAAAATAATATTCAGAAGCCATATGAAAGAGTTCTTGTTTCTTAAAAAATAATATAAATAATGCTTCACACCAAAACCTGCATTTGAATTTGTAGATCCAGTAAGAAGTGTATTGTTGACCAATGAAATACTTAAACAGTCTTTACTTGCCCATTGTCTATTTTCAATTCGACAATCCTCTGCTGATTGACTTTTAAATATTTTTTTGGAATCGTGAAAAAAATTCTGTCTCATGGGTCAAAACAGGTGCAGAGGATTGCATTTCGCCCTCTACAGCAAATAACTATTTACTCATTAAAAGCAGCAGGAAATGTATGAATGTACAGAAATATTGAAATACAGTACTTTTATATAAGTTAATTTATATAATACAAAAAATATACAGTTATATATGTATCATACATAACTGATAGTAATAATTTCTATATTAATCCAGACAGGTGAAAAAATAACATATGCACGTAACACACTCAAATTTGTGATCTCCATCTTGCTAGAAAGCTGCACTTTGGCTGTATGTCTAATTTGTGCTAGAATAAGTAGGTGCTAGGCACATGCTTTAGACCCTGACCTAATTCTTCCCTTCTTACAAAATAACTTAGTCTTACAGACACCGCCAACAACTGTCATCATCTCTTAACCCCTAGCAAAGCAAATCAATTGGAGCTGGCTTCGGTTTCCAAGCTGGGCTCATGGAATTGGATCCTTGGCCGCTCCATCTTGCGTAGGTCACGCCTGAAGAGGTATCATTCTGCGCCACTAACCCATTTAATATTGTTTTTTCGGGACTTCTCGCTGCCTTCCCACCTACCGTTTCCAGGTCTTTTCTCAGCCAAGACCGCTGGACTGTCCCCCATTTTCCCTTCAGGTCCCCGAAACCCACCCCAGCATTGCTACCGTTATCCCACGGTGAGCTTTCAGTCAAGCCGTGCTGACAGGCATGTCCTGCTGGCCCACTTGGCCACCGTAATGGATCTGTGGACACTGTTTTTCCATAAGGGGTGGAAATGTCGATGCTGTGAGGCTTTGTTGTATTTTCTAAGTAGCGACACAGGCTGTTCGTTTCCAGTACTTTGCAGAAACAAGGCTGATATGTTATTTAGGAATGCATGAACTGTGGTCCCTCAAAGGAAAGTCCGCAGTGGTCAAGGCTCTCCTGCTTTCTATAAATGCCCAGGTGTTTCCGATTCCATCTTTATTCATCAGCAAGACAAGTGCCAGCTGAGGGCTGACATGAGATCCAACCCTGAGCAGACAACGTATCTATCAGCGGCCCACAAAAACTAAAGGGCATACCAAGTTCAACAAAACCTTTAAAGTTTGAAAATATTGATGGCCATTAATAATGCAGCGCTCAAAGTGCTAATGCAGAACAAGTGATAAACCTCCTTTACATCACCCCATGTGCGATTTAAAGTCTATTAGAAAGCGCTGTTTCCGAGGAAGGGGGCCTAAAATATTCAACGAGAATTTTGTACCACTGAAGGGCAGAGGGATATCTGAGGAGATGAAGAGGTTGAGATTCAGAAGCTGTTAAGGAACACAAAAGTTTGTGAGCAGACAGTGCTTGTGTCACACTTAAAACGGTTACTTGATGAGTGACCTCGTCGTTCTGTCGATAACTTCTGTTGTATATAGTCTTGCTTCAACCTCCAAGAACCATTACTGAAAAGCTGCAAGTTGCTCGGAGAAGGTTGATTTAGAGATGAGAAAAGCAAACACTGAAAAAAAGTATATTAAAGGAAGTAATGTATAGGGAAAAGGGGGTGCGGTGGCGCAGTGGGTTGGACCGCAGTCCTGCTCTCCGGTGGGTCTGGGGTTCAAGTCCCACTTGGGGTGCCTTGCGGCGGACTGGCGTCCCGTCCTGGGTGTGTCCCCTTCCCCCTCCGGCCTTACGCCCTGTGTTGCCGGGTAGGCTCCGGTTCCCCGTGACCCTGTAAGGGACAAGCGGTTCTGAAAATGTGTGTGTGTGTGTGTGTGTGTATAGGGAAAACCACAAACAGAATATTTTAATATTGAAAAATACATCTTCCCTACTACTGAGTATATATTGACAGCAAAGACACAGATACAATGCCTTAATAACCAAATGGTTATAGAAATTAATGGAAATGACTACATTCAGGTCAAAAGAATTAAAATATCTGAAATAAAAATAATTACACCCCATCCTTACTTGGCTACAGCATCATTTATTGTTCTGTTTTAATTAGACCATACTTTCATTTAACTTTTTCTAATTAACTGATAATTGTAGTCTGGCCTAGCTGCCAGTCTCAGCTTGCTGCTTCTGCAGCAACTTTGGACCAGAGCAGTCACCGCCTGTGAGCCACACGTGTCAGAGCCATCTGCCTCTATCTTTCCATTGTTAGGCTTTGTAATACACCAAACAGATTTGGTATAGCCTACCAAATGAACCAATAAGAGGTAGTGAAGCCTACATAATGCAGTAGTCAAGGGCAGTCCACTGCAATGATGAACTAATTAGAGGTGTAAGTTTTAATAACCCACCAAATAGAGATAGCGATTCTTACCAAGTGCACCAGCAAGAGGTAGTAAACCCTACATAATGCACCAATCAGAGTTGGCCAGAGCCAAAGTTTTGCTCATGTTTTATTTATCTGTTATCTAATATTGTATAACCCCAAGGTAGGGTGTTTTACAATATTTATGGCATGTGGCAAGACTAATGTACCAGTCAGAGCCGGTATAGCCTATAACCAATCACAGGTAGTGAAGTCAGTATAAAGTGCCAATGAAGTTGTACACTCTGCATAAAATATCAATCAGAAGTGGTGCAGTGTACCTAATGCACCATTCAGAGCAAGAGTAGCTTATTGACACACCAACACAGGTTAAACCATGAACCGAAGATGGAATACCTTACACAATGCACCAATCAGAAGTTGTAAAGAAAACCTAATCTACCAATTAGAAGTGATCCAACCCACATGATGCACCAAATAGAGGCATATCAGACACCTAGTGGCACCTCATTAAAACAAATAAAAAATCCTGGACATCTAAGAGTCAACAGGTAGTATGCATTTCCACAGCATACTGACAAATTACTCCAGCCTCCACCTCTAGCTCAGTCATATACCAGGATACCCGGTTATGCTTGTATTAAAATGAAACTGTACTTCCATACTGTTTCTCTTTGCAATTTTTTCTCACCCTCTTTTCTGTGTAGAGTGGAACCAGGGCAACCCCCACAGTGTAGAGAAAATAACCACTTCTTCATGTCATACTTGCATGCTTACCATGCTTACCGTGGAAATAAAGTGAAACAGTTATGAGTCTTATGGTGCATGTGTTGCTTTTACAGACACATTTTAGCGTGGCCTGATATTTTGCTACAAACAAAATGTCCAGCAAATGAATTGCATCGTAGGGGATATAACAATCACTCAACAAAAAAAGAAAAAAAAAAAAAACCCCTTTGGACCGACAAGTACTTCACAAATAATGTAGCCAAAGTTAAAAAGAAGTGGTTCTTGATGGAGAAGCCTTGCCTTTTCGCCGGGTTCAAGTCTTTGAAATTTGCTTCTGAAGAGACGAAGGTATTGATTAGAGTTCTCATCCAATCAATGTCAAATTACAAGCCAGGTAATCTGAGTTACTTCGGGACTTTTTCTAGGTCACTGAATACTCTGGGTGTCAATGTTTCAAAGTGTGTCAGTCGGTGATAAGAAGGCTGCACACCTGAGACGCCACAAGACCGATCAATGTGGCTTAGAAAGTTGGCGTTAAGTTCCTCTAAAATTTTTTTCTCTAATTATTGTTCGGTAAAGAGTTGGGCCACAGCAGGGGCTGCAGCCCTGGTGGACTACAGGTCACAGTTGCATTGTTCAGCATCCCCAGTGCTCTGGAGTGCATTACACTGCAACTTGGAAGCAAAAACAACTCAACTTGACCACGTTTGACTTGGACGTTGACATTTCAGCAATGTCATTTTGGGGCATGTGAATCATTTCACTTTTCTTTTCAGAAAATAAAGTCTACCTTTGGAATCCATCCAAAAAGTATAATGCCATTTGCCTTTTTAGGTAGCAGAGGCTTGCTGCCTGGCAACAGGAGTGGCGCGCGCGTGGGCGTGACACACCGGCAGACACGCAGGCGCTCCGTGTTCTGCAGCTGCCGCGCCGCCGTCTCTGCGATGAAGGAAGCAGGTCTGCATGTGCATCAAACATCGTGCTGGTGAAAAGCAAATCGCATCTGGGACCGTGCCCTTTCTGACAATGAAAAGCCTGGGGGACAAATAAATTAAATTCCAAAAACTCCATGGCAAAATAAAAATACCCCCATATAGAAAAGCAAGGGACAATGTCCTTCAATTAGAGGTGAAAAATTGTTGCTTTGGCAATGCAGATTATCATCCTACCCATTTACATAACTGGATATTCTTGCCACAGCATTTCAGGTTAAGCACCAGAGCTGCACCCCTTGTGGGACTTAAAGTGGGAACCTCTAGGTTACAACTCTATGTTCTTAACCACAAGGCCACTTGCTGCCAGTTTGCCAGGTACATTCAAAGAGAATAATCTGTGACTGGTGAGAGAGCAACCGAGCTTCAGGGGGATCCGGACTACATCCGTCTTGACTGAACACCCAGCAGGGATCCTAGCTGGCATGGACAGTTTGTGGTTCGAGTGCGTTCCGAAAGCATGAAAAGACACCTTTGCTTTCACGCTCGACTAGACAGAGACATGCATTTGCAGTTTTCCCACATTTCTTTTAACTTGGAGATTTACCCAATGTACAACTCTGCTTTGAAATGAGACATCTAAATGTATTGTGTTCTATGAGTGTGTTTGTGATTGTGTGTGGTTACAGTACAAGTGGTTTTTTTTTTCCTTCTCTATTTCGCTAAGGCAGGCACTGTTGATGTTCATCTTTTGGAGGTTCTAGACAATCAGCCTACATAAACATTGTGTAACTACAGGACTTCATAAGTATGTTGTTGTATTATGCGTTTCTGAACAGAATGCGCATTGCCACAACATACCTGAAGCATGCCATGTCAAGACCGCAAAAACAACGGTGGGGAAAATCCGCCCTGCTTATAAATTAATTTAAGTTAATTTATTCCTGCTATTACATTTGACAAGCCACTCAAAACTGCAAACTGAATAACAAAAAATAACCTGGCAACGTGTTTTACAGACCGGCCACAAAGCATTTCATTTCGCTTGGCGACATCATGTAATTGGCACACGCTAACGGGCCGTTGGCGGCCATTCTGCTCTATGTAAGGCATTGACCTTTGAGAAGCGGGTGAACTGTAGTGTGACTGGGGATGACAGGTGCCTTTTGCCAGCCACTTACCTGGGCACGCACCTCTGTCTGCTCACAGAATGCAGAGACCTCAACAGAGCAGTACAACTCAACCCCCAAAAAAAAAAACAATGCAGTAAGCGAGCCCTTCGGGTGGTGACCTCACGTTAAACACGCCGCCTTTTGAGTACGTGAAAGGCAGCACGTCCTGTGGTCATTAATCGAAAAAGTTTAAGGTGTAAAAAAACGGTACGGGTGACTACAGCATTGAAAATACCCATATTGACACGTATTGACATTTTATACGTGCATCCGTTAATACTGTATTTATCTCAAACTTTTCAGAAATCACGCTCTTTATTTACCAAGCGAAATGGCTTTGCAATTGCGACCGCTAACATCCTATTCTGAAGGCAAAGAGACATCCAATTATAGCAAGTTATGGAGTGGCTAAACGTTTGCAGCTGCGGGGCTGGTTCGTGTGTGAGGCATAATTTTAATCTCCGAAGATTTCTATACGCGAACTGACAGCTACATGATCTGAGCTCCTTCAGTGAAACTCCACTAGCCATAGGGTATTGCAGCAGTCGCTTCCGTCTCCCTCCGAAAAAAAAAAAAAAAAAAAAAAAAAAAAACAATAATGAACAATGTAAACGACGTCCGTTATTTGGGCGTACGTTCTTCGATCACATGCTTGATTTAGCGATTTATAAATCTCAATTGCTCTATGAGTTTTCACTGATATTATTCCCCTAATGATGCATTCAAATATTCAAATCACCATCTCAATGGCATCTGCAGATGCAGGCCTTCACATCGATCTCCACAAGACCTCTGTGTCTGAGGCCCGCCGTTCTGGCAGTGGGAATCCGTGCGCTGTTAACAGGGGCTGACATCACTGTGAGAGGCTCATTATGTACGCAATGAACCGCGGCACACATGCCCTCCCCAAACTCTGCAGCAAACGCAGCAGCTGACTGGCATGGCTCCAATTAATCTCACTCATGACGCTGATGGTCGCTGAATCACATCGGGTTGGTAAACTGGATGCCGATGTTCAACCAGCTGCTCCAGCGAACATCCCGGCCTCAATACCTGATGTGTCCAATATACTGAATAAGATGTTCAGCAACTGCAGAACATCCAATATATCCTATAATACCCATGTAAAAGCGCATATATTTCAGGCTTATTACAAGCATTTGAAAATCATACGTTTAATCCCAATTAATTACTTATTTTCTCAAAACGTGGGAGAAGCTATTTCCTAGAACTGTTTGGTTTTAGTACTTCAACCTATTTCTTATTTGCAACAGGCTACAGGAAAATATGGGAGAAGTTCTTTTTGTCCAGACAAAATCCTGTGTCTGCTTCTTCCATGTTAAAAATATAGTCAATAAGATGGCCAGAGGTAAAAACAATATGAAGTATGTTGCATGAAGAAACTTGGTCCTACCACAAAAGGACATGGTCAACGCATATTCAAAGCAGTCTTCTACAGCAATCATCTTATGGTTACTGTACAAGGCATTTGAAATAATGTTCATAACAACATTTTTTATTTTTTATTGGTTTGTTGTTTGCTTGAAACTTGCCATGTTGAACTCATTTCAAAAGGCAAGGAGGGAATCTTAACATGTTCCCTGGTGAACATGGAATTGTGCAGCCAGAACAAGAATGTAGGTAACTCAAAGAGTCTTCAGAGTAGCTTATTTAAGGCTTTCACATTTCTTTTTTTGTCCAGCCCACTGCTTTAGGTTATCAGATTTTGTTCTTTTTTTTTTTTAAACTTATTTTAACACCACTTTTGTATCAGACACGGCAGTCTGCCAGAGTCGGCATACAAAATGGAAGACTGATCCGTGGGAGTGAGATCATGTCCAGGATTCATGCCCTCACTGGCTGAGTCAAATCACAGGTTCTTGGTCTTCTTTTTTCTCTTTCTCTAGAATTGCACACTGTTCTTGGGTTTGATTCTTGTAGGTGAGGATATAGGCCCAGTCCAAACGACTCCCTGTATGCTGCCCTGGCCTGTGCGTAAAATCAAGGTAAGAAGCATGCTATGAGATCTGTTTAATCATGGAATGTGCTCCTCCAGTGCTGTCCCTGCATCTCATCCATCCCTGTGCCCAACTCCTCTCACCCTACGCCACCTCTGTCCCTACTGCTGCCCGGTATCAGGTCCTTTCTTCTCAGCCCCCCCTTGCCCCTCCCATGCCCAACCACACAGCTGCCCCCCAGCTTACTTAAATCTGTTACGACAATGGAGCAGATTCTTCTCAAGGATGCCAACCTTCCCAGCTTCTGTAACCACCCCATCTGCAGTCAGCTCGTGTTCATGATTCCAACAACACCCTATTAGACACTATTATGTGCGCATGGGTTCATCCTTAGATTCCAGCAAGGCAAAACTGTTAATTTGGTTTCGGAGATTTCTTGCTTTCTTTAAAAAGATAAATAACATATATCCAGAGATGTATGCAAGCTGGATCCCGAGTTATAAAAATCACCTGTTGGCTGGTTCACTGCGAAGCACGGATCTTTTAAATGTATGTGTATATTTGAAAATGACATATTTACATGTGATTGATTCTCACAACGAATCATTAGTTGTCTTACAAATGTGTCAAAATGAATATTAATATTTAAAATTAAAGGATTAGGAAAGCCATTAGATTAATTGAGCATCTTACTGTATTTATGTAATTCAGAACCTATAGTCTGTCAGAAATTTTTCATTTCTGTGAGGTTAACTTTGCGTGAAAAGATGCTGGTAAAGATAAGAAGGTATGTGTCACAAACATGATTTTAATTATGCATTCCCTGCGTTACTGACATATTACCAAAATGACCATTAAAGATGATTATGTCTCTTCTCTGTCATTTTCTTCCCTTTCACAGTGCTTGTGTGCACAACTGCAGGTAAAATTGCTACCTTCATACATAGAAGTTTGCATCACATCAATTAAGAGAAACCACCTCAAAACCAGCCACTGGCTTTCCATCAACATGGCAATGTAGAGCAGTGCACCATGTAATCGCCTCAAGGCCATCAACCACACACTTCCTTTCATAAAGTAATGCATGCTTCCATGGGTTTATAGACTCCTCTACAGCCTATAGCTTTGGGAGATCACATTCATAGCTGTATTTGATTGACTGCACCTCTGATGCAATAACCTAGGTAGTATAGTTTAGCTTCAGACATGTCCCATCTGCCTAAGCCTATGCTTACTTTTCACTGTCTTGTTTCATTTGGATCCAGAAATGCAGCAGGGCACAGATGACCATTTTACCTTCTTCTCCAAGCTCTATGTTTTTGCATGTTTATACAAGAGCTCCTGAAATGAGGCTGCAAAACATCTTTGGTCTGGGCCATGGTCACTTCCCATGTCGAAAAAGCTTTAAGGTAGACCATCATGTCACTCAGACATGAAACTTAACCCAGAAAGGCTGGATCCAGAACACTAATGAACAAAGCAGCTCTTTGCAGCAACTTTGTGTAAACCTGAAATGATTACTGATGCCCATAATGTTACTTTCTTTTTTACCCCCAGAAAGTTCTCACAGAAAAAGCACCCATTTTAAACAAAATTCAAGAGCAATGATCAATTCAGTTCCAAGTAGGCTTTTGAATTGTTTGATGAAATTCATGAACTCAGAATTATGCTATTGATGTGAAATTAAAACCCCAAAACAGAATGCCAGTTTCTTTTTTCCCAATTTTGTTTGCTGAACTGAAATTAACTGTTTAAAAATCACTGTGTATCTCTTCGAATTCAATCAAACATAACTAAGTAATGTAATGATGTCCACTCAAGCTGGGAACAAGGATTTACCTTATTTTTATATTTTTGTCTATTATGCTTCTGGATTTATACAGATATAATACAAAAGAAAAAAAAAACAAAAAAATGGCTTTGCCAACAACTTCTGTCAGCCTTACAAAATGAAAAAATCTTGTGGCTTTTCCGTATTACTTTTTATTATTATTTTTCTGGCCCAGGTGTCAATTGATAGGCAGCAGTATTAGGATTCTGAAGCTAATCTAGAAGAAGAGCACACTGTGTGTGCTTTTCTGTGTGAGTGGCAACTACAAGGAAAGCTGTCAGGGAAGGGCACCTGTAAGATGTCACCAGTGAAAGTCAACCGGGCCTTCTTTGTGACCCCTAGCTGAATGGAAGAGCAAAGCTAGGCATTACACTTGTGTATTAAACACTCTGTTTAGGTATTGTGCATTGTACTGGCATGTATAAAAAAGTTAATTCCCAAAATCGTTAACAAAAAAGAGTTTATTCATATGAGCAAAATGGTAAAAAAAAAAAAAAGTAATAAAGTTGACTTGACACCAGGGAATTGTGGGCGACCAGATGACCCTCAACATGTCTGAGTGAAAGTGTGCTGTTGTAGAAAATTGTGGTCATTCATACGTGAGCAAAATTGGTTAAAATGGCCATTATAATTTCAATCCTGACATGATACGGTTGTGGGTGACCGAATTAAATAAAAGATATTTAAAGTAGCGCTGCAGCGATGGCAAGGAAGTTCATGACAAGTCTATTGCGATTTTTTTAATTCTTGATAATATCTTCAGTTTGAATAATGTCGGCATACTGTTATACAGATAATTAAAACTTCAGGGCATTTTAAAACGGAGCATACTTTGTTAAATGTAAGAGTTTTTTTTTTTTTTTTTAATCACGAGTTTCTTAATGTCTCTAGTGCAAAAACACAAATGTTGAGTAATTACCAGAATATGAAAACCAAATAAGATAAACCCAGTATGTGGGATATAATTGTGCTGATCAACTTACAGAACAGGATGCACAGAGTTTGTGATGTTATTGATACACCAAGTTTTGCACCTCCCATCCATTCTGCTCTCATTTTCCTTTGCCAGTGCAATATTAAATGCCTTCATCAACACAGATGAAAAGAGTTACAAATTCATTTGTGCTCACTTCGAGTCCCACACATATAAAATAGGTTCAGCCAAACCACCCTGGCCAGTGCGTTGTCATGGCATCGTAAACATTGCTCGAGATAAGAGGCATCACAGACGAAAAACTGCAATATCACCAGTACTATAACTTGATCACAATGACCTCTTTGCGATGGTGCCTAGGTTCACCACCCAGTGGAAAGAGAAACCCATCGGAAGGAATGTGTTGTTTACATGCTGGGCACCATGCCTTGGCTGCTCTGTTCAGGGCCAGCATGCAAATGTGTACATAACGATGCTCTGCTCCATACCAGCGAGGTGGATTTGCAAGACAAGGAGATTGTCTCCATGGAAACTAATAGCATTTCTTTCAGAGGACCAAAGGAGCACCATGGGCCCTACTGGAGAGATCGTTTCCTGTGCCACTTGCTTGTACTGCAAAGAGTCTAGTTCCCTCCTAAATTATTAGTATCTCTTCAGATACATTACTTCAACCACGCCACATGAATAGCAGGCCTGGAAGATACTGCTTTGGATCCACATAAAAATAATCATGCATAGTCACATTCCATGGATCTGTGTATGCAGCAGGCAGGACCCCCCCCCCCTCCCCATCTGGTCCTGTTTTATGAGTTGAAGTTGTGTGCTCTCCTTCCTGTGTTTGCAGGGGTCGTCCTTGGCGACTGCATGCGCTCACCTCAGCTGCAGCTGAGCTTGATCGATGGCTCCTAATTGCCCATTAGGGCTCCCTCTGATGGAGTGGTGTCCCATGTTTGAGGATGGGAGTGTGTTGGGAGGCTGTATTTATACACGTGGCAGATGCTGAAGCTGAGGAGAGGAGCTCTATTAAAAGCCTGTTGTCATCGTGATGGCAGTCAGTGGCCGAAAGGATAAGTTGATCTTCGTGGAAGGAGTGGGGGTTCTGTCACTTTTCATATTCTGCGCCTCATACTCAGTTTAATTGTATGTAAGTGCGCATAAGCTGTCTTCCTGTCATAAAATAGGTTTTTTCCACAAATAAATGCATAAATAAATAACAAATGCTTTTTTAGGCCCAAATATATCCTTCTCTGTGACAAACTGATTAAATTAAACGCATTCGTCTTGATGGCGGCAATTCCGGCTGCCTAACAGTCTCCTGCCAGAATAAAATAAATAAATGTGCAATGCAAAACTCTCAGTTTTGCATTTAGATTTGGTTTAATAAATTGGCACATATCAGCGACATATCCAATTACTGTCTATAGAGAGTTTTGTCACCTTCCCTCCACCCAAAGTGAGGTTAAATAGCATATCAGACAATTATGCGGAGGAAATACATTCAGGAAATAGGTTCTCGCTTTTTCTCTCTCTCTCTATCACACACTCACACACTCACACACACACACACACACACACACACACACACACACACACACACGGGTGCTCTTCTCTGAGAATGACAACACAGTTTGAAGAAGATGGTTAGCTGTTGATTTGATCACCGAAGAGTCGCACAACGTTTCGGTTTACAAAAAAACTGACGTCTAATTACCGCTGCAGAGAAAGGCACCGCAACTGAGTACCAGATGTGAGGCCGCGAGGCCAACAAGCGAGGTATTGCACTACACGTCACAGCCCGTCACGGCAGAACAGACGCCTGCAGGCGCTCAAAGGGAGGGGAGTGAGCAAGAGATTTCTATCGTTGGCGGCAGGTGGGGACGTTGGGAACGCACGCAACCGTCATCCTGCCCGCTACTTATCCCTTCAAGGGGACAATTCCACAATGGAGGCCTCCAGGGGCCCCCTGATCGCAGAGGGCCCGGAGCAAGAGCGGAAGACAGGCCTGTTCACAGGTGCGACGTGCTAACAGTCCAGGCATGGAGGGAGCAGTATCACTTTATTAACACGGCTAAATACGACCTGGTGACACACCACCTATCTCCATTTTTTCCACTAGGGAGAGGAGGGGGAAGCTAAATGAGACTATGGCCCAGATTGAATCAAAATCATGGCACCACCATATGGCTAAATATAGCCATGACAGGTCTATTAATTTTGATGTAATGCCCAGAGAAGAGGCGTGCCAGTGTGTGCCGTTCCCCTTGTCACTGTTCGTCTGGAGGTGGGATTTCATTTCCGAGTCTCGAGTCTGTCGGATCGTTTCTGTTTCACTCTCTCTTTTTTTTTTTTTGACGTAACCGAGAGCAGACTGGATTCCTGTGCTTCTGCTGCTATGGAGAAAGCTGCCATTCCCAGCACCGCAGGGGTCAGCAGGTCGAAAGCAGCGCCCAGAGCACCGCCGGCCACCGCAGGGAAGTAAGAGAACTGGGTCAGCACAGGCGAGCACACGTCTCCCACCGAGAGGCATTGTGGCTAAGCCCCGGGGTGTGAATCACCATCTGTAAGCGGACAGGAAGACAGAGAGGAGCAGAGCGTGTCATGGAGGCCAAGCAAGGCCACCGTCCTTTCATTAGGCCACGTACTGCCGTTCCCGACACACAGCCCCTCTCTCTTTGTTAGCTGGACACTCGGTTCCAAGGCCACAATGTCAAAAGTCAACATACTCGAACGTCTGCAGGACATCAGGAGTCAACAGCTCAAAGGCGCTGGCCTTCCACCCTCCCCCTACCCCTTACCTACCCCAGGCCATTCCATGCTTCATCACTAGACGGGATAATGAGGTGAGATTAGCACATCAATCCTTTCCCGAGCCAATGATTTTTATCCCTGGCCTGGGCTTCCGATGTCTCACACATCCATAGCCCTCCCTGGAGTGGAACCTGTCATGCCGCTCGCTGCCTCCCGGCAAATGCAAGGTCACACAACGGTTCAAAAATGTAAAAGCACTCAGGGGTGGTGTCATGTATACACCGGCTGGCGAAGCCACCGTGCCGCTCTTCATTCCGAGTTTGCCAAGCAACACGAGACCTCAGACTCAACTTGTTCCGTTTGCATAGTTGAAATATATAGATACGGCAAAGTTATTAATTTACTCACACAAAAAAGGGCTTCAAGGGTGGGATGATTAAATTACCAAGAATTAGCGAATAATCCTGCTTCTGACACATAGTACACTCATCATCACAAAATGCATTCCTCCGATGCCAAGTTCTGCATTTCTGCCTCAACGTGACTTCAAACATCCGCCAGAGATGCTTCAGCGAAAAAGAAGCATGATTTGAGTTCATTAATAAGCAATGCTGAATTTAAATATGATTATTAACTGTACCAGAGATAGCCACACATTTGCCCTTTAGCCTGAAGAAAGAAGACTCTCTCAGAAAAAAAAAAGAAAGAAACCTTGTCATACCTTATGACATATACCCAGAGAGGAACTTAACAAATGGATGCACAGAGGCTTGGCTGGCAGGAAAGTGGAACGTTCTGGATTATAGACAATTAGACATTCACCTTCATTTTCATGTACTTCCTAGTTCATACTCATCAACACCTTTTGCTCATGGCACCAGCATATTTCTGTACCCATTCAAGCTTCCATGGTGTCCTTTGGTGTAACCAAACTGGTCATACACTTAAACTGACACACTCCATCCTCTGCCTTGGGAATAAAGCATAACTAGACAGGCTGCCGGCTAACGTGCTATCGTTCACATGTGCTGAACCTGGGGTTAAAGAAGCGATCAGGGCTTCTTCTCACCAGAACACGTATGTATTCACGCACGCGTCAGTCCTGGCCTTTGTCCCTTAAGAGTGAATGGTCATATCTGACAGCTGCTCCAGTTAGAAGACTGGTGGAAAAAAAGAAAGGTACAGTGTGTACGCCCATCCCAGAAGTGGAAAACTCCAACTCAAGAATCGAGTCAAGAATGTACGATTCAGGTGTACAGTCCCATGAGTCAAACCACCCTGCCATGTTTATTTAAAACTGCTTCAGTTTTTTTACGTACCAGACCAAAATATTGCATGATATTAATTAATTTAGCTTTCCACCCATTGATTCCAAGATAGGTCCTGGACCACCGAGACCCTTGCCAGAACAATCAGCTGGCAAAGGTTGGTCAACTGAGTAATTCACTTAGCTGATGCCTTTCACCAAAGCAGTTTACATTGTGGGGTTTGTGCAGTTTGTGCAGTTTGTGCAAACTATTAAGAATTGTTTATCCATTTATACATCTGGGTATTGTAATACTGTATCAATTCAGAATAAGTACTGCACCAGGTGGGAATTAAAACCAAGGCTCTTTGATTTGAAGGTAAAATGGCATCAGCCTTACAGTGCTTGGACAGCTTTTATTTCAAGCACCTTTCCTCATTTGCACAGTTGTTTTACTGCAAAAATTTTAGTTAAGCACTTATCACAAGGGACTTTCTGGAACTTGAGTTGGCAACCATCTGGCGACAAGACCTTTATCTATGCATTTGTTGCAGGCAGGCTAGAAAAAAGAAAGAAAATTGTTGTATTTTGTAAGTGACAACACAGAAAACTGGAACGGAGCCGTTTTGGAAATGGGTTCAGGGCAAGATTTTAGTCTGTAAGCATGAAGTTGTTCTCAGCGACATGCCACTGACCTCAATGAATTGAGTACAGCTGGTGTCCCCGGACATTTCGGTGAGTTTATACGTCACAGTGTTTCTTGGGAATCTGATGGATCATGCCAGAGTCGGGCTTTAAATAGACAGAAGGAACCCTCAATGTGCCGGCTGGCGCTTTAAAGCCTCTTCGTTGACTTCACAAAGACAGTCCTAGTAAGAGCAGTCCAACATCAAACTGGCTATCATATCCACGATCCAGTAGCTATCTTCTCAACATTATTGCAACTTTGAGCATTGAATACTTTGCAAACCATTTGGAATGCTGAGCAATATTCTCCTACATTCTAACTAAATAATGGAGAGTAAAGTTTTCCTGAGCACATATTATAGAAATTAACTTAGAACAAGGAAAAGTATCAATAATTTGAAAAGTGCTAAGTACCTGGTTTTTAACCACAAATTAAACAAAGACAAGTTGAAGGGTGAGGATGCTCCCTAGATACAGTATGTCAGAAGGAGGATGTCAACACTAAAGGATTTTTCTACCACAGTAATATCACAGCCATTGTACTGATACTGTATAGACCAAATAAGAGTTTATATTCAGAGCTTTAACTTGCAGAAATGGTATTCATGCACAGAAAAGTTTTAATATTTGGTAACACATAGTTTTAATAATAATGTCAGCTGTGATTGCTTAAAATAGTAATATTACCTTATTACCATTTTAATGTTTTAGTAAGGCTTAGATATTGCTTTAATCTCAAAGCAATTTAAGCATAGTTCAAGATAAAATTGTCCTTTTTTCTGTATTCTGAGAGTCCTCAGCAATAAAGAATGGATTAATTTACACACTTCTGCCTTTTTTTTTTTTTTTTTTTGCATGGTAACCCAGAGATGAATATATGCACTCAAAACCAGTGTCACCTTTGCAGCCACCCCTTTGTTTGATGTGAAATGTTTGTGGGAGGTGTTAAAGGATCAGATTGCAGTTAGAGAGTGTAATGAATAAATGATAGAGAAGGAAAAGGCTTTGTAATCTTGGGTAATTTTTAGAAAATGAGTAGGCGCAGCACTGTGTGTAGATAAGATGGAAACACGGGTCTTGTTGCTGATCTAGAACAGAAGATTGTGTTGCAAAAATTGAAAAGATAATTAAAAACACCTTTTTTTCCCCTATATCTAAATGGTACCAGGTCTATTTTTGGAAAACAGTACAATTAGCTTCAGACTAACATTTACTTGCTGGGAACAAAATCAAGGCTTGTGTCACAATTTGTAGGTTTATTATGTAAAAATAATTCATCATTAAATCGTTAACAATCTAGAATTTCAGCTTTTTTCCTTCATAAAATGTGGCTTTCAGCTAAAAATAAAAACCCCTATTACATTATTAGAATCGAATCAATGTATGATTATTACATTTTTAAACAAAATCTTAATCAGTGGAATTAATTGAGAAATTCAGTTGATATAAAATCTGACTTTCTCAGATATAAAGTTATAGAGGACTCCAGGGTATAGTATATCCCGGAAATATTGTTTTATTTGCCACATAAAATTTGAACTGACTGAAGCAACCACAGCGACTGCCTAGCACCTCTTGGAGGAAGTCTTTCAAAAAGGCAGCCAATATCAGAAGGCAGATGCCATTTGAAAAAAGAGTTATTACAGAGATGCTATAACTGACAAGCTGTACATAGTTTCTCTATTTATCTATTTCTCTGCTGAAACAAAGAGGCCTGCACCTGTTAGACTGAAGGAAAGAATGAGGGAAAAAAAGAAAAAAGCTACAGATCAATTTTCAAAAAAGGTCACCAGACTTTATTCTTATTTGCATAAAACTGAAAGATTTGCAGCATCTTTCCTTGTATCCATTTTGGTGCTTCTTTTAATTTTCTTCCTTGTAATTGTAATGAACTTTATAGAATTTAAGACATTTATAAAATGTTTTCATTCTATGTTTTTTTTTTAACTGTACATACTGATATATCAATAGCTTCAGTTGGATTATGACTGCTTAATAATCATGTGATACCACATTTGATTGTGTCATGACAAACATTATTTTTTAAACAAATTAACTTAAAACATGCAACAACTGATTGTATTTTCAATGAAAATTACAATAAAGAAAAATCGAATTAATTCTAGCATTAAAAAATAGCCACGGGTGATAAACTAATCCCAATAAGAACTGAATTTGTTTCGGTGTGGTTTGTTCATCTATGACTTTATTATGTAATTTTAAAACAGCTATCATAAAACATTCAACTGCATATGGAATGTGCCTTAAGTACTGTATATATTTTGGTGATTGCTGAAGCACAGTGAAGGGGGTGGGGAACTAATCTGAACATAATTATAACTTGAAGTTCCACAACAGAAATTAGTTTTACTCTTGCCAATGATCCATATATTTTTTATTTTGTTGGCAACATAAATAAGATGTGACTGCACGCTTTTAATGTTCACCAAATTCAGTTTATCATCCTATTTTAAGGAGAGGTTCCTTGCTTATCATTAAAAGTCACAGTTTATTCTAGAATAAAGGCATTTGGAAATGTGATTTTTATTTATGTCAGGTTTAGATCAAAGGCCGTGCTAGACAAGTTTTTTGAACCCACTCTTCTTTCAGACTGATGCACCTTTATGAAAGGAAGAAGTCAGAATCTTTGATTCTAATTCTGAAGATGTTTTAAAAAAAAAAACGAAAAAGTGCATTGACAAAAAAAAAAAAAAAAAATTGTTGTCAACCTGCAAATATAAATTCTGCGCTCCATTGCATGAGGAATAAAGAAGCTGTATGTTAAATAAACGGACAAACTTTTTTTATTTCTGGCTTGAAAAGTATGGAAGGGTACAAAGGCTTCACCAGCAGAGCATCCACATTTGACCCGTTACGTAAAAAAAATTCCACTGTAAGTGTGCTCTTGCAGTTGATGTGTCGTACAAACAATGCCTTTCACTTCTTCTATTCAAAGAGGCCCTTTAGATTTAGAAAGTCCTCAGCACTCTGCAAAGTGCCGGCGATCAAGCTTCCAATAGTGCAAATTATCGTCCAAGAACAGTAAATTATATCAGTAAATGACAGTGAGGGCCTGATGGTTCTCATATTTAGATGAGGCCTGTGTGTGTCCTACGTATGTTCATAAGTCTGATCTCAAGTGTACCAGAGTGCCTCCTCATGCAGCAAAGGACCTTTTTTCTTGTAATATTATGCTTCTGTAATATACTTTGTCTGTGCATAATGAAGTGATGGATTCAAGGAGCTGATTGCATGAAAGCTAATTTTGGTTGTGAAACAATATACCGTATTGCAATCAGCATAAGGACAACACAACTGAGCAGAGCTGATGCCAAATCAATTTACCAAATATTTGTTCACAAATCAGTCCATTTGTCTATATAAGGTAAATCAAGAATCAGAATCTAAAAATCCACAAGAATCCAAATGAACCGGAATAAGGTGTAAGGAATCTACACTGCGAGTCCCTTTGAAGTGGTGAAATTTTGAAAATGAAAAAATAAATGCATTTCTACACAACGCAGCACGTCAAACGACATGCAATATAGAGACATATTGCTATGAAAACTGTCCTGACTGAAACGACTTTTCTAAAATCCATTTGCATAGAAATTGCATTCAAATTATCAAGATTTGGTCAGTGAAGTGGTCATCGTTTTTTTTTTTTTTTTTTTTTTTCTAAAGCAGTGACAACTATTACATTGTAGCTGTTTCTTCCCTTCTTGCAGTTTTTCAGAATTAGAAATGGAAAATTGTGATGTCACTTTTAATTTTGTGTATGATGTCCCATCGCAGAATGAAATTTATTATGGGTGGTAGATATTTAAGACACTGAAGTTTTAAATTTGGATAATTTCCCATTTTTGGTTTTGCAGAAGTACATTAAAATCAGAAGAAGTAAGTATTGTTGAGAAGATAGCTTATTGATGGGCAGATAGGATTATCATACTAGAGCACAATAACTGAGCCTTGCACAGCCCCTTGTTCTTTTTCATGAATCTGCTTGGCCTGGAATACATCAACATATATGAAATCAAAATTACTCACAGAGTAATCCCTTTTGTCACAGTTATTTCCTTCCTCTAAAGCTCATAGAGCATTATGCAACATCATAACAAGGTCTATAAAAACTGAAGCCCAGATGAGAGGTCATGCCATCTTGTGCGTTGTGGACAATGTGACAATAACCTGAGAACACTTACCCTACCTATTCCAAGTAAGAACTTCTCTAAAGAATTTCTGGTCGGGTAAATAGGTAGAAAAATATGTGAACAAAAATGAGACCATTCAGTACTTTCATAAATATTGTTTAATCTTGGGGGTGTGTGGTGGCGCAGTGGGTTGGACCGAGTCCTGCTCTTCAGTAGGCCTGGGGTTCGAGTCCCGCTTGGGGTGCCTTGCGGCGGACTGGCGTCCCGTCCTGGGTGTGTCCCCTCCCCCTCCGGCCTTACGCCCTGTGTTGCCGGGTAGGCTCCGGTTCCCCGTGACCCCATCTGGGACAAGCGGCTCTGAAAGTGTGTGTGTATTTAGTCTTGAATTTAATGCAGCTTCATATAAAATATGACATATGAAAACCTTGGCCAATTATAGTATGGACACACTGTTACAACATGAATGACTCAAAGATTTTACAGGAACAATGCAGGCTGAGAGTGGAAAGGTTTTGTAGTGGATTTTCTCAAGGTAAGCTTTTTAGACATAGTTCATAAGACAGGAATTCACCTTTTCCATTTAACCTTGTTAAATGCTGTACGGTAGTGTTTTGATCCACCACCATTCCTCAAGTGGGCTTGCCCAGCCTTGCCGCATGTAGCGCAATAACAAATAAGCTGGAATTAGATTTCGGACCTTGACACACAATCGACACACTCGTGTGTCTAACCATTGATATTTACTTTTATGGCTGGTTTACACTCAGAAGGAAACATCCATGCATTATCAATAACCACATCCAGAGCCACACTATCCTGGAAACATATGGCATGAAGTAGGGTAAAGCCTGGATTTTAGAACAGTCATACACACACACACACGGGCAATTTAGACTTACCGATTAACCTAAAACAGTGTGTTCAGACTGTGAGAGGAAACCAGAGCACCTGGTGGAAACACACATAAACACGCAAACTCTACACAGACTAACCTGGGTTCAAAACTGTGTCCAAACTGAGCACAGGAGCTATGAGGAACCAGTGCTACCCAGTGTACTAAGGAAGATAGAGAGTGTCATACTACCCTGGTAGTGTAGTGGCTAGAGCTACTACATTTAGCCCCAAAGCTTACAAGTTCAAGTCTCACCTCCAGTTTTGAGCAAAGTATTTACCATAAATTGCTCCAGTAAAATTACCCAGCTGTGCAAATGAGTAAATAATTGTAAAGAAGCTCAACATTGTGAGTTGCTTTAGATATAAGCAATGAATAAATGTAAACAGTAACCCTGAAAGGGATATCATCAACACATGGAATTCTCAGCATTTGATGGTGGAAATTAGGTGTTTTTTGCATTGGGAAACACTTATCTTTAAGCACCTTAAGTTGTGTACCAGGTTACTTTCCAGGTGTCGGTCACAAGCTGAGTTCTTCTAGACAGCCCATGGCCAAAATTCAGTCAACACAGTATCTAATTTAGTGACAGTTCTGGATGCCAATCATTTCACCATTACCATTATAAACTTTTTTACAACATAACATGACGTAAACGGATAAAAGCGGCAATTTGCAGAAAAAAATCCGACTGCGATATTTCGCAACCATCTAAAATCACACGAGATTTAAAAGGGTGAGAAATATTTAACATTTAATGCACGTTTGTAACGAGGAGAAGAACGGGGTGTCGTAACCACTTTTCGTCATGCCGAGGTAAACAAATAGCGTTGTGAATCAAGTTAACATGCAAGTGTTGTGCCTCATGTGCAGTGAGCGCACTAGAAACACACACACACACAGAATGCCAATGCAAGCGGTCAGCAGACACACATAATGACTTTAAAAGCGTGCAGAAAAGGAGCTTTTTCTTCAGTGATGCTAAAATCAGCTTAGACAAAACAGAAAACGAAACAGGTGATTCTCAATTAACAGGGTGGGGGGGGGGGGGGGGGTGTGTTTTCAATACAGCAAAATGGGAAACAGATGAACTCAAAAGCCCATTTGAAAGTAAATGTCCTCTTAATTTGCTACCCTGGAGAGCTTTTCTTATTCCTTCCAACTAAATATGCATATGTCAATGGCTGGGGTTCTTGTGTTGAAAAGGAGTAGATCTTTCAAGAAAAGTACTTACATCACCACATTTGCCACAGGATTCATTTCAGATAAACAGTGCTAGTGGTAATGTGATTTGAGCTTGTTCTGATTTGTCATGGAGTTTATCGTATGGCTCATGTGCATGATGAGATGAACCACTGACTGCAGGTAGCTCAGTGAATAAGCTTGATTGGAGCTTTTATTATTATTATTATTATTATTATTATTATTATTATTATTATTATTATTATTCATCTTTCTCCTAATGCTACATGCACTATAATAAGCTATTTATAAGTATCTATGTATTCCTACAGCAGATCAGGGTAACTCATGCACTCATACACACACACACAGGGCAATTTAGATGGACCAGTTCACCTGAAATATCATCTTTATGACCAGAAGGTGGTGAGTCTAATGAGCAGAGGCCCAGCTGTTAAGTAAAGTGATTATAGAGGAATACTTTAGAAAAAATGTCAAAAAATGGATAAACAGACAAAATGTTTAACTGCACGACATGCAAGATGGTTTCAGTTACAAAAACTGCATTTACCACATGCCAAAGACAGACTACTGACTTCTTTATGTCCTGCTATGTGGTTTGAAGGTGTATACACACACACACTCTCGTTTTCCTACCTTTACAGGAATTTTTTACAAACTCCCACTTTAATAAAATTAATTACTTTTAACTAATAAATCCTGATTCATACACCCCAACGGCAGGACATAAAACAAAAACTTTTGAAGCGGTGTAAACTTCATACATTTTGCATTGTGTGAAAATCACAGTATATATATTTTTTATTACTTTGTCCCCTCAGAGTACAGAAATTACAGTAAAACACACTACAAATTCTGCAATCAATCTAGCAGCCAATGCAGCAGGGAGCGAGTTTCTGAACTTGTGCAGAAATGTTCTGAACATCAAGGTTAAACCACATTGTAAACAGGGTTTATGTGTTTATTTTTCTTTAAAGAAGGACTATCACTTAGCATAGTATTTCCCAGAGGGGAGGGGATCCGTATCGTCGAAGAATGCAAACCACCGGTCCTAATTAAATGAAAATTACAATTAAATTAAAAACTCTTTGCTGATTCCAAAGATGCTATTTAGCAGCAGTGGCAAAGTCGCAATTATATCAGCTGATGTCGAGATGCACGGCTTCATTGGGAGGGCTAATGGAATTGTCGAGCGAGTAATAAAAGACAAGGCCCGAGGCTAAAAAGGACCTCAAATATAAAGCGTTGGGAAAAGATCACTCCAAGGAATGGCTGAATTAGGCTGCAGGCTAGGCCTTTCATTTTGTTGCCAATTAAGAGGGGTTTCTGGGGGCGCAGATTGAGGGTTATCATTTAAAAAAACCCCAGCATACTACACTTTAAAGAAAACCTTCTCGAAAGACCATGGAACACTAGACATGTGAGCCCAAATGGCTGTTCACTCTACCTGGGAACAAGGACCTCTTCTGAGCTACAGCCGACATGGCATCTGCTACGGCGCAGCCATCTGGCCTGTCGACGAAGCCAAAGTCGGGAGCCGGACCCTCCTGAGGTCTCGATGTGGGGAAACGGACTCACATCCAGACACCGGTCATTCCAGGATCCCTCTCCATGTGACCGCACTAGCTTCTAACCTTGCGACGCGAGGGCACCAGGGCAAGTGCGATGCATCCAAGATGCCTAAAAGAACCTTAATAAAACTTACTTTTACATGACAGGCCGACGAGAGACATCAGAACTCAATCAAATCTTCATCAAACGTGCATCGCTCAGAAAATGGTAACAAACGCAGACAGAAGATTTGTATACATATTTTAATGTGGCAAATGAAACCACTATAACATTTTCAATAAATTCTAGATGATAAGCAGAAGTTTGCAGAGAAATTAGCACCGACATTTTGCAGTCGCAAGGTCCAGGATTTGAATTTATGCTCTTTCGGTAGTGCCCTCGATCATAGTTACCATGAACTGATGTACCCGCACAAATGGGTAAATAACTTAAGTAGCTCAGTATACAAAACTAATATTGTGAGCTGCCTTAAACCAAGATGTCTTTTTTTTTTTTTTTTTTTTTTACAGAAAAGTCTGTTAAACATATTTATTACCTGTGAGAAAAATCTGTCTTAATCCCCATATTGCTGCTACATATTCTATACCATGTTTCTGTATGGGTTATGAATATGAAGGAATGCGAGTGAAACCCAGATTGGGGCAGCAGGTAGAACAGTGGTTGGAGCTGCCACCTCTGAACTCAGTGGTCTCGGGTTCAAACGCTACCTGCTGCTGCGCTACCCCTGAGTAAGGTACTTGTCTTGCTCCACTAAAAATTTCCCACCTACATAAATGGCTAAATCAATGGAAGTTTAGAGAAAAATGTCATACCGAAAGCTATAACAAGTCTTTGCAAACATCGCTTCATGTGAAAAAAAAGAATACGTGCTTTCATTTCAGTAAAAATGAAGGAAAAGAAAGGTACACTGCTACAATATCCCTGTGACCTCAAGGCCAAAGTTCTGCGATTGTCTTTGTCCAGGCGGCCTGTGGGTTAAAAACCTCAGAGACCCACTTCACTGTTGACACCAGCATTGCTAGCAGCTTACCAGTATCCCCAAAGGTAATCTTGCAATCTTGCGAGTTGGCAAGCGGAGTACACAAAATGGGGTCTGACTTGAACAGCATTAGGAGAGATGGTACAGGCTTAAGTGGTCTTAAACTCCATCAAACTGAAGGGCTCCTTGATACCGTAGTGGGAAAATATACCGTCTGGGATGTCGCAAAAATAAATACAAAAGGGATGCACACACCACACCTGACAGCCACCGTCCAATATCATATGCGTTATGTACTTCAAACATACGCCTTGAATTTACTCCATCTGGCATGTGACAGAATTTAATGAGAATGTTTTATCATGCGAAATCCAGAAACAACAATAAATCCATATTAATTATTACAAGTGCTCCAGGAAGAAGTAATAGTAGTTTCCAAGGAGAAAGGAGTAAGGAGGTGCTTTAGGAATTTTATTCTCAAGTTTTTATGGCCTGTCAAACAGCAGCGTATCCCCACTTGGGTGTATATATTCATGTTAAGGCAGCAGAGCACTTATGTTTTTTTCCTAAATTTATTTTTGCTAAATTCATTGAGGCTTGGGAGGCACAAGAGGATGGGTGGGGGGGGTGGTGGCATCTCACCAAAGATGGCTTATTTAAATGTACTTGTCCTTACTTCAGCATGCTTGGCCCCTGCTCTCATTTCGGCATGCGCCGCACTCCCGCGGGTCTCCGGGGAGCTCATGAATTGTATGAGGAGCGGCGGAAGCACTCGCCCACGGGCCAGGACCCCAAGGTGTGAAGTAGCATTTCGTGGAGTTTAAATAAACCTGCCTAACCACGAGTACGCCGCATTCCAGACTGGCTTATTTCCTTTTCCGCAAAGCAGAAGTCTGCGAGATCCGTTTAAAAAGGCGCCAACCTTGGGAAAACTGAGCATCAATTTGCCATTTAACCTGGTAAGTTAAAGCCCCCATGTTGGGGGGAGGGGGGGGGGTGAGTACTGAAAGGACCATCTGGCATCCTACCTCCCCTCCCTCTGTTGACAGTAATAGTTCCAGAGGAAGTTGCACTGGATTTATTGATTACTGTAAACAACAAATCGAGGCTTGAAAGGCACTGGAAATCATCGCTTCATTCAACTCAAAATCAGACTTGGACTTTAATGAGGAAACGTCAAATTGCAAGGTCAAATTATTGTTTGGTGTTTCATTATAACTTGCTTCAAAGAGTGCAGATTACAGGCATGCAAATGGAGAGGTCTGGCACCGTTTTCAAAGCGCCGGTTTTGTTCCTTCGTCGGTAATGGACGTCATTTTCCTTTTGTCGCCACTCTATGCGATGTTGTGCTTTTCTTAACGTTCTGCTTAAAACCTGGCACGGACATTAGAATCTCACATACGAGTCAAACGCACTTCCCACCGTCAAACAGCAGCGCTCAAAGAAAGCGGCTGTACTGTGGGAAAAAAAAAAAAAAAAAAAAGAGAGAGAGATACTATTCTACTTATGTAAATAGTGTCACATGACATCCAGGAATTGTAGAAAAGTCATTGTTCTAAAATGGGAGCGGGATAATTTGTCTCGCAAGGGCAAACAGCTTGGCCAAATGCACTTATTTACATTCTCCACAGCAGTTTTATGGAAATGGGTTTAAACTGAACTATAGAAGGCCAAAGCAGAAGGATAATGAAGAACCCTTAAATGTCCAAACATGAATTACTTACAGAGGATAATTACATGTAGATTCCCCAAGCTGTTTCATTTTCATATTTTGCAAGAATAGCACTGTAAATATTTATATTATAGTAAATATATAATAGTAAATACTGTATATATACTGTATATATTATATAACTGCAGCATGTTATAGTCATCTCTGTACAGCATGCAGAAGCAGTCATGTTTCACACAAAGCAGACTCCTGTTGAAGGAACAAGACTGAGCTATTATAACCCGGGTGGCATTCTTCTGTTCTGCCTCAACCTGATGGTTATGTTCCTTGACTCCCGGAATATCTTAATTCTGTTGAAATTTAAAACCGAAATAGTTGAGCAAGTATCTTGGGAGGTAAGCAGCTCCAGCTCTCAAAGGCCTCAAGGTCTTTTGGCTCTCATTCTACCCATCTTATTTTTTTTAATTGAAATTATTATTTGGACTAGAAGACATCTCACCTGATGTTCCGGTCTAAATTGGTCAGTAATTCAAAGATAAGTCAACCGAAAAGTGCAGTACTTCGCTCCTTACTGACTCGAAATCCCCTGTCCCATTTTGGGATGCTTGTGTGTTTTATAATGTGACTTGCTGAGCTATCATCCGCAAACTCAAAACATTATGGGAGCACATCAAGTGAAAGCTGACAGTCTTTTTTTTTCCCATTTAGCCGACACTTTTCTCCAAAGCAACTCACACTGTTAAGCTACTTACAATGATTCACAGATTTATGCAGCTGGGTAATTTTACTGGAGCATTTTTAGGGTAAGTACCTTGCTCAAGGGCACTACAGCTGGAGGTGAAACTCAGACCTGCGACCTTTGGATCTAAAAGCAGCAGCTGTAACCATTATGCTACCAGCTGTCCCTTAGTCATCTTGTGACTAAGAGAATTCTTCATTATCACTTTCATTGCAGTGGTAGCGCAAGGGCCAGAGCTGATGTCTCACACCTCCTGGTCTTTGGGTGTAAATCCAGCTCAGTCCGTGTGGAGTTTGCATGTTCTCCTCATGTTTACATGCATTTCCTCCCACAGTCCAAACACGTGTGATTTGGTGACTCTAAAATTACCTGCAGTGTGTGATTATGCTGATAGGCCTTCTGGGATCGTCTGTGGCCCACCACGATTCTGCACTGGACGAATAGATGGATTGTCAAATGTTTATGATGGGAGCAGGTTTTCCAACAGCGCATGGATGCCTCATGATGACAAACAGTCATGAGACCTCATCTGAGTAAAACTGGATTATGACTAATTGCTTTGCTAAATTTTAAATACTTTATGTTCATATAGTGCATGCTTACACACTACATATAGTTCATATAATTAACAATACACACACCTAAATATTATACTAGCTTGCATCTCTCATAAAATGTTGTCAACTGAAATCTTTACCTGTATACTTTACGAAATGATACCGTTTCCCTAATTAAGTACTGTAAGATTAAGCCCTGAGGGATTTCCACTGTCAAAACGACACATTCTGCAGAATTTTGATTTACAAACATTTGTAATACCAACAGCCTTAGGCCTAATAAGTACGCCAGAATGAAAGAAGCTATGCTTATTGTCTCTGCTGGGGTTATACCATGATTTCCCTCCTGTATT
This sequence comes from Scleropages formosus, assembly GCF_900964775.1. NCBI lineage: Eukaryota > Metazoa > Chordata > Actinopteri > Osteoglossiformes > Osteoglossidae > Scleropages > Scleropages formosus. The sequence continues at coordinate 7,386,770 of NC_041809.1, forward strand.
TCAGACAGTTATAAAAAAAGGCTTTTAAATTTAAGGCACCTGAGATCCTCGGCACCCAGCGAAGGGCCTCCTCTTCCTAATTAGTTCTGCAGCATTATTTGTACATTTAATAATTAAACAAAGATTTGATTGCTTTGCGAGCTTCTCCTGTTGACGGGGTTGAAGGCACTGTGACTCATTGTGAAGATCGAGCAGATTACTTCTCGTGCCATTCATTTAGCTGACAGCAGAAACTTGAGGAACTTGATGAGTGGGATCTTTGTCACTGCCTCCTTACTTCCTGCGATGCCTCTGACACATTAAATCCGATTAGCATAATTGGCATTCATATTCTTCCTCCGGACGGGTTCTAATTAACTCTAAAAGCACCGGGGAGCCAGAGAGACATTAATACTGTTCGGTTCATACAGCTGAAACCTCAGCATTTCCAGCCGTACCGTCGCTCTGAAGAATGCGTTACGGGCCAATGAGTACATCTGTATGCAATCGAGCTCTGGGGGCAAAACGGAAATCTTTGTGTTAGTCATGAATTAGCAGGAGAGAAAATCGAGTCAAGTGTGTCTCTTTCTTTCCTCCCCAGAAAGAATGAGTTTACAGTCTCCGTAAATAGCTTTTCCTATTTAAATGACGCCTGCCTATTTTAGCATATATTTGAATATTAGAAAAGCTACAAGCTGTTGATGCAACAGCCGTTGAAAAACTGAGATGCGTTGTTTTGTGCGCATGCTACAAATGCCTACACTCTAGCCCATATCTCTGCCTTTACTTTACTTAAAAAATATATTTTTTCCCCACATCTACAAACGTACCGAAGGAGCCAAAACAGCCGTACTCGGTTTCAGACAGAAAAACATTTAAGTACTTCAGAATTGTGTGCCCTCAATATCACAACAGCATTTACAATGAAACTTCAGATAATAGCACCTCACAGGAAAAAAGCAGCCTTTCAACTGAGTAACAAATGCAATAAATATGTGTCTGAAAGCCACGCAGGTGAAGCCCTGAGCACAGCTACCATAAGGGCAATTCTTTCATCCGGAGGCTCAGAGTGGAACTGCATTATTGTAAACTCCGCATTTATTCCGTACAGGACAAAAGCGAAGGCAACAAATAGGTGTCCGACTCTGAAAAGAAGCGACAAAGTCATCGGGCAAGTGTAGAGACAGCCCTCCGCAACCACCATCATCAAAGAGCCCTTAGGAGAGGTATGAGAAAAGAGAGGGACACCAATTAAAGGAGTCATAGTCCCTCGTATCCCAGTCTGTATATCTTCCAAGCACACTTAGCAGCGTTGGGTGCTAAACTGACTCCATCATCTATCTAGCTCGAGCCTGGGGGGCTCTGACTTTGTCCGTCCCATTGGCAGACCTTACTGGCACTTCCACCTGTTCTATTTCATAACAGAAAACCCATCCTGCAGGACAGGCATATTAGCCAACTGAATTACCACAGCTGCATTACACAACACCGAAACTTGCAGGATGGATTTAAAAAAAAAAAAAATACATTTAAAAAATGGAAAAAATAAAAAATATGTCCCACATTCACGTTAATAGCATAACTGATAGCTACTGTGCTGAAGATAATAAACTGAACTTGAACACTCTTCAGCAGTAACTGCTGCCACCCTCGCCAAAAGCTGCTGACTGTACAAAAAGGAGAAACAGGAATTATTGCCATATTATTAATAGAAGTAATATGCAGATTTTTCAAATACGGCTCCCAAGGGGTGCCACTTGAGTGGTTCAGAATTGGCAGAGGTGTTCATCCCCTGCCGCTTAGGCTACGGTCAGAACTCGGTGTCTTGCTCCATTTCCACATCTGAGAGGCATGCTGGGCTTCAGCAAGATACCGTTTCCCTGCTCCGAGACCTGTGCTGCCTCTCCAAATTGCAGCCTGCTGTCCCGCGTGGCAACTGGCACCATAGCTCGCAGTGTGACATAAAGCTATTGTGTGACAGTGGTAAACAGTGCAGCAAGGGGCACCACGGTCCCTCGCAGCTGTCATGTACTGGTGGAGCGTTTGCAGGTGGTTTGCAGACCACCACACACAAGGACATACATTATCTACTATGCATCTGAGATCCGAAGCAGGAGAGAAGGAAAAATTGGTGGAGGCAGAGCCGGTACAGCCCAGCATGTTTGAATTATGGTTATTAGTATGCCGTGATCTCATGTCCATTACAGGTGCACACCAGAAGCCTTTCCTTTCTAATTAAGGTCATTTGGTAGCATATTCACCATCTACTGGGAGGCTTGATAACATGTCAGGCATAATGACTGATGGTTTTATTACTACTTCCACATTTACACTCCAAATTTTTAAACACGTAACAGTACTTTAAACCTGTTTTATATGGTGTGTTATGCAGGGGGATTTAAAATCATCGGCAATCACCTTTTAGCAAATTATTTCTTAGCGTGAATAATGTTGTGACGGATTAGGTGGTAATAAAATAAAATCTGTAACATGTATTTCCATCTTCACGAGCCATTTACTGTATAATAACATGTTTGAAGTAAGTATTCTGCTATGAAATAACACAGACAGTCGCTTCCTCATCGCCGATCACAGTTAATCACGGGTGGTACCGTGAACCACACCAAACATCCACGTTAATTAAAATTTGAAGAGGGAACTGACCTGACAGATATGGACTCCACTCTCTACCTTAATCCATTCAGATAGTTTTCTTTCATAATTACCGCCGTGTAACAAAAATCTCATAAATAATAAATTCTCCTGTGCAACCAGCTGCAAAAAAATACGGTAACTAAATTGCACCCTTGACATCTCATGCAAAATGCAACAAGAAATTATGTTTCACTGAAACATATATGCATGCAATAAAACAATTATTAGATGACTTGTTCTTAAGACTGTGCAATATTCAGAATAATGTTAAAATAAAACAGCAAAACTACGTCCTCTATGTACTCTAAGGCTGGAGGTTCACAACAGCCTTTTAGTTTTGTTCTGCGCACCAGTGCACATCATAGGTCAGACTTGATTAGGTGCTTCCATCTGGCCTTAAGCCTGGGCAGAGACTGAGCTGAATTTGTCTTTTCAGAGCACACCGTACATTTCACGCTTATTTACTTTCTGTTATTCTAAACTGTAGACCATATCTCTTAAAAATGTCTCATTCATTAATTTTCCATTACCATCTTACCTTTCTGCCACAGGTTCTGAAACTACCCAAACAAGCGGCCGTCTGGCCTGCGTATCGACCTTCAGACTCACTTCTGTTTTGGAGAACAATGGGTACTGTGAATTGTAGAGATGTTGACATGATTTTTTTTCTTCTTGTAAAATATGTTCTTCTGTACCGACTCAAGAATGATGCAAGTAGTTTTATGGATACTGATGAAAAAAAGACAGGCCTTGCTTGCACTAATTTCAAAATCTATATTTTACCAACCAATTAAACAAAATTTTAGCAATATCAATAAAACAGCAACATGAAAATATCTATATTACTATGAACTTGCCATGTTAATACACCAGCCCCGCAGCAAAAGTAATCACTGGGCCATTCCATTTCAGCTTTACTTATTTTAGCTGACAATGGCACTTACTAATGGGTTTTAACGGTATTTAAATAAGTTACATTACACCCCACGCAATCCTCACTAGCTGTGATAAATATCATTACGGCCTAATCTGTACTATCCCCGCCCATATGTCCAAAGTGTCACGGGGGGGTTGCCCACTTTTGCACATGCATTGAGTTAATTTAGATATGTTTTAAGACAAAGCACTGTGTGAGTGAACAATCCCCCTTTGGCATTTAATACATCAACGTTAAGTTTAAAATGCCATTTTGCTCGATTAGTAAATATCCTTGCTTGCCTTGGTGGGCTCATCAGGGACTTTGAGGGGACTCTGCGAACACTTAATAAATATGTACGTGAAGGCCCCCTGACACAAGGTGTTGATGGTTTTGTGTCTTCAGTCCTACTAATTCTATTCTCCAAAGTAATTAGAGGCAGAAATGCAGCTGGGAATAGTAAATGAGCACAGAGTTCAAGGACGAACTCTCTTGGGCTCATGTCCTCTGTTCTTCGCTTACAGAGCTCTTTGTCCCTGACAAGACTGAAAGAGTACGGTAGAAAAGAGACCTAATGGGTCATCTATGCTGTTGGTACTGAGTGGTTAAGGTGGTTCAGCTATGGATCAGCAGGAGGTCCAGAAAACACTGAACAGGCTCAACCAGCACAACATCCTACTGTCAGTGGATCTCCCGTTCCTTTCACTTTATACTGTTGAGCATCTGACATTTTCAGCAAAAATCAGCCGTATCACTAAAATGTCGACACCCAAAGAACCTGGGACAAAAACAAAGCACCTGATGTTTTCACTGATCCATAACAAAGCAAAAATCTTACATTTTATTTCTGTGCACACTAAAATTTTAATATAACTGTATAAATATACTTTTTTCTAAAAATATGAAATTCACACTGATGTAAAGAAGTTTTATTTTTTTAAAAGTAAATTAGTGTTAAAGTGGGAAGTCTGACCCTTGGTAACTTCTTACTTCATAGCAAAAGACAAAAAACATATAATCAGGTAGCATTGTGATCACTCGATTATATTGATCACTATTTCTATAGCTAAAAATAAAAATAGTTCTAAATTCAAAGTCCTCAATTAAATCTTCATATATTTGACCTTTGAGATGCATTCAGTGAAGAGCTTAATCATATAGTTAATCAGCTACACCAGAAGAAAGTATACACAGAAATAGTCTAGAAGTCACAAGGTAAAAATATCACATGGTTATGATTTAATGTGTAAGTCAGTCCCATTCACACCTAGAAACTATATAAAACTGCAAGACAAAGCAATATTTCATAGACTATCACTCAAATCCCACTGATGCTGTTGTACCCTTTATCAAGCTATTTATTGCATATTGCTCTAGCAACAATAACCTTCTCTAATCAGTAAATAGTGGAAAGTTGCTTTGAATAAAGGTATCCACTAAATGACAATTATTATTTGCCTTAAATTGTAGTTTACATAGGAAGACATCTCTCGGGCTGTGTTTTTACACATACTGTCAGAAAGAAGTGATCAAAGAATGTTCAACACCTAAGCGTCTAGATGGGAACAAACTTAATCGATTTCCATCCAGTTTTATATATTTACCCAGTAATTTATAATGTAATCTGGCAGAGGTGGGTAGGACAGAGGTATTGAAAATCGCCATGTACAGCTTCCCGCAGGCATGTGTTTTATGTTCTTTTATATGATTGACACACAGCTCATGATTTACAGAACAATCGCCAGTGATTGTGAGGCCCGTTCATGTCTCCCACTGAAATATTTTATAATAGAGCCAGTTTAGATGTGTTTTCAAGCCATAGGACATCTGCACAGGGAGCAAGGTAGGTTTTGAATATAATTTGTTGCAGTGACCAAGGCACCAAGTTAAATTACGAGTTAGCAAAGCCCTTTTGGCACACCTAATGCTTGAGCATTAGAGAAAACAATGGAGGCCGTGCCTTTTCTCATGAAATGTATGTAATCAGTTGCATGTTGAGAATTACTTTATATCTGTAGTTTTCTTTTTTTCACCATTGACAATTTGCCACTTTTTTCAAAATATGGTCTGAAAGGATCTTGGTGCAGCTTTAAATGACTTCCTGTTTTCTGCATCCTGTTTACGTCTCTGCTTTCGGTTATGAAAAGTGGGTTACTCGCTCACCTGAAAGAACATGGCGTTTTTTTTTTTTTTTTCCTCAGTTGGGAACGTGGTCGATCTGACAGAAAAGCAAGCTCGACTGCGCCACTGTCATTTTGGTTTTCCTCTCATTAAGATAGGAATAATAATGCCATGTTTATTTCTCTGCGCTCACTAGCTAGCTAAGTGGCTAGCTGCTTTTGTAAGTGACACGAAATTCACGCCGACTAGATGAAAAAAGGACAAAATGAACTGCAGAAAGGAAGAGCGGCATCAAAATTAACTTAAAATGAGATTCTCATTAGTTTGTGGCTGCCATTGACACATTGGATGCCACAATCAAAGTCGCTGTTGCCTCATTAGCTTGAGGTGGTTCTTCATAGTTGATGGCAATTTAACCTGTTGACACTGACATGCACGGCCCTTAAACAGCCCTCTCCGTAATATAAAAAAAAGGGAAACACAATTGCGGGGGCTGAACTTGGTCACTTCTCCATTAACAGTCTGCAACATTTGCGTCCAACAGTTTGCAATGTCGTCCAACGATAAGTGACCACAAAGTTAGCGGCACAGCGACAGGCGACAAGCTGGTCCAGCATCAAAGGGGGGTAATATGCCCTGGCAGGGTTGTGTTTGGCACCTAAGGCTCTATGTATTGCATGATCAGTGACTCCATATGTGAATTCCTGCACTCCAAATGTGACATACTGGGATGCAAGGACTACATCTATGAGCTAAGACTCGCCTGATCAGGCTCTGCAGACAGAAGCGTGACAAAAATCCACATTCCCTGCAACCTGCAGAGACAAAGAATCCAAAGTGGCTCGCTATGACTCAGTGACTTTTAATCAGCTTTGTTAATGGCAAAAATTAATCTGCCAAATACCATCTTAATGCACCTTCCACAAGACATTGTCACCACCCCCCTTTTCAATGGCTGAATTTGTTGTCGGTAAACTGTGTTTTTTTGATCATCAGCTGACCTTTCTTTACGGAACCTAAAAAGTACTTTTACTGTTCATGCCTGAAACATGTGACACAACAGAACCTTTTATGTTTTACAGATAAATTTTTAGAATTCTTTATAATGATGGTTAAACTCCCGTGTCATAAAAGTGGTAAACTTGTGCTCATCAGTGCTCAACTTGTTGACAACTGTGTTAAGCAGGGCGCAGTTGAAGCATTAAGATGGATGTCGTTACAGGTAATTGTGTTAAGGAGGATGTTGCTTTAAGATAAGGAGTCATAACCAGAAGTGCTCACGTTCCAAGGGTGGGGTCATACTGCTGTACCCTTGAGGAAGGTGCTTAATGTGAGCAGCTCTGGGCAATATCTCTTCATGTGCAAATGGGTAAAGTCTGGATGGCAGAGCAGTTGAAGGATTAAAATAAACACCAAAAAGAGTGTGGACTTAAGAGGTCACCTCGGCCAATGTATTGTAACTGCTAAAACTGTCACCACCACTAAACTGCCATCTTCCCTTATAGAAAGAAAGTGATTAAAAAAAACCTATCGCACTCATTGAATTTGCTGTTCAGAGATTTGGGGCTCTCCTGGCAGTGGATGTTAATGCAGTTAGCCACCTTGGTGGTTACACGTAGGCTGGACACATTTAATAGTTTAACCCACTTATACGACAAGACCTGCACGGCACTGGCAGCTCAGCTGAGGTCATCGTCGGCAGGAGGTGAATGATGGGATTCTGGTTAATCAGATCAGATAGCGGTTGTAGTAAATACATAAATCAGTTAGACAGATGGTTAGAGCATGCTAGGATTAAATCATTACCTTTGTGTACAGGTTGGTGCCTGGCAGGAATTTGGGCCAGTAAGTCAACAATATCTCAGCAGGCTAAATGCATTTTAGCGACAGAATCTCTGAAACTTTTTGTGGACTCTCAATTCCATAAAGACAAAAGAACAAACCAAACATGTAATCTGTCACATTTATTCATTTAGCTGATGCTTTTTCCAAAGTAACTTACAATCTACTTAGCACAACTTACTCATTTACACAACAGGGTAATTTTGACTGGAACAGCTGAAGGCAGGTACCTTGATCAAGTGTAGTGCAGCATGAAGTGGGATTTGAACCCAGGTCCTTTGACTGCAAGGAAGCAGTTTTAACCACAACAGCACCTGCTGCCCTGGGTATCTTAGCTCTTAGAGTTGCCACAAAATCTGTAACCAAGAAACATCATCTGAGCATGGAAAAAAGCAAATGTCACCTGTTCCTCAATAACTGTAGTTAGGATGTACAGATTAAATGCCCAAATCAATAAGCAACATCAAACACTGATACCAGCAGATTAGCCAAAGACAACAAGACAAAGTTTAAAAAAAAACCCTAGAGCACCAATTTGAATCATGTGTGGACTATGGAGGAACCAAAAGATGGCATTCAACTGTATCTGCTTTCTGCAATCACTCAGTCTCTGTCATCTCGGACTTTCTCAACCATGCAGAAAATCACATTAAAGAAAATTCCACCCCCAGAAATTGAGTTCTCACACAGGTGGCAGGACTCTAGCAATATGCCGACAAGTTAGAGCTCCACCTTCCATGTGGTGTGCATATCTGCTAAATGTGTACATATACAGACGTACATATACTGTATATCATATATATAGATATATGTGACACAGACACAGAATTGGGTCTTAGCATGATACTCATTATTTCATTAGTGCTGATGTTTAGCGTGAACACAGGGGGCAATGAGTGTCTGTTTATTCTGTACTCCTTGTAATTAACACGATGCTTCACGCTGGTCTTTTACAAGCTCGCTTTTTGGGTATCTGTGGCTGATGGAGGGAAATAATTCAATTCACCAGTGACCGTGGGGTGGGCTGCAGCCCCGCTGAGCAACCGCTAAATGAAAGAAAGCGAGCGGATGTCTGTGCGTTGTCTGTGTGTTTCCTTGGGTGGACTCTGGAGGGGCGGCCGTGCAACTCCCGCCCCAGGTGCTGTGCCCGTCACTGAAACACAGCGCTTTTTAATTAAAATCCTCGGCCTTCCCCAGGGAATATTACATTAAAATACAAGGGAGCTTGACATAATGATGGGCGCAGCATTCCTGGTTCTTATTCAAGGAGTTTCATTAGCCTGCTGATTAGGTCGGACTAAAGGAGTCAACTCGCAGGCACAACATTGAACAGTCCCAGGGAAAACACCAGGAGTGAAAGGCATCACATGGAATTACACTTCAGGATTTTATCCCACCCCCACATAATTTCATTACATCCAGTAGCTCAAGACAAGCATGTTCAGTCATACTGTTTCCACATTAACTGGCATCAGATGTTAATGTTATTACAGAGGCGGGCAAAATAGCGAAATAAAAGCGCTAACAAACGTCACTCACTGCAAAGTGGGCAGCCAGTACGTCATGAAGATGGAGCAGCTTAGAATCAGCAAGAGAGGGTTGTTCTGCAGGGATCTGGCACCTTATGGGCAGTTTCAAAAAGGAATTCCTTTGTTTCACGCCAGTTTAGTGGAGATGGGTATCATGGCCATGGTATCTCACCCACACCTCAGAATGACACATGGTATTACGTCTGACACAGAGTGAGACCCCTTGTTGATGCTCCAGAGCTACGAGAAAACTAACCCAAAGCCATCCATTAGGACAAGTTTATTTTCACTTGTTTGGAAGACCGATTTTAACCTGACAGACGGCGTCTCTTTGGCAGATTGAATAACGCTGACTGCAATATTGTACTAGATTCATAGATTTGAACACATGGTCCACAGACAATAATCCCCTATAGAGATCTAAAAGGCCGCACCATGGTCACAAGACATATTAGTTAAAAACGACATCTCTTGCTGCCATAGCTAATTTTTAGCATCTCTGATATCAAAAGGTCTTCATCATCAACATAACATAGCTGTTGCTAAGTGACATGGAACAGTACTGAAGAAAACACCAACCTGATTTTATCAAATCTAATTCAGAAACCACCTACTGAACAGTGCAGGCAACACATTTTGATGCAGGATCATGCCACTGAACAAAATGGAAGATCTTTCACATAAAAAACAGAATCCCTACATAAAAACTGTTTGTTTGTTTACTAAATCTAAATCGTTATTCATTTTGTATGGGCAGTTATTTATTGCAGTTTGACATGAGAGTAATAAAGGGGATGTTATTTTTATGGTATAATACATCTAATATTTTACCCATCTTGAGACAATGTGTGCTACTGTTTTGGGAGTTTATTAAATTCTGGGACAGATGGCACATGAGCGGCAGCTAAAAATAATAAAGAAAGGTGCTGGGAAGTCAATGAAATCCAAATGCCACACATATCTGAGACTAACATTCTAAAGGTTGGCTTTTTTCGCTGAAACGAAAGCCAGAAAGGGAATACGCAACATGTTATGCCCGCACAAGTCCAGGATGGAAATCACCTTAAAATAAAATTTTAAAAAAAGGAAATCGCCTTGGTTTTTAATGAAAGACTCTATTAATGTGTATTACAAATAAACGCAATATCATTCAATGCCGCTAATGTGCACACATTGCACAATACTGGTATCACATAATCTGGGAGTCAAAACAGCCCTTTTGATATTTAAATGAGGCAAAGCAGAAGAGCAGAATGAAACCCTTTCCAAAGCCCTCATTCCTGTGGTCTGATCATACCAGTTTTGCAAATTCATATTGTAGCAGAATTATGGTATCATCAGAAGAGGGACTTCACAATTAAGGCACCAACAACCAGTTAGCCCTGCAGCTACGAGACGGCTTTGGCGTCTATCATTGTGCGATCTGAATGAAATGCTGGGGCAGAGGACTGTAAGAAAAGAAAAGAAATGCAATAAAGTGAAACAAAATCAGGAAGCTTTGCACTCCTGCTGCTGTAAAAACTTCTCTGAGGCCTTCTGTATGGCTGCTTTATATCAAATATTTGATAGTGTCTTCGAGCCAAGATGAAAGACAAAAACAGAGAGAAGCCTATAACACTGCGACTTTAGCCAAGGTCATCCGGAGATTGAGTACAGGGATGCTGCTTGGACCCTAGAAATGACATGGATGGTGCCCCACTTCGACCAACAGTCAACACCTCAGCTAGAAGAGAGAGGAAGTCGAAATATGCAGCTTTTATCCCAAACTACCTGTAGGAAGAGCAGAAATGCATATCTCCACGAGCAGAACCAGAGAGCTTTGTGATAATTCTAAAGCATTCCTGTTTTCCCGCATGGGGGGCATGGTGGTGCAGTCAGTGGGTTTGACCTGTGCCTGCTCTCTGGTGGGTCTGGGGTTTGAGTCCTGCTTAGGGTGCCTTGTAGCGGACTGGTGTCCTGTCCTGGGTGTGCCCCCTCCCCCTCCAGCCTTAGGCCCTGTGTTGCCGGGTTAGGCTTGGGACAAGTGGTTTGTTTATTTGTTTGTGTGTGTGTGTGTGTGTGTGTGTGTGTGTGTGTGTGTTTTTCCCCCCCTCCAAATATAACTTAAAAGACAGCTCATTTGCAACACTAATGCGGCACTGGCAAGCGTTATCTTGCGACACTGCTTCCATGACCGATGGTACCCTAAAGGCAGCAGAATCAGCCCCAGAGTCCCCGAGGTCAGAGATAAAGCTGCACGTTTGCTAATTAAGGCCTGCTAAACAAGACTTTTACTCTCCAATGAGCTGGAAAACGTCCCACAAGTCTCTCTATATGTTTTTTCGGACTTGAGCACCAGTTGTCCCGAGAGGGTTGTGGAGAGACGGACAGAGAGCAAGAGAAAGAAAAGAAAAAATCGTGATTTCCCAGTATTGTTGGGGGAGGGACCCAATGTGCAATTGAGAAATCATTCTGTCTAGTAGATGTTCAAACATTCAGCTGTTGGGCACGAGATTTAAGAGATATACAGTATCCAAGGCAAGCCAGTCTCCCGGTGGTTTAGAAACGTGAGGTCATTCCAAGCTTTCTTCAGGGTGTTAATGGCATAGATAATAAGGGTTACGAACATCCCTACTTTTATAAGCAACCCAGTAACCTTCACAATCCCGTTTACAAGAACTTGTTTACAGTCTTGGGCACGGAACCCACCACAGCTGCTGGAATCACACAACACTCTTGTTAGAGCAGAACCCTCTCATGTAAGGTAGTGAGGGGAAGCAGGGAGAGAAATTTCCAGAACAAAGACTCAAGGCAAAATGACCCTGCTTGACAAACCAAAACTCAGAACTAAAAAGATCCCCCCTAAGAGTATTAAAGCTGGGACTAGCATGTCAGAATGTACCCCCTCATTACCTCAGGCTCATGTTGGCTTCCAAAGAGCATAGCAGAATGAGCATTTCTTCCTAGCTGCTACACAAGACGGAGCAAGAAAACCAAGAAAAAAGCTAAGAACAGTTTTTTTCTTCTTTATCTGGGGGAGAAAAGCACATAAATGAGGACTTATATTCAATACATTTGTTGCAGTCTACATTTGTTGCAGTGGAGACCATCCACTCCCACACACTGAGTCAAAATGATATGGGCTATGTTCTTCTGATACACAGAGATGTTAGTACCGGCGGCTCCTAAGAATAGCTATTTTCCCAGCCTTAAACCATTATTGCTCTCAATGCTTAATTTGACGAATTCGCTGTTTGAACAGACTCGTTTTTCCAATTGGGAAACTGCAAATGGAAACACATCAGGCAAAATGCAAGCCTGGTGCCAAAAACTGTCCTGAAAAAAAAAAAAAAAGGGATTCAAGAGCTGCAAATGTTGGCTATTTATGTCCCTCCGATTTGCTCCAAGAGAGAAATGTTTTTCACACAAAAATAAAAGAATTCCTATAACTAATTCGCCAAAACGACTTTTGGAGGCCATATTCTGGCAATTGGTAATTGAAATGGGCCTGCCTTTTCAACGTGTGATGGAAAGTATGAAACGATTTGACAGAATGTGTATATGGTTTACTCGGCAGGACCCAGGAGGCTTACCGTATTCCATACAAAGATTTAAAAAATTGAGATTAGGAAAAAGAAACATACCTCCTCTTCCTTTTCAGAAACTGAGTCCTTACAATTCTGTTTTGTCTGCTTTTCCATGGTGCTCCTGGAAATTTGCTTTTCTGTTTTGCCCTCATAAAGTCCACAGCCTGAACTGTTTTTGGTCATGGAGCTTATTCTCAGTTATAGGAATTCTGGATCACTTTCCCCCACAGTACATGCAGGGTTCAAAGCCTGAGCTCCTCCTCGCATGTGAATTGGTCTGAAACACCATCAAGCTCAATGGTTCACCAGAATCCAACACATTGTCCATTACCCCTGAGAGTTACTGCTTGAGGGAATTCTTAGTACAGGAACTCTTTTTATTTTGGCCCATCATTGATCATTCAGATGGGCAAAATAAACTGCATACTATGTACATTTTAAATTGAATGACAAACTGGAGGGAAAAAAGTTTTATTTCCAAAAGCCTGTGCGTTAATGTCTATTCCTAGAAGCTGGTTGTTTTGCATTTGTCATTGTATTCACACGTTTAATACATAATAAAGCACACTTCATACTGTAGCTGCAAGCATTTAATAAGTTGTTAAAAGCTATTTTGCATATTTCAAATATTCCTGATATTAAAATGTGATTTCTTTTATGAACAAGCCATCAATATCATAATTCATCTCATTTACATCTGAATTACTAATACTGATTACATAAACAAGTTCGACATCCCTACCATGCATTGATTATTAATTAAATTAATAATTATCATAAAACTAGCCACACTTTTTTGGCTCTCTTTTTTGCTAAATTTTTCTGAATTTGCACAACCCCCCCCCGCCCCCCCCATCATCATTTTCTTAAGGTATAAGAATGAAACATTTTCAGTACAAATTTACATATAGCCGGACATTATCCATCATTGCTATGGTCAGTTTTAGTAAAATGTTGCATTGAAAATGAAGGAGAGATTTTAAATACATATCCACAGTTTACTTTAGTGATTCCTCACTGTCTTCAAAATTAACATTCGTTTTTTAATTCAGTCTGGTAAAGGTTTTTTCAGTCATCGGAGTTTCTAAAAATTGCTATTTTTTGCACTAATGTCTTACACATGTCGGGGGTCTCTGCTTTGAAAGCGAGACAGTCGCTTCACAGCTCCGAAAATGCTTTCATGATCTCGGAGTGTACATTCTGCCTACTTCTCATCGTTTCATAAGGGAAAGATCACTGCTCTATTGCCCCTGTCATCGAAGTTTTTCAATATATTCTCGCCATCTGTTGTGCGAATCCACTTTCTCTGTAAAGATGGCCGTTTCTTGTTCACAGGCAGCTGCTGCCCTCTCAAGAATTCATGCTTACAGCCTCCGTGCTCAATGTGCGAATGCATTTGGCACTTCTGTTTGTATAATCTATATTTTAATTCAGCGGCAATGCAGCAACATATTTTATTAAACGATCAGACAGCCCTGTTGATTTGTCTGCAGGTATTGTCATGTTAGGTTTGTAGAGTCACAACAGTTTTGCCTATTTGCTCCAGTGTCTCATTAACATCCCTATAGAACACACACACACACACACACACACACTTTATCTGAACCGCTTGTCCCACATGGGGTCGCGGAGAGCCGGAGCCTATCCCTGCAACACAGGGCGTAAGGCTGGATGGGGAGGGGACACCAGTCCATTGCAAGGCACCCCAAGACTTGAACCCCAGACCCACCAAAGAACAGGACCCGGTTCAACCCACTGCGCCACCGCACCCCCCTCTCCCTACAGAACATTAAAAGTTAAACAAAAAAAAATAATAATAATAATTTTTCTCTAACACCTGCATGACTTCTTTGGTGTCAAATGATTAATACTTTTGTCTTCCATAATGAAATTTAGAGAAGACTGCAGACAATCTTCTATTTCACTCGTCACTGTCCTGGGCTGAATATCACGGAAGGTCGAATTCACAAAGGCTTCAATACACGAAGCACCTTAGATGTATTATGAGTTGTTAGCTGTTAGCATGTGTCTTCTAAAGGTGGTTATTTACCACGCTGAGGAAATCTTTGAACTCTTGAGTCTGCGAGCATTACCTGGGAAAGCCCTTCGCAATTCCTGCGGCCTAGCGTGGGATTGAATAACGTTGTTGGCTGGGTCATGTCTGTTTTTCCCTCCAAGAATTTAAAAAAACTGATCAATGCATGGGAGGCTTCTCCTCCTGCACCTCTACCATATGCTTTCACGACCCATGGATATGCAGACCTGATGCAGTCGGGGGCAGGTCCTCCTGGTAGGATTTATTTAGCCGCACACTATCATAGCAAACAATGCAAGGAGCCACACATAAATCATCTGCATTTGGGAGAAGAAGTGACTTGCATAAGCGGTCCTTTGTTGCCCCATTTCAAACTCTGCAGTTTTATTTTTCATTCTGCGTTTCTCTCTGTCTCTCTCTCTCTCTCTCTCTCTCTCCCTCGCATGCAGTCCTGGATCGGTGGAGATAAAATAAGAGCAGAGGAGAGAGCAGCCCTAACAAAAGCGATAAGCATTCGCATCCGCAGTTGAAACGGTGTTCCAGAAGGAAGGTCAATTTCAAGTGGGACTGGTGCAAACAACAAAAGTTTTTTTTTTTTTTTTTTTTTTTTTTTTTTCTTTTTTTGCTTCTGCAAAGCACGCAGAGTTATTCAGGAGGGAAGAAGTATTTAATCAGTAAATAACCTCCCCCCTTTACATTTCAGATGAGCTCAAAACACATGTGACCATCTGTGGCAGTGCAAAAAAAAAAAAAAAAAAAAACCGTGCTCTGGGTATTTAGCAAAAAAAGTTGGAATTTTTCACAGGGACACATGAAGACAGAAAAATTATTTTTAAATCAGCTTTCGCCCGACATGCCATCGCCCCACCCCCCACACCACCACCCCCAACACTGATATAACTGCTTGCTTATGGTTCCTTTAAAATTCCCTTTCATTTACAGCCTCCTTTCATGTGACTATCCCTGTCAGTCTGACTCCAAGCCTCCTTTTCATATATATTTTTTTACCCCCTCCACCCCTACTTTGCAACAGCTTCTTTAAAAATAAGAAATCTTTTGCCATTCAAATCCACGATGGCCTCTCAATGTCATCAGAACCTTCCTGCCAACTCATTCTTGCTTCTGGCATCTCACATAGCTCTGTAAAGTATTGTATACATTCCTGAATTTCCCCTATAATCTACTTCTGCATTCGAGCATTATCTGAAAACTACTGCATGGTTTCAGCAGAACTGACCCAATATTTTCAGTCTTCAGCTGCAGAGGAAAAGCCGAGTTCGGTTAAGTTCTCCAGCCAGCAGGTTATCAAGAGAAAACAAGTGATAAATTTTAAAAACATGCACATACAACACACAAATGTAAAAATGCACATTACGTAATAAACTGTTCTTAGGATCTGAGTCTGACAGTGCTGATGCAGTGACTCCCACATGTCCCAGACCTGCAGAACTGCTTGTTTTCTTACATATATTCAGATATTAGCATTCATGCAACAGCTTTTTGAAAAGCCAAATCTAAATGCCGTTCAGACTATTAAAAAGCATTCACTTCAAATGCGACAATCACAAACGCCTGGGCCGCAGACAATCATTTGCATGTTAACAAATCGCCATTCTTGTAGACTGCAAATTACCTCTCTTATTTGGGATGCGGTGCTGGTGTTCTGTTTGTCAGTAATGAGCGATTTTAACGGTAATACCATATCCGCTACGTCTTCATGGCCTTGTGAATTGAGACACCCAAAAGCTTTTTTTCCCTCCCCTGTTGCCAATCAACCACCATTTTAATAACCAAAGTACAGTTTACCAAAGCAATACTAACATAAAATGACCCCACTTTGCCAGCAGGTTGCCAGTTCAAGTCCTAAGTGTCGCATTGCTGTTTTCTCCACGAGCAAGCGACTTTTTCCTCAATTGCCCAAGAAATATAGCTAGCTGTATGAAGAAATAAGATACGTAACCTGCATAAAGCAGGTTTTCTGCATTTCTGCATGTCTGTAAAACCATGACATTATCCATTCAGTTCATAAGAGCCTGGGAAACAATGCGGATGAGCCTGCGATTGGTTTTTCTTCTTTCTTCTCCGAGTGAAAGAAAACAATAAAATGAAACAAAAACCTGAACCGTTGTGCTTTTGTAGCACTCGCTGAACCCCATTGTTCGGGACAGTAAACAACAGAGTAATCAACCCGCAATGTGACCTCCCCGTGTGGATGGAGCCTGATGCATTGTAGGTGGCAGTGCCTGATGAACTTAGCCGTTTGAGAACGGGCAGCGGTGCATGATGGGATGTGTGAGTCAGGGTGCGTGATGAACAAATGCCCCCTTTCAGTGCAGCATGGTGGTGGTGGTGGTTTCCAAGAGGATGAGTAATGTCGGTTTGCGGCCACAGCGCTTCCTTCTCATCGCTGCAGTTTTTCCCATCGCAGGTGACAAGGTCAGGCAGGAAACAGCCGCAACCAGAGCACTCGCGCTCGCACCCATATGGGTCATACGACAGCATGCAGTGACAGTCTTTCATCACTGATTTTACTGGACTCTGCCAGCCTGGCGTAATCTGCAGCCCGATTATACGATACCTATTGTTTATTTTTAAGCGGTCGAGGCTAATATATTGCCTGTTTATAGGTGGCATATATGCACTGAACCGCAGGAGTGACAAGTGATCTATCATTTGCACAGAATTTGTCACTTGAGGCACTTTCAGCCTGCGCAGGGGCAAGACGCTGAAAGCGCTTCACAACTATGGCGAGGAAATGAGCACTAAACGGTCACAGGGGTAAATGCAAAAAACATTATGTGTGTTTTCAAGGTGAGTGGCATCATGCGGCAGACAGAACATTTGGGAACGACCTTCCAGGAAAAGCCAGGATTATGCTAAAGAGCCAGGGGCCCCGTCTGAAAAGAGCATATGTGTAAACTTAGAATAATGAATGTGTGCTTTTAAAAGCCAAAAGCAGGAACACACCTATTTGTGTGTGTGTGTGTCTGTGTGTGTGTGTGTGTGTGTGTGTGTGTGATGCCGTTTTTCGTTAACTTACAACATGCTGGATAATGAACAACGCTTTCGGTCTAGCCACGGACAGCCCTGAGAGATGGGGTTTAGGACGTGTTGGGCAAGCCGATATTCGCAACATTGAAAATCTGAATATTTTGTCAGAATTAAATAAGTTGGAACAAGGTCAAGGAGCACCTGATGAAAAACTCTCTTAGCCCTTCATCCCTGCAAACCACAAGCAACTGAGAGCAAACATCTTCACTCAGGCCCTCTTTTCACAGAAGATGAGAGCGAAGGAGGGAAAAGCTTCCGCTTGTGTGAAATGGGGCGAATTTAGCATCCTAATGATCTCTGCAGCACAGTGCATTTCCACTCGATATTAGCCAAAGACATCTTCATTTGAATGAGGACTTGGGTGAGAAGTGGTCAAAGGTTGATCTGACCTGCCGTCTCAATGGGCCTCTTGTCGACTCCATAAAGGGAACCCAAAAGACCAACTTCAGTTAAATTCACCAGTTAAATCAACAGCTAGTCAGCACTTTGTATCAGAGTCTTGACTTAAAACTTCTTCGTATTGTCACCTCATGTGCTGAATTTGTTCCCGAAAGCTCATACGTCACGGGAAAAAGTAGATTAAATGGATCAAAATAAAACATGCATAAATAATACACCTTTGGGTCAATGCCAATGTGTATCTAGGCTCAGAAGTGTTTTTTTTGTTATCTAATTTACATGGAAGCCATGGAGTCTGACTTCTTCACATAGTTTGAATCATTTGAATCATTGAGACTTTGCACATGTCTGGATTACTTTCAACGACATTGTGCAACTTCCTCAGATGTGAAATGACAATTGTTGCTTGTCACATGGCTGTTTTTGCTTATTATTATAAACCTGGGACAGGATCATGGTATTATTGTACCAAGTACAGGTAGAAGTGTAGTGGTCAGAGCTGCTGCCTTCAGACCCAAAGGTTATAGGTTTGAATCCCACCTCCAGTAGTAATACCCCTGAACAAGGTACTCACCTTGAAATTGCTCCAGTAAAATTACCCAGCTGTATAACATTGTAAGTCACTTTGCAGAAAAGTGTCAGTAAACGTATGATGAAGATCAAATCACATCTTAAGGGCCATTCATGCAGCAATCTTGGTAATTCCAAAGGGTTCACAACCTCTTTCTCAAAACTAGTTATATGTCATATTGGATTTGAGATAATTTTGGGCAAAGGTATGAAAATCATTTTTGAAATTAGCTTTATAAGCTATTAGCTGACTTTTAATATATATTTTGGATAAGGATTAAACTCACAAGGAGAGCCTTATCAAAAATAAGCGCAACTGACAACATTGTGCCCTTCCCTTTTAAACCCTTGGAACAGACCAGAATTATAAATTGTTTTCTTCTTGGCATTCAGCATTAGCTATTAACTTGAGAAACACTTTACCAGGAACCTCAGTATACATTAAATGCAGCAAAGAATTAACGACTACTGTTTTTCCATGGCTGTTAACTGGAGTTCCGTTTAACTACTGTCACAGCTTGACATTATTAGTATGGTGTATTTGCACCAAAACTTTGGACAGAGGCTTACAAAATGCCTGAGATTAAAAAAAAAAAAAAATAATTTAACAATGAATTTTAAAAAGGATTTTCTGCAGTTATCTGATTAATTAACGACTGGTTTTATTTATAAAATATTATTCTGGTATTATATATAAAAACCCTCATTAATTGTGCATTAATATATGAACCATGTACATAAACTGTTGAAAAGGAGCTATAAAGTCAAACCACACACCCTTCTGCTGACCTCGACTAGGTTCATTTATATTATTTTGGTGCATCGTTCTCGTGCCACAAGAGCGTCAATCTCAGGTCAGAGAGGGTTTATACATAACTGAGAGCTCGTACAGCAAAATAAACACTTTTACACAGTCTGAGTCCCTGCAAAATTACACAGTCTGAGTCCCCGCAAAAATTTCTTCTGTCACGCTCCAAATTCAAGCTGTTTATTTTGACCTGATGTGGGGAAAATCAGAATTGGTTCAATTCCACCATTGATGAGTCATCTATCAAACGACAGAGATGTCTCTTATTCGACAGTATGTTTATTAAAAAAAAAAAAAAAGACTGAGGCAGAAGCGTACCGATGCATTAAAAGCATTTGGATATAAGTGTCGGATGCATACACACAACAAATGGAGTTACCCAAGAGAGAACATAAAAACTGCCTATTCTCCAAGCAAGATGATTATATAATTTTTTTTTTTTTTTTTTTGAAAAACAGCACAGTGAAGCTTTTATAAGTAGAGTTACACTACTTCAGGTATCCAGAGATTTATTCCTCTGCACCACTGACCCACAGCTTGTATTTTTAATGTGGTTCATGAGGCTGAAAGTCCTGGAGAAATCTAACTTCACCCAGAAAAGCTGCCGGGTCCAGAGTCTGGGGGAACCTCACTCACTGGGGGAATACAAACTGGTTGCACTCTTTTCTGTCCCAACCTTGTGGTCATTTCCTTTTCTTCTTGGGAACCAAGTGAAACTTCTCAAACAGTGTTGTCAAAGAAAAAAGCAAGATTGAAAATGAAATCACTGGAATGGTGGAACTTTGTTTATTTTGGAATCGAGGATCAAGCCAAGTCATCATAAAGCTGCAGTAACTCTAGGAGGCAGAGGTTGTTCATATGGATTAATTGAGGGCAGCGAAAAGGCCAGGAATGCCGTAGAAAGACTCCAACTCGGTGGGTAATCGCCTCTGGTGCTCTATCAGAGTGAACTCACAAGGAGTTGCATCTCTTCATGTAACCACAGTTTTATATATATATATATATATATATACCAGAAATTGTTGTGGAACAGAACAAGCATGATGGTATCATGTGATGAAAAACCTGCATTGCTGACAGAAGGAAAAGAACAGAGGAGATGTCCTGAAGATGAACATCAGGCTTCACTAGAATCCAGATATATTAAAATAAATGCATGCAGAAATAAATGTACATATACAGAGTGGTACAGTGGCACAGTAGCTAGTGCTGGTGCCTCACTCCTGGGTTTGGATGTGGGTTCAAGCTCAGTTCACACAGTGTGGGGTTTGCATGTTCTGCTGTTGTTCATATGGGTTTCCTTGAGGTGCCCTGATCTCCTTCAACAGTCTAAAGATGCACATTTCAGGTTAATCGGTGATTCTAAATTGCCTTTATTGAATGTGTGTGATTGCCCTGTGATGGGCTGGCATCCACCCCAGGGTGTACTCCTGGGATAAACTCCAGACCACCAAAGGCCTGCAATATATATAGCGGTTATTTTATACGTATACATACTGTATGTCTCTCTGTCAATCCCGTGTATTTCATACATTAATTACTGAATACAGATTATACAGGTCTGCTCATACCACACATGCCACAAGAAAAGTGTGATACAATCTAAAAAAAAAAGCACCAATAAAAGTGTTTACCATGAAAAACAAGTGACACACCCCAGGACAGAAATTCCATTTCACATACACGGGTCTCATCTGCGCAGCAGCGATCAGAACTAGATCCCCTTTCAGTGCAGAAAACCACAGCTGCGCAACTCTTTGCTTCAGCAAAGGTCCAGGCATTTGCATCCTCTCCCTCCCCCAGCTAAAAAAGGCATTTGTTAAAGAGAAAATCCCTTTGCAGTCTTCTCCATTGTGCGATTCCTCTAGATAACAATGCATTCCAGCTCATTCGAGCACTGAGTTCTTTACAGCGACAGCTATTTTCAGCAAAGTTTAATTAAAGCTGCTTTCCAGGGCGATCCGGAGTGTACGTCGCATATATCGTCAGACTGAATCGCATCTCACATTTACAGGGCTCTAGACAAACACCTGATCATCGGAAATGAAATTAAGCTTACCTGCCAAACCACCCCATCTAGGCCTTATTTATATGATGTTAAATAGCCAACAATAAAGCACTCGGGTGTCTTGCAAGGACTGAGGACCGGTTTCAAAACATCCAAGTCCATTTTAATTCTGCTCCACATGAGCAACAAAGGAGCGAACAAATTAAATATTTGAAAAAAGAAGCTGTCCAGAGCAGGCCCTGCAGTAGGCAGAAGTGACGTTGATGTGCTGGTCCGCATTGATTCGCGAACAACGAAAGCGGAATCCCAGATCGAGATTTAAATCAAGATTCGGATCAAGTGCCGGAATAATGGGAAACCTTCTGGAAAGGGCTGGAGGCCATTGAGACTACTTGACTCGGGCTTTTCCCTGCCTGATGCTGACAAAACACACACACACACACATACATTAATTGCGTTAGCAAAACTAAGGAGAACACCTCAAAAACCTTTAGTCTCTGTTATCGCATTCCATTCTTAAAATAAGAATCTCAACCAAAAAAGTAAATAAATACAAACACAGCAGGACATCAAATATGTGTTTACCACAAATAAAAACGCATTAACCAGACCGTGTCAGTGGCCAGGAAATAAAACTCATGCGACCAGCAGCACGGCGCGAGCTCCGTTATCACTTTGCAGCAGCACAGACCTGAAAGAGGTCCGCTAATGCAAATTTAACAAAGTAAACTTGCGAGCCTCGGCGTCAATTGAAAACGGTATTCTGAAATTGTGTGAAATTGTCCACATTTAAAGCACACATTTCGAAAACCTATTTTCTTCCTTCTTCGACTTACTAGTATTAGCTCGAGTCCGCCGTTGGGAGCAGCTATTCCAGCTGTGTGCTAAAAAACTGCTTGACTGCATGACAGCTACTTGGATTCATAGACAGCTGGCAAGGGTTTGCGATATTTTGCCTTTCCATACAACCCAGCAGAGGGAGGAAAAAAAAAAGTTGCAGCAATGTATTTTGCTAAGGGATGTGTACCGGCTAACTGCTAAAAAGTTTACATCGGTGATATTACATCAGCTGGTCCACTCGATCCAGCTCTGAATAAGACCTAATAAAGATCTCTTTGTGTCCGATTAGTACACTGGTAATACATGATTGCAATCCATAATTGGTGTATAAATGTCCTAATTACTTTTGGATGCGGCGCGCATGAGGCCGCCGCGTTCCCAGCGTTTTTATGGCGATGCACGTTATTGCAACACCCATATAGTTAGCATCCTTTTTTCACTCGCTGGTTCTATTCCAGTCGTTGGGTCTCTTCCAGTCGATGCCCGTTGCACCGACTTTCTCCTATTGAGATGGAAACAAAGTCATCTCGCGCGGGGCGCGGAGCCGTCTCTCCCTTACGAGCCCCCCGAATAGCCGCGCTGAGCTTCAAGGTGTCGTGTTGTGCACGTCTCCATGTGAAGTATTTCACATTTCTTCTGTTGCGGAAGATAATATTGTTTGAAGTGGGGGCATACAGAGCTTCCCCTCCCCCTTTGTGCAAACACGGGCTCGACGGATGTTTTATCTGCACGGAAGCAGTTAACAGAACCATACACCCCTTCCTTATACAAAAGGCTGGTGTTCAGAATGACTGATACCCCCAGTTAGACAATTATTACACTGTGGCACCCTAAAGGACAATAGGGTACCGATTGCAATGGTACGGCTATGAGAGATGGTAATAACTTAAACCTTAATCAGCACCGCTCCTGACAGTCACGCTGAAAGCGTATTCCAAAAAACGCTTAGATCCCACACTCTGTTACTCACACACATACAGGCGTGCGTGCTCTCATTCATTTCTTTAATGTAACACTTGCCCTAAAAAAGAAGCCGTAAATGAACTGGAGTGAGACAATCTGGGAGATATATACTTCACAAAAAAATGCTCTCTGCTCATTTTACTTCCATTTCTCCCAATTGTCTAGTCAATTACGCACTTCGCAGGTGCCCCCCCCCCCCAAAGAACGACACCAACTCACGAGGGATGAGCATGGTCTCACATATCCACCAGGGCGTGTGCTGTGATCCACCGGTTCCTCTTCACTCTGCAGGTTGCAGATTTCCTTGGTTTCATTTGAGCGGTGGAGGGGAAAGGATCCCAGGCATCTCACCCACCCAAGGGAACACGGGTCAATTTCTGCTCCCTGCACATCCTTGCCACAGATGGCTAGCATGGCGCAGCGGGGATTCAAACTCAATTTACCAACGCACCATCGGGGAGGCCCAAAATATAATTAATTAATAGCAGACTGCATGGATTCTCTCAGTACACTTTTGCCAAGTGTACTCCATCATGAATATAAGTTTAAGTCTGCAGAAAAACACACAAGTGCCCTAAAGTGCCCTAATTTAAGACCAAGCAAGAATGAAAATTGCATCTATGAGATGTACATTTTGAGTTTATTTTTCATAAGGGTTTACCAGCTGTCAACGCTTTCCTTGCCCTTGCGTTTGGGGAAATGGAGGATTATGTGCTACAGATTCAATCAGGGCCTCCCACACCCACGCTCTTGCAGAATTCCATCATCCTGCAGTGACTTGCATTAAAGTGAGCAGGGAAACCCATAAGGAAGTGGGAAGTTTGACATTTTCCACGTACATCATCCAAGCTAAAGACCTCCGCTACTGCAGGTATGAACACGCAGCCCCATCGTCACCCACGCGATACAAAACTCTCCATCCGTAATACCCCGGAATGGATTTACCCCATTAGCAACGCGATACACCTGCCTCCATCTCCCACTTTCATGATGGCTTTTGCTCTTTGTCAAAGTGCAGCTATGCAGTTTGGTCTAATGTCCCTTTTAGTCTGACCTGCCACCCCACCCAAAAGGCCTGACCTGGAGATTCTTGGCACACGATCCATCTCTCTTGGACTGCTTCCTTACCGAAAACCATTAATCTGTGGTAATCTATAGTGATAGGTGTCCAATTAAATCTCAAAGAGGGCAGATTGGGACGTGATCTGGACGTATGTCGCCTGCAGGGGGTTCCGTGCAGGTGCACGGTCCAAGGCCGTGCAGGGGGACGTCTGTGGGCTCATTCTAGTTGTACATTAATAAAAACCCGCGGCGCACACCTGTGACACATGGAACATGTGCGTGGGCGGCAAACCTGCCGCAAGAACATTGTCCCTGAGCATTAAAAATCTTCTGCTCCAGTAACCTCTTCAGTGGCCCCGCATGTGCAACGAATGGCCACTTGTGCAGGAACATGCAGATCTCCCCAAAGGTAAAGGTTTGGACTGGTTGAAAAAGAACGCTTGCACATTGTAAACAAGTCCTCCGTCTCAAAGTGTTATCCAGTTTGAAATCCCTTTTGTAAAATGTTTATAGTTCGCCTAAGCTTTTAACGTGGAATATCATCATATCATGTAGCTGAATTTCATATGCAGCTGAAATATAAATCGTAATACCGTTGTACATAGATAGACTTAGCAAAAATAACTAAATCCGGGTGATTCTCAGTATGGCATGAATATTTTCTTCTGGTTTTGGGGCTACATAACATTAAACGTATTTAAAGTTGGGTAACGTTTTCCATGGTGTTACAAAGGGATAACATATTTATCGGAGAATTAGATTGGACTCTCAGTATGGGGATCCGCATCGTATTTCGCTGTACTGTGTTCATTTGCATGTCCTACCATTTTTATAGAACTTACAAGTAAAACTAAGACAAGTTCTGCCCTTTCACTGCATATGGGAGATGTTAACTGTAATAGACGAGCTGCTATACGGAAGTCTTCCAGGGAGGCATTTTTCTCCTCCTTGTCATAAAAAAGTGACTTTACAAATTCATATAAAGACAAAAAGAAGAAAAAAATGGACTGTGAATGATTAAACAAAAACAAGACTCAGGTAGTATTTTAGTTTTCCTTTTGCTGTTGCAATTTTAAATCACTGGCTCATCTTATGAAAGTATTTAAAAATTTTGAAATATGTAAATGATAAATGTTACTTTGACAAATTCTTCTTACTTTTGGGTTGCTGATAAATTAATAAAAATGGGTGTAGCTCAAAAGTTACGTAATACATTAATATGGATGAAAACAGAAAAGGTGGAACAGCGGATAACACTGGTGTTCCTTACAGCTCCTGGGTTGTGAGTTCGAATCCCAGAAGGATCATAGGATCAAGATCACTGCAGTTCAGTAGGAAGTCAAGTGAGTTTCTTCAGCAGAAAGGGTTGCATGCATGACCTGCTGAATTTGACACCTTCTAAAATGATCACTTACTGAAAAACACAATTCAGGGGGTGGAAGTATGCAGAAATTATTTATTTAGTCAGGAGAAGAAAAGGATACGTGCAAAATAATGCTGAAAATAAAAATGGGGAAAAAATATGACGTTCATGACCCATGTACAATAACCCATAAAGCTGCAAGTCAAGATATAGAATTAAATGCCAAAAACGCTGATCCATTTGCAAACTCTGTTACACAGCCAGATGTTTACCAAAGCAATTCAGGTTAAGTACCTTGCTGGAGGCTATAAAAATCAATCTTACCTTCTGGGATGTGAACCTTTTGGTAAGTCTTCTTCAACTGCTAAGCCCCACTCTAGCCCTCTTTAAAGTTTGTAATGAAACAGAACCTGAACTTTACCCCCAATTTCCCCGTAAATAATTCAGGCATTGCATTTCGGGTCATTATTTGAAAATGTCACAAAAAATTGAGGTTGTTGACAACATTTTTCGGCCATGAGCATTTATCATTATCCTGCCTATCGCTACCCAATCGCGTCATATCAAACGGCAGCCGATCTTTCGACCCTATTTCACTCTAGCAATTCGTAATAAACTAGCTAGTGCTTTATTTTTTTACGGGATGGCAATTTACATACAGCTGTGAATTTAATTAAGAAATTGCCAGTGTTAAGCCATCAATTCTACACTGACAGCTCATTAGAATGTGGTGGACAGAGTCTTTAGCTTGGAGTCATGGGTACTCCATCCTGAGCATAGTACTTGAACCTGTAGACCTTGGACTCACTGAAAAGTCCTTCATGGCCTCCATTCCCACATTAGGATATGACACCAGCAAATGACGCTGTAGGGCACAGACATCTGAGAGTCCTTCCAAGAAGATAATTTACACCACCTATCACACAGTTTTTTCAGTTTATGTCAAGTACAATAGGTGTTACCTTATGATCTAAATATCTCCAGTTCAAATTGGTGCTCCTGCTATGGTGTATCATTTATAGTTAGAACACCTTGTAGAGTGAAAGGGTTAATCAGTCAACGCTAGTTTCAAGGGGGGGTCACAGCAAGCCAGTACCTACCCAGCAACACAGGGCCCAGGGGACACACTCAGGACAGGGAGCCAGTCCATCACGAGGCACCCCAAGCAGGGCTCGAACCCCAGGCCGCCCCAACACAGTGGGGATCAGCTGAACCCACCGCACCTCCACACCCCCAGGGTTAATCACTCTAAGTTAAAATTAATAGTCATAAATAACGTCAAGCATTACAATGGCTTACAAGCTACTTGTGCAATGCAGAATAAAGTAATTTTTTTCTTGATATGTAATACTTCTTTATCGCTGATTAATGCACATACCATAGGATTACATGCATTTCAAAACTGGCAGGTCAGCGCCTTATTGAAGTTCAAATAAGCAACCTTGGTGCCAAGCCACCGTGATTTTGCTAACAAGGAGACACCTAGAGTAAGAAAAATGGCAAACATTTTGAATTCATCTTTTGGGGGAGGTAACCCAACAATTGGGAGCAATGAATCACCCTCCGTCTGCTCAGTTGGGTACTGTAAATAAATAACAAATCCACCATAAGATTGATTATTCACCCAGCCAAGAAATAATGTGCAGACTCGATAATGTATTCCCAGCACTGGGATGTAGGACTGAGTGATTTAGCCAGTTTAGATGTCTGTATGGATTAGTCCACAGGAAATATTCCGCGGATGTCAACAGTAAATTGCACTTGTCATATGCAGACACTCCAATGTGTCTGCCTGATCTAATAGGTCCAATTGACACCAACAAAAATTGACCTGGCCATGTGTGGTTCAGGCATGTTTGGAGAGGATTACTCAGCATGAACCGGCACATTACAGTGCTGCAATGGGCCTGTTTTTCTGCGGTGTTCCTGAGGATCAAAAAAAAAAAAATTAAAATATGCAAGATGTGTCAAATAAAACATGTGCTCCAAAAACAGTACTCCATGCTGACAGAGTTGCCACACTAAT
The DNA here is from genome assembly GCF_900964775.1 of Scleropages formosus. Lineage (NCBI taxonomy): Eukaryota > Metazoa > Chordata > Actinopteri > Osteoglossiformes > Osteoglossidae > Scleropages > Scleropages formosus. Next base: position 7,414,503 of record NC_041809.1, read on the forward strand.
TTCATAATTTGATTGACAGCATACTTAATGTTCTTCATCTGCAGGATCCTTTAAAATAACATCACAGTTTGCATCCTATCAGAATTTCAAGGGATGATCTTAAGAAGGCGAAAAAAGGCTGATGCTTGGACAGAAATCATATAGTAAATACCCGTAGAAATCTAACGGGAGCCGATTCCTACAGGCAAAAAGAACACGGGCATCAAAAGAAGAATACCCACCTGTCTATCCTTGACGTTTCAGCTTTCGAGAGCTGAGATTCAGTTGGTTATCTGCTAATCACCCTCAGGAATACCTTCTTGTGGCTATATCTATGGTATCAAGATCAGCTTACACTTTGTGAATTTTTACATCGAAATAAATAGTAAATTCATTGACTGACGTCATAGGTGAAGTAGCTGTATCTTAGGAACATGCGTGTTTGCTTTTGTGTCGATGAATTCGGTTCCACCAGTCGCTGCAGAACATGATTTAAAATGAATGCTGTATGTAAGGAAGGTTGATCTGACATCAGACTTTTCAAATATTATATTGGGAAATGAACGGATTCCAGATGCATACAGTTGTGCATATTCCTAAACATGTCCCTTTGCCAACCTCGCCACCTTTGGCCAACATTTCTGGAGAATCTGTTACTATGGAAACCCCTTTACAGAATGAAAATGCTAGCATGGTTCATTTCTTAAGGTTTATGATTCTATTCTTGTCTCAAACGAAAGAGAAATGTGTGTTGGGGTGGGTGGGTGACAAAAATCCTTACTTCTAATGAATTCCAAGGTCAGCAAGCTGTGACTCAAAAGAATCCCTTTCTCACCATAAAAGAAAGTTTACTTCGAATTAGCACTCGGAGCTCACGCAGGTACAAATGGCCTTTGACACGGAGGACTTTCACAACACCTTGGCTCATGCCCTTGGAGGACGCCTTGTTACCACATGCTTATAAGACATCTGTGTAATAACCGAGTGCATTATACTGTGGATTTGTTAGGATTTTCCACAAACCCTCATGTTTGGCAGGGGCTGTCAAAGCCAAGTCAGTGGTGTTGGTGGTGATGATTTATCTCACACGTGGTATCTTAACATTAACTAATTCAGCACAAAGGCTACATACTTCATGGTGTAGTTTGAAAAAACCCACAACATGTAGTTTTAGTTTTATTACTGTGTAGCCAATAATAATGTTTTAAATAAGAGCATAAAAATTACTTTTGATGGTGATTATTGAAGTCTTTTATCTCAGCTGACTAAAAGCACAGCGATTCATAAGTTCTCACCACAACATTTACAGGATTGCTTCAGGTGGAACTTCTTGCAAGGTCAAAATGACATTGTTGTGTTTGCGATGTCAACTTCTAACCTTTAGGTCACATGTTCAGTCAGCCATCCGACCGACAACGTACTTTCCGTTTTGAACTCGGGCTATTTATTCCAGTGTCCGCAGCCACAGGGTTTAAATGTCACTAAAACCCCACATACAGGTGGGGCTCAGTGTAATCAGTAGATAAGAATCCCCTTTCCATGATCCTTACACCACCTGCTCATCTCAGACCGTATAGGTCTCATACATCTCCAGAAGCATGTAACCCCCCTGACGCGTCTACTTTACCTTACTTCTCAAGTCCCCCTCAGAATACGTCTTGAAACCCTTTGGCCGCACACACCAGATGTGGTGCCTGGTAAGTGGTCTGCCTTGTCAACTTTCCATTTGTCAATTTTTCCATTTGCCACCAAGTGAGACCTTTGGAGCTCATCAAAAATACATGGTTCAGCCATATGCTTCTCTGCATTCACAGGCAGCTACCCTGAAAATACTCAGCATGGTAATTGCACTTTTATGGCCACACTTCATTGAGAAATGTTTGGATTTGGAGAAGAAAAGCTATGAAATAAAGTATTTTTATAACGTAAGCACAACAGACGCAGTGATTGAACAAAAGCAGGTTGCAGGTCTGCTATGACTGTTGTCGTGAAGAGTAAATAGTTCATTCGAAGAAGTGATATGGCTAACTGCAGTTCCGTCATGTGGTGTCCGAAGTAGCTGAAGCGCTACAATTCATCTTCAGTGTAACACTTGAAGGTGTAAATAATGTAAAACTGTTTGGCTTGATGGTGAAATCTGACCCCAATAAAACAGTTTGGTAGAAGTTTAAAGCACAATGCAGGGCCTCTCTGCTGACACGAAGTTTATCATTTTTTGATCGGGGTGAATCAGTTTTAATTTCATTAGTACTGCTGGATTATATTTCAAATTAATAACTTCAAAAAAAAATTATTTCATGCCATGTCAAAAGCTGTGACTGAGTCATCCAGTGACACATTCGCTGCATAATTCTGACCAGATAAGGGGGTGGTTTTCCAGGGACAATATCCTCTTTGCTCATACTAAAAGCTATTTAATTTAAATCACAATATGAATAGCGTTATTGTCCAATGGCGGATACACATCCACACATGTAGACTCACTGGGGTATTACAGTATTATATTTAGGACAAATTTGCTATAAATAAATGTTTCCCTCATTTTGAAAATACTAGAGACGAGTGGGTCTGGGGTGTTTTTTTTTATTATTATTTTTTTTTAAATAAATATACTTCTTTCCCCCCAAACTTTGGGGAGGAAAGTTGTAATTGTCCACTAAATCCATCTTCAAAAGGTAAATGTCAAATACCTTGCTTTCCGCAGCTTACTGCTGACTATTTTTAGCCATCTTCTGCCCTTTGGGGGATTTTTATTAGGTTGTTGGCATTTTCTTGAGGCATTATGGAAGACTTCCTACAAGCTTTTCTTTGCGAGAACCACAGCCTTCAATCTCATACTACCAATTACTGCAGACGCATGGCGCACGCAGCCTGAGAAACAGGGATTGGGCCGTGAGGCCCGCGTCTTGCCTCGGCTCCGGGATTAAGGGGAGCGTCGGCAGCGCCGCTCTTCTCCGTCTCATGCGGCAGTTAAAGCCAATCCCGAACCTGTCAGCGCGCGGCGGTTCGGCAGCAGAGGGAACGTGGGCCTTATGTAAAGCGAGCGCCCCACCACTGAGTCAGCGCAGCCAGCCCCTGTCGACAAAAAAAAAAAAAAAAAAAAGCGAAATGTCCCAAATTAAAATGCCTCTGCAATGCCTTCAGAGATAATTACACATGCTTATTCCCTCGCAGGGCCTAGAAATGGCTTGACAACTATTTGTGAAGTCTGTCATGTATCAAATAGTGCTGGAATGAATCCAAAATTACAGAAGAGAATAGGACTGTATTCCTCTGCCTTTTTGTAAACAGCCATTGACTTAACTGTCTGCACACTGTAAGCAACACATGTAATTAATATTACATGGAATAACAAACGCCATGTAATGAGAGCAATGCGGCCAAGAGAGATTCTCTCTCTCTCTCTCTCTCTCTCTCTCTCTCTCTCTCTCTCCCCCAACTTGGGTTTCATTGATACCAATAAGTACTTAATAAGGACCAGGACGTAGTACATGCTAACAGACCGTACTTACGCTCGGAAAGCTGCTTTCCTGATGTCACCGAACGCTGAAACATATTAATGTAATTCTAATTATAACCAATGCGCTTGCCTAATTAAAAGATTGCATCACTCATTGCCATCTGACTAAACATGTTACTTCTCAAACCGAAGGCCCAGAAATGTAGTGCAGGATCGGCGGCGGTTCTTTATTGAACGGATGTCGGTTTCCCAGCGAAACATTTAAGTCATTTAACATTCATTCATTTAGCTGACGTTTTTCTCCAGATCAATGGAGCAATGTTAGGTTGCTGTACTAAGCCATTTATGATTATTTCCCCATCTATACATCAGGGCCACTTTTACTGTGTCAGGTCAGGGTAATCAGGAGCAGGTATTCAAATCCGACGCTTTCGCTTTCAAGGCAATGGCACTTACCACCACGGTGCACGTGTACCGTTTTGCGGCATCCATCAACCTATGTGTATTTTTCTTTTAAAAGAAACTAATCAATAATGCTACGGTTAGCAGCCGCACGGTTCCAGACAGACTCCCCGACTATAATTTACATGGCAGCGGTAAAGTAGGCAACGCGGAGCGGAAGAACATAACGGTTTCATCGTCGTGGCTGGGATTGCATAACTGGGGGGGACTTTTAAAAATCTGTATAATGTTTCAGCCTTGTCTGAGCCATCTTCTCTGGCCTACACTGCATGCTCAGCGATTAAAACCCCAAAGGAATAATAGCGCACTCAGCAAGCCCGGGAACGTCAATGCTTCAGCCGGCTGCTCCGATTCACCCGGTGCGGCACATGAAAATGAGAAGCCGCCACCATCGACTCATCGCTCACCTTCTCACACCACCACCCCCCCCACCCACCCCGCGAACTGTTTCCCTCCCCGCTGCTGCTGTCCGCCTCTTATGCGCCTTGTACAGAGAACCACAAATCACTCATGCAGTTTGCCGTCTTTGCCATCTGTTCAAAGGCCTCCTCTGCAATGGCCGCTGAGTACAACAAAATCTATAGTGCCCACGGACCCCTTCCGGAGATGAACAGCGCCCATGGGGTGACATTAAGGATGGAATTATTTACAGAGGCGCCCGCTGTCCATTTAAAGGGGCATTAAAAATGAATGAAATATTGCCAGATTATGAATACGGCGATGCTCTTTCATGCACCGGTGCGTGAGACGAATGAAGAAGAGGAAGGTCTTATTTGCACGAACGTACAGCGGAGACGCATAAATCACACTCCCTCATTTACTCCTTGTCCCTCAATAGTGGCAGATATGGTAATTGTTTATTCACCCCTCCCCATCGCCAGGTCCCTTTCTAGAGGATCCGAGAACTCGCACACTTTACTCACCTTGTTACCAATGACAGGACGACACCGGAGCGAGCCCCCCCGGCTTCCCGAAGGCCCCCGAGAGATTCTGTGACACTCTCGCAAAGGGACACAAGTGCCACCAAACCGCACTGACAGCGTGACAATCCCGCCTGCATGTATTCGTTTCCAGAAACATACCGCTGTGCTCAAGGTTCTTTTTTTTTTTTTCCCCTGCCCTTCTTGAAAAGTGTAAAGAACGCTACCTTTTTACAAGCCAGAGAAATCCAATAGATTTTAAAAATGGGTAGGAAACTGTCAACTAAGGGCAAAGAATCCATATATCACCTACACACTTTACCAACACAGAGCCTGTTTATGGGGCATATTTTCTGAATTACATGCCACGCAACCCTCTGTTCCATTCTGCCCCCTGATCTGCACAACCTTGTAATCATATTAATATATGAATAGGCCAGATGATTTCTGCTGACTGCGTCTGCTTTGAAGTGCAAATCGTTCAATCAGTTCTATACGTGCATGAGGCTATACAGTCCTATTCCAGCACAAATTAGAAAGAAAATAAAATATATGTAACACTGCAAACTTTCAAATACTAGAAAAGCATTTGCACATTTAACACTTACGGTCTTTGTCTTGCTTTGGTTCTAACTGCATTCTGCCGAACAAAACGGTTATTATTTATCCGCTTGTCGACTATTTACTTTGCGAAAAATCCAGAATTATAACCCATTATCGCCATGACAAAGTGCCTTAGTTTCGAACAAACTGATTTCAGCCTATATAAAGTGCTCTACTAATAAGAACCATCAGGTTATAAAAATAAAATTGGCAAAATATGTGTGCGGTTAGCACACTGGTAAATTATGTATTTACTGTTAAAGACCAAACTGAATAATACGCACTGTAATGAAGTACCATTTTGATCTCTTATGAAGTTAATCCAGACATTTCTCGTCAATATAACTAACCTATTTGCCTACTTAAACAAGGAATGGCCCATTTGTAATAAATAGCGCCTTCCTGTGGTTGCCCTCAATCCTTCTTTCCTAAATGTCACAAGTGCTGTAAGTTGTGAATGTCTGGCTGGAAGTCCACCGGCTGTGCAGTGTCTTAACTCAGGATCATCTCTCTGACAGCAAAGTCCCAAAGAAAAATAGTGTGTCATACTCTTAGACAATCATATGGCTAAGTTACAACCCTTGAACCATAAACACAAGTTCATGTTCAAGTACAGTACATTTAGAAATATGAGTGCCAAGGGCTCCCCCTTCTCTTTAAGCCTGACGTGAATTCAACTGAACCAGCTGAACCTCGGAGTCTGATTTTAAATACATCAGATCCGAGCGTGTAAAACCAAGTGCCAAGATTCCAAAAACGTTAACGTTACATTTTTAAAACCAGCCTGTTTCCCAAGCTTATTCGACATTTATTACTGAAAACAGCCGTATGGATTAAAAAGTGATGCTTTTCCGTTATGTCATTTTTTCAGCTCAGACCCCTTCCTGATCTGATAAAGCTGAGTCCATACCTGATACAGGAGCTACGGCCACAAAATGTCGTTTAAGACAGCAAAACATTATGTTCTAATATAATTAATAAAAGGGTCATTAAATGAAATTAAAGGTTTCCCCACAAAAATGGCCTAGCAGGCAATCCCAAGTGGGAAAACTGGCCTGAGCACAACAAGTTAATCCCCTGGGGTCTAGCATGTGTGTACTGTATGTGTGCCACGCATCGTCATGTAGTAAGCAGGTGGCATTGTGGGTAAGGCTGTCACCTTGCACTCGGAAGGTCCCCAGTACAAATTCCACTCCTGCTGCAGTGCCACTGACCAGGATTCTTACCCTGAACTGATGCAGTAGTACCAGTAAAAATAGTTAAATCCACGTTAAGTTGCTGATGTAACACTGTAAGTCAACTTTGGGAAATGGTGTAATTTAAATAACTTTTAATAATGGTTTGACTTTGGAGATGGAGGGTGTGGTGACATACTCCAGGACAAACATTAAGTAATTAGACCCTTTTCCCCCCTCCTCCAAACCTTGCTTGCCACACGAAACCCCCCAAAACTACCCTTTGAGCAATGAATGGCAGCAGTCATTGTCATTAACTCTGATGGCACGACTGTGACAAAACTAATGACTCTCTCACAAGCGGGAGGAAGCGGTGAAAAAAGCCTTCAGCAGAACTAATTCCAGTGGAAAGCGTGTCCTTTTAAATAGGCACAATAATGGGACGCTGACAGTGGCAACTCGGCAAGGGTGCACATATAGAGGAACTCCACATCCCACGGCAGCGAACTGAGATAACGGGCAAACAGATTTTAAAAAATAAAACAAAAAACAAAGTGATTAAAGTGAAGGGGAAAGGTGATGCGAAGGAGCATCCGCCCTAAATGCAACGGCACGATTCGCCTGAGCAGTCATTTCATACTGACATTAGAGGGTTTGGATAGAAATCCAAAGTGTAGGGAGGCAACAGCTGCTTCCACGTGGTGGAGAACCTCATGCTTTTTTTATTATTAATGAGACGCCATTTAAATCTAGTTGTTCAGGGCAAGACAGGTATTCGCTGTGATCCAAATCTGTGTGCAGATGAAGAGACTGGGAATAAAAGGCATGAGGGATGTGGGGATGTCTGGATGGTCCTGGAGGAGCGACAAGAGCAGGAGCTCACTTGGAGGTGATGGACTGGGCAGTGGAGGCAGGTGGACTCGAGCGCTGTAAGCCTTTCCATGTGCCAGCGAATACACTTATGAATTCATGACTTTAATGGGACGACGTGGCACCACGAGAGTGGAGTTCGGATACACATCCACACATCGTCTCCAACCTGCCTATTTTTTTTTTCTATTTTATTTTATTACAGCTGCTTGGGAGATCATAAAATGATCCATTTGGGTTTAAAATATGCTTAATTCACCTCCCTTATTAATCTTTCAATAAACAAGTTTTACACAGTCTCAGACTCAGAGAGTGTATAGTTTCGGCATAAAGTGAATAACAGAGGTTTGGGATATTCAAAAGACATGGATTTAAAGACATGGACTCACTTATGGCAACTAATTCCAAAAAGCTGGCAGCTGTCGCTACACAGATAGATGGTCTTATTCGCCCTGTATGGGTATTTATATTTCATATTACATACCACATGCATTCTACAAGTGTCGTGTGTCGGAATCGCGCGAACGGTCCCCGCTATTCAGTCCGTTCCCCTTCAAATGAAAATTTTGTTTTATATATTTCAACACTATTTCCCAATTAAAAAGAAGGCCCGCGGTGAAGTATCTTTACACTGCCATTGGTTTTAATTACCACGTTTAGAGCGACGGCACCGGGAGAGACACATCAACCCACCCCCCTGGTGTAGGCTTTACCCTGGTAAAACACGAGGGAAATGGGGTGGCTGACGATCGAGTCCACCTGCCTCCCCTACTTGCCAAACAAACACGCAGCCCAAAAGTTTTCCTCGAGAACAAGACGTCACGGGACCCGCGGAACAGACAAATAAACCAGGTGACCTTGCGATCGAATCCCAGTCGGGGGGAAAAAAGAGAAGAAAAAAAACTGTCCGAAAAAGCCCGAATTAAGCGAACGCATCACTGCCTTGTTGGGTATTTTTGGACGGGGTGGGGGTGCGAGTGGTGGTGGCGGGGGGGGGGGGATGGACCGATGGTTTCTCTCTGCATAGGAAAAGCCGAACCCAAATACAGTAAGGAGAACCTGCACGTTCTGCAGAGCGCATCGCTCCTCATGTGTCCCCCACCGTCCATATGTCTCCCCGTCTCCCAGGAAGGGCACATGTCCCCATGACTCAATGACACCACGGCGTATGTGTTCATGATTTCCCGCGCGTCTCCATCACCCCTCGCAAATGTCACTAAACGACGTCCGTCCGAGGCACGGAAAATTGCGAAGAGAACTTGATCTGACGGCACGGAATGTCACCGGTGACCCAGGAGCAGAAGCGCAAGCGGGGACCGCGATGACCATCAGATGTCGTCCCCGATACACTAAGTTTGTGTAGAAACGGGTTAAAAAGGGGGAATAAAGACACGCGAAACAAAAGATCAAAGTACGCGGATTGCCCCCCCCCCCCCCTCCACCCGCAGTCCGTGGGCACGAGAGCCGCGATCCAGAGCAGTCGCAGCCCCAGGAATCCAAAGGGCCTCGAAGAGTGATTCAAAATAACGGCTTTTTCCCAACTTACCGTCAGCTGCGCTTATCAGACATACGACAATAAGCAGGACGTGTTTAAATTTCCCCATCGCAGTCAGGAAGGCTGATATTCCACGCAGCCCACGGGGTGTCTTGGGGTTTTTTCTTTTTTTTTTTTTTTTTTTTTTTTTTTTTTTCTTTTTTTTGTTTTTTTCTTCTCAAAATTGTCAGCGATCAGAAAAATGCATAGAGATCCAGCTTTGGCCAAAAGACGGGACGCCCGCGGTGCCGCGATTCGCCTGGATTTGCGCTCATAGCATCGAGGAAGAGGCTCACTGCGGAGAGCAGACGCGGGGAGAGGCTCTGGAGCTCGAACCCCCGGAACACAGGCTTCCTCGATCCAGAGAGGAGCGGCACAAATGTGTCGGAGGGGAGCGGGAGAGAGGGGAGAAAAGAGACGGTCCGTGAGCAGCGAGCGGAGCCGGACTCAACCATCACATTGGAAAGAGGGGAAACGCAGAGAGGGACGGGAGCATGGGGCTCCGCAACTTCAGCACCGACGTGAACTCCCCGAGCGCGCGCGCACGCACACACACACACACACACACACACACACGCGCGCGCGCGCACACACAAACACGCACACACATGCACGCGCGCGCGCGCACGCACGCACACTCGCAGGTGTAACACACGCAAACGCGCGACAGTGACAGGGATGATGCCAATCAATCAGCCGTTTTTTGCGCGCTCCTGCTGCTCTTCGGAAGCGGTTCGTTTGCGCAAAGCCTCTAAATGGAGAAATCGGTTGTTTCGCCACGAATCACAACAGTTTTAGATAAATATAGAAAGTTTCTTTCTATTATTAACGCTATTGTTGTTATTATTGTTATTATTCATCGACGAAGCCCATGTTGTCACTTGGTCTCTTCATAAAGTCCATAATTTGGATTCTGTTCTTTTTATTTGTTTCGCTGCTCAGCCTCTGAATATTTTTTACTGTTTTCCACTCATAACAGCTGTATGTGGAGCGATGTGAGGTGTCTTTGGTCAACTTGGGGACGGGTTATGCAATCAAAGTGCGTTTTTTTCTTTTTTTTTTTTTTAGAAATCTGACAGCAGAGGCACTAATCAGTTTCACATTTTGCAGATGGACGCGCAGATGTGAAAAATGCAGCGATAGATGGTGATTCAGCCAACAAGGGCAATGCCATGGGTTCGACTGCGACCCGCTGAATCGCGTCGGTGCCCCTGGGTGCGGGCGAAAAAAACTGCTGAGGCATTACGATGAATTTATAAGCCAAAAATAAGTGCGCATTTTCAGCTCGCAAAAAAAAAATAAATAAATAAAAAGTTATTTCCAAAGTGACATATGATATTTTAAAAAAAGTCTAGATTTGCTAGATCTGGTTAGCGGAGCTCTTATTGAGACATTAACAGAAATCAGCTTTTTAATACCTAAGGGTTTTTCGGGGGGGGGGGGGAGCTGTCCAGCGTTCTGAAGCGCAGCGCGTCAGGTGCGACTGAGCGCGCAAACGGGTTATGACGCTACACTGCTGCCATCTAGCGGCCAGTTTCCTTGTACGATCCGGTCTTGCACTGAAACCTCCTCGAAATCTTCCATCGATATATTTGCATCTTTACTTTAAGCTCATTTTAAAACTAGTGAACACTCTCTCCAGCGGAGATTCCAGCTGGAACCCCTTCCCTCCAAAAAGTGTAAAAGCAGGTCTGATGAAAAGCATTTTTCTGGACCTTTGAACTACAGAAATTTGAGTTGTGAAGATCCAAGTCTGATCATTTTGTTCAAGAATGAACTGTCTTTAGTCCGTCATGAAGTGAGAGGAGTGAAGAGATTTTCCTGAGGAGGCCCCTGGAAGCAGTGCAGGTCATGTGGGTTGTTTTCTTTCAACGCTTTTTTACTCTAATTGGAAACACTGTCCTGCTTCTGCCACCGTTTCCTGCAGGATCTCAGGCAGCTTCGTTCCTCCAGACAGAGCGCCGTGATTTGCTGCTCAGATCTGCACAGACCAACACCGGTTGTTCACATGGAATTTTACTGCATTCCTGGGTGTTTTGGACAGACTGCCCTGGACTGAATGAGGACCTCGGTTCTCCAGCTCCATCCATGTGCGCAGTCATGGAGGGAGGAGGAGAGCAGAGAGAAAAAACATTTCATGTGTTTCCAGGGAGCTCATTGATAGCTCATTGCAACAGATCGTACATGAAATCGTTTCCTTTTTTGGGGGTGGGGGGGTAAATGCGTCGATTGGCTATGTGCTGGAAAGTTTTTTTTTTTTTTTTTTCCCCTTTTTTTCTTTCCTTCTTCCAGATTCGAAGCGCAGACTGAGCAGCATCTATTTGAATAAATGCACAGTACATGAGAAACGCGTGTCTCAACTGTTCTCAGCGCGCGCGCTAAAGTGAAACTATTCCACGTGACCCCCCCCCCCCCGCCGCCGCCGACTTTGATCTCACGAGCTGTGTTTCTTAATGGGAAAACGGCCCGTTCCGCCGCCGCGGTCCTGTGCCGCGCGCCCACCCGCACGCGCCCACTGCGGTACGTATGAGGTGGAGGCGCGTCCCCGCTGCGGTCCCCGTGAATCCGCCGCTCATCGGAGATGGAGATACGCGGAGACGAGCGGCTGCGGGGGTCGATGCTGCGGAATGAGAGATGCGCTCTGGCACCAGTAGGGTTTGAGGTCCAGGGCAGAGCTCGTCTTTCCTTCTACTCCTCTCCTCTGAAACCCCATGGATGTAATGAAGCTTCTTTTACCACAACTAATGATCAGCAGCTGTCGGGAAGGTCGTGTCAGTGCTGGCAATGAAACAGTGCTTTGGGGGCAACGTTGACCTTTCAGACTATTTGTCAGCAGGTGGCGTAGTAGCTAGGGACTCCACTTCATAAGGTGAATGAATCCTAGTCCTATTTCAGTACCCTTCACCCTTAAAATTAAAGAGAAGGAAAACCCACTTTTGAATAACTAATAGTCTACCAGTGGCTGTTGCTTTGAACAAAAAGTGTGCGCGCGCACGCACGCACGCAAACAAAATGCAAATTCTTAACATCTTAGGTTGGATAAAACATCCAGAACCGAGCCTCTCCGGCTTATAGCAGCGATAGTGTCCACTTGCCTGGAAAGTGTTTCTGTGAACAATGTGTGTGCCAGGGAGATGCGCAAGGGTAAGAAGGAACGTGGTATAAATCACCGCGGCTGATGCTGCCAAGACTGGTGTCTCACATGGTATTCCTGGGAAGTATTGTGACAGCTCTGGAATTGTTTAATTAGCCAGAAAGCAAAAACAGCCATGAACATCTGAATTGTTTCCGCATCCTTTGCCCCCTTGGGTCACAGTTTACGCTTGCATAACCAGGGTGGCGCCAGCTCTCGGGTGGATCGAGTCCGGTTACAGTAATGGGGGGTGGGGGTCAAGTAGATTAGGGTATTTTGTCGTTACTTTTTACACTTGCATTATTGACATTTTAAAAGAAACAGGTATTTTATGACATGCTGGACAGGCCATTCAAGAAGTATAACAATGTTTTATGACTTAAGATCAATCCAGTTTATTGTAGGTTATAAAATACATTTCTGCATGGGGGGAAAAAAAATGAATATGCACAGTTTAACCAATGCCTTCATTACAACTATCAAATTCATAATTTCAATGCCTTTTGGAAAGATGGGTTTTATAATCTGTTAGAAATATTTCAGAATGCCTAAAAGCTGTAAATGTACAAGGTGGATTTCCTAGGGTAATATATGAAGACACCTTTGCAAAATGTCACATGACTGAGAAGCTCCATTTACTCCATTATGTTTCTGCATTGTGAGGTGGTGAGGAAAAGAGGTACCAAAGGAACTATAGGGAAGAGAAATATTAAAAACATATAAAGACTCAACTCTTAAGCACTGGGATGAAGTCCCGCCTTTACGACAAAAACATACACTGGGGATTCATCTCCCCGTGAGGGTGACACCGGGGCGATCCACTCCTCTCTGGAGCAACCACCTTGGGAACGTAATTTTCAAGAAGTCAGCAACGAAAGGGTTAACATCTTTACAGTACAGTACAATTTTCTAATAGAAACAGGGCATCATTAAGGCACAGTCAGTCCTACCATGAGAACATTTAATTCTGCTGACAGATGACGCGTGATAAGCAGCAGATTAAACACGGCATTAGAGAGAGAACAGCATGACACTTAAGGCGAGATTAAGGCATTTGATCACTACCTTTGTCTGCTGGCTGCAAATGCTCCCACCAGAGTCTTTTCCAAGTAATGGCAAAATATGGTTAGTGGTAATGAGGTGAATGAAAACAAATTTTTTAAAAAGCAGCATTAAAATTAGCTATAAAGATATAATCCTCCCATAAGACAGGCGGTACAGTAGCACAGCAAGTCGTGTTGCTGTCTCACAGTGGTGCGAGAGGTTGTGGGTTCGATCCCTGCTCAGTCGGTGTGGAGTTTGCATGGTCTCCCCACATCTGTCTGGCTTTCTTCCAGGTGCTCTGGTTTCCTCCCATACTCCAAAGACATGTTGTTCTGGTTCACCCACAGTGTGTGAGTGACAGAGAGTGTGTTCCACTGATGTATGGATGAGTGACCCAGGGTAAGTGGTGTATCTGTGAGTGTAAGTCATCTTGGTGAATAAGGTTTGTGGGCTGATAACACTACATAGAGTTCATTGGAAGTTGCTTTGGAGAAAAGCATCTGCTAAATTAAATAAAAACAGACATTGTTTAGGATGAAGAACTGTTTTTAAAAAAATCTACCAAAGCAATCTGGGGTCCCATGCAACCCCATAATGGTCTTCTCACAGACCAAGAGCCTCACATGATGCTCATGACCCATGACCTCCTCACCTGTATGGACTCCCAGCATTCAACTGGATCCCTCTGGCTGAAAGCTCCAGGGGCACCCTTTTCAAACTTGCTCTTTTTGCATAATTAGTTTGCCGGTCACACGTGCATAGCGCGACTTTCAGCATGTGTTATTCTGCATCTGCTGAGAACACGGGCAATGCCGGCACACTTTCGCACCAATTCTGAAGGTGAACAGAACATAATCTGCAAGTGGGATGGTACCGGTCGCTCGGTGCTCATCTGCAAATTTACTGCAGAGCGGTATTCCAAAGACACTGCGGGGAGACTCTAAAAGTTCTACCTAGTGCGAAGTGGGCTCGAACCCCTGAAGCTCAACTGAATCATTCATTCTAAGTCAATGACAGTTCAGAGACATGGCTAAGCAGCTCCAGCCGTGCCTAAATGTGCATAATAATAAGAGTTCTGGGGTGCTATAAAAAGCTGAGCCAAGGAATATTCCCTCCACAAACTTATTTTTTGTTACTGTGTATTTAGCTTGTGTATTCAGCATGTCACACACACTTTCCAGCATATACACTCAGCCACTTTGTTAGCCCCACCTGGCCATTTACATAAGCTCTCCCCACAAAGAATGAGCAACATGGTTGTTGGTCAATATGTAAACAAGCAGACAGGTGCTGAGAGGTAAAGTTACTGTTGGAAAAAACAAGGCGACATGCGATCGAAATGTTGCAACGAGATCCTGGTTATTCCAGGATCTCAGAAACAGTCATCCTTCTGGCGGGTTTTTTTTTTTTTTTTTTTGGCACGCTACAGGGTCAAGAGTTTAGAGATGGTATGATAAGGAAACCATCCACTCACTCCACTTATTTGGGCAAAAACATCTTAATAATAAGAGAATGGCCATCATTTGAATGTCAAAGTATCAAGAAGTTGCTGTTCTGGAGATGAAAAAGGACACCACCCTCTACCAGCCAGGTATACCTAATAAAATGGCCAGTGAATGTTTATTCTGATGATATTTTAGAGTTAATTCAGGCTGGCTGCCTTGTGACAGTGTACAGCAGGAGGGGTGTGTCTCTGTCGCCTTCTGTTTGGGTGTTAATCGATAAATGTAACCCTATCTCCAAAACAAACTCCGTGGCATGAGAGTCATATGACCTGCTGCTCAAACCTGCGTTGACAACCCTTGTGAAATGTCCTAACCATGTACTTCATATGAAGCTTTACAGGCTTCATAAATAAGCCTACCATTTTTAATATGCATTGTTTTGTCCTGCACTCGACCCATATGGCATACCACACCTTGCACCCCATATTTCCGGGAGAGGCTCCCTGTCGTGGCGATCCTCTCCGATGTCATTTATCACCATGAATACGCTTCCCATCATGCACCTCGCAAAGAGATTTATTCCACGGGAGCTGAAGGGCCACACCGTTCCAGAAGAAATCTATTTGGAATCACTCATTAGCCAATCTGACACAGGGCAGCCGTGTTGCGTTTTAAAAAACGGCCCGAACTTTGACCTGGCTCAATGAGCCTTGAAAGAATTTCATAACGGTAAACCTATGATGCTCTATTGCTGCCGCAGGCCACCTGTAAGGCACTGCGGGTAACTGGACCGTCACCTACAAATTTCGAATTACTAAGTCAGCATTACATCTCTTGTGATATTAAATTTATTTATTTAGCAGACACTTTTCTCCAAAGCGACTTCCAATGAACTCTATGTAGTGTTATGAGCCCATACACCTTATTCACCAAGGTGACTCACACTGCTAGATACATTACTTACAATGGGTCGCTCATCCATAGATGTTAATTGCAGGGAATTGATCTCTTTATTTACCCACCTACCCTCCAGGGCAAGAAATTGAGGAAATCATTAAGATTAAAATTCCACAGCACCACTGAATTCCTGCAGACAACAGCTACATGGAAAAGTTGAAAAGCGAGAGTTTCCTCCATGCTATCGGTCATTATCCTCAGCTGTGTTGACAAGAATTAAGTGCTTAACGGCGCGTGAGGTTCGAGTGTTTGCGCAGCGCTTTTATGCCGCACCACGAGTTTCACATGGGACGCGCTTCCATTCCCTCAACTTTCACTCTCCAGCTTAAGCCCTCTTTGGTTTACCGTAGAAAAGCAGCAGTAAGAGTCGAGCTCGTAGTTTATGAACCTTCGTACAAACACTTAAGGGGAAAAACGAGGAAAACGTTCAGCTTTGAGAGTCCTATTCTTTACACTCGAAGATGATCAATGGAGTCTCAGTCCAGCTATCAATTCAAGACAACCCAGCAAGTTAAGAGCATGATTAGGTTTCACCACCCAACAGTTACATTTTAATATTGCATGGCTTCACATGAGGATCATATACCATACTTTGTTGTTCAATAAAAAAAGGAACTTTATCCCCAAAACTGCAGTGAATATGGCATCAAAGGAGACTTCTCTGGAATGAAAAACCCATTCTTGTACCCTAAGTGTTTTGAAAACAGTGGAGTTTGTCATAAATTATGCACAATGTTTTCTGTAAATGTATCTCAGCTTGGGGAATATCCTACAGTCAATGAGGACCATTAGTATACGAATATTTAATTTTTTGTTGACATAATGCAAATAAAAATGAAAGAATGCATTAAGTTCACCATATGACTATATACTAAGTTCATTCCAATACGAAATGGCAAAGTTCAAGTTCAGTTTATTCAAACATTTGGAGCCTCCTAACTTGCTTATGGCTGGATTTTGACAAAACTGATTTTCTCATTTGGAGGAAAAAAAAAAAAATTCGAAGACTAATTTCGGCAGTGCATCAGTGGGAAGTGTGGCTTTGTAATCCCACACTTTGAGGCAAAATAAGAGGTCAGTCACTCACCACACAGGCTGCCAACTGGATAAGAGAAGTCTGCCAATGATCATTTCTCGAGCCTCCAGCAAATACCACTAATTGGACAATTAAGCAATAAGGAGTAATTTGTTGTTTTACACTATTTATTTCATGAATTTAATGCTACGGCTTCCCCCCTGGTGCCGGAGTTGAATGTTGCCTCTCCCCTATATCAGATAACTTCATTCCCCAACCAGAATTCTCAGTCCGAACTACAATAAAGTTGAAGGCATTTTGCGCAATTCAATGAATTTTAAGAAGATTAGGGCTTACAGTCAAATACCATGAAGGAAATTGCTTCAGTACTGAAGATAAAAGGAGATCTCCAGTGATCTCAGGCAAAAACCAGCGAGGATGGTGGATAACGGGAACTCTCAAAAACTGAAATATTTACTTGCAAATGCCAATTTGACCCATAATCGATGTATCGAGAATTGATTTTCAGTTAATTACAAGATTCAGTATCAACTAAAATTCACCCTCTTGTCATTTGGAACATGTCTCAGTGAACCACACATTAATGCAGTTTTTTCAAACTGCGACGATAAAACAGGGAGATATGACAGTCATTGCACTAACATCGAATGTTGTATTTCCTCATTTCGGCACAAGGTAAAATTAATTGGTTGATATCAGGAAAGACAGTAATTGTTTTGAGGCCTCATGAAGTTAACGTTCATTTAATCCAGGCATCTTTCACATTTTCAGTTATTGGAAGGAACATGGGGGAAATCTGAGAATGCATCGTTTTGATTTAATAGTAATACAGCCTATGATGGTTGTATGATATTACAAGTGGTTCAGTTACAATCGGCCTTCAGAGACACATCCAGGTGCTGCTGGACTGAACACACTAGCGGAAGGTAAGCCACTTGTATACTGATGTTTCTTAAATTAAAACTGCAGAAGATGTTGGTTTAAAAAAAATTAAATTGGGGGGGGGGGGGGGGGAAATCGTGTTCATTTAGACAGTCTTAAAAAGACCGTTACAGAGACCTTGAGTTCCTGTCCAACCTATGGGGGGGATAAATTGCATGCACAGGAACACACATCTTAAATATTTGCCATTTTGGGGAAAAGGGAGGGGAGGGGTATTTACAGCTTTCTTATGCAACATGCAAAATCTATAGTTATATCATCAAGCATAGAGTATTATCAAGTACAGTGCCATTGATTATTCAATTTGTTTACGTCTTTTCAAAAGCGCAGTGGTGTGTGTCTGTTCTGATGGCCATTCGGCACAAGGTTGTTTAGTACTGCGAAGGAGGCTGGTCTCAAGGGGCTACAGTGAGACGAGGAGAAAATGAGACTAAACACAAAGCAGACTACAATATGTCAGTGAGGCAGTATGAGAAGTACATGGAAAAATAAAGAACGTCACGCACCAGTGATGTGTCCCAAATTCTGTTCTAATTCCAGCATTTTTATTTTGCAAAAGCCATCATTTTCTCCCCTCCCCCCAAAAAGCCTTGCAATCTGTGATTTCAGCTTCTTTTAAAAAAATAAATAAATCTCTCTAGGTTGTGATGTCTAAAATGTGGACTGTTGCTGTTCCTTTTGCAGTGTTTTTGAAGGGAGGTGGTAATTTCCTAGTGCACTGGGTAAAAAGCTGAAATCGGCCATTCCAGCTTCTACATGCATTAACTGGCCTTGGGGTCAGCCCATGTGCACTGACCCTACCACCATCAGGCGCTGGCAAACTTCCCAGGGGAGACAAAACCGATTTTCAATACATGACTGAACACAAGGCTAAAGCTGAGCAGTTACAGATGCTTCTGAGAGATGTTCCATAAACGTCCTCAGCAGCAGAACATGATGAAGGCTGTTGGCTATTATCAGAGCCATTGTGTGTTCACACCCTTCACTAGTACTGTACATACAAGTGCAACATGGACAGTTCTTGTATGGGATGAACTGGGCAGAAGAGCGAAAGCTAGTGTCTCGCATCCCTGGGAATTTCTGCTGAAGAGCTCCAAGATGCCGTGGCTGTTCAAATTTGATTTTAAAAACTCCCGTACTCAAACTTTGGACTGGTAAAAAGGTATCAAAAGCACCTCCGGTTGCAATAAACACGGCCATAATGGAATCCCGTTGGCATCTGAGCAAGATTTCTTTCACTGCGCTTCTGGGAGGTAAGATAACGGCAGCCAAAAGAGCAAAACATGGTTCTGGAGAACAAGTTCAATTCGTTCTGGGAGAAGACACATCCTTAAAACTGCCGAAATGGGCACAGTCATGCTTAAAGTAATTCACCTGTGCGATTCCGCCCCAAAACACGGGAAAGCGAAACACAGTAAACAGCGCATCTTCCAACGCGGGTCGCCGGCATCCTGTCAAGCTGCCAGGGTGGAAATGAGTGGAAAATCCTAGTGGGGGTTGCATTGCACAAGCCACTTCGAGTGTTCAGGCCTAGTAAGAAACCAAGCGAAGGCCCACCACTGGTAGGAACGAGAGAGCTGGTGATCCAAAGCATCCTCCCACTATTGTGGTCTCATGAGTATCATCGGCAAAGTTTAGAAACATCAACACGTCCAGGAGTGGCAACAGACCAAGGGACTCCAAAGCCTTCCCAAAAGGTTCTGATGGCTCCTTTATGATGCTGGGGGGAGAACATGTTCTTGGCACACATTCAGTGCACTCTATTCAGCCTGGATGTTATATACTTTGTTCTCATCCTAAGCAATCATTTGCTCCCCATGTTGCCTTCTGCAATTCTAGCAAGATGTCTTTCGGCAAAACAGCGTTTCAGACCACAAGAACATATGCTTTAAAGTTGCTATTTCTGTCAGACTTCCCGTAGAGCATCTCTGGAGCATATCCTGCCTCCGACAAACTGGTGAGAACTGCAGGACTTTCAACAACAAATGGCAAACTTTTGCTCGTACAGTGCCAGTCGAAAGTTTGAGTACACCAGGAAAGCAATTGTATAGGAGGAGATGAACAGAAGAGTGAAAGCAGAGTAATACTCATGTGGCCTGCATCTCAGGGAAGTGCTGCAGATCTGGGAAGACATGGTGAATCATTTCCTACTCAAGCTGGAGAACAGGATGAAGAAAAACTGATCTCCAGCAAGTTGACTGGTATCATATGGCTCATCAAAAGGAGACTTAGACAAGTTTTAAACTGATTATAATGCTAATGTTACACTGCGGTAGACTGGTGTCCTGTTGGGGTGCACCCTTTCTGGTACAGTGCTCTGTGGTTCCAGGATAAGCCCCAGACCACTGCAACTCTGCCTTAGGAAAAGTTGTTATTGAGCGTGGGAATTTTACGGTTTTCAGATTACAGGTCAAAAATATTTGGTCCCCAGAACCCCGTATAGCGTTTAAACCACTCATCTCACGGTCCTTCTACACCAGCCACTCAGATGGTACTTTACTAAGGGAGCCAGATGGAAAAGCCCCAAGTAGCATTTCCCATGAGTAACTGTAAGGAGTGTACTTGCACTCGTTACTTTACACAGTGACAGGTCTCTGCGTTGCACATCTTTACAGTCGTCTAAAATTGGAAAGCCCTTTAGCAACAGTATTTAAAACCAAAGCTAACACGCGGTGGGCTAAGTGCATCAATTAATTTGAATGCTAATGGAACAGAGATATCCTGCCAACAGCAGATGTTTCAGCTTAAGTCGAACACACCAGTTTGATTAAAATTTAGGTCTTTAAATGCAAAATAGATGCCAATTGTATAACACGGAGGAAAATGCAATATTTAAACGTTTAAAAGTTCCTTGTGACAAATGTACCTGTGTACTTGCACTTGTGAGTCAGTGCGGACCGGTGTCGAGTCCAGGGGAAAAGAATGAAATAAGAAAAATAGTCGCAGGAAAAAGGAAAGCTTCTTTGAAATTTTTAAATTGGATATACAAGAAAATACCACATTCAGCATATGTTTCTGTAAGCAGATCTTTCAAAAAACCATTATATTACAGAGCAGATTTGAGATATGCAGAAGGAATGCGAGCAGCAGATATATAGGCACAGTAAGAGCCGCCTCGCCGGTACGGTTAGGGGACATGTCACAAATGGAATGTGAAATAGAGGAAAAAAAGGTTAGAGGAGCACTAAAATGTAGAGAGTGCTTGTTCTGGATTCACTTTCCAGGGCACAAGGGGGTTGGTGGGTAAGGGTGGGGGTTGGAGGAAGGGTGACCAGGCAAGAAGGCTCTCAGAGATCACTCAAATACCAAGATCCTCCAGGACAAATATGATATGCATTACTCAAAAAAAAAAAAACAACCCAACAGTGACAGCAAGATGGGAATCAGAGATTGAGAAAGGTTTTACTGTGTTCTTAACTGCCCTGCATTTCTGCATCAGCCATCTGGCTGTCACAGCTGATTGTTTGTTAGAGGCAAATAATTCAGGCTTATTGCTGCACACCTAAATTCTAGAGAGGTCTCTGGGGGGCATGCTGCAATCGCCCACACTGCGGGGGTCGACGTTATCGCTCTGCTCAAAGGCCCAGGGTGTCTTCTCGGGGTGGTGGAAGATCGCTGCGTGTCGTGGGACACTGCTGGGACTCGTGAGTACAAGAGCTTTCAGTGATCTCTTAGAAAAACAGGTACACGAAGACAGGCTTGTGTCTTCTCTAGTGCACATGGACACCAATCAACTCCATTACCTTGCTGCTAAAAAGCCATTTAGTGATACAGCAATTAACACAATACTGTTATTGCCACCGAAGTTATTTTGCGTTTCTTCTTAAGTGTTCTCTAATCTGTGAAATGCTGTGGAGGAATGCCAGTGAACATCAGAGGAGCATCACTGGGCGCAAAAGCAGAAGTGTGTAGTGAAAATGCAAGAAGCAAAGAAATGCTTTCTTTTTTTAAAAAAAAAGTGATGAATATTTTAAATTTTAATTTGCGCATTCATTCATCTATTTTTACACTGATTCCTAGTTTTATCGATTGATCCGTCCGGTATTCTTTTTTGTTTAATGCGCCATTTTTATTTCAGTTCTTCATTTTCAAATTGTTAAATTATTCTTGGATTGTTCATTAGCTTTTTGCACAGTACCCCTCATTTTCCATAAAGTGCACCATATGAGAACCGATTAACTAAATAATAAAGCCCACTGTAACATGGAAAAAATTACTACTTGCCCTATACTTAATACTTTTCAAAGTCAAAATGATTTCAGGACGTATCAGAAATTTCACCTTATTACATCAATTTATAAGGCTGGTTGAGTGACAAGGTCATATTAGCTAGGCTCTGTCCTATGCCCAAGGTCACATAGTGATCAAATTAGGAAAATCAGGTGGCTCAAAGATACATAAATGTTACCACTGAGCATATATTCCAGCTGAAATTATGCTAGTAGTAAGTGACAAAGGGATATCATTTTCAAATAAGATGAAATATTATCTATAATACTTTATTAAAACAGCTCCACTATAACAATGAAATCAAACCTCATCCGTGCTTTATAGCAAACCATTTCGGTCCTGTTCCACCAAAGCTGGTTTTACTGTTCTGAAGTGATAGAGACTGATTTCATATGATGCAGTACTGCAGAGATTTGTTAGCGGATACTGCACTCATTTCAGGAACACCTTCAGAGCACTTAGACACTTGGTTTTTATGAGTCAGCAGGTTATTAAACAAATATAATATAGATAAGAATCTCAAAGAGATTAAACTTCAGGATGTGAGGATTTTTTTTTTTTGAAGTGATTTTAACACAAACAGTGAGGAGTTGGAAAACCAACCAGGCATACAAATTGTTATTATTATTTTTTTTTGGCCTTGACATGACAGGATGTGACTTAGACATGCTGGGTTAGAAGGGCAAGGAAGACCCAATTAAATGCATGGACGAAATAAGAGAAACACTGCATGAATAAGGAATTTCACTTTGATGTAAATGAGTTACAATTACAAAAGCAGCTGCAAAGGTGAGTCATATTAGGTTGATTGGAAATTATCAGCATGTCAGTTATCAAAATTCGTATTAACAGTTTGCAAGCAACATGAGGCATTGTCTCAAAACCTGAAAGTTTAATGTATCAAGAGAACCAGTCTAGAGAACAATGGACAAAAAAAAGCATCAGTGAAGAACAGCGATCGTAATTCAAAGCTCATCTGCAGAGACAGACACTTTACAGGATAGTTGCTAAATACCCCAAAAGTACAACCTCAAAAATTACCTCAAAATTGAATCAGCTCTGCTGTGAGCCAGTCTCACAAAAACTGTACTTGGCAAACCTTACAAACCTGGAATTTATGGCAGGGCTGCCATTCTGATCCCACTTGCATGTAAGGCAACCAGTTAACCTGGTGAAAGGAGCGCAAAACTGTGGGAATATGGTGTGATAGGTCATCTTCTATATTCAGATGTATTTACATTTGGAGAAAGCGGAAGAATGCTTTCAGCCTATAACGCTGACAATTCATAGTGGTATGGGGGGAATCTCTGGAGAGTCATTAGGTTGAACTATTGCTGTACATGGTTGCTTAATAGCCAAAGAATGATTCCATTTTACAGGAGCAGATACAACCTATGCCTCAAATGCTATTCCTTCACAGTGTTCCCATATTCCAGAATGCCAATACCTCCATATCCACAGACTGAATCAAATGTCTTCCATGGTGTCCCTAATCACCAGATCTAAACCTTATTGGACCTTTACAAGAAGTTCTTCAGTACAGAGTGCAAAGTAGATTTCTACTTCCTTCGTCTTTCAAAGAACTGGAAGCTTTTCTTCTTGAATACTGCAATTATTATACACTGTTGAGGAGTTCAATGAAAAGAATACAGTCAGTTTGTCACATACTACCATATAAGCCCATATACATTACATGAGCAGCTGCATATATTTTTAGTTTTAGCCAAAATAAAAGTTTACTGTAATTTTTACAATAAGGTTTATTGAGCACAATTACTGTCCTGGTCTACTCTTAAGGTTTATGGAGCAAACGTTATAAGTACACCAGGACAGAACCATGATTTTGAGTTCAGGAGTGAAAC
The DNA here is from genome assembly GCF_900964775.1 of Scleropages formosus. Classification (NCBI taxonomy): domain Eukaryota; kingdom Metazoa; phylum Chordata; class Actinopteri; order Osteoglossiformes; family Osteoglossidae; genus Scleropages; species Scleropages formosus. The sequence continues at coordinate 7,438,155 of NC_041809.1, forward strand.
AGCTCTGAAAAAGTTGTTTTGAGACCCTTCTTGAATGTGAGTGAGAGAGAGAGGTCCTTGCACCACAATAGAGCCAGAACCAAAAACTTTTGTGCTTTAGGACCTCTTGTGAGTAGAACCTCCAAGCAGACAGAAATGGAGAAAGCAATGATGTCTTGTAGGTATCAGAGAACATATAACATACATACTTCACCTCATAACAAAATCATGATACTCATTTATCAAATAACCATTTAGCTCATTGACATGATTTTATTTAGCAGGCACCTTTTTCTTTTACCAAAGAAACTTATAGTACAGATACTTAGAAGCCAGACAAGCTTAAAATACACCAAGGATACAGAATTTAAGATTAAGCAGCACCTAATCAAAATTCACCTTAAGGCGGTGGAGTTCTGCACCTTCCCACATATAAAAACACTAAGCAGGCCAATGCTACAGAAAGAAGCTGCCCTCAAAATAAAAATACAACCCATGAAAGTCACTGAAAACACTCCACAAATTTCCAATGGCTGTACACCAAAGCTTTTTAAAAAAAAAAAAAAAAAAAAAAAAAGCTTAATATAACTATTGAGTCAGGTGACAGTGACATCCAATGAAAAACTCACCCTTAAAACAACTTCAGGTGCTTTAACTTGACCTTGTTGGATTTGCCTACTTTCTAAGGTAAGTCAGATACCCGTTGTTGTTTAAGGACTTGGATGGGATATTGCATTGATTACACACCTGTTCATGGTTTTATTTTCAACAGGGAAAAGACCCCAAGTTTATAACTTTAATTTCTGTTCAAGTTAAAGGAGAGGAATGGTTGATAAATGTCACAGCACCAGTCTCTGCACCAGCTTCTCCCCCCCAATACTTTTTACAAAAATTTGAAATTGGTTGGGTTGTTTCACCGATGTGTCATCCAGTAAGTAACGGCAATTTTCCAGTTTGTTGGGTTATTTTCAATGTAGTCAGTTTGGAAGTATACATAATTGTCATTTGCTTGCATTTCTTATTTAAGTATGATGCTCTGTCTTACATATGATAGAACCATCCAAATCTTTGTATCTTGCAAACCTCTTACTTACCAACAGCAACAATGCAGCTGAAGTCCATGATGAATCTAAACAGAAATACTTCTACATCAGTCACTATTCTGGCTTTCTAAGTATTTGATCCTATAACTTCTAAAATTCTGAAGACAACATACATCTATTTGATAGTTTCCTTGTTTAAATAGCTCTTAACGATTTCACATTACAAATGTCTTCTTGTCATTGCAGCCACAGGTGTGGTGCATGAAGAATGAAATTCACTGTGCTTTGGTGAAAAAAAGGCCTAACTTTTTTTTTATTAAAGGGGAAGTTTCCAGAAATCCAAAATTCACATTTCACTCAAATGATTTCATTCAAGCACATGTGCCCAACACAGATGAATCAAGAATTTTTCTACTATCCAAACAAAAGGCTTTGTTTAATTTTATTTGACCAACACATTAAATTTTAGCCCACATGAACATATAAACTCCACACAGTTTCAGCAGGGATTGAACTTACATTCTTACGTACACTGGAGGGGGGGGCGGCGGCAATGCTGCTTGCTCCACCATCGTGCAAAGGTAAGCCTAATATTACAAAAAATGCAAACCCACACACATACATTGACTGAAACCGCTTGTCCCGAGTGGGGTTCGTGGCAAGCCAGAGCCTAACCCGGTGACATAGGGCAGGAGGGCAAGGGGACACACCCAGGATGGGAAACCAGTCTGTCACAAGGCACTCCAAGTGGGACTCGAACCCCAGACCCACCAGAGAGCAGGCACAGGCCAAGTCCCACCATGCCACTGCACCACCATTGTAATGCAACCCCAATATACCATATTTGGTGATTGTTGAACATGTTTCTAAACATGGTTATAGTTTGTTTGAATTAATTCCTACATACTGAGTCATTCTTCACATGAGAAATGTTCAGAATTAAAATGATATATTAAAAACGATCAAATATGTAATGCAATGCAGTGGATTGGAATCCTGTCCGGCTTGTACCCCCTACTCTTGTTCCAAGTGGTTTCAGCATTGGCTCCGGACAACTGCAACTGTAACCAATACAACCTGTTAACAAAAGTGTATGAGTGACCGGAAGAAATAAAATGTTGATCATTATGTCAGTTCAACTAGAAAGAAGACTTTAAAATTATTTGCTTTTTTTCAATTATCAAAGACCTGGATGCATGGATGGATGGATGGATGGATGGTCAAGGTGTGAACATTCCTCATTAATACTTAAACACAGCCACTTGATGCAAGGATAATTCATTAGTGTATTTTCAGCTTGTGAGAAAGCCAACAAACTTGTTTTGTTAAGTGTTTTAATGCAACAGAGGGTGAACAGTAGTTTCCACAATCAAGCGCATGTGTAAACCACAGGATCGCATTACAGCTTCACGAAACAGAAAACGAGGGTGGATTCAGGGATCATGTTTTTTTGTTACAGATTTAGACAGCGTAAGCCAACACCAGAACAATCTTCTCCAAACCATCTCTATTACCAGTGTTCAGTGTCAGCCTATAAACATTACCTATTTTTCACACTAAAAGATTACTAATGTTCTCAACGCTCTCTCTGTCGTATACATGTGAGCTGGATTTACAGCATCTGAACTAAATAATGCTGTAGACTGATCATCACAGAATTCTAATGGTGTTAAAAAAATACATGGTACAGATGATTTTCCTTCATTTTTAATTGTGGTCATTAAAAGAATACCTGTAATAGTGAAAAATCAGCAAAGATGTTTCTAAAGTAGATCTAAAATTAATAATTCAGTGGTCATTATAATGGTGCAAGTTATAACAATGATTATGTTTCTAATTGTTCTTTCAGCAATCGCTTAAAGAGCTGAATAACTAAATGAGGAACTGCTTTGAGTTACTGATTAACTGATTAATTACTTTATTATTATTCTGTTTGCTAAATAATCAAATAAACATATTTTTCGGGTGCAGTTGAAAACCCTTCGCTTTTTTCTTAACAAACATACTTTTGAATAAATGCACTCTGCTAATAACAGCAAGTTTACTTCAAAATGGCCTAAATCACCTGATTTATTTTATCTACCTGTTCACCTGTAAGAAGAGCCAGCACAGCGGAAGGGGATGGAACCTGCAACGTTGAGAAGCACAGGTGTAGAAATTAGTAATCCCATGTAATCTACATTCAGTAAATGCTATTTTTATATCTGGATTTACTGTTGTAGGATTATGCCTAGTCCTGATTTATTCTAAAGCGTCACTTAAAGTAATACAGTCAAGTTTAATATGAGAACGATATCTACATTTATATTTTACACATTCATTTGGCAGCTATTTTTCTCCAAAGTGATGTACATCTCAGAGAAAAATACAATGAATTCATTAGATCTACTTTCAGTGTATAAAACTGGTAATACTTTTTGTGTGAGGTTTCAGTAACTTATTTTCTTCTAATGCTAATTTGTAGTCAAGGTGCACTCAAGGAAGCAGTCTGGAAGTGAGAGGCCTCCAAGGCTGAGCGAAATCACGCAATGGATCTGATGTTTAGATATCGGAGGCAGTAGGAGTGAAAGATGTTGGAGAGCTCTGAGAGCATCTGGAGGTGTGGGAAAGAGTGCTGGTACTTCAAGGCATTATGGGGTGATTCGGCACACAAAACACCACTGGCCTTTACTGGGAGGATGGCGATGGATCGGTTCGCATCGTGCTTCTCAGACGATCTGTCCTTTGATACAACGATCGACAAAAAAAATCAGGGTAAAGGTCCATACTGAAGAACGAAAGAAAACAGCTAAAACTTTTTCAGTGCTGCTAAGTCAGGCTTTCTTCTTCAGCTGAGGATTGAAATGATAGGTGGCAAGCGAGGCCTGTTGTTAACAGAAAAATGCAATAAACAGATAATGAAAACAAGATTCTATCTAATTTTAATAATCTGGTGCAGAGAGAAGAGCTCACAAAAACAGTGCAGGAAATCTACAATATCTGAAATAAGAGGCGATATCAATCAACAAAATTCAGTGTTTTGCTGTCTGAGGATTAACCACAGGCTTTAAAAAAGTCATTGGGTCAACTGCAAATGTTCAAGTTGTCCAGTTACTACGTATGGATCAATATAAAAAGTGCTGATCAGGTGACAATGCCGTCATTGTAATCTCATTCACTTTTAGACAGTTATGGCACCAGCTTTATTTGATGGTAGTGATGTACTGCCAAAACTCTAAAAACCCTTTTAACCACTTCCACCCTTGAAGTTTCAGTCTGAAACACAAAACCGTATTGTTTCCTCAAGCTAGTGTTTAGGATGCATTTTTAAAGAGTTTGGTGTTTATTGTGACTGCAGAAAAAAAAAGAAAATTATTAAAATGCTGAATAATGCAAATGTTTGTCCAGTAGAAGAATGCGAGGTATGATTCACTCTCAGTTCAACCTCACTGCGAAAAAAGAAATACCGGGCCTTCAGAACCAAAGTAAGCATCTACTCAATATGTGTGATCACAGGCCACTCTACTATCATTCAACCTCTGGACCGAAGATAACGTTCAAACAATGTGCCAGTAGTCTGCATACAGATGCACCCCCAAAATGATGTTTTCTCTTCTTTTATCGATCACTAATTTTGGGTTATTATGACGCTTGCCAAACTAAGCTCTGGCAGAGAAAAAATATTCCTATTCAGAGCAGTCATCCTGAGTGCGATAACACGGAATTTTGCAATTAACGCTGAAAGTCTTTTGTAAATATGACTTGATCCGAGCCGTTTCAGATTCAAAATGTAAAATACTTGCGGGATCAAAGCATAATTTATGGGCACCTACCCTTTGCTGGCTTTTGTTTGTTTTTTGCTTTCCGATGGTTGGCAGACACACGGCATTTTAATTCCCTGCTTGTGGGCAACGGCTGGCTTTGTCTGGGTCCTCATCAATCACAAGAATTTTCAGGTATTATGGTTCATCTCAGCAAGGGGAGAGGAGCCTTGAGACTTTGCATACAAATAGAGAATTTTATCTTTCAAAGTCCTCCTCATGCAGCAAATGGATGCATTTGCAACCGCTGAACGACATTTGTCGGCAACCGAAGTATAAATCAGGCCTTTCTTTCGGCTCTTTTTCATGTGGTCCTGAGCTTAGCTTAGATAATGTTCTCCAGCCTTCCAAAGCAATGAAAGAACTATTGGGTGGCATTACGTAGGAAGCCTGACGTACTCAAGTACGTCACAGATGTAAAAAGAGAGGGTATATCCATTTTTCTTCTCAAAGTATGAAATTATAAAAAAACTTCTAGCTGAACCACTGAAAACATCTTTTACCCTGTTGTTTGTACTACCACTGGGTTAGTGAGATGAACTCAAAGTCCTCCAGTGAACTCTCTCGCAAACCTTAATTTGGGAAGAGACACCACTCTCGCTCTCAAACTCTCGGAGGTAAATTATAAGACGTATGCTTTGTTCTCATGTGGACTCATATTTTGGCAATCATATTAAAGAAATATCTGGTGTGCAGATTAATTTTCTGTGTGGTTAATTATCTCTTTGAATGTACAGCTTTAAGGTCTTTCATTTTAATCAAATATGGTAAATCATTAGGGGTCATAGATGATCTCTCCAGATTAAAAAGAATGACATTAATTATATTAGTTTTACTTACAGGGATTTGTTTGCCCCTTTACTAGATGCAGGAAGCATAGCAAAGATCTTGGTTTTACTGACATTTAAAATAAATCAGAGGCAGAGTAACAAAATATAGAAGTTTTGAAAGCAAAAGTTTGGAGAATATGATTCTGTTTTTGTGATACGTGTGGACTTTAGGACTTGTAAAGAATCCAGACTAAATCGACTTTCAGACGTGATGGGGGATATCTGATGGTGGGAGTGATTAGAGCTTTCGAATTTCATTTCTGTTTTTTTTTACTTTGTTACAAAAGTGCAGGCAATACCAAATACTCCAAATACAAGGAAAATAAAAACCCTTTCAGGTGACTGTAACCACAAACAAAGAAGTAAAGTCTTCCTTTAAAAAATACTTACTATGGTTATGTTACTTATTACTTATTATTATTAATTTTTATACTTATTATAGTATTGGTCTTCCCAGAATGCATTGCACCTTTGTGTTTTATTCTTTCAATGTCTGTACAAATTATTCATCTGCCTTGCAGTCAGGGTTTAAATGCATGGTTATCTCTAGGTGAGCTCTCGTCTTGTTTAAGAGTGTTTCTAGACCTGTATCATTCTTTGTCTCCTTTGATAACTCATTATTTTTTCTTTTTGAATTCATTCTAATTGAATTCATTCTTTGCTGCTATACTTCAGTTCAAGTGAACAATGTTAACGGACACGTGCCAGTGAATGGCTTAACCAGCACTGCCACTTTTCTTGGGATAATATAAATTTTTCGATTCTTGGAGTCTGACCTTACTGGATTGTTCCACTCTATTCGGGTTATTCGGAGTCTTCTCGTTTAATGGCTGCTGCAGTGAGATTAAGAAAAATCCATTCATCAGTTACATGACGGTTAGAAATGGCAAACCCTTAATCAACAAGTGATAATTATCTCCAAATGAGAGATTCTGTAATCTAACCTTTAGCATTATATATATATATATATATATATATATACTGTATATTTCCAGTGTATAATTTTTCCCATGCTGAAATCTGACTTCCTCCATTGATTTATCATTTTCAACTGTCTTAAAGGTTGGGTCAGTAAAAAAGAAAGTCAGCAGAAGACTTCACGCATCAGAGGCCAGCAGCAAATTGCACGTGTTAAATTGTGTATGAACATGATGACAAGATGAGTAAAAATCTGGTCTGTCAACTTCGCCTGGATATGGCCTCACATTTAATTACATGGCAAAGCACTCTGGGACAGTTGCATGGAGTTGCTGGTGTCTTTCAAATCAATTTCAATTCAGACCTGCCATGCCGAGGCACTGTCATCTCTGTTGCTTATAGATTCTTCCTTTGCGATGCTCAGCATTTTCATTATTGATCCAGAACCAGCACCTTTCCTGCCTGCACTGAATAAAATAAAGCTCTGGCCTGCGATTCCGCAATTGCCTCTCGGGCATTTTCTAGTGGATCGAACTGCTCCTATCACCGAAGAGGAAATAAATTGGGGGATCCCGTTGCAGGACAACTACATCTGAAGTTAGGCGCAGTGTTGTAAAATAAGTGAAATATGCCAAATGGGCTGGGCTACGCTGAAATACAGGTTGACGGAAGATTTTTCTACATGTTTCGAGAAACGCGTGGCAATAGCCGGCCTCCGCTGCAGAGGGTGGCGCTAAAGCAGCGATTTAAGATGAATTTGCTCCTGGCAAAATTATGAAATAGCGTTACAATTCTTGTAAACTCAAAATTTTGTACAGGCAATTTTTTTTTTCCTTTGTATCTATGGAGAACAGTTCTTTCTGAGCTCAAGACAAAGTGTGAAAGAAAGTTTTGAGAGGACAATGACAGAATAGGAAACAGTTTCAATAGGTGAGGGAGCCAGAACACAGGGTGCAGGGCTGGGGGAGAGGGCACACCGTGGACAGGACACCAGTCCTTCGCAGGACACCCCAAGCAGGACTCAAACCTCACACATGCCACAGAGCCAGTCCCGGCCAAACCCGCTGCATCCCCCCCAAAGTAATCAGCTGTCCGTAATTATTATATATTATTATGGGCACAAGAATGAATGGGAGTAGTTTGTGTGTGTGTGTGTGTGTGTGTGTGTGTGTATGTGTGAGTGTGTGTTTTAGCCCTCCTCTTCTTTTCCTCGCGTTAAAAGTCTTAAGTCAGCCTTGAGGTCTCTGTTGCGTGTCATTAGAGAATTCCTTAAAAACATTCTTTGGTGGACAGACCCGATGGACAGGTGAGATTGTGAGACATGTCAAGAGAACTAAGCTGAACTTGGGCTTGTTTCGAAAGCCGTGTAGGACTTTTTTTCCCATTTGTTTTAATTTCCTCCTTGGGAAAAGTAAACGAGTTATGTACTGTATTTTTTTCTAACACAAATGTTAAAAATGTATTTGTTAATGACTGCAGTAGTTCTTCCCTAAAAAAAACCAATACATTGACTTTCAGAAGCACTTTTCTCGTCAGCTGCAAGAAATATTAAGCTCATAAAAATGTCCGCAACTGTGCCTGAAAATGTAAAGAATAGTCTAATTTTTGCAGCAGCAACTCTACGGCATGTATTTCAATTTTAAGAAGACGTTAAAGAATATACAGTGGGGAGCAGTTCAATCATGCCAACTTTTTTAAGTCCATTCTCTTTAAGTGTTAAATAAGCTCAGGGAGGAAACAGTTCTTTAGGCAGCTGTGTGAGTCTATAAACTCTCGAATCTCCTCGGTCCTCAAACTCTTAATGGAGGCTTGTTCAATAAGACCAATAAGACAAGCCTGAATGAAGAATAGCCCAAGCCACTAAACAAGGCACTGGTTAAAGTTTCGAAATGCACAGGGGCGTATGCTGATGCTTTATGCAACTATGAAAGCTGCGCATGTTTTATCTCTTTTGAGCACCTTTGTTTTCATTTTGAAGGTCAGGCTTTAAACAGCCGCATGACTGAGGCAGAGGGGCTGGAAAAGCTGAACCCAACGGGGAATTTTTCACTGTCGGCCCACAGTTGGATCCTGATCGGTTGTACCTGGCTCTTATCACATGCACTGTGTTGCTAATAAAATGTTATATTAAATATTATATGACAGTGGATCCTCCCAGTTACAAAGACAAGTACAAAAAGCCAGATTTACCAACAAGAGAAAATTTCACAGAGAAAAAAAATTTTATTGGCAATTCGCTCTTTTGAAAATGTTTGAGAAAAGTCTTTATTTATTTAACTGAATATCGATGAACCCTTTCAAGTCACAATGAAAGGGAATTCTATACGGTCCCTGTGATCTCGGCTAGACAAGCACTGTATAATTAGTCTGTCTAAAGTTTAGTCTTTCTCTAGAAGAGGCTTAAGACAGGCTAAGATGTTAGAAAAAAGGCCTTGAAAGCCTAGTTATTGGACCAGCCCAAGTTATTGGCAGTCGGTTTTGTACCACGTATCTCTGCAGTTGACTTGTTGTTCATCCTTGCAGTATAAATGTGTAAATGCTACAACAAGCAAGAAATGTAACTATAAATATTTCTTTGACTGGAAATTTTTGCCCATCTATTCTGCCATTTTTAATAACCACCCATTGGAAGAATAAAAGAAATGGGAGGTGTGTCCGACTCGCAAGGTACAGTTTCAATGTCATCTGTAATAACAGGTAAACATAGAGTCTGTTTGTCTTCTGATCAAAACATTTGCATTAAAATTTTCCAAAGGAAATGATTCATAAGAAGGAAGACCACCTTTGTAAACAATCTAGAGGCTGGTGGTGCCAGTGGTAAATATACTGAGCATGATCACAAGCACAACTGAAAGTGTAAATTAAATGTTAATGCCAAGTTAAAGTCTAAGACGGAAATAAATGTCATGGGTGATTACTCTGACGTTTGGTACGGACCACTGGAATGTCACCTCACCATTATCAGATCCTCACCACAGAAACCTAAACAGATGAGGACTGGTCCAGTTTAGTCGCTCGATGAAGAATGGTCACCTATAGTGCAGGCTAATGAACCATGATATCGATGGTCCTGGTGACCGCAGTATTTCCAGGGATGAAGATATACATTGGTACCTGAGTTGATCAAAGATAACGGAGAGTCACTGTCCAGGAAGCACTAATGCTGCTCTCCGAGTGAGTCTACCCATGAGTGAAATTGTTAAAAGTTCAGGTGACTTATCTGGGCCATGGAGTTGCGAAAAGTGTAGCCTAGCTGAAGAATCGCTAAAGCCAAGCTATTTTGGGACTGCATTTCTTATCTTCAATTATTGGGATCATTATACTCTACTTCTTCCTCTGCAAAAAAACTGCCCAGAAAGTAGCAGCATCTTGCTAATGAAAGCAGTTCAACACTTTATTTTAAATATGTTTGGATTAGGCTATCTGGAAATCCTTAGCAGAGAGGTGTAATTAAAAATATTAAAATACATGTGCTGTTACAATATGATTGCCTCTAGCTCTTAAATACAGTTGAAAAACTATAAGCTGCTTTAAGTATTAATGGGGAATGCATCCAATATTCCAAATAACGGTAGTCAAAATATCTTATTTTCCAGATATCAAGGAAAATATGTCAGAGCTGAAGCTGAAGTAAAAAAGAAAATACTTAAAAAATAAGTGGTTGAATATACATGAACACTTAACAAAATAGAACTTTGAGACTTTGAGCTCTACATAACTGGTTTTTCATTGCTGGGTCTGTTATTCCTTAAGCATTCTCAATAGGCTTCATAAGTAATGTTGTGTATTTTACATGAATTCCTTGACTAAGAAAAAGTATAAATCTTGTGAAATGGAATTTGCCCAGTGTAATCAGCTTAATTAAATCAACATATACTAGGAATGTAATTATTATTTTTTTTAAGCCTGCAAGGCCAAGAACTAAATTAAGAGAATGTATATTTAATGGACCTTCTAAGGGTGCTTCCATAATTTATCAGCCTTTATGGAAACCAACCCCTGTTCCCACAATATTTTCATGTTATGACCAGTTTCATCCAAAGAAGAAAACAAATGATGGTGAAATTAATGTATACAACATTGTAAATTGCCTAAATGGCCTCTGCTTTTAGTGAAATATTAACGCTAAGGAATGAGGGCCAGGGGTTCAAGTTTGATTTTGCAGAATTGCTATTTTTGTTGTTGTCTAAATATATATATTTTATCCCACAAAGTGCATAGTAATGAATAGGATTGGGGACAAAGATCCAAAGTGCTGCTTTGACAATTTATCAAGCAAGCAACAGCATCAACATTAGCAAATTGGCAGGTAAATTAACGGACTTATCTGCTGTAATTCAAACCAACCATGGCGATCCATTCCAGATATGCTATATTTAGAGCTCCACGTGTCAGAGACCGCTCGTTTAATCAGAGACGTTATCCGTCCTGATGCACTGATTCCTATGACGATTGTACCGTGCCTTTCCCATACACAATATACTTTCTACAAAAGCGATTTTCACATCGATCAAAAATCAATTACATAAAATCTGATCAAAGTCGACTGAGTGTTCACATTCATTACACCCTAATTTAAGGTGTTGTGCAGAAATATGTCATGCAGAAAAAAGCCTGACATATTAAAATAAAATAATGTCAACAACGCAATACCAAGTATTCACTTTTCGTAAGTGCAGATTATTTTTTTCCCTATTATCCTTTGACTTACTGTATTTACCTTCCGTTAAATCTCAGTAATGAGTTTCAGTCATCGTTATCTGAAATCCACTGTGAGCCCACTAGATAAAGTCAACAGCTATACTAATTAAACATTAATCACAGAAGTAATCGTTTGCTGGAAATGCCATATGTACACCAAAAGGTCTTACACAAAGATTGCCTTCTCTTTACAACAAAAAAAAAACTAGTGTTTTATTATTTATAACATTTATTTAAATATTTATTATTTAATTAAATTGTTGAAATTATCAATATGTTGACCTTTCACCTGCTGATTCATTTGATTGCAATAGTGCATTAAACCCAGGTAACTATTTACAATTTATTTACAATTTATAATGGTCAATATATGTAATTTACTATATTTTTTAATAAACACTTGAATGTTTGAAAAGAAATATAGATGTGTTCACCATAAAAGATAATAACAAATTCCTAAAGAGCAAGCGGAAACAGTGTTGAATGCATCCATATTCTCATTTTGTCTTCTATAGATGAGCGTTGTCTGAAAATTCTTTGCAAAAAGCAAAGTTTCTTATCAGTCAACGACAAAAGATAAATTCTTGCTTCTTAAAATTAGAAGAGAAACTTCAAAAGGGGCCTCTGAATTAAAAAATGTAGTTTTAATTAATGCTAATATTTCATTTTCATCCACGAGCATTACCAAAATAATGCAACCAAAGAAATCTTTAAAGTCAGCATTTAATTACTGGAGTTAGCAGTTTGGTCCAAAAACTTTGACAGAAATTCAAGTGTGTGTTTTTCAGCCATGCATTCAATACTGTTTTTAGAAAACCAAAAATGGTGAATTCTCTTAATTGCATTTTGATTCTCAGAATTTGCTAAACACATGGTCAAAAAGCTGCCTGAAGAAATCTAAATTTTGGAATTTAGGTGATGGACTGATCACCGTATTATTTTCTATACTGAAGTTCTAATACATCAAACCATAATTGTCTTGAAGCATTATCTTCGAACAGAATTGCATTGTGGGTAATGAAAATTTCTTCAGTTATTGCAATCCACTATATCATCGCATTATATAGTATGAAAAATCTTTTCAGTTCATGCGGCAAGAAGACAAGTTTCCCGTTCTTGTTAGTAGAGTCTGAGAACTTTCTTTAGTCATCATCAATTAAACTCAAAACATATGAGGATAGCTGGATTAAGATAAGTACTGTTTAATTTAAGCTCTTAGTTGAACCCATACTGTAAGCTTTGTTTCAGCAATTAAACAAAGCTCATGATTTAAATTTAAGCAGCTTTAACTTTCACATAATTTTTGTTTTTTTTTTTTTTTTTTTTCCGTTCATTTCTGGACACGTCAATCATGTGGTATGACTTTGTAAGTTTCATTTGATTTAATTCCTTCGGAATGCACCAGGTGTTTAATACTTGCGCACACTGATTTTAGCAAAAAACTGTTGTCAACAAACTACCTAAAGAGATGAGCCAAGTGATACATGAATGAGGCCCATAAGTTTGATTGAGATTCCATGAATTTATTCATTTAGATAACACAAAGAAACTGTAAATTATCTTCTCATTTAAACAACTTGGTAGTTATTACTGGAGCAACTTAGAGTTAGTACTTTGCTCAAAGGTCCTAGAGCAATAAGTGAGGTTCAAACCTGCCACCTTCAAACCCAAGGACAGCAGCCCTAGCCGCTACACTATGAACTACCACTGAGTTCTTTGAATGAATGAATTGTCCAATATTCTCCCTTTAAACATGCAATCAATGAATGTAAATGCAATTATCTATATTTTATTTTTGACATACTCTTCAAACACATTGCCATGTTGCTTTTCCATACAACTTTATCTTCTTGATAGAACAGGACAAAATATGACACACTGCATATTGTAGAGTTATTTCCCTGCTTGTCCCAAACCGACGTAGTACTTAGAATGTTGCTAAGTAACCCTTGAGATCACCAGTCTTTAACCAGTATTACTTCTTTCATCCTAAAGACCCTAACAAACAAACACAGCATCACTAGAAAGGTAATTACAGTAGATGCACACTGTTCATACAAGGGTCCTGAACACTGTCTGTTATTTTCCCCTTCCTTAATTATCCACAAAACAATTAATTCTGCAGTGACGATCTCTCACAGTCTGTTTTTGTGTCTCTTCTAATCTAAAGCTCAACAGAAGGTTCTGAAAGTGGACTTGACTCAGGATCTTTCAAAGGTAATTTATTTATCAACAGAAACTGTATAGTTATGTCATTATAATGAAGCTGTTACGATTTATATATGTCTAAATTCTTCTTTTAGAGGCCGTAATAATTTAAAGCTTGTCTTTATTATTGTCTTTATTATGGGGTGGTGTGGACAGTGGGTTGGACTGGGTCCTGCTCTCTGGTGGGTCTGGGGTTCAAGTCCCGCTTGGAGTGCCTTGCGATGGACTGGCTTCTTGTCCTGGGTGTGTCCCCTCCCCCTTCAGCCTTACATCCTGTGTTACCGGGTTAGGCTCCGGCTCCCCGTGACCCCGTATGGGACAAGCGGTTCAGATGGTGTGTGTGTATGTAGGTATGTACGTATTTTCTTCATATATTACATTATACTAAACATTGCCAAATGTGTCAGATGATCCACCATTACATTATAATTGTTTAAAATGCATTAAAAAAATGCTCTGTATAAATTGAAATACTAGTTATGAATACTTGTTGATTCTGGATAAACTCTCCCTTCACTAGAATTATGACCAGCTTTGCTAGAAATGAAGAATCACAAAAAATGTTTGTGTCGAGTTAAAAGGCAAAAATATAAGATAGACATTATGAAGGGACAATTGTACATTGCTGCCATTCCCATTTGACAAAAAATTAAAGAAAACTGCAAAAAAAACATTTCCTACTTTATCAGCAATGGTTTGAAATTTTTGCTTCGATTGCTGTGATCTCACCGGACTTCCTAAAGTCTACACGTTTGAATTAATATTTACAAATCATGTTATAATTAAAATTCCTTAACCTTAACATCTAAAAAAAAAAACCTTTAAAGTCATGTTTTTCTTTTAATTATGAGTATTAAATTAATTTATGCTTCTACTAGACTGCTTACTTTTCAGGGTTGTTTTTTGGAAGAAGAAAGATTCTTCAATGAGAAGGTTCAGTGGTTATAAAAACACCACAGATCTGTTCCTTCTCAACCTTCTCCAAAAGCAGTTTGGCCTTCAGTAAAAATTCACACATTTTCACAGGTTTAATCTGCAGTGACTAAATTACCCTAAACTACTGTTTTTGCATGTGCCCTTGACTGGCTTTTTAAATAAATGACAGGAGAAGTTTGTTTTGCATCTTATTCAAACAGGTTTGCATAAATACATGTATGTCTATTTCTGCACCTAGCTATAAATATGCATCAGGCATTCTAGTTTAATTTACATTTTTAATTAGATATTCATTTTGCCCGAGTTCATTTAGACCGACACAACTAATTGGCAATTTTCTCCCAAAGGTAACTCCTGGTTATGCAGCCTGAATATAGTGGTTATTTATAGGAGGGTTGTCTCAGAATAATGTTTGAGAAGTCAAACTATGAAATCCCAGGGCTCTCGGTAGCCGGCCATACTGCATGCAGGTATTGTAACCATGATGTTCTATTGTATAACAGCACTTGCAGCAACTGTCTATTTAAATTACAATGGAAAACATGACATAAATTCTGTTGAAGGTGCGGTAAGTTACTGGTTCTATTTTAAAGCAGGAAGTAATCAGGCATAGTCTGTCTTGGGTTGTGGAGTCGCTGGTTATTTTATTGTGGTGCTTCCTCAGATTATGTAAGACATGAGTGGGAGTATCTTTTACATAAGTACTTTCAGTAATTTTGTGACAAAACCTACTGTATATAGCTTGTCATGTGTCACTGGTGCATTTACCTTAAACTCCAAACTCTTTAATTTTTCATGAAATGTGTTAGATCTTCTGCACTCTCCATCCAATTGATTATCATTTTTAACTAATTTGCAGTATGCTTCTCCTCTATCTCAAGGAAAATGCTGGAAGAGGAAGAAGGGTTATTATGCCTAAAAAAGCTGTAGAATTTCCCCTTCTTACACATGCCAAAGATCAATCCCATTTGTTTTTCCCCCTGCAGGGAGCTATTCTTCTGCTGTATTGTATTCCTAGTGAAAAATCCCTACATTATTGTTGGATTAAACAAGGAGTCTCAGCAAATAAAGTTTTAATTTAACTTGCAGCTTTAAGGAATAAATATCACAATCGGTGTTTGATCAGCTTAGACTCTTGTTTCACGATCAAACCTGGGGCTCAGAGTTTGTGCAGTTGACATGATCAATTTTTTATCTTTTTTCTCCATAGGAAAATCATCACATTCAAGTTTTGATCTATGTCACCAAAAACATAAGTCATTGTGCATGGTTCACAGACAGTTAAGTTTTACGACACTTCAAAATAGTGCAAAACAGTTAAAAATGGTGTCCAGTCAGAGCCATAACTAGTAGGGTGATTGGTGGGCATGATTCCAGGGGCCCACAGCTGGAGAGGCCCAACTGAAATTCAAGTAGTAATTCAGTTATTTAATTTAAATAGGGGTCAGAGCAATGTTTATTCAATGGGCTTAGAATTTCCGTGTATGACCCTGTGTCTAGCGAATGTAAGGAAGTAATTGTACACTCTCTACATTCTCCACAGTCAGGGTGTTTTGTTTACCTGTTACTATAGCAACTATTCATTCAAGTATAGTAATGGTTTTCATTAATTGGAGCAAAAGTGATGGGCAGAAGATGTCTAGACTTCACTGTGGTCATGTTCTATTAATTAATTTCTGGTGAACTTCCAGAAATTCTTTCTATCAATGGCCATCAGTGGCTTCTCAGACATGTCATTACTCCAACAAATACTGTATACAGGGACTATAAACTCTTATAAAGTTTTAAAAGGACAATTACAGAGCAACTTTGGGCTTAAAGGTAATGATGGAACAAAACAGCCAAAAACATTACTAACACTTCTTCACTTTGGAATCAATGGAACATGCAACATCTGAAGAAGAATTTCACTAAGTAAATATGACAGATGTCACAACAAAACAAAGTGTTGACTATGACTTCTATAAACTATGAAGTTAGAAAGAAATCAGAGTTCTTATGTGTTCAATTAAATGAAATTTGATTTTTACTGCAAAGGGAGGGTTTACCATATTTGAATACATCTATAGACAATAAAATATGAGGCCCCTAATTTAATATTGTTAAACTTTAATCAGCCGTACATTGAAAAATAACTGCTTTATGTGAAGATCCACAAAAAGACGAGGGAGAAGAGTTATGAAATTTGTTGTGAGAAGGACAATTAAAAAAGCCAGCGAATTCCAAAAGGAGCACTATGTGTATTTTATTGACTGCCGCAAAGCTTTTGTTGTGTTGACCATGGTAACATGTGGAACATGAGAGAAGCCATTGTAAGCATCGCTAGCAGTTGTTTTTGAGAAATCTCTTTTCCCTTCGTTTCCTTCCGTGAGGAGCAATACCAGCAAATTCCAAGACCTGTCAGGGTCTCCTGTTGGGCAGCATGGGGGCACAGAGGTTAGCATTGGTGCCTCACAGCTCCTGGACCATGAATTCAGATGTTAGCTCAAATTTGGCTCAATCTGTGTATAGTTTGCATGTTTTCCTATGTGTCTGTAGGTTTCTTCCAGGTGCTCTGATTCCCTCCCACAGTTCAAAGGCATGTGTTGGATGAACCGGTCACTCTAAATTGCCCATTTTGTGTGTGTGAGTGTGTGATTTCCCTGTGAATGACTGGCATCCCATCAAAGGTGTATCCTGCCTCACACCTCTAGGATAGGCTTCAGAGAACCCAAGCCCTGTACTGGACAAGCAGTTATTGATAAAGCATGCTTTGGGCTCCTGTGTTAAACTTCACATCATAACATTTCATATCACATCGTGCTATTTTATTTTACAATCTTCTCGGAATAGATCAGCACGGATGGATAGCAGGACAGACATTGATGAAAATAAATGTTAGAATGCTCAATAGGAGAGCTTCTCTCAAATAAGCAACAGAATAAAAAGAGCTTTATACAAATGGCAGCCAATGGAAAGTGGAGTAAAACTTATTTAGCGTCACTGTGTACGTCTACTGACATCCTCAAGAGAGCAAATGCTCCTAAAGGAACACATTTGTATTTCAAAGTAAGCACGTAAGGGCTCTAAAAATACATTTATACACAAAGAGCTCCTTTAAGGCATAGATCTGTAGCATACACATAATGCACATTCCAGAAAGTTCTTTTGTACAGTTGCATGTGGTATATTAACAATAGTAAACAAATTTAATGACTGGAGAAAAGATTGGTGGAGATGGCACCAACATATTTATTTCTCAGGGAACACAAATGCCTTGTCTGTCAGTGAATTCAGGTTCATCACAAGCAAAAGCCGGTGATCGAGTCACAGTTTTTTTCTAATGTTCTGCGAAGAAAGATGAATATTGCAATTTCAAACATGTTTTTCAATATTCAGTTTAAAGGTCTCTTCCTGCTGCTGCAGGGTCATTGTGCGATACAGAAAAGGCAGAATTAAAGTTAAACGTTTTGATGGGGTAAACAGTATGATTTCTTTCTCCCGCATCTCTAGATTACATTTGCATGTTCCGTTGACATTTGCCAAATCAACCACTATCAGACATGTTATCGGATTCTTCGAACCCTGGAATAATTTCAGTAAACATACCCTGCTGTATAAATAGGTAAGTCCTTGTAAAGTTTGTTATTTAACATTGTACGCTGCCTTGAACAAAGACATCAGCTAAATAAAGGAAAAGAGAAACAGCGCATGAAAAATTGATGTACTCAGAAAAATACATGATGATATACAGACTCAGTAATAAATTATCTTGCAGCTATACTGTGGCTTGCGCAACCCACAATTTTAAAAATCACTTATAAAGTTTAATGCAGTCCCTTGGAATTGAGACCACGCTGCTATGAATGAAAAAAGGCTTTTCACAGATTAATTCATATTACAAAACTTCCCCATACAGATCTCCTCTTCTGGTTTGTGTCCAGAGATACAGCTGAGAAATCATTTTCTGGGAAACCCTG
The DNA here is from genome assembly GCF_900964775.1 of Scleropages formosus. Taxonomy (NCBI): domain Eukaryota; kingdom Metazoa; phylum Chordata; class Actinopteri; order Osteoglossiformes; family Osteoglossidae; genus Scleropages; species Scleropages formosus. The sequence continues at coordinate 7,456,529 of NC_041809.1, forward strand.
TTAGTTTCTGTGAAGAGCTGAAAAAAATCTGAATGCATTGAAATATGTATGGTACTTAAGATAAATTATTAATATGCTAATTTTAAAGAATATCTTGTCTAGCAATATATTTTCTACTTTTTTTCAATTGAATTAGTATCCACTGCAAGGGAGTTGAGATGTTTTAAAGTCTGATAGTTGTCATTCATGCCAGTAACAGCAAAATAATAAGAATATTTTTTTTCAAAAGAATTTTTGCTCAAAGTTTCTTTGGCAAAGTGTGTACAGTGACACAGAGGAGACGGTCATTGCTTGTAAACTATAGGCAGACAATGAACAGAAATTTTTAAATTCATCCATATTAAAACATTAACTCTTCATAACACATACAAGGGAATCTGCCATAAATTTACACTGATAAGGTTACCCTTAATTTTCCTTCTTATTTTTTCTTATAAATTACTTCTGTTGGTTAGCATTTAGTACTTTTTTCTCATTTCCATTCCCAGGAAATGGAAATATATTCAGGCACAGATGTATGTAGAAACTTTTGCTCTAGCTAAGGCATTATTGCATTGGCTTTATTGTAATCTGACTTGTCTTCAATTTCAGTTCTCAGTGTGGGTCATGATTATTATTGTTTATTGTTTGCTTTTTATATTGCTTAAATGATTATTAGCATTGGTAACATAATTTCTATCGTTGGTCCCGCCATTATTACGATGCACATATTATCCATTTTACATTGATCTGCACAATTGATCTGTGTCTCCTTTAACCTGTGCAAATTAAATTTACTTGTTTACTAGTACTGCTCCTTATTACCTTTAATGATTATTTCCAGCCCGCCAGACTTAATCCTGAACATCACTACAAGAATTGAGCACATTGCACAACATTATTCAGAAATTTATCATGCAAGGTTATGAAAAGCTAGCTATTTGCATTGTCCATTGAAGGTAGCTGACCAGTGCAAGGAAATCAGCATAGTTTTAATCACATTTTAGTTTACTTTTTTTACTGAACACTAATGTTAAAATAGTCTGAGATGTCAACACACACCCAGGTGAGACTTATAAAGAACTAATATGAGGAAAAAATAAAGTTCCCCTCTGACTTAAACTGCATAAGCAGCTCCAGATGGGACTGTTTCCCTTTCATTCAGAGGTTTATAGAATGGTTTCTGAGGTGACCTTGTTCAACAGGGAATAATAAATAGCACAAAAGTGGCTTTGAGGTCGGTACATCAGTCAGAGATGGAAAGTGGCAGAATAACCCACCTCCGAAACAAGCATTTTGATATTCATTGCTTATGCCAACTGAGCCGTACTACAAACATTTTCATATTTTTCCCTCCGTTTTGACATTCCGAGACAGCATCCCGCCTATTGCATTTCTGTCAGTAATACTCCACAAAACTCAGCGAATAGCATCTCGATTTAATGTACAAGTGCCTGTCCATCTATCAATCCACTCCTCTGTCGTAAAGGGTGATTTATTGTATGGATGCTTGTGGAATTGTCTGAAAACCCTGAGAGTAGGGCATGTGCGAGGTCTACACCTCTGCGTCTTGACTCGGCCCTGGAACAGGTCGCACATCCTTTATTTGTGTGCTGTTTTCTTAACCACCTGGAGAGACCCAGTCAAGCTTTCATCATGGATTCTCAATCAATCGTGAAATTCAGCCCCACCACTCAAGCTGGTGGAGGAATTACCAACCAGCACATCTATCAGAAAACAGAATGAGAAACGTCGAAGGCCCGTCTTCAGTAACTTTCAATAACAGCTTTCAAATAACCAAAAAAAAAAAAAAAGCTTTCACGATGACATTAATTTGAGCGCAAAGTTAACTTTTTCCTTAGTTTACGAAGACCTGTATTCTGAGAAATAGTAGTGTGAAGCCTTTTTTAGGGCATTTTTAATTTTTAGACATTATCACACATAACTGAAAGAATAAAAGCAACCCAGGAGTGAAAAGCTCAGGCAGTTAAAACTAAAGAACAAGAGAAAGGCGAATACTGAAATATAAATCATCTTTAATCAGCCATTGAAAATGTGACCTTTTTCCAGTTAGTTGTTTTTTAAACCCTGAGAGATGATCTAATCTAGACTTCCTGACAAGGGCATATTTTATTTTCATATTCTGCCTAAAAATAAATGCGTGCAGTTTTGGCGAATGTTTCTCTGCAGTAGCTGAATTTGTTAATAGCACTTTGTCATCAACGGACAGCATGTGCTACCTAATCTGTTAGGAGAGCGTTACAGGTGTTCTTCTGAGGAAACTGCAGACCCTTCTGGAACGTAGCCTGTTTTCTCTTCCCTTTTTCATCTTTTCATGTCCCAGCCTTTATTTGGAATTGCATGTTTTGAATTAATGCGTTGCTTTTCCGTTCTCCTTGAATGTGTTGCTTCCCTTTCTGTTCTCCTGTCAGGCAGACTGCCTTTGAAATGATCAAAGATCCCATGCAAGGTCTCAAAATTTAAAAATGACATTCTTAAATATTTCATGGTTTCCCCATAGCCTTTGTTCCATCTAATCTGTTTACCATTCCAAGTATTCAAATGCATGGCTATTAGAAATAAAACACTACTGCGAGAAAAGAGGCAAAATAAAATAAGCATTCTGTTTTACGGTTGACTGCTTTTCCTCAAATGGACTTTATTGTTTTCCTTCTCAATTTGTAAAAGAAGCCCTTTTTGTCTTCCCTGTGTTCCTTTCTTGTCTTAAATGCTTGAAGTTTGTGGCATAAAAACATGTAAGCACATCCAGAGTCTTTAGTGATTTGATTGTAGAGCTCAGAATAAGTTCAGTCATACTCCTCTGAGCTGCGGTACAAAACACATCCTGCAGTGAGTGCCAACTTATTGAGGGTGTTTATGGTTCACAGCAAGACCTGAGATCATACCATCAGCAGCCCGAGACAGGAAGCTGAAAATCCCCACTTCCTGTTTGCCCATTCAGCATTTATCATCACAAATTTTCCAACATTGGAAATAAAATCTTTTATATTTTATTCTTTTAATTCTCCCAGGTAATGCACCTGAACAGAACTTTAGCATGTTCCCTGCATAAAAATCATGTTTGATAAGTTGAACTGTCCCTTGCCTAAGTGTACTATCCAGGGTACCAGGAAACGGGTCCTGAACTTCAAGACTCACACCTCATTAAATTGCCCAGATATCTGATCCACCCAGCCTCGAAGCAGGAGCTTCGATCGATGGCGAGGTCTCCGGCCTGACCTCCTGAAGGCCCCTTTGGTGAATCCGTCCAAAGAAACGGTAAAGCACCAGTAGATCTCCAGCTAAAAGATTCTCTTTTTTTGGGCTCTATTATTTAGCTGTAGCTTTGGTCGGCGCTGTCTGCACTGTAGACGTCAGACCGAACCAAGCAAGTCAACAGACCGTGAAAGCCATACATAAACATTGCCAGGATCGTGAGAACAGGCACAGAGATGTGCGCTTGTATACTCCGGGGTCAACCATGTTGTCATATGTGATTTAGCAAATAAACAGAGCTAAACTGGTTCAACGATTCCGCAAAACAGGCCGCATTCATTAACGCTCTGGCTCAGCGTCAAAAAGGCATGGTGTCTGAGTAAAGCTTTGGAAGTCAGTAGGAGCATTTACAGCAATTTGACTACCAAACTACATGTGCATAGTTATATTGAGTAATATCCGTACACACGCACAGATGGCACAATACATCCGTCTTGGGTTCCTGAAGCAATTCTTATTCATGAGTCTGGCATAACTTGCCCATCTGAAATTGGGCTTTTTTCAATGGGGGGGGACAACGGCGAGCCAAATTCATAGCTGTAGCCAAAGGCTAAGCCCAGTTGGACATAGAAAGCAGTCGAATGTATAAAGTGACATTAGTTACAGCAGGCTGTTCAAGACTATTCTGACACTAATGTTCGGCATTACTTTGCATGTCATTATAACTAGTAATCTTTCCTTTTAATTTTTTTTTTTTAATTGTTCCTCCTGCTCTTGTGGTGAGTGTCACTTAATCAACTATAGCCATCCATTAGAATAGCTTGGAAAGGGAAAAGTGACTCAACAGCAACTCAGGTTAAACGCTATCATTTCCATAGTAGAAAAGCTTAAAGTAGATGTGAAGAGAGCTGACTGGACAAATTGAAGGTATATTTATGACCGCTTCGGTCAGCAGCTGTTGTGCATGACAAGAATGTGCATAATTGAAAGTTAATCACCACATTCATCCAGTGTACTTACCAACGCACTTCCTGCAACACACTTTGGCCATTTCTGTAGCAGTTGCCTTTCTCATATGGGGAGCAGCTGTAGGTTTGAGGCTCCTTGAAAAAAGACTGGAGGGAAATTATTCCATTTGCTGCCTCTGTGTAGTACGTAAATGGTTTAAATGGCATTTGCTTTCTCAGAGTTTGGCCCTCAGGCAAACCAATACATTTTTTGGGTTATAATGTCTTCAACATTCCAAGAAGACAGGTAGAAAACAATAGGCGTGAAATTGCTCTTCTGATAATAAGCCATAAACTTAATGAGAATCTAAATGAAAATATATTCGTATAAAGCGATGCTGCAAAAAACCTTATTAAGACGCGAAATACTTTGTAATTAACCTGATTTATTTCAAAGTTGTTGATATCAGCAGCATTCTTTTTGTTTTTTTTCTCACAATGTTAATTATACGAAAGGCTTACTTCACATAGACAGAAAGTCTAAGCTAAATCCCTGACCAGATGATGCTCACTTCAGTGTTTGTTAGTTAATAGTTTAGAATGTATTGATTTTTCATGGAGCAATACACTGTGGCCTAATTGGAACCATGCAGTGGTTGCTAGGGGCTTCCTGCAAGTAGATTGTATTGGAGGGATTTGCATGTCTAATGACCAAAGGAAATGATATGGGTCTTAACGTGTACCACCAGGATCAATGTCTTCAGAGTACCACATCCACCTTTGGAGCCAGCTACATCAAGGAGAGTAAGCTGAACTTATAGGAGAACATATATGTAATAGAAAACATGGGTGGTCATTATAGTCATTGTGATGGGTATCCTGTGAAAGCAAATAGCTGAGGTCAGAATTTAAAACTTCTGTTCTGTTTATTTGCATCCCAAAGGCAAATATCAAGAAGCATGAAAAAAACTGTGAGAATAAAAGCTGTGAAGAGCTTTGGTCCAGTATTAGGTACCGATGTGGTGCATTTTTTATGTTCTCAGCCCGCTGTCTTGTACTATGTGTGCGTATTTGGGCCTAGGCAAGCAAAGCTGTAGTGTGGCTTCAGTTTGTCAGCGAATTCTGCAAACCGCCCTGTTTGAACTGTCAATCTGCCACCCAGAGAAATGAAGTCACTCTCTTACTGACCTCTCCAGTGCTATTGTGTCTGGAAGAGAATGGAAACACCTCTTCAACAGCTTCCTCTGAAAGAAGGTGTACATCAAGCTATAGATGTCCCCATAGTAACCCAGGGCCATGCAATCAGATTCAGATTCAGGCCAGCAGAGATACTCTTGGTGATGGGAATGATGTACTCTACCATAGAAATTTCCAGGGGTCAAGGAGTTTCGCCTCTGTAACCATCGCTGTTCATTCACAGCACAGAATCACGTTCAGCAACCGTAATATTTGCTTATTTCAATACCTTCAATCTGAAAAGGCACTTTTGTTTTGTAACCTGTCAGTTTAAGAATGCCGGACAATGATTAAACCTCTTCTTGATGCGATAATATACAAAGAGCTTGTTTAGTCAATGGACCGAGCAGCCAAGAAACCTTAAATCTCCCAAATTACCAAAGCAATATCGCTGGCAACTGCACTTTTTGTGGTCTGCATGTTTTTAAAAATGTTGATGAGGCAACATCCTCTTTCTCATTGTGGTTTGTTTATGTCATTTTAAAAACAAGAGAAATTTCACTTTGGTGCTCTGTTTGCATATTTGATCCCTTTTCTCCATTGCTGAACGAGGGCAGCGGGGTTGCACAGCCAGTAGCGCTGCTGTCTCACAGCCCCTGGATGGTGCAAGTGGATGTGGTTTTGATCCCTGCTCAGTCTCTGTGTAGTTTGCATGTTCTCCCCACGTCTTCACGGGCTTCCTCCAAGTGCTCTGGTTTCCTCCCACAGTCCAAAGACACGCTGTTGAGGTTCACCTATAGTGTGTGAGTGACAGAGAGAGTGTGCTCCACTGGTGTATGGATGAGCGACCCAGTGTAAGTAGTGTATCTAGCAGTGTAAATCACCGCGGTGAATAAGGTGTGTGGGCTGATAACACTGCATAGAGTTCATTGGAAGTCGCTTTGGAGAAAAGCGTCTGCTAAATAAATAAATGTATATGAGACATTTATGTGACTTGCTCAGTTATAGCTATTCTCTAAGAGCTCTTTGCATCATCTTGTAGAAAAATGAGGCATGTTAATATTTAGAGCCGGAGTTAAAAGTTAATAAGCTTTGACTACATATTTAGGCCCAGATAGCACAGGACTAATGGACATCAGCTCTGGCTGTAGTGCGGTATATTGGTTTGATTGAGGGACACAGCTCTCATTCCTGGTACTGGCAATGCTTCGTTGGTACTGCTTTGTTGTAACTGAACTCGAAATGAATTTTCCTGATCCGGTCTCTAAAACAATGGTGAGCAAACTCAGTAGACCTGTTAATAGAGGACTTGCTGTATTTATTGTGGAACACCTGTAACGATGATCTGGAGGGTGCTGAGAAAATGGATGGAAAAATGTGCTTGCGATTTTAAATTCGGTCACAGCTGTAGAGAGTAGCGTATTGCTCTTAGGCTTTCATTTAAAAAACCCTTCAGTTAAGCTCCATGATTATTTCTTTTATTTTACAAATACCTAGATAGATAAAGAAAGCATATTTTAGTATAAAAACGACAGTAATTCCAGCTGCGGCAATTGCAAGCATAGTGGTCAAATAAACATTGAGTGCAAAGTGAATTCAATTTTGTGATTTATTCAATGAAAAGCTAAACCAAGACAACTTAATTAAGAGCTCAGCTGGAAAAAAACTATGCATACATAGAGGTTTGCCAAGACCGGGATTGAGAAGTGCTAATGTAGGACACCCTGTTTTCATAAGGGTGGATCTACATTATTTAGACAAGATGAGCTTTTACATGGTGCTGCTTTGTCTAAATTGAAAATAGTCTTTGGAATTTTAATTCTCATTTCTTACGGTATTTCACACACAGCAATGGGCACAATCCAATTCCGCAGAGCATGAAATATTGTCATGTTGTGCAAAAGATGACTCCGTGCAATTGAACTCAAACATTACACATGTTGAGATTAATATTCAACATGTTTATGCATGAATGCGTTTAATTTATTTTCAGCATGTTAGATACGTTCTTTTTAAGGGCATCCATTTGAAAATGTTCATTTTCATCTTGTGTGACTGACACATTAATTAATAAAATTACTTAGACATTTTCATTGCTTCAAAATAACATTCAGTTTTTCAATTGTGTATTCCTAATGAAAAGCCATATTTTTTGGAAATTTAATTAGCAACAACAACTGAAAGCGCAAAAGGCAAAAGTGATAATACGTGTTCACATTGTATATGTCCCCAGAAGCATAATATTCATGATCACAACAATACAACAAAGCCCCAACAGTCACTCCTACCTGAAACATCTGTTACACATTGCAGAAAAGTCAGCAGGATCTCAGCTGTGGCATGCAGCTATGAAAAATAATTGTATTCCAAATCAGTTCCAATTTGAAATGTAATTTTTTTACCAAAGTGAAAGACTTCTGAGGCTGGATTGAGGCCAGGAGCACATCCAGTTTTTTAAGAAAACACATGTATGCTTAGAACCATCTTTCACTTCACTAGGGAAGAACTCAGAACACCATATTATTCGTTGCATATTAAATATTTCATATGAAGTAAGCGGATGTGACCTTTGTTTTTAATGTGATGCAATGCACTGGCCCCTGTCCTTCCACCCCGGGAGGTACCAGATGCCAAGGTTTGAAAGTCTGATCATGTGTGGCGACGTCTGGCCACCAGTCGATATCGAAGTGGCTGAGGGAGTTAGTTTCATTGCTGCGCACCTAAGGAGACGAGAAAAAAAACTCTTTATATAAGAACCATTGCAAAACAACGTGCAGCATGGCTTTTTAATTAAGAAATGAATTTCTGGAGCATGCAGTTCGTTTGGTTGGGATCGAGAGATGTGATTGTTGCATTTAAATTATGAAAATGCATCTAACAATCAAACTAGGAGGGTTGGGGGTTGGTCAAAGCAATCAAAACTAGTGTGTAATCTAGATCCCTCTTCTGAGTGCACTTCTAGGGATTGGCTGAACTGAAGGAGAAAGTTCTAGAAATGTCCAGAGGCATGACGTACCGAAGCCGGCATATAGTATGCGCTGCATGAGGGCCATGTGCTTCAGCTGGTCCCTGCACATGCAAAATGAGCTCCCTTTGGAGATGATCGAACTCTCTCAGAGCTATTGCATGCACTACTACAGCGTAGTTCGTGTTGTCTGAGCCATTCCAGTCACAGTACAGTGGCACAGTGGGTTGCACTGACATGGGTTCACATCTGCGGAGTCTTCATGTGCAGTTCATGTTCACATGGATTTCTTCTAGGTGCTCTGGTTTCCTCCCACACTCCCACAATACATACAGTATGTTACAGGTGAAGTGATAATCTAAATTGTCTATAGTATGAGTGAATGAGTGTGCGTGTGTGTGTGTGTGTTACACTGCTTTGTTGTGTGGATGGGTAAATACTCAGCTAAAAACAAATTAGGCACCTGTTATTTTACCTTTCCCTCTATGACCCTTACCGAAGAACCATGACCCTGCCTTTTGGTCACGGGTTTTGAAGGGGCAGCAGCAGGTGAAGACAAATGAATGCTACACTCTTATGTGAAGATGCTCTTCCTGAACACAACTGCAATTGGCTGCTTTTCCCTCCACTGGTTCCAACCACAACGGAAGAGTAAGGGCCCCAAGTCAATTTCAAGCACGGTAAATGGAGGTATTGACATCATAGCCCCATGAGTGGTAGAGAAGGGGGTTGAAATTAATGAAGGCTACTTCAGAACATGTTCACACGCTTGACTTCCACAACACAAGGTTTGATATTTCACATGTATTGCATGTATTTGGTTTGTTAAATAAGTAATACTTTTGTTCTTCTTGTACCTGGCTTTACATTTAAGCTCAGTAAAGAAATTCTACACTTCGGCCCGATATATGAATTAGATTTAGTGAAGCAAAGCTGATCTGAGTTTCAATGCTTTACCAATTAGGACTGTTATCCTGCAGCTGGAAGGTCACAGGCTTGAATCCCTGCTCCTAAAAATGATCCACCTATATGTGTGTGTGTGTGTGTGTGTGTGTGTGAATAAATCTTTGTTAGTTGCTTACAATGTAAACCCAACATTGTGAATTGCCTTGGTTAGATATTCATTTTGGGAAAAATGCAAGCATTGTATTAAATACACACACACACTGTCTGAACCGTTTGTCCCATACAGGGTCGCAGGGAGCCAGAGCCTAACCCAGCAACACAGGGCATAAGGCCGGAGGGGGAGGGGACACACCCAGGACGGGACGCCAGTCAGTCACAAGGCACCCCAAGCGGGACTTGAACCCCAGACCCACCAGAGAGCAGGATCTGGTCCAACCTACTGCGCCCCCGCACCCCCCGACTTGTTTTAAATATAGGAAGATATACATAAAAACCATTCTTGAAAATATCTTTTCAAAATCTGAATGGTACAGAAGATGTAGCAGAACCCCCTCCCTCATATACATGCTCAGATGAGATTGTTCACCACATTTACCCCCGAATATAGTACATGAAGGAATTCCCAGAAGTGAAGCGCCGTGGTGGACTCCTCGACTCTCCTCTGGGATAACGCTTCCTGCTGAGGCTGGAATTGTCCGCCAGCACTCTTTGGATCCTTCCTCCCACATCCTCATCTCTCAGAGGAATGCTCATGTTGCGGCAGAGTTGCTGAGGCTCGGGAAGGGATGTGTGTGTGATGTCTTAACCTCCACCTACAGAGAAAGTGGAGCAGGGCTCAGTCAACACCCTAGATTGAGTGGGAAACAACTGCATTGTGGACGATTTCATTAAAAATGCAGCGATCTATGGAAATCATCCAGTGACACGAAGCCTCTGCATGCGCGGTGGCGGAAATGTATTTTGCCTGAGCATCGCCTTCAGGACTTCTCCTTCACATTTGCACCGACATATCCAGAACTGCACCGAGCTGTCCAGTCGACCAAGATGTCCTGCCAGGTAAGAGAACGAGGAACCGCTGCCAGAGGGCGTAGCCGCAGTGCCAGTGACTCATATCAACCCATTTATTTATTTTATTGTTCTTATTTGCTTCAGAGATGCTTTCATCCAAAGTGACCAACGGTGCCGCCGTGCGTTCCCACCGAAGCGGTTCGGGTGAAACGCTTCGCTCAACGCTCAACAGAACGAACTCGATAGAAAGAACCCTTCAGGATCACAGTTTTTTTCGTCACAAAATCAGGTCCTGAACCTTTGCGCTACTGTTAATCCTGCCACTTACGGTAGGTTATGGGCGATAACGCCATCCTTGTCGGAAAACGGTCACGGTAACACGATAACACTGCTGTAATAATCACACACACGCATTTGCCGAAGCCACTTGTCCCAAGCGGGGTCGCAGCCAGCTGGAGCCGAACCCAGCAACATAGGGTGTAAGGCTGGAGGGGGAGGAGACACCCAGGACAGGACGCCAGTCCATGGTAGGGCACCCCGAGCGGGACTCGAACCCCAGACCCACCAGAGAGCAGGACCCGGCCAAGTCCGCTGCGTCACCGCACCCCCCTAATCATAATTAAAATATTATTATGTCTTGACCGACCAGACTATCGGGCGTCGAATCGACTCCGCTGGTCACAGCACGCTTCCCATTCCTCTCTGGATCGCGCCTTCCTCATCCACGTAGCTCCAAACGTTTTTCTTATGTCGTCAATCCATCGTTTTGGAGGCCTTCCGAGTGGCCTTTTCCGCTCACGCGGATACCACTCGACAATTGCGCGAGTCCACCGATTGTCGGTGAACCGAGCAACGTGTCCGGCCCATCTCAACTTTTGCTTCTCGTACTCGTTGATGACGTCCCTCACGCCGGATTTCTCTCTGATCGTCTCACTCCGGATATGTTCTCTTAGTGATATTCCCAGCATAGATCTCTCCATCGCCCTTTGAGCAGTTACCAACCTTTGCTCTTCTCTCTTCGTGGTGGCCCAAGTTTCACTGCCGTATAACATTGCAGGTAAAACTGTGCCATTGAAGAGGTTCGCGCGGGTGGTCTTATCCAACTTTCCTTTGAGCACATCCTTAATATTATTATATTAATTATTAAAGTGGAAGACGGTCATCTTATTCTGTTGGGCGAAAGTTGCCCTCCTCATTTATTCCCGTAATGAATTATCACAATATTTATTCTGAAATCAGTTTGGAAAAAATGTAACCTTTGCCTTGAATGCCTTTGTATCTGTATTTGCACGATAAGAGAATTCTGCTTATGAGAGCTTGAGTCAGTTGTCTGCAGCGTGTTGCGACTAAAGCAACGCCATGTTTTTCAAAGAGAACAAAGAGGGAAAAGTCTTGGAAAACGGGACGAACGCAGCAGTTCCTTGACACCGACAACAGCAGCGCACTATTGTTTTCTGACACTTTAAATGTACCAGGGAAGAGGGAGGGAGGGGAGGTAAACACGAAGAGCGGCTGGGACTCGGCATCCGTTTTTGACTCCGACGGAGAGAGACCAGTGCGAAATGTTAAAAACGACGTGAGATTTTAGGGTAAAGAAAGGCAGCAACTGCAAGGACGGAGCTTAAGGGCACCCTATTTTATTAACCTACTTTATCCACGATTATGGATTCCCTGATAGTGATGAATCTTAATGTAATGTGAAAAGGCTGTCGCCGAATCTGTTCCAGCAAAAGAGACGCGAAAGATGAATGGGTTTATAAAATCAGACGCACATAAGGGATAACAGTTTAATATTTTCAAATGATTTCAAAACGAGCGCCTCTTGCTGTCGCCTTGAAAGGATATTTGTCATGCATATCTGAGCGAGCCGAGAGGCCACAAACAAGCCATGGGCTTGGATCTTTTTCCTTTTTGTTTTTTTTTTTTTTCTTTTTAGCTGTAATTTGCAGTCACACCAGAGGACATATTTATAAGAAAGTTTCCACTGGGAAAATGAGGATTTTGAAGTGTCCTGACGCAAGAGCTACGACTGTCATTATACGGGGGGCATGAACGGATCGGTACTTTTGTTTTGCAAGTTACGAGTTTCCACGACCAAGATAAATGGCTGCTTAATTCTGTTTTGTGTTTCGACACAACAGCATTTCCCTGATGGCAGCCGCCTGAGAAGCTTGTTCCGTTATTGAGACGCGTCCGCGTTTCCCTTTTCCGTGTCTTACGAATACGGCCGAGGCCCACGGAGGTATCGGCACCGAGGACGTGAGCCTTAGCTGTCGGAGCCTTTATTGTTCGGGGGTGATGCGCCTCCTTCAGGTGTTTAATTTTGTGTCGGCCGTGGGTGCGGGAATGGGGCGGGGGGGGGGGCGTGGTACGATCAAAATCTTTCGCCGTAACAAGGTGTGCCGTGTTGCAGCCCGCACTTGTGGCACGATCTACGTCGGGAGCCACTCTAGGGCCTTCCGCTGTGCTTTTGTGACTTTGAAAGCATAAACGCTGCCCTGGAGCCCCAAGGAAATCTTCATAATAAGCCAGAGAGGAGATTGCATTATGAGATCTGAGATGCGCTGGGCTGAAGGTGATTATGCGGCTCTTGAACACGAGAGATGGGAGGGAGAAATTAGGTTATGTTTAATTACTATGTTCTCATTCGGCTGTAACCTTGAGAAGCCGTAAGTACAGGGTGGCCGCGCACTTAAAGCTGTTAACTAATAAGTTCACGCGATTTGCCTGTTAGCGGCAGCCGTTCTGAACGGATTTCTGACGCTGCAGATGGAACAGGTTGTGCCCTGAGTATTTACTAAAAATACTGCAGACGAACACCACTGCACATTCATTTTGGATGTTTGCTACGGCTATAAATGTTGCTAGTAAAGAGGACTATACGAATCTCTTCAACTAGACCAAGAGGACTGAGAGTGATTCAATAATAGGAGGTGTTGTAAAGGGGGTGCAAGGTGGCACTGCTACCTCGCAGCACCAGGAACGTTCGAGTGCGGTTTCGATTCCAGCTGAGACTGTGTGCAGTTCGCATGTTCCCATCCGTTCGCCTGTTTGCTCCGGGTGCTCTGGTTTCCTCACATGCTCCAAAGACATGCTGTGGGGCGGCACGGTGGCACAGCGAGTAGCGTTGCTGTCTCACAGCGCCTGGGTGGTGCGAGTGGATGTGAGTTCAATCCTTACTCAGCTTGCGTGGAGTCTGCATGCTCTCCCCGTGTCTGCGTGGCTTTCCTCCGGGTGCTCTGGTTTCCTCCCACAGTCCAAAGACATGCTGTTGAGGTTCACCCATAGTGTGTGAGTGACAGAGAGAGTGTGTTCCACTGGTGTATGGATGAGTGACCCATTCTAAGCAGTGTATCTAGCAGTGTAAGTCACCTTGCTGAATAAGGTGTGTGGGCTGGTAACACTACAGAGAGTTCACTGGAAGTCGCTTTGGAGAAAATACACACACACACGCTTTCAGAACCGCTTGTCCCATACGGGGTCGCGGGGAACCAGATCCTAGCCGGCAACACAGGGCGTAAGGCCGGAGGGGGAAGGGACACACCCAGGACGGGACGCCGGTCCGTCACGAGGCACCCCAAGCGGGACTCGAACCCCAGACCCACCGGAGAGCAGGACCCGGTCCAACCCACTGCGCCACCGCACCCCCTTCTTGGAGAAAATAAATAAATGTAAATTTAGGACATGCAGGTTTTTCCATCACTCTAAATTGCCCGTTGTGTGTATGTGCGGTGGGGCGCGGTGGTGAAGCAGGTTTGGCCGGGTCCACCCTCTGGCAGGTGCGGGCCTCGAGTCCCACCTGAGGTGCCCTGTGACGGACCGGCGTCCCGCCCTGGGTGTGTCCCCTCCCCCTCCAGCCTCGCTCCTGTGTTGCCGGGTTAGGCTCCGGCTCGCCATGACCCCGCTCAGGACAAGCGGCTTCAGACTGCGCGTGTGAATGTTTGTGGCTGCCTTGCGATGTAATGGTGTTCCATCCAGGTGTGTTCCTCCCAGTGATTCCAGTACAGACCCCAGACAACCACCAGCCTGTCAGGGACCAGTGAGTACCAAAAGCGAGTGAGTAAAAGAAAGAGTGTCAGGGATAATTATTAACGGGTTACTTACTAATTAACCAGACTGAAGTGGCTTTTACTTTAATTGATTTGTTTGCGGTGCGTTTCTGCCGGCATTCGGCCGAGCCGCCATAGTGGAATCCGGCGCTCAGGCTGCAACATCAACACCAGGAAAGAGAACAAAGACAGAGAATAACTGTGTGGAACCTAAAATGTGTGCTGAAAATTTGAACGCTACAAATGCGCTGTTGTGGAGACAGTCCAAAGAATGCCTTTTTGCATGGGTAATGTATTCACACAAACGCTCAAATCTCCTTTGTACACTAGAAATTCATATTTCAAACTAATTTAGTTGGAACGCCGTGCATCAGTTCCAAGGACTTCAGTTGTATATTCATACCCGCGGATCCTGCGCTGAATTTTAATACATTTAACATGTCAGGGTATGCTAAAGGCATGCTTGCTTTGGACTGATGAATACAAGTTACATGAAAAATGTTTCCAATAGATGGTGACTGTATTATTAATCAAATCCTTGTACTGTTTTTTTCTCCTTCGGAATGAGGACCGTCAAAGCATTAAGCACCAGATTTCACCCTGGAAGCAGCAACAGCTGTAGCTCTATCATATTCTGCCATGTTACAAAAGACCGTTCCTGTAATAGATTTCAGACGTACCCTCGGTAATTTTCATAGACAAACGCTCTTAGAGGCAAAAATGTAAAACATGCTCAACCCATGAAAGTCATTTTCAGCACTTTACTGCGATTTTATCTTTTTTGTTTCGGTGTGCGTTTGGGTTCAGGTTTCATCGTTTCTCTTCGCGAATATGTGAAGTGTTTAGAAAAGTCTGCTCTAAACTTGATGCAGAAATCTGGCAGCGCTCAGTTTGTTACACTGAAAATTTTCAGTATCTGGTCTCAAATCAGATTAGAGTTTGAAAGATTTGCAAAAAAACCTTCAGGCATGTAAAAATGTAAGTATTTTTGTTTCGCCCTGGGAAAAGCTGAAACCAAGCTGACGTTTATGCATTTGAATAAAATAGTAAAGTGTGCTATGAAATATGATTAACTGTATGAAAATTGCTTTCTGATTACAGACACGAAGATTTAGATGCCATAAACTGAATTACTTAAGTGAAGATATCCAGCTGTATAAACAAGTTAACTTCTACGTGGATTTGGGTAGACACAAACATACATCCATCCATACCTACTTACTTGCGTATGTATGAATGAATGAAATATGTATGAATCATGTGGCTGCATCCAGATCTCTCCTTCTGTTGTTGTAATGCATTCATGGTTTTTTTTTTCTCTGAGATGTATCTTGCTTTGGAGAAAAGTCTTTGCTAAGTGATGAAATGTCAACATTAACAGATAGATAGAAAAACCCTTAATTGATCCCTAAGGAAATTGGACAGTTGTACATGAATGTATAATGTCAGTCAGAATTCACTTTGAAGACCTTCTTAAATCCATTCGGTGTTATGGGGCGTGAAGATGTTTCTAAAAAGCTGTCCAAATTCTGCCTTTGGGAGGTCTACACTATTGGGCAAGTGAAGGGTTATCCAGATCTGCTCTCCTAATGTCACCTCTCCATGCTTCTGCCCCCTGCCCATTCATTTTAAAAATTCCACGAGTACTGGCAGAGCACAGCATTTGAAATGAGGCATGGGCTCAGCACTCCATGTGATATTCAAACATCCAACCTTCATTCATAAACACTGAAACAGTAAATAAATTATTACCAGGACACAGAGGTATGGCGATCCATTTTTCACCATCTTCATCTCTTTTCAGACAGACAAAGGCTCTAGCTTTGTGTTTTATTTTCTCAGTAATCAACCAGGACACGTGAACACAGAGGCCGTACAATTGCACATCGATTTTTTTCAAATCTTACTTTTTTGGCAATGGACTTCATCTCACCTGCGTCACATCACATTATGCCACTTGATATAAAATTCATTCACCCATTGTTATGTAAAGAATATAAACATTGTGTTTACTTCGCCTAAGCCATGTAATGAACTGTAATGGCTATTTATTCAATTCAGCTTCACTAAGTTCATTCAGCAAGTCGATCAACCTTGCAACTGTGTATTAACCAAGAAATGAAAAATATCAGTTTGATTTTTTGCCCATATATTGCAAAACGTAATTTGTTTAAATGTTTAAGTGGTTGTGCAATCAATGGCCAGAATTCATCTAGCAATGTAAAGCTTTTTTTCATGTAATGAGGTTAAAATGCATTAAATTTTCCTTGATGTCTGTAATCCTTCAAGCACACTATTGAAAAAATGCTATGATTATGTATAGTGGGGAAAATCTGCTTCACCTCGTGCAGCAAGTGAACCCAAGCAAGAAAACCATTCAGTGCGAAGTTCAAAAGAGCCATTGCAGCACACTGTCACAGAATGTGGCGGAAGGGCATTATCATGCGACAACAATGTTGAATTACAGAGAGTAGGAACTGCAGAAGACAAAAGGAAAGCACAGCATAGGACGTACAAACAGTGCTAACATGGAGTATAAACTTGATCACCATCTCCGATTAGTGCAACTTGATGAAGAAGGAAGAATGACTAATTCAGATTTATATGAGTTTGAAATCGTACCGTACGGCATTGAAACAGCACCCATTTTAATGTTACGGAAAAAGTGACCATGGTACACTTTGAGCTGTCCGGTAAACAAGTAGTCCATCTGGCCAAAATTTATGCACGAAAGGCCATTGTCATTCAGACCAAGTAATCAAGTCAGTGAAGTATCCAACACTCATATTCTTTAGTACCATTTCCCATTTGAGAGAAAAATCAACCACTTCCCACTCCTTTATGCTCAGATCCTTTAATTATTGGTTTTGATTGGTCACTCCTTAAAAATGTCATCGGATGAATCAGTCAGGGGGGTTTCAGTAAATTGCATTCGCTCAAGTGCTGAAGGTAATATACTAAAATAAGTTCTTTTTTCCTGCCTTTAAAGTGTCAAGAGTTTTGGTTTTTATCAGCTCCAGCTTCAGCCCGTGGGCACCCTACGCCTGGTTAAAAGTGTTTCCGAGAGGCAGGCTCTTACACAAGATATGTGTCGCAGCGCAACATCTGATTACATGCAAGGCCCCTATCTAAGAATCGGCGCTTTAATTCTCAACCAGATGAAATCTGCTCAGTTTTTGCCCTCAAGAGTATATGCCGTGATATACCGATGAACAACTCAGTATAGAAAAGTTGTACTGACAAAGGATGTGCTACACAACTAATAAACCAATTCTCACAGGTAGCCACAAACGCTGGAAATGTAAATAAGATTATACGTTAATTTGTACGGCTTTGAGTTGTCTCTGGCTTAAGGAATCATGGGAAAGCATTTTACATAAAATTTATATGTTGCATGTTATCCTGTTCTTTTTCCAGCTTGAAATTTTATTGGTATAAGATTACGTAACCTTTAAAAACACTTTTTTCCACCCTTTTCTATCATTTATTTTGGTCGCAACAGAAGCAGCTTTATTTCATTCATTTTAAAGTATCGCCTTGTAAATTTGCGAAAAAGTGTTGTACTGTTACACAACAAACATTTTTTGAACCTGCTTCCTTGAACCTTGGCTCTACATAGTTAGCAGCATTTGCAAGCGTGCAGATTTTCTTACTGGTACGCTTAAAAATGATATGATGGAAAATAAGCAGGAGCTGCAAACAAATTTAAAAGCTGATGAAACATTGTACTGTATGTGTATCATTATGGCAGTGAACTGTAGCTCTCTGGCGAACCAGTAGATTTTTAGATGTGATGCTGTTAATTACTTATTAGAATCGTGTTTATATTATAGTGCTTTCTTCATATTCATTCAAGCTCGATTTGTATTCATAAAGCCTGTGTTCATATCGTAGTCGTGTATCTCTGATCCAAGGGGAATTTTGTGTCTTGTATGAAAAAAGGAAGGAAAAAAAATATATCAATGCTGAATGTCATTTGGGGCCTCAAGTAGCACAAATTGACTAGTAAACTAAAGGAAATTATAGACAGTGTTACACTTAGCTGTAAATAATGTGTAATAACATTACTGGGGCATTTACTGATTTCTATTAGGACTTACATCATCTTGGGTTGCCCTCTTTGATGGATGAGTATTTGAGCCTGAGAAACAGCACAAAATGTGAGTATAAAGAATAAAAAATTCCTACTGAGAAATACAAAAGGTCAGTTCTTCTAAAGCAGAAGTACATTTTGTGCTTTAACTCACTTATAGCAAAATGCAAGTTAAAAACTTTGCTTTTAAAAACATGAATAAAACCTTAAGGTAACAGTAATAATAGTAACAACAACAATAATAATAATAATAACAACAGTAATAATAATGTGTGCTTAAACACCTCTTGTTCAAAGCATAATGACTAAAGAAGATTAAAGGTTGAAGTCCTTAAAAGGAATTTTGCTGAAAGACATAGATTCGTAAAATTATTTCCTCCAATAAAACAATAATGAGTGTAAGAAAAAGTTTGCTAAACGACAAAAAATGTATGTAATAATAACCTCTAATAATGTGCCTTTCCCAAGTATATAGGTAACATTTTTTTTACAGAATTATTTAGGATATGACAAGGGGGGCGCGGTGGCTCAGCGGGTTGGACCGGGTCCTGCTCTCCGGTGGGTCTGGAGTTCGAGTTCTGCTTGGGGTGCCTTGCGATGGACTGGCGTCCTGTCCTGGGTGTGTCCCCTCCCCCTCTGGCCATACGCCCTGTGTTGCTGGGTAGGCTCCGCTTCCCCGCGACCCCGTCTGGGATGAGCGGTTCAGAAAATGTGTGTGTGTATGTGTGTGTATTTAGGATATGACATAAAGAACACAACAAGAAGCACATTTCTGAGAAGAAAAAGTGGCTTCTTTGTTACTATAATTTCCAGTCGTATTACTCTGAGATATACACCTTTGATGAAAGTATAGGTGGCTTCATGAAAACAATCATTGCAGATTGGTTATTGATTGGTCCAAGATGTACTTGTTTTGTGGCTAAAAAAGCAAGGTTGACAAGGTTTTAACCTTTGAAAAGACAATTATTATGGATAGGCAGTCAGTAAAAATTAGACACCAGCAGAGCGATCGCAGACCGTTCAAGCGTCATGATTCATCAGTTGGATCTCATCTTCAAGTAAGGGCAGCACACCCTGGCTGTGATGTGGTGAGTCAAATGGGCAGCCAAGGGGTAAAAGTAAATGATGTGTTTTATTGCTTTTACTTTGCCAGTGGCTGCGGTCGGGCACCAATGTGACATGTAACCAATGTGGAAAGTTTTTTAAAAATGGCCTTTTTCGTCACTCTATAGATTCCCGAATGTGCAGGGTGATGCTCCATGAAATGGACAGTGTTTCTCAACCAGAGTCAAAGGAGTCCCAACAAAGGGGAAATGTTAGCCACATTCCTTTAAAAAATTCACCTAACTTGCGGAAACACGAAGTGAGTGTGTGCAGAATGAAGACGATTTCACACAAGACCCTTTAAACACAAGGCCAACATCGCCGTACTGAATCCAACCTGGAGTGGGCAAGATCTTATAGCAGAGCTCAGTCTAGGGTTGGACAGGATCTTTACAAAGAGCATCACTTTAACACAGGAGTGGACAAGATCTTTCCACACATTGCTCTATTCCAACCCAAGGTCAAGATCCTTCAGTATGGAACTTCAAAAACCAGAATTTTCAACTCAGATACCATTTGTAGGATCTACAACAACCATTCAAAATAATACACTTTCATAATGCTGACAATGACCGAACGACAATGGTTAACGTCACAGTCGAAAAAACAACATTTTTAATATTGCCTGTCCCGCGTCCATTTTCGATCATCTTGCAAGAAAGAGAGAATGACTGTAAAAAATAAACTGTCGGAGCAACAAACTATTGTTAATGTAGCAAATTAGGCTATAAAATCCATTTGAGCCTAATCTCCATAAAAATTAAATGATATTTATGGGTTTGTGCCGCTAAATATTTGTACATGCAGCTCAGCACATTTATAGGAACATTTAAAAAAGAAATCCCTGAAACAGTGTTTACCGCGCAGGAAACAACACCAAAAATGTATGCAATTTCAGAAACAGCTGCTGAAAAATAATCATTGGTTTTCATGATAAGTCTCAAGGGGTTGTGCAGGAGCACCTAACCAATACTCATTCCGCACTTCAGCTTTCACATCGGGGTAAAAATCTCAACCTGGGGTGAAAGGCAGGGTCGCCTCTCCTGATTGAAAATCTCAGCCCATGTTTAAAATGCCAATGTGGAAATGTACATTTGCGCAGCATGGAGTGACCCCAGGATGGAACCAGCGGTGCCAAGACCCATCGCTGGAAATGACTGGCAGTTTAAGTGCTTAAAACTGCACAAAAAAAAAAAAAAAAAACACACAAATACCCAGGCAGACAGCTGCTCCAGCATCCTTGGTGTCCATGAAGTAGTACATAGATTTTCTGACATCAGACCTAATGCAGTTTCGCATTCTCTATTTGGTCGACATAAAAGATAACATACGCTACATTTATCCTCATCATTAATGTTGTGCAAAGGGCGTCCTTTTACGGGACGTAAGTGGATATATTTTAACGTGGATCATAGCCTTTGTCATGTATTTCTTTGGACATTTCTCAGAAAGGGCACATCGGCGGAACAGACAGAATTGTGATACAAGCATGTCCTCTCATCTGAATTCCTTTATAATTAATTCAGTTCCGCCCTTCACAAGTCTGTGCTGAACCCTCTAATACAGAAGGAGATCGCAGGCCATCGTGCTTTGTCTCAGACATCCCCAGAATTAATTTTAAAAGATGAGGTTACGTGGTGTTTTTTTTATTTTGGGGCGGGTGGGGGCGGGGGGGGTGCTCTCATTTCTTTTATGCATGGTTTCTTATGCAGATGTTAAAATTAAACTTTTCAGAATTCTCCATCATTCTGCCTATTGTCCTCAGAAGGCGTTTTTAATGATGTATCTCGTTTGTCAAGATCCCCAGACAAGCATTTTCTTGGTGGGAATTTGAAGGAAACATTACATATTTAATGTCGTTTTGATTTCACCATTTTTATTTATTAGTTTATCTCTCTTGCAATTTAACAGACCCGGACATACGAATTTGTAGCATAAGGAATTTCTGTCTGGGTGCAGGGATGGACGCCTTGAGGCCTTGGAAGGAGAAGGAATTGCGATGAAACATTAATCCTGTAATTTTCTCAGAGTTTGCTTCTTTTAACGTGACATCTTAATTAGATTACATATTCTGCTCGTGTTTCAGTGTGAAAGAGATGGAAAAAACGAAAAGTAATCCTTCTCATCCTGTCTTTCACAACAGCACTTTGGGAGGGGGGCGGCGGGGGGCAGTTTAAGCCGATATGATTGATGAGATCAGACAAAGCTGAGATGGCCTCTTGCGACCACATGCTGTTTTAAAGGTTACCCTGTCGAAAATGCCTTCTGGAAATTTCTGAACGAGGTCCAAATCTTAAGAATATTCCTTTTCTCAGTTCATCAACGAATACGCTGCACAGATATGGATCTTTCCTGTGTTCCGTCGCGAGAAGAATGGCAGGAGAACGTCAGCAAGTTTTCGGCAAGTGAGCCTCGACATTTTATCTAAATTGTTAGGTGTGTGGGACCAAACCAAAGCCGACGTCCTTTGAGCTCGGAAAACAGTAGAGGAACCCCTGTTCTCTCGTGCAAAGAACATCTTTGAAATCCGCAGGGGTCCTCAAGAGTTTTTCCAAGAACTTCTGCAATTTGAGGCGCTGCTTAAGAAAGCTGTCGACGCACCGACTGTAAAAATACTAATTTCCGGAAGTGACCGTCATTTTTCTCAAACCTCAAACTGACCTCAAGTCCTTGATAAGATTTTGGGAAAAGGAGAATACTACCTCTGCGGGGAGGCACAGCGGTGCAGCGGGTGGCCTAACAGTGCTTTTGGGAGTGGTATTGAATCGGGTTCACTCTGTGTGGACTTTGTATGTTCAGTCTGCGTTCATGTGAGTGTCCTCTGGGCGCTCTGGTTTCCTCCCTCAGTCCGAAGACCCATTTCAGGTGAACTAGGGGCTCGAAATTGCTATACGTGCGTGTGTGTTTGTGCACGTCTGTGATCGCACTGCAGTGGACTGGGGTCCTGTCCAGGTGTACCCTGACTCATGTTTCTGACTGCATTAGGACTAGCAGTGATGATAGTGGTTGCATGAAGCACCTCTGCAAACAGTGGCAAATCCAGCTGGTCGTAATCTAAATACACCCGTGGTCCGCCGTCCCATCTCTTCGTCACCATGCCCTCTCTCTCGCACCCACTAATGTTGCTGCAAACTCCCGCATCCCCGGATCCTTCAGTCATCCGGACACTGTGATCTGTTCATCGTAGGAAAATCGTTGTGCAAAAACACTTGTCAAAACACTCATAATGGGAAATGGCATTAATGCTTTCGTTGAAATGCACAGTGATCACACAGCAGTCAATGGTTTTTGAATGTAAGCACTGTAAATACATTAGAATAATTGCTTATTCGTTTACCTGATGGTTGCAGCTGTGAGGAAAAAAAAAGTTTGTAAACCCCTTGGAATTATCTTATTTGTTCAGCTCATTTGTTCAGTGAAGGTGGCAATTTAAAATGTCGTTTAATAAAACCTTCTTCATTTGTTATTATTGCTTACATTTAATCATTCAGCAGACACTTCTATCTAAAGCAGCTTCCGAAGAATCCTACGTAGCGTCGTCAGCCCACACACCTTATTCACCGCGGTGACTTACACTGCTAGATACACTACTTACACTGGGTCACTCATCCGTACATTAGTGGAACACACTCTCTCTGTCATTCACACACTATGGGGGAACCTGAACAGCATGTTGATGGACTGTGGGAGGAAACCAGAGCACCCAGAGGAAACTCAGACAGACACGGGGAGAACATGCAAACTCCACACAGACTCAGCAGGGATCGAACCCATGTCCTCTCATACCACCCAGGTGCTGTCAGACAGTAGTGCTACTCGCTGAACCACCCAGGTGGTTGAAAAGTAGTTCATATGTCATACAGAAATCCAAATGATTCCAAAGGGTTCAGAGATTTCTCACAACTATGCAATGATTCACCTGTTTATACAGGTCAGTCATTTTTACTGCATCAGTTCATGGTAAGGCCCTTGATCAAGTGTGGGGTAGGAATTCGAACCTGGGTTTTTTTTTAACTGCTGCAAAACTTTTTCCATGTTTTTCGTTGCTGAGAAAAGTGAAGTTGTTTATTATCATTGTCATCGCGGGGGCAATAATGTCGCACTCATTGGAAATTAAATTTAAAGTATCGTTAGAAAGTTTTCAAAGAATGGATGAAACATAAATGATGCCAAACGTAGCAGCTGCTGTTGTTTTGCACAGCTCGTCACTGGAAGGACAAAATACTCAGCAGGGTTCAGAGAGTAATTTCAGGTGGCAGAATGTTTATATGAGCAAAACATCATTGTTCCATCATTGGGCCGTAGTTCGGACTTGTGAATGAGTCTAATTTTTTTGTCCAGTGTTTGTTGCCAGTAAATTAGAGGATAAGTACCATATCCTCAAATGTACTGCTGCATATAGAAATACTTGAATACTTGAATTTGTATAGAAGCGTTAAAGTGAGTCCCTACTGTGTTCAGACACTTTTTTCCGTTTTTTTTTTTTTTTTTTAAAAACAATGCAGATAGTCCAGGTGTTGACTTTGAGTGAGATCTGGTGGAAGCGATTCAGGTTGACACACGGAGACCCCAAAGTGTCCCCTTCGGACACACACCGAGAGGGGTGCTTTTTTTTTTTTTCTTTTTCCATACTTTTAAAGTCAGATGGCTGTGACAGTCAGCGGTCTGACATATCAATAATTAATCACCTGCATGCATAAGCAGAAAAGGATTCTGGACAGCTGGCAGAATTCCCAAGACAAAACCCCATCGCAGAGATCATCTGCTAAAGGGGAAGCTCTGATGGGTGTTAGCAAGTCCTCTCGGGTGAAATAGACAAGGGGCATCTGGAACCACTGGGTTCATCTTCCATTATGTACCTAAAGTTAAAGAGGTGCAACGTTGCTTGCAAAACCATAAAATACTTGATTGAAAACAAGCCAGCATGGCGGGTAGCTCAACTGCTTCACAGTTCAAATGTCTTGGGTTAAAATTTCACCGCTGTCGTGCAGGCATGTTTCCCTCATCTGGGCTTTGCTCGGGTGCTCTGGTTTCCTCCCGCGTATCAAAGGCACACCATGCAGGATCTTGGGGGCCTTCGCATGAGTAAGCGTGTTTCCGTCGGTTCCTTCGCGTCTGTCATTTCCGAGACGGGTCGGGCTTGACGCACCTCCTGGGACTCCTTCCGACCGCACGGAGCACTTGGCAGCAATGTCCGAGATACAAACCTAACCAGCACCTCGCGTTTCCCATGCGAAAGTCGGGTTCTTTCACGTCTGCCGTGTCCTGCGCGCGAATTCATTAACGCGAATATGAGCGAGACTCGGTTATTGAAATATTAAAGCGGACGCTGCACGAGCGACAACAAATCTCCCAGGCTGCACCACTCCAGCGCTCAGGTTTAAATGTGCAACCGCGACGAATCGTCCCCGCAATGTTAACGTAACAGCTGAGTCCCCCTCCCACAAAACATTCGATGCACACTCCGCAGGTAGGTTTGAAATTTAGACCGCTGAAAGCGGGGCAATGAGGCAATGATGGATGAAGAGATGTGGTAAACGAGAGTTGGAGAGAAGGAGTCTACTTTTTCGCTAAATGGGCCATTACCCTAAATTGACCATAAACTCATGTCAGCTGCTTGCTGACTGGGGGGCGTCATAACAGAGCTGGAAGCGACGTTGTAATCTGTGCCGCGGTCGCGCCTCTGCTAGCGAGCGCATTACTCCTGTGTGGGAATGAGTGACCCGTGAGCGCCGCGCTGCCGGGTTCGAGGGGCCTCCGAGAAGCGCTCGCTAATGAAAAGCACTTAGGTTGCGGTAATCCATCAAAGTGCGAAGTTTCGCGTAGCGCTAATTGCGAAACCTTAGGGTCTCAAGTTGGCTGTCAAGCCTTTTGAATATGGAGCGTGTTCCTCGATTGTGTAATCAATAGCAGGGCAGTTGAGCGCAATTATAAGAATTGTTTAACTATGGTCTGTTAATGAGGACAACATAGCCTTTAGCTCGCTAGACCCCCTTTCTGTTATTCTGCCGTTGTTCGATTTCCGCGAATCTGAAATAGGAGCAGAGCCGTTGTCTCCCTACCTTATTATCCTTCCATTCTTAAAAAGTCATTTAGGGCGCAATGAACTCAGAGTGGCCTGCATCTAATAAAATTGTCAAAATAGGCTTTTTACGTAAGAGGAACTGCGTGGTCCACGATGACGAGCGGTGGCGTTTATTGAAACCACGTTATCGGCGTTCTCGGAAAGGGGGAACAAGTCGACGGCAAAAATGAACGGATGGCGAGCTCGGGTACCGGAATCCCGAAAAACATCCCTACAAAATGAACGCGCGCGCCGAGGAAGGCATCTCACCGAAATGCACCCGTCCTCGACGAGAAAAAAAGTATTCGCTTCATTAAAAGCGCAAGGTCGGGCCTGTTGCCGGGTGAACCTCGGCGATCGGTTCTGTGTTTCTATATTTCATGCAGGTTTCCCGTTGTGGTTCTCTGGCGTGCGTCTACGTTTTATACTCTACCAGCCCACACCTCATACACACACACACACACACACACACACACTTTCAGAACCGCTTGTCCCATACGGGGTCACGGGGAACCGGAGCCTAACCCGGCAACTCAGGGCGTAAGGCTGGAGGGGGAGGGGACACACCCAGGACAGGACGCCAGTCCGTCGCAAGGCACCCCAAGCGGGACTCGAACCCCAGACCCACCGGAGAGCAGGACTGTGGTCCAACCCACTGCGCCACCGCACCCCCTCCACCTCATACACAGTACTGAATATCATGGCTTCCCAGCCCGTTTTTTCAGTGGGCAAACTACTCCGTGTCTGCCACGGAGTGCCCGGTGCTTAATTTGCTGGCCTTTCAGACGCGGGCTGGCCCCCGCGACGAGAACCGAGGGCAAGGGGTCGATCGCGACCTCGGCCCTCCTCGCCTCGGCTGCGTGAACAGACCGGCGAGGGGTGCGGCGGTACAAACGCGTTTACACGCCCGGAGCAGATGGCAGGGACCGTTTTCTCCCCCACTGCCTTGTTCAATCCCCGGTCAGGCTGAGATCGCCACCCCCGCTGGAACCTTTCGCCAATTTAGACATGTAAAAAAAACTAATTTGGTTCTGAACCACTTCTTATTTATTTCTGCGTTTATTGATTCATTTATTTATTAGTGGAAACGGAGCGGCGCGGTGTCGGGGCATCGCCGAGCAGCTGGGCGCAGTGTGTCCGCTGCCCCTGCCAGGAGAACTCCAACTTTCACAGGAACTAATTGTGTTACAAGTAGATGCCAATAACCGCCTGAGTTCCACCCCAGAGCAGCTGCTGGCTCTTTGAGACTTCCAGTCCAGAAATGTAATAAAAAGCAAGGCTTTCATACGTCTCACCATCATTTGTGGTGCTTTTCGTCACGTTTCGACCATTGTCCCGGCCGTTCTCAGGTCTGATGCACGGTCACAATACGCTCCATGCAGCGTTGCTTAGGAAGCCCTTTGCGGGAGAATAAAGAAGCACAGCCGCTCAGATTGGATAAATTGTTCCAGCTCCAAAGAACAGGTCAGAAAATGTCCCTTCCGTGTTTTAATTTAAAAGTAAAAAAAAAAAAAAATAATAATAATTGGTCGGCCTTAAGGAATGTGGCCCTTGGTTTTAAAGGAGTAAGGGGTGAGCAAGTGGGAGAGCCCATAAATCTAGCACGAATGAGAAGAACAAGAAAGATATTAAATACATTTATTCAACTAACAGTAGCATCCGGGCAAACTTTGAACCAACTTACATAAAACTGTACAGAAAAATGTGTTTAATCGCATCATTGTGCACTGAGAAATACAGATAATTTAGAAAAAAAAATACACACACACATACATTTTCTGAACCGCTTGCCCCATACGGGGTCGCGGGGAGCCGGAGCCTACCCGGCAACACAGGGCGTAAGGCCAGAGGGGGAGGGGACACACCCAGGACGGGACGCCAGTCCACCGCAAGGCACCCCAAGCAGGACTCGAACCCCAGACCCACCGGAGAGCAGGAGCAGGTCCAACCCACTGCGCCACCGCACCCCCCTACAGAAAAAAAAAAAAATACAGAAAATAAAAATAGGATTTCTCTTTTTCTTGCCAGCAGTTCAGCTATACACATATCTACGAGTGACAGTCTTTTAACTGTGTTATTCAGCTGAAGTGAACTTAAACAAAATCAAATTAGGCCTCAGGCCAGTGCCTGAGCACGAGCTGCACATGGAGGAGAGTCGCCTATAATAATAATAGTAATAATAATAATACAGGGCAGGAACTTGGTGTGACAGAGACCTCTAGTGGTGGAAATAATAATGACGTCTGTCCAGGAGGGTGAAGGGAGACCCATTCAATTCCAATATGCAGTTTGAGAAACAGGTCTCCAAGCATAATGTTCACTCAAGGCAAACTGTACTGCAGGCAAATCAAATTGGTATCAGAAATGCGAATGAAAAAGGTTTTTTTTTCTGTCGCCGATGTGATGATTTTGCCAGGGTGTGGAGCTGTGATATCACCAGTATCAAAACGATGACCCTTGTTAAGTAATTAACACAATGAAATCATTATATCAGTAATATAATATGTAATATACATAATAATAATACATAGTATAATAATATATAATCACACACACACATTGGCTGTAGCTGCTTGTCCTGATCAGGGGCGCAGCGAACCGTAGCCCTAGCAAGCAGCACAGGGCGCGGGGGGGGTGGACACCCAGGGCGGGATGCCAATCTGTCACAAGGCACCCCAGGCAGGACTTGAACCCTGGACCCACCAGAGAGCAGGACCTGGCTGACCCGGCCAAGCCCCGTGCGCCACGGTAATACGTAATATAAATCATAATTATCTAACATGTGCACTGAGTTTTGTAATGTTGGTTTTGTTGCAGATTGGAATGTGATCACTGATTTCTTCATAACATCAAAACCTTTCTGTTTTTTTCCATGGACGTGTCATGGTTAAGACATATTGAAAACCAGAAATAAAAGTAAAGTTTGAAGAAATTTGTAGTTCAACTTCTACCGGTTGAAATTCCTCAGATTCTATACAGAATTATATTTTATTTAACTTGAATGAACCTGGACTTTGAATACAGCAATATGCAGCTCAAATGTCGCAAAACTAAGCTGACTTCAAGATAAATATATTTAATGTGTCATTTTGAATGATTCTCTTTTCTCCAAGGCGACTTCCAGTGAACGTAGTGCTATCAGCCCACACACCTTATTCACCAAGGTGATTTACACTGCTGGCTACACTACCTACACTGGGTCACTCATCCATAGATCAGTGGAACACATACTCTCTCTCTCTCTCTCTCTCTCTCTCTCTGTCACTCACCCACTATGGGTGAACCTGAACAGCATGTCTTTGGACTGTGGGAGGAAACCAGAGTACCCGAAGGAAACCCACCCAGTATTTAGTTTGATGGCATTGCATTGCTTCTACTCGGTTCCAGCAGTGTAAATGTGTTCATCGAGCTGTGATCTCCTGAGTAAAGTCCGTCTTTGAAAGTTTGTTTAGAAGAGACGGGGGCGTGGTGGCGCAGTGGGTTGGACCGGGTCCTGCTCTCCGGTGGGTCTGGGGTTCGAGTCCCACTTGGGGTGCCTTGCGACGGGCTGGCGTCCCGTCCTGGGTGTGTGTCCCCTCCCCTTCCAGCCCCACCCCCTGAGCTGCTGGGTTAGGCTCCAGTTCCCCGCGACCCCGTATGGGACAAGCAGTTCAGAAAATGTGTGTGTGTGTGTGTTTAGCTGAGATTCAGCTGACAGACAGGGGAGGAAAAAAAAACCATCCAGGCTAAGGAACAGGATGCAGTTAATCTCATATTAGCCTTGTCGAATTTGATGAAACGATACATCTAAGGTAAATTTTCAGAATTATTTTTGAATAGCTTTTACAGTAAAGGAATCATTAATGGGTAGAACTTACTGAGTTTTCACAGGTCCATCACTGAACATGACCCCACATCCACAATCCATTATTTCTTAAAGTGGTTCTCCATTAGTATGTAATAACCCCAATTTACTTCTGAGGGTAATCCATATATACCTATCTGTGCTCCCCACTACTGCAGTAATATCTGATTCACCCAATCATCCTCTTTACCTAATAGTCTGCTAATGATTTAGTTTGATGCTGTAAATTCTATATGAGTAATTTTTTCATATTTCCATCTTTGAACAATAACAAAGAAATGTTTCAGTCCAACATTTTTCACTTACATTCACCTTTGTTCATCCACCAGACAGTTTTCTCCAAAGAAACTCAAAATATAATTCACAAATAGATGTTAACTCACCAGTTACAATTTACTGAATTTACTGAACCAGTCATTTGAATAGAACTCAGGAACCAGTAAATGCACAGCTCTGTAAATATATGTTTTTATCTGGTTCCAACAACAAAATGCAGTATTAATTATCAGAAGTTCATGCTTAAAAGTAGTTTTTTAGAGCTATGTACTTCGTATGTTCCCCAGGATGTTCCTGTTTGAAGATGAAGTGTGGAAACGTGGAATAATGGCCTGTATTGCTGATGGACACTGAAACCCGAGTCTGAAAAAACCGTACCCATCTTTACAGTCTCTACTGGACTTCATTCAAAACAACGGTGCACAAAGGAATTTCACGCACGTTGTGACCAAACACCTGATCCATGTGCGTTTTGAAAGAGACGTTGTCAAATAAACGTAATTTATCGGAACAAACATGGAGTAACAAGTCCTCCTATTTTAAAAGGATTTGTATTAATGAGAGTAGGAGGTTAATCCACAGTAAGCTAGCAAACAGGATTAACAGTATGATGACAAAAGCAAATAAGATTATACTCATTATATACTTGTTATCTGTGGGAAACGGAATTCATTTTCTTCAATGGCGTAGTTGTAGAGGACATGATTATATATATATATATATATATATATATATAAGGTATTCTATACTTATGCAGCTTAATAACCTGTTGGTGTTTTATCTTGAATTGAAATCATTACTAATACTCAGAATCCACCTTTCCAAGTGGCGACTATGATGACTATGATTTTGCACAGTGGTAAATGGGTCACAAAACCCGGGGACGGACTCATCTACAGTGCAGAAGTGAAAGAGGGCCAGGCAAGTAGAGGGATTCTGGGTCAGAGGAGCTACAGATGATAGACATACTTGGACACAAGAAGGAGAACCAAGGGACACCAGTGAAAGTGGGAAGAGGAATGTGCCTCCACCCAACAAACCATGTTGATAATTAACATCATCAACAAAGGATAATAATAATCATCATCATCATCACAAATTTAGCAATTTACAATGTCAGGTATACCTTACTCAGGGATTCTACAGTGGGGACAGGAATACAAGTCTTAGTACTTTGATTCCAAAGGAACAGCTTTAACCATTTGCCCACATTTGCTACATGTACTTGCCAAGGTTGGTGGTGAGGCAGCACTACGTTAAATGAGAAAGTCTGAGCCAAGGAGTACAAGGCCATTATGAGACCATTCGAGCTTGTAGGGTTTTGTTGTAATTTGTAGCAGTTTAGCGCTTGGCCAAAAATGTCTTTGTTCAGGCTTTGTTCAGCTCATAGCGAGCGCAGAAACGCCTGTCGGGATCAATAGCTTGGCCGTGTTGTCTATTACTGCATGCGGTATTTGAAAACATTTCAGATGACACACAAAAAGAGTGAACTTGTCTATTTGGACACTCGCAGAAATCTCAGAGACAAAAAAAAAAAAAAAAAACAGCTGGGTTTTCTATTTGTTATTGTGACCTTTGACTCCTCTCCGTCTCACACAGCTGAGCACCAATTTCCCTCACTTTTCGTTTTCGTTGTTGCTCTGAACAAACACCGAGGACATAAATCCCCATGAGAAATGGTTCCCATCAAGGGTACTCTCACTCACTTGGTGCCGTGCACACGGTGAATTCAAAGTGTCCTCCGCGAGGCACAAAATGGTGCCCTTCCACAAAGTCGTTGTGCTCAGGGACACGGGCCGCTCCCTCATAATGACACAGTGCAGAGGCCTACGATAAATGTGGCTGCAGGTTTAAGTATTCTCTTCTCCGGAGACAAGTGGACCGTCAAATACGGCTAAAACAATGTCAAGGGAAAGCCGATCTTGGAGGGGAAAGAAGCTGCAATCATGTCGGTTCTGAACGGTGCGGTTCCACAAAAGAGTGCTTGACTCATGAGTCCCCAATCACTCAGAAAGGAATTTTATGGTGCCATAAGAAAGTCTTTCAAACGGGACAGTATGACGTCCTTCGCCAGCGAAAACTATATCGAAACCAAAGATACTCAGTAACGCGTTTTCATAAGCTTTATGAGGATTCCGAAAGACAGAATGTAGGTGGTGTATTCAAGTTAGAAGCCTGGCATGCTAAGTCGGCCATTTTCTCTCCATGTAGCGCACATTCACAGCAAAGAAAGCAAAGGGAAAACCATCAACTGAAAATGTTCTAACTTTTTAGAAGAACTATTAATGTGTTAACTTTTTAATGTCAATGAACTTTAAATTAAACTACTAATTTAAGATCAGACCTAATTTTAAGGCTGTGCAGTGCTAGCATGTCGCTTTAGCGGGTAGATTCATGCACAACTGAAAGAGATAGATAGATAGAAATGAAAGTCATCTGTATTTTGCACCCCAGCACTGGCACATTTCTTACCGTGCACCTTCATTTTGAATAAGGTTCTTCAGATTACCTTCCCCTTACAAATTATTTCTTTCTCTAGAGACTTACACTGTTGAGTTTTAAGAGTGAACTAGACATAATTACTAACACATTTATGCAGAATCGTATTTTTAACTGTAGTAATTCTGGGTAAGTACCACACTCATGGGCACTGGAGCAGCAGCAGGGATTTAAACCTGAGGTGGTCTGTTAGTAGGCAACATTCTAACCACTGCGCCACCTGCTGGCATGGCAAGAGCACCTTGGTGACATCAGTTCTGACACACAAGACACCATTTAAAATAGTTCCTTAAACTTCCAATGTACTGAATACAACACTCTTCACATTTTGAGCATAAAATGAGTAAATTTGTCTCCAGCGAGTTCTGACACAGAGAGTTTATGTATTCCTGATAACACCCCATACGTGCTGCATTACCCTTCCAGCTGGAATTCTTAACCTTTTTACCTGGGCTTTAACAGTTTAAATTTTCCATTAAACTTTCCATTATGTCTTTCCACTGAAACAGGCATCCAGTCCAGACATTCCTAAACAGAGAAGTTATTCACACTGCCATATCTTTCACATCTCATTATAGCAGACAGACACAGCATAATCCCAGTCCATCTCTATAAATCCCCCTACTCATCCTATCTTGTAGCTGCATTAATGCTAGAAACACTAAACATGCTTGTTCCGACATCATTGCCACTATTCTGGACATTTCCAGCATTCTTTCAAAATCACGCTGCTTTTTATAAATTAGTGCCTAAATTAAATTAAAGGGGGGCTGATTCACTGAAATGCACAGCATACTGATGCACTGGCTCAGAGGTGATTAGAGGCGATAAAATGGAGTATAGTTTCAGATTTATATTGTTCTGCGTTTACTGTATTGATTATATTTATTATTGTAAATTAGCCAAATCATGTTCTGGTTGCAAGAGCTGAGCTGAATCGAGTCAACATTTCCTCATCTCTCCGGAGTTACTTCCAGAAGTCCTTCAAACCATCACCACCTGAGCTGAAACGGTCCAGGTGGGGGTCCTCCGCTGTCTCCGTCTCTTCGGTAGGATCTTGCTGAGCCACAGATTTAGTTTGCATTTTTCCATCATCATCAAACTCAGGCACGGCACAAACTTTTGATGAATGTACTTGACGCAGACTAGCAAAAATGTTCCAGCACTCTGGGATTTTTTTCTTATAGCATAGGAGGTTCTCAGGTTGCTAAATTAAGAGCAAGGAATAAATAAGGAAACCATGACTAAACTTAAATCAGATTATTAAGAAATAATCTGCACATCAAATCTCTATAATTAAGCAAATAACTCTTGAAAGCATTTTTAAATAATGTCTTGCAATTTTCTACTTTACATGTAATGCTACTTATTTCAGATGGACATTATATTGATTAAGCTTCTCAGAAAACATTCGCTGTTAATAGATGAATAACATATTTGTACTTAATATGCAATGTTGTTTAAATATTTATAACTGAATAATGTCCGCTCACGGAAGAGTTACCTGAACTCATCGTTTGAGTAGAACCATGTGCTTCTTCTGGATAACTGATTATATCTGCTCCTGAGTGAGCCTATAATTTATTGTAGAACCTCTACATTTATAATGTGTAGCAATGAATTTTTAATACTCTACCTGATGTCACTTTCTAGTTCTCTCACAGCGCAACTCAAAGAGTCAAGAAAAGTCTTCCGTGAACCAATTTCATGTTTTGAATGAACCACTACTCTGAAAAAAAAATGTTCCTGAAACAATAATGAGCATTTAGAAAGTTTCAACATTTTATTTGAAATGTGTTGATCAGCACCCTGTTAGGATTTCCTCAATATCTAATCAATTCAATGTGCATAGAATATTTCTGCAGAGTGTCCTGGAATTCGGCCTGGTTTTTGGAGAATATTTCTGATTCAACAAGGGCAAGTCGAAAAGTGTCAGCAATAATGTTTAAACTTTTTTATAAATACTACTGCGGGTACTTTTTAACTTTCACTTGTATATTAGTCACTGGAAGAAATTTT
Organism: Scleropages formosus; assembly: GCF_900964775.1. Classification (NCBI taxonomy): domain Eukaryota; kingdom Metazoa; phylum Chordata; class Actinopteri; order Osteoglossiformes; family Osteoglossidae; genus Scleropages; species Scleropages formosus. The sequence goes on from NC_041809.1 coordinate 7,490,674, forward strand.
ACTCCAATTGCTAACCCTTCCTGAAATACATTATATTTCTGACTGTAATATATTTTGGTTGTTAGCCTTTGATTTAAAGAATCATAGCTCAGTGTTAAAGTTTAAAATTGAATATTTGCCAAACAATTACCTACCTTGCCAGAATAGGTATAATATTTCTCCTGCTGTCACTGGTTGCTGTCATAAATTCTGGTTTAACACACTGAAATTTCTGTAATCTATTTGCAGGTCATCAGTTACTTCAACATAACAGCCCCTTTTACATTTATTCATTTCGGTGACACTTTTTTCCAAAGTGACTCACAATGTTAATCTACCCACAATTATTTACCCATTTATACAGCTGGGTAACTTTACTGGAGCAAGTTAGGGTAAGTACCTTGCTCAAGGGTACTATAGCTGGAGGTGAGAGTTGAACCAGCAACCTAAAGACAACTGTTCCAACCACTACGCTACCAGCTGTCCCACTTTTCCATTCATATTTTTATTTTCAGTGAAGTTTTTTTTATCTCAGAACCTCATCAAGCCACTTGGAGTGATCGCATCACTAATAATGTTCACGAACAGTGCCATGTTCTCGTGTTTCATGCTCATTACAAATGTTTGAATAGCACTCCGTCTTCATTACACCATGTGAACTCAACTGCCTGTTGTGGATTTCACCAGCTCCTTTGCTCTCTGTGTTTTGTTTGCAGATTATTTCAGTTTTATCCCCAGCCACCTGGGATCCCAGGAAGTGATGACGCTGTTCTGATATGGCTCAGTTGCTTAGCAACAATTCTTTCCTATTCATTTCAAAAGCCTAAATGGCACAGAATTAGGGGCCCTTTTGGGGGCCCTTTGGAACCTGCAGTCTTTTGGTTCTTTAGACTCTGTACCACCTGTTGGACTACAGACGACAAATTCGAGTCACACCTTCAATTTCTGCTGGTAATCGCTATGGAGGATAAATGCATCCTAAGTAATCGTGGTAGGTACATTTCTAAGAAACCAGGACAACTTGCACAATTCATCCATAATCATTCTTAAAAATAATTACAAAATATGTATTTCAGCCTCCCGTAACAGAAATACAAGACACGCATACCCTCATCAGCTAGTAATAATTACAGGATCTCACTCAGTCTTAAGAATATTCGCACCTGGGTACATTGTAAGTCAAGAAATGCGTTGTTTTTACCACACCCTACAGGTATGTAAGCAGAAACAGAAAAAGAACAAAAAAAAAGCTGTTCCTGCTTGTCATCTGGGCATGAGGGCTCTTCAACAAGCCAAGCCCACCTCAAGGCATATCGCTGCTCTTTTTTCTCCCTCGCCGTGATTTTAATTTTACCTTCCATTCACATCTCCCTTCTGTGTTCACGTGTTCTGACAAGTGCACAGATTTCAGGAACCTCATCTGTACGTGTCCCGCCACTCAAATATTATTTTCCTTCCTTGTACTGCATAGAAATATACATCAAAGGGGAAAGCGGTGCAGTAGAGTGAGATGGCTGTCAGAGGGAAAATAAAGTGAAATGTCATCCTGTCCATCACAGCAATCCACCTTAGGGCTTCCTTCCTTACTTCAAAACAGAAGGAAAAGTGTGGCAGTGTTTTAACTGAAGAAAAAAATCTAATTTCATTATTTGCTGCTTTTTTTCACACATCTGGTTAGGACTATAATTAGGTGACACTGAGTCTACTCTGCAAACCTTGGGCCTAAAGAGGACACCATTATACACAATGGTCCATATTGTGGTCCTGCCTTTGATGGGGTCCTATCGATAATGGGGTAGAAAAAAATCCTGTTATATACAGGATCCCATTATAGACCAGACCCAGAACCCACACAGCTAATAGGCCGCAACCCAACCTGTGTTGGCACCAAGGATTTATTCGTCTCTTTACAATTGATAATCAAAGTTATTTTTTACAGACAGCTACTGTAGAAAAGGATGTGTCCTGTCTTATTGCCTATTTGCATTTTTTGATTGCATATTAATGTTTTAATTTCAGGTACTAGGCATTAGGAATTTTAATTAGGTATTATTTTATCATGAGAAATTATTAATTCAGGACATGTATGTACATAAATGAGCTTAACTGTGGGAAAAGAGATCTGCAGAGTACAAAAGGCATTTGTTTCCCAAGTTCTCATAGTTTATCACAAAATTAAATTCTCCTCTGTGTTTTCACAGATTCTGCAAACACAGTGTGGTGTGATTAAATTTATCAAAAAGAAAATCGAAAAAAAAACATACCATAGGATATTTCTGATGGCTGAATCATTTGAGGTGTGAAGGGATTAAAGGGGAATTTGTGTTTGAGATTCATTTACTTTTTTTAAGGCAAATTTCATATTTGTAAAAAAGAAAAGTGGTCAGAGGATAAACCAGAGACTTCCATCATTTCCATAATCTTTTTAAAGGTAACGGGAAAGTTCATAAACCAAAAGGAATATAAAACTGATGTGCTTTTAAGTAGGGCTTTGGCATAATACGTTTTGGAAAATGCGCAAATTTTAAAACATATATAAGGACAACCACGCAGCTCTTACTTTTACTGTATTTATACTGAATACCGAAAATTAAAGGAGGCTCATTGGAGTGACCAGGCGGTGTCAGCCGACCAATGATAATCCAGATCTCAAACTCCAAACCAGTAGTCGTTCCGAGTTTGTCTCCCGGACCAATGAGCGTTCCGAACTCACGTTCCTGAAAGATTCGCGCCCCTAACCTATGACCAATAGGCGTCAGAACTGCCTCTCAGAACCAATAGACGTTCTCAACTTCGGTTCTGGACCAATGGCCGCCCTGAACGCTCAGACTTTCCCATAATGCTTAGCGCGTTGAAACTACAGGCGCCAAGTTACGGCAGTGGGGCTGAGGTGGTTTGTCGTGGATTTGTAAATATGTTAATTCTTCGTAAATAACGATTTTAAGCATAAATAATTGTTATGTTTCGCTTGGAGGAGGTTACTTCTTGCAGTATTCAGCGACATATCCTGAGGCTGAAAGGTAGTTCGCCTAAGTTAATGTTTATGGCAAAACACGTTGCACGTGAGCAGTGCCGACTTCCGCCTTGTTTGTTCCATTCACTTTGTCAATCAGTGGCGTTTTTTGATATTTCTAGATATTTATTAAGATTTCTCCATTGTTGTCACGCTGCATGGCGAGTGAGTGGCGTTTTTTGATATTTCTAGATATTTATTAAGATTTCTCCATTGTTGTCACGCTGCATGGCGAGTGAGTGGCGTTTTTTGATATTTCTAGATATTTATTAAGATTTCTCCATTGTTGTCACGCTGCATGGCGAGTGAGTTACTAGATGCAAGTACGTCCGTTTTAGTCAGTTTAACACTGTTAATAACAGTAGCAGTGATTTTGTTGCTGAAGGAAACGAAGCCAGGCCTTTGGAAGTGAGACTGTGGGCCTGAAGCAAATATGATCTTTAAAAAAAAAAAGAAATTCCATATCTGTCTTTGCACGCAGAAGACAAGTTTGGTGATTGTGACCAATGTTCACTGACTGTACTGAAATCATCTAGTTAAAGCTATGGCATTATAATTATTGCTTTTATGTTTAATTCATTCATTTGATGCTTGACAGTTTTGTCCAAAGTGACAATTAAGCTACTTACACATATTTACCCATTTATACAGCTGGGTAATTTTACTGGAGCAATTTAAGTACCTTGCTGAAAGGTACTACAGCTGGACATGGGACTCAGACCTACAACCTTTGGGTGTAAGGCAGCAGTTCTAACTTCTACACTGCCAGCTGTCCTTCTTGTTTGCTTTTATTGCTGACATTGTGGTTCAGTCAGTGTTTCCCAAGAAATCTTTCTCACCCAGATAGGTGCTGGTGAACCTGGATTTCTCCAGTCAAACACCTAGGTCTGCTCAGAAACTGTGGCTTTCAAGTTGTTTTAAATCAAAGGCATATGAGAAGCACTATAGAACTACTTTGCGAAAATTAAAGCGCTGTGGGGGAATACAGTGGTAATCATGAGATCTTTTGACTTTTACACTTTGAGGTTAAATTGCAGCAGTGTGGCTGGAGGGTGAGCGCTATGCAATGGGTCTGAATTGATTCCTGCGTTAGGGGGGGGAAAAAACAGCTGTGGGCATGGTTAAATTGTTAAATAGTAAGGAACTTTGCATGAAGTTGTTAGTTAACTAAGTAACCATAATGACAGGGAGTGACTGCAGGCGATCTGCTGTCCAGTGCCATCTTTGGCAGTGTGCTGGGACTCACCACTTTGGTAGCTCTAAGAAGGCTCATTTCTAAAAGTCACCCATGTGTGCAATTCTGTTTGTTTGTTGTCACTAGAGTAGAAAAATATATAATACTTCCCAAAATAGCTCTTTCGTCTTCTAGTTTGTGTCCTGATTTTTTTTTTAATCATCTCCCGAGTGGAGAAGAGTGCGGCATTAAAAAAAACAAAAGTCGTGGCCGAAGGGTGTATCTTTAATTGATCACATTTCACTCAAGATGCAAATGTAATTCCTTGCCTCTTCTGGGTCTGAAATGAAAGCAGTCATCTGTTTTGCTTGTCTTCCGCTCCCCTCCCCCTGCTCACCTCAACCACATCCTCGCAGAAGCTCTCAGCATGGCAGCAGTGAAAAAGGCAAATTAAATTAATGGAAGTCAATTTAGTTTCCCCCCTCTTGCGTTTGGAGCCTGCTGTTTGATTCATTTAGGGAAGCCTATTCTTGTTCTCAGACAGCTTAATTTGGCATATTGTAGTATATTCTTTAATCTCACATGTCGGTCCCCAGGGGACGCAAGGAACGAGTTTATCTAGTGATGGCATTCATCGCAGAGAATGCCTGTAGTCTTCACGCGCATGACGGCAGACATTTTTATTTTTGTTGTGTTAAATGTAGTTACAGCCTGAGATTTGGCCACACTTGAGGCACAGTGCTGTGATGCGGGGAAATGGAATTTCAGGGGCAGAGTGCTAATATTTTTTTCCAGGGAGTGGGTGTTTCTCTTTTGTGAAGTGTTCTATCTAGAGCAAGTCTTGTTTCACTTTATGGGAGTTAAGTGCAATAATATTCCTCGTTTATTGTGCTCTGGTCAGGTTAGGAAGCTGAAGAGGATCGTTTCAGATAGTGAGATGACATCAACCTCCACACCTGCAACCGCTCTGAAAGGTATCAGTGTCCGAAATGTACTGTAATGCGACATGTATTTACAACTTGAAGCTTCTCAGCTTAAATGCTGAACTTAACTGGAAAGCTGCTGTTATGTGCCATTGATGTTACCGAAGGACTTTTACCTGTATTTCCATCCCTAAAGCATTTTCTTGTTACAGATGTTGTCGCTTTCGTTGACGTGTGGTCCTCCAGCAGGACAGAGAATTACTCCAGACCTTTTATTCGCCAGTTGCAGGACATGGGGGCGGAGGTGAGCTTAGCACTCTGAGTGGGAGCTTCTTTATCTGACAAGAGGAAAGCTGTTCATATACTTTCTATTATGATGAGAGGGGTAAAAATAACACTTCACTGGGCAAGTATGTTTGCACATACAAGGAATTTGATGGGTCTGAATGAGCACCTGTCACATTTAATGTAACGGAAAAGCATCAGAATAATAAAGTACAAAACGACAATGTTTGAAGGGGAAAAATTTTTCAAGTTATTTAAAGGGATATATATATCTAAGTAATATGAGCATAGAAAAGACTCGTGTGACTATAACACTTTAGCACTTTAATAAATGTATTTCTCTAGGATATGTTGTGTTACCAGAGAAACATCATAACTGTTCTGTGGAGTCTTAATTTTCAATGAAGTGTAGTATGAATTATATATTTCATTTTTGAACAATTTCTTCTATTATGACATCCAGATGTCTGAATAAAATTGAACTGGGTTGATCCTAGTTCTACTTTACTCATACTTTCTTCTGGAGTTTTCTCACATTGATAGAATGCCTTGTCTCACATTGCTACTTCAGGTATCAAAGACCTTTAACAAACAGGTGACTCATGTGGTGTTCAATCATGGCCATCAGTCCACATGGAACAAAGCCAAGAAATTAGGTGTCAAGCTGGTCTCCGTTCTCTGGGTGGATGGGTAATGTATCAATGCACATGCATATTCAAAGAAGCTGATTTTTCTTCTGGTCATGTTACGCATTTCTTGAATACCAGTCACAAAATATTGGGTAGTTTATACTCCAACCACTAGATGGCGATAATAGTTCAACATACTCGTTGAAATTAAATGCAGTTTACTGTACTTTCTTTTTCTTCTTCTGCTTACAGGTGTAAAGCTAGTGGTCAGCATGTGGATGAAGAGTCATATCCTGCTATAAATGAGGAGAGCACAGTGAATAAAGTAGTCAAAAACCGAAAGGTAAGATCACTACAGACAACAGCAGAAATGGGGTTATGGTTAGAGTTTAGGCTAATGATAATGTTCATCCAATAACTGTAGCTATGTTATCAATCTGCATTATTTAGTGTTAGAAAAAATTAATCGACTGGGAAACAAGTACTAAAATTCAGTGAATGCCTCTACAATTCCAAGATAAATACAAAATTTAGTAACTTCGTCTGCAACAGTATTGGAGGGGTCAGATGTAGTATTTGTCTCAGATGTGAACTCTAACTGCAGCATAATTATGTTGCTTTGATGAGATATGGGATGTATGGCTCACATTCGTAGGACTTCAAGAATTTTAGATTTGTGAATAATAGGAACATTTCCGAGTTTGGATTTTGGATTCAAACATTTGAGTAGCGTGTTCTGGTATATCGTAAAAGGGATCTTATCAAGGCTGTCCTTTCAAACAAAAGTATGAATGTGGAAAAGGTGACGTTATTATGAGAAGGAGCCCTTTCTATTCAAATTTCTTCTTGGAGGCATGTGAAGGTGCAGTTTGAAGTGGATAAAAGGGTATGCAGTCATTGTTCAGAAGTGGGAGTGACACAGCATATTTTTACAGAGAGCCAAAAAAATGTCTTGTGTATGAAAGCAAAGGTCACCTTTTTTCACTTGTGTGGAGTGGACATATCCGTTTAAAATGACCACGTTTCTTATACGCAAAGTGATTGATATTTTCAGTGTCACAAACATTCAAAACCGAAAATATCCGTGGTTTGGTGGTGTTGTTTGTTTTTGTAGTATGACTGAATAATGTTGTCGTTGTCATTGGCATGGCAGCATCGATGTCTGCAGCCAAGGGATGTTCTCGAGAAGACCCCGGATAACAACAGGCGCATGAAGAGGAAGTTGGACCAGATGATAAAAGACCTGGTGCCGTCTTCCCACATCCGTGAGAGTTCTGTGTTGAACCACACACCTCACATCGCTTGACTTGTATTCTGAGTCCTATGTGTTTACCTATTTTTTTCCCCAACAGCCATTTCAGACACATCACCCTTCATCATTGATGAAGAGAGCGCCATAGTGTATAGCCCCTTGTCCAGAAGAGCGGAATCTATGGCACACCGCTTGAAAGAAATGAAGGAGAAGAGGGAGAATCTCTCACCGACTGGTGAGGTTCAAACAGCTTCTTCCATATTCTTCTAAGTGGGCTCTACTTTTACATAAATTATTTCATGCTACTGCTGTTAGTCCTGGAGAAGGTATAAGACAGAATTGTAGAATTGCTGGGGGTCCCTGAGGAGAAGTTTGGGAGACACAAGGGGTAGCCTTTTCCCTGATTAGGTCTGTTATTGGCCCTGCCTAAGACAGCAGGCTTGTCATTCTTTTACTTGCCTTTTTGGGGGGTAGGACCATACACACAATAATACAATATCATATTTAATTATTTATTAATTTACTTGATGCTGTCTCCAAAGTCAGCTACAGTATTAGGTTTATATACTAAGCTGGTTACAATTATTAACCTTACATTTTGCTCATTTTTACTATATTAGTTCAGGATAAGTATCTTGGTCAAAGGTATACATTTTTAGAGAAATGTGCTGTATGAATTTCATAGATACTTGATTTTGTACAATGGGGTTAATGATTCAACATAGTAACGTTATTCCCCCACAGTGCCACTTTGTCTCCCCTGGTACATATCGGAGAGAGATGTATTCGAGACTTGAGTCTTCATTGGCAAATTGAACAATCCACTGTTTAGTGGTGTGATAGAAGTGATTTGTAAACACATGTAGTGTCGCTTAAACATTTAAGTATCACAATGAACAGCCTCTTCTTTCAGCCTCACAGATGGTGGAGTCCCAGCTTTCCTTTGACGAACCTGACGTGGGTACACCAACACATGATTCCATGCAACCAGAAGGTAATTCAATAAAAGTAATCGTCTGGAATGGACATTTTAAATATTTTTTTCATTATAATTATTGTTTGGGGCAGCACTGTGGCACAGCAGGTAGTACTGATGCAGTACAGCTCCTGGGCTGTGGGCTGAAATCCAGCTCAGCCTGTGTGAAGTTTGCACACTCTCCTCATGTTCATGTGTGTTTCCTCCCACTGTCCAAAGACAGATGTTCCAGGTGAATTGGTGACTCTAAATTGCTTGTGCTTTGTTTATATTTGAGTGAATGAGTGCATGGGGGTCGTGGTGGCACAGCGGGTTTGAACTGTGCCTGCTCTCTGGTGGGTCTGGGGTTCAAGTCCTGCTTGGGGTGCCTTGTGATGGACTGGCATCCCATTGTAGGTGTGTGCCCTCCCCCCTCCAGCCTTGTGCCCTGTGTTGCCGGGTTATGCTCTGGTTCACCGCAACCGCACTTGGGGCAAGCGGTTTCGGCCAGTGTGTGTGCGTGTGAATGATGCATTTGGCCTGTGGTGGACAGGTGTTCTGTTAAGAGTGTGCCCTGTCTCACAAACTGTGCTTCTAGGATGGGCTTCAGACCACGGTGACGCTACATCGGTCAAGTTATTATTGATGATGAAATAAAATAATTTTCTTTTTCCTTTCAGATGAGGACTCCAGTTATAACTTGTCTTTTGAGGAGTTGCATACAAAGCGTGACAAAAAGGAGGGAAAATGGAAAGATTCAATAAAACTGTCTCATGCTGGTGTGGGTTCCAGTGGAACTGACATTGAAAAGAACAAGCCTGATAAACTACCTCATAATACTAATATTAAAAAAACTCCAAGTACATTTAACAGGAAGCAAGTGAAAAAGAAAACGTCGTTGGTAAACTGTGCTGTTGCCTTCTCCGTGGAGAGCAATGTCATCCAACCAGCTGCAGAAGTGAGGAGTGATGGTAAAATACCTAGAAAAGCACCTTTACAAGGTAGAAGACGAAGGCAAACGGTGGCAAGCTTTAATCTGGATGCCAGCAAGAGCAAAATCCTGGAGTCACCCATGGAGGAGATCGGTCGAAACTCTGCAGTGTGTAAGATCTCAACTCTAGAAAGTAGTCAGGGGAAGAGCAAGAGGTCAGAAACTGCCTCCATCATGGAAAGCCCAAAAAATGTGAATGCTGTAGGAAGTGACCAAACAAAACTGGCCTCGGATAAAAAAGCTGTGGTACATGTTTGTAGAGGACCTACAGTCTCTTTAGATGATTCTGCTTCCTCTGGTAGCACAGCAGGCCAGAAGACGGGGGTCATGAAGGGCACAGAGGTGCCACAACGTCCCCGGCAAAGGAGGAAACCTTCCATTCCTCTTGACCTGAGGGAACGTAGCAAACCCCTGAGCATTTCCACCCCAGATGAGGACACTGTGTTTGAGGACTACTTCTCACCTGCCAACCAGCAGGATGGGAACCGACAGCGGCGTCCGCTGTCAGTTACCCTGTCACCTGAGTCAGACCCCCTCCCACCCTTTTGTCTGGAGCCCACTCGGAGGAAGAGGAAGAGGGTTGGCAGTGAGGACACCCCTGGAGACAAGAAGAGCCACCTGGAGACCAACACTGGCAGTAAGCACAGAGTTGCTTCAGGGTCTCCTCAGGGAGCTGCCATGGACAGCAGGGGGACAGGAAACAAGATGCCCACACCTGAAGGTGCCTCCCTTAACAGAAACAAAGGAAGATCCATGGAGGGGCATGATCTGCATGGCTCCATCAGTGAAGGAGACAGTGACACCATTGATCAGACAGATGAACGGGGGTTTGCAGTCCATGACCCAGTGTCTCTTGCTGATGGGTCAGACGAGCAGGACAAACGTGGAACAGAACTACTCAGCCAAGATGACGAAGAGGAGAGTGATCAGGGCTTGAAAAGTATGTGAGAGTTCAGGTTGCATGCTTTTGTTTCCATGCGCTTTACTTAAAATGTGTGGTGGCTGCTGCTGTTTAAAGGAATAGAAGATCGTTCAGTTTAAAATGCAATTACTGTCCATAAACTCCCCACAGGTGCTATGGTCAGTGTGATGGAACAGTAGAGTGAAGGGTTAATATCATGTTCTTGCAATGACCTACATCCTGTTTTTGCTGTGACTTCATTATTTTGTAGTGAAAAGATAATTAATTAAAAATCATTTACCCGTCAAGCGAACCTGTTACATGTGATGGATCAGTATTTTCCCAAAAACAGTATTTTAAAACTTAGTGTGTCCCCCCCCCAGTTTTGGAATTTAGAGTTTCACATGTATGGTTTTTGTCATCTGGTGCTTTCTTCATTCATGCATGCGCATGCAAGGAATTCTGGGTACTCTACAGCTGTCAGTTTGAGTCTGTAATGCACCTGTTTTTTGCAGTCGTTTGTCCCTATAGTTTTTTTTTTTTTTTTTTTTTTTCTTACTTGTTTTTTTGTTGTATGTTTCGGTAACATTGGTTTAGGGTGTGGAACTGAGCGTGCAGCTGATGTGAGCTACACCAGTTCTGAAATGTATAGCAGACAGAAAAGGCAGCACAAAAAGAGGGCAGTGAAGGTGGACAGAAAGAAGGTAATGTGTGTGTGTGTGTGGTTCTTTTAATGCAGTTTGTCGATCTAGGTTTTGTAGCTGTAAACCTGATTCAGTTGTTAAATGTAAGAAACTGATTTTCATTAAGAAAATGAAGGCAAATGCAGTAAATGTCACAGACATATGGGTAAACGGTTGTGGGGGGGTAGTAGGCAGTCATCAATTAGTAGTCGAAGAAACTGTTTGAACCCCTACTCACACCATAGTAACCTTGAGCAAAATACTCATTCCTCACATAACAGAATTAAAGATATTCCACTGTGACACCATTAAATTATGTAAAAACAACAGTTCCCAGGTTTTAAAATATTTCTAATTTGTCGTTGACTTTATTTTCTTGTATCTTTCTCTACCTTTGCAGCATTCCTTAATGCCTTTTCGGCGTTCTTTTCAAATTTTTCGGGACATATTGGTAACATGCATCATAGATGTTTATGGTACAAAGTAAAGTAAGTTTGCAAGATCACTGCCTGTATCTTTCACTTCAAAGCACACGGACACAGAGCTGCTAGAGGCGCCGTGTAGCATTACTAACAAATGAGTAGCACTGCATGTTTATTAGATTGTGAGATTAAGGCAGTCACTGCTTCCAGGGTCATTCAGAGATTAATAAAATAGATTTGTTCATACAGTAGACAGACTGACACCACTGAGGGAGAGTAATGTTTTGGGTTTGAGATACCAAGTGTGCGTATTGGTCCCAAAATGTCTGATACAAGCCTTTTTGTACAGAATAAAACTCCCATCGTGGAAATAAAATGACTGCGTAATGCGGGAAAAAATGTTGTACAGAATAATAAGGTAACTATGAAAAACTGGTATACATTTTCTCAAGCCATGAGGGCTGTTTACACTTACCTGGAATTGCCCTAGTAAAAATTACCTGGTTGTGTGGATAGTGAAATAACTAAGTTGCTTAGTGTCAAGTTGTTACATTTTAAGTATCTTTAGATAAAAGCATCAACAATAAGAATTTTAAAAAAGATACACATGCTGGTCTGTAGAGTTCATCTCAGTCTGACACGCCACTCTTCCTCTTGAGCGCCGGTGTATGCAGCGTGTGTGTGAGAGAATGAGTGTGTAGTCTTGTGGGCTTCCTGCCTATGTGCATCTGTCATTTGTGCTGTCCCACGTTCCCACACCTGGCGGTGGCACAGCATTTCAGCCACTATTGGTGCTCCCTCAGCCTGAACGAAAACTGGAGCTCTTTGCCGCTTTCATCTCTGCATCCTGTTTGAAATCTCCTCCACCTGAACTGTGTCACACAGCATAATGGTCTCCTTCGACAGAGGTGGAGTCTCGGGACGCGCAGCACAAAGACGAAAGGCTCGCTGTTCCGCGGTCCTTGTTCACCGATTTCCGCTTCGCTGCCACAACACTAAAACTCAGGATGGTTTTCCGGAGCCTGTGCGTGCATGTGCTGAATAATCTGTGTCACGACCTTCCAGTTTACGGGCTCGTCGGCCGTTTCACTAATCCTAAATCCTATTTTTTTTTTTTTTTTTTTTTTTTTAGGGCAACACATGCATTTAAGTTCATACCGTATTTTGTTTGATCTTTGTTTTCGTATTTTTATTTGCCTTAGGTTTGTTTGGGCTTTGTGTAATAAAGTTCAATGTGCTGTTCATGAAAGCTTACTTTCATAGGCACTTCAGACCCTGCAGAAAAGTTTCAGTGGTGTACTCTAGTAAAATAGTATCTTAGATATTCAGAGGGAGTTTTAACTTCCCCCACCCCCCAGGTGATGGCCTGCCTTGCAGTTGGCCTTGATTTAAGTTTCGACAAGTGAGAAGGCAGATGGTGGAGGGTCCAGGCCGACATGCTGGATTACACGGGGATCCTCTGAAGGGGTTAGGTCCAGGGGATGGGGGTCCAAACAGACATGTGCTCAGTCTTGATGGGAAACAGCAGCAGTGCAGGCACACTGACCTCACCTGCCCCTTTTTTACTAGCAGGTTTGGGTAACAGTGGAGCAGACAGACAATAGTTTGTAGGCAATACTCGAGTCTTGGCCCTTGCATATTACAGGCTCTCATAATCAATCATCTGCTCATCTTTTTTAAAAACTGGTGGTTGTAGGCAGTTTCCACAAAGTCCGCAGTAAAATGGATTGGTGAAATTTCTTGTTTTCTGAATTTTTTTTCTTATTTACATTTTTGTAGTTTCATGTTCTAAATTTTGAACAATTGTCATGACTAAGATAGTAATGTTTGGGGAAAGTTTGTTCTTTCTGAGATCTTAAGTAATGAAACTGTGTGAACCACCTGCTGAATCAATTGAACAGGTCACTACTTTTCTTCTTGGTTTAGTTTTGCATATACCTCGTGGTAAAAGAAAGCTTGTGTGTGGTTTGCACTTTAGCCTCTTATGGGACAGAATCCCTGCTCCTACTGTAGTGCCCAAGATCAAGGTATGTACCCTGAACTGATGTAAAAATTCTAAGCTGTATAAATGGGTACATAATTGTAGGTGGCTTAATGTGCAATTCTCACATTGTAAACCACTGTGGACAAAAGTGTCAAATGAGTCTGCAGTTCTGCGGTGAGATTATAATGCACATGAGGGCATTCAGTAAATTAGTGCCACCATCAGTCAATTTAGTGATATTGTGATATAGTGGATATTCTGATAAAGTTTTATACAGCTACTCATGTAATGAACATTGGTTCATATGGTGGAAAGAAACGGCACTTAATCACACATCTGCCTCTGTCTCTCTTCCTGCTACTGTAATACACACATTGTATTTTATATGAGATGTTCTCACTTTAGAGAAAAGCGTCTGCAAAATGAATACACATAAATGTAATGTGATGTCTTCTCGCACTGTCGTTCAGACCCTCAGCTTGCTGAATTCTGAAAGTTACATTACTATTTTGTTAAGGTTTTGACGTGTGTATGGAAGAATAACTAAATTTTGGTTCCGATGTGAGAGGTTGCGTAGTGGTCGCCTTGAACTTGTAGGACTCGGGTTTGAACATTTGCTCCTGTTGCAGTAGCTTTGAGTGAGATACCATAAATTACTGCAGTAATCAATAACTAGCTGTATGAATGGGTAACTCATTCTATGTAGTTTAATACCATAAATCGCTTTAGAGAGAAGTGCCAGCTAAATTAATAAGTGTAAATGTAGCAGTTTTGAGCCTTATTGTTCTGTAGATGGCACCTGTCATCGTAGCCCCTGCCAACCCAGCCTGAGGGAAGCACTGGACAAGCAGCTGACCTCTCGCGCTCCTGTATTTGCCACAAATAGAACGGTTTGAGCGTTCACCAGCCAACCTCGAAAAAGGCTGCGTCATACCCACAAGAATTTCCTTCGTTTGTACTGAGCAGCATTGAATTCGCGATCATGCAACAGTTCACACCAATTCTTTGTTTTCACATTCATGTGATACCTTTCTGTCGGGGGGCCTGCTGCTGGACAGTCGCCGGGTTGCTGTTGTTGCTCAGTGAGCTAACCTCCAGATCTACACACCCACCCTCCATCAGCCTCCCTTGAAATGCTCCACTTGAACAAAAACAAGCTTTTCTCTCTGGATATAATGCCCCTGGTCACAGTCTTTTTTGTTTCTCGAAAAAGAAAGAAGTGTTAGGAGATCAGAAGCTGTTTGCGGGGTCTGTTGTCACTGAACACTTTCCAGTTCACCTGTTCTCAAAATGAAGAGGTGAGACTTCCAGCAATAATCTGCTGATGACAGACGTTCCCTCTGATGGCGCTAACGACTGCGTCCTTCGCCTTTATGAGCTTGACAATGCAATTAGTGCGCGGAACGCCCGTCTCAAGAATCAATATCGGCCTTCGTTTGCTCTTCTATAGAGACGCTTCCTGAAACGATGACTGATTTGCCCGAAAGCGTGACTGAGCAGCCAGCGGTCGCTTGAATAGCTCACAGCTGGGACCTGGCAGTGGGGAATCACAGCAACAGCAAATTCCTCCGCGATGAAGAACTGGCAAAGCAAGGCGCGACAAAACGGCCTCTATAATTTTGAACAAAAGAGTGATGTTCCATGCTGGACCTCATAACGCTATCAGAGATGAGGCCTGGCATTAGAGTTCATATGTTGACTAGAATAAGCACGTTAAATGCCATCACCTCATCCTGGGCCTGTCTAGGATTTTCTCACCTCCTTTACGTTCATCCTCTCATCTCCGGATTCCTGTAGAAATTTTCATTACAGCATCTGCCACGGTTATCTGTTTTCTATTTCTTTCTGAATTCCTGGGGCCACTACTTGCAATAAATCGATATGACAAAGTGTGCTCTGACACTCCTGTCTGTATTTAAAACTTTTGTCTGTTGAAATGCACTTCTCTTTATTCTAAGTTGGATTCTCATTGTTGAATGAATAAATGCAAATGATTAAAAGTATGCCCTTTGAAAAGAAAGCTTGAACCCTTTTACACTGCAGCTGGTAGTGTAGTGATTAGAGCTGCTGCCTTTGCTTCCAAAGGTTACAGGTTTGAATCTCATCTCCTCCTGTAATGCCCTTGAGTAAGATACTCCAATAAGAATCACCAAGCTGTATAAATGGGTAAATAAGTGTAAGTTGCTTTGGAGAAATGTGTCAGCTAAATGAATAAATATGAATGTAAGCAGACGTGATTTCTGATACATCAGATGGAGTTACATCCATGTTGGAGTTATAAGGTCATTTTCTGTAAAGCTTAGGGCCTGGGTCTTCATGTCAAGGCAATCATTCTAAATCTGGAGAAGGATCCTCTACAAGTTAGAACACAGGTGCTGTTATGGCCTTAAATCATGAAAAATATCCGGGTTATGTAATCCTTTGTGCCCCCCCCCCAAAGGGTCATTCTGCAGAAAAGCGGTAATTTGCCACTAAAGCCTTCACCTCGCTGCTTCCTACTTCCCAGTAGCGGCCCGCAGGTTGTGTTCCTCGCAAAGGAAGGGGCGCAGGCATTTTTGTCACTCTAATGGCCATCAGGTGCTTCTGCCATCGGCCCTCATGTTCCGGGGGCCACCTAACAGGCGCAGGCAGGGTGGTCCGCCCCACCCGGTCACGCGCATCCACTGCTTACCCAACTGTCACCCAGCTCCCTTTTTATTTTCTATTCTTTTACAACTTGTGTCCTTGGACCTTATTTCCCCTGTAGTCACCAAATAAGCACTTTTCCGCTGAGTATGTCTGTGTATGTGTGTGTGTGTGTGTGTGTGTGTCTGGCTGCAGGGGAAATGCACAGATGAGCTGTCCCAGGGGTAAGATGCTGTCCAACACAAAGCTCCACCAGCGGTTTCATTCATCACGAGCAAAACACTTTGTTAATTTATTGATTCTAAGTAGGCTGTGTCTGGGGAAAAAAAACCTTTCTGGAAATAAGAGCTGAAATCATGTTGCTAAATTACATTTGTATGTGTTTTTTGCTTTGCAGGCAAAGAGGACATTAGTCATGACCAGCATGTCCTCTGAGTGAGTGCTTTGTGTTTATTATATTTCTGCAGATATCTGTCATACTGTGTACTCTTCTTTGTGCTTTGTCTCCGCATTTCTGTGCAGTGGATAATTTTTGGCACTGTAAATATTGCTGCACAGCGTTCAGCTGGTAGCATTGTTGACTCACTGAGTCCCTGAATACAAATTACCTTTACTGACTATGAAGTAACCATGCTGAATACAGTTATTTCTCCTGCATAATGTGGCCCGTTTTTTATTCAGTATGGCATAACATCATTGTTCATCAACTGTTTTAACCTGTAGTTCATGCAATTACAGCAGTGCATCTTTAAGATGTTATTTCAAGGAAATATGTCACTAAATTGGAGACTCAGTGAATATATTGACATAAAAATTAATAAGTGAAATATTGTGGCTCATGCTGGATGTAATGTGGACACCACCTCCTTTCTGACAGAAAGAGACACACCGTTCTCCAACTGGTGAACACTCTCAGGGGCTTTTCAGTGGTGGACACTGTCTGTGAGACCACCACTCACGTGGTAACCGGCAGCCCCCGGCGGACCCTCAACGTCCTGCTAGGCATCGCTCGCGGCTGCTGGATCCTCTCCTTTGAGTGGGTGGGTGAAGGGCGCAGCCGTTGGGGAAGTGAAGAAGTGCAAGGACCGGGGGTCATCTGCTGTTAAAGAGACATATCTGTCAACTAATTTTTGCCATTTAAAATTGGACAAGTGGATGGATGGATGCTCAAGTAGGACCCTAGATTTCAAGGCTTGAATTACTAACAGAAATGGAGTTTAAAATCGGTAGATAATGTATATATTTTCTTAGAAAATCTGTGAAGATCTAGTACTAATAATAGTAATAGTAATAATCATAACAACAAAAGTAGGACTAGGAGGTAATGCATTTAGTGGTGAAGGAATGGATCCTGTACCCCAGATCCTGTGGTGTCTGGAACACAGACGATGGATTCCTGAAGAGCCCTACGAGCTGTCAGATGACTTCCCAGCAGCACCTGTAAGTGTACTGTGTGTTCCACGTGCCTCGTGTTCTCAGTAGACTGATTATCAACGGTGTGTGGCAACCGAAAAGTGTACAGCAGTGAGAACATGATGGAAATGGCCTTGTTTCTCATATGTGGAACTGATGTTACTTTAAAATGACTTGACTTTTTGGGAAATTAATGTTTGTTTCTCTCTTTACTGCATTTGCGTGAGATATATTATTTGTTGTACATTTTTGCTTGTTAAAGTTTCTAGTCAGTCATTCTTTTGTGTGGCTCTCTGACAGCGTGGTAAATGTGGTAGGATGTACTCGACGGGATGCCTGTGTAAATTTATCGCTCATATTTACTTTGGATGAAACCACGTGCCATTTTCAGCCCTGTCAGAAGTGGAAGTCACCTCTTCCTGTCCTCAGCAATTCATGAATCTGCATCTTCCTGCATCTGTGCCTTTGTGGTCAGCGGCACAGCTGGGGGATTTAGAAGTACTTTTTTGTCGTGCGTCCACTTTGCGTTCTCTGGAATAACAACACACTGTGGGTCCTTGCAGGAGCCATCAAAGCTGTGTCACTGGACTCCTTTAGCCAGCACATCAAGGCTGAGCCAGGGAGGGGAGTCATGTCGCTTTTTATTTAATACTAAAGAGCCTGACCTTTGTGAACGGGGCTCCCTACAGGTTGACTGCGGGGGCCTTGTTTGTGCCGCCCACTCGCTGCTGCCCACGGCTTTGCTTTAAGCGCACCCTTTGTGCAGTTTCCCTCCGGGGCGAAAGTAAAAGGCATTGAAGGTCTCTGAGTTGAGTTCCTGTTTGTCCTACGCATGGTGGAAGCATTGGAAGCGGCACTTTATGGTACTCAGCCTGTTCTCCATAGAGCAGTGGTTCTGTAAAGAGCGATTTGCTGCTCATACTAGGCAGTACAGTGTTTGGACTGTTAATGAGTGCTGGTGGACATGTGGTGTCATCTGATTTAGCAGAATATTGTTTGTTGGGAAAAGGAAAAACAGTACTTCATGTTATTTTTGTAATTTCCTGTCCTCCTGTGACCATTCACCATAGTCATTATTGAAGTTTATAATGTAGTAAAAATTTTACAGTTTGATTTATTTGGATTTAGTTGATACTGGGATTTCATCAAAAGATAATGTGTCAAATGCCTGTTAATTTAAATCCAGCAAAAAAAAAAAAAAAAAGGTTATATTATCTAAATACATTTTCCAATATAAGAAAATGCATAACATGTTTTGTAATGTAAGTTATACAGTATTTCTTTATAAGTATGTAGTTTCTTTTTTAAACCCCAGACTACATGCCTAAAATATGAATTTAAAGTTTAGAGATAAATTTCTCATAGGGGGCAGACAGTTATTCAAAACCAAATACAGCATATTTTCTTTGAACCTTGAGGTTTATTATTCCAGAGGTTCACTTTCCTTGCTGAGTGAAATGCATTAAAAAATACATTAAAACATTACATTTAATACTTTTTCTCATCTCACATCATTGCAAAAGGAAAATGTAGCTGCTTTCAGAGAAGGAATCTAAAAGTTTGCCATCACAGACTTTCTGCTTACTCAACATATCTTTGTCACAGTTAATGCACAGCAAAATTACATTATTACATGATTATCAAAGAGTGATGTCTCTTTGGACATTTTTTGTTCAATAACTATTATGTGTATTTTCTTAAAATGTATCTATTTTGACAGTTGCACTTAGTAACAGACAAAAGCAGAATATTGTCTCCAGCAACTTTGGATGTTTTGCAGATAACTGTGTGCAAAAGCTAATATTTTACTGCAGTCCTCATTGATCTTGGCTGACTCCTGTTTCATTTGTTTTATTTTTATCAAAACTGGCAACCTAGGTGCTTAATATAAATGTATATATTGAGCAACACATTAGTTATAGATACAAACCTAGAATCTCACCATACCAGATGATTTGTTTGTCCAGGTTTGTTGCAACTGAGCAGATGCGTGTTTTGCTACATCTTTCAGGTTAGATGTGCTTAGTATAGAGCACTTCGCTTAAGGCTCCAGAGATTTGGTTTTAAAAAAAAGAAAAAAATCCACGATTCCAGTTACATATAAATAAGAGAATTTCGAATTGAGACCAGTGTAGCCCTTTGTAGGTGTGTCCCCTATCGACATAATGTTCAATCCCTCTCAGCTGCGGCAAGAGCTGTCCAAGTATCATTTGGCATCATTGAGAATTCGTTGCTTTCCTGCCAAAGAACCAACTTTTCAAACCATGCCAGAAGGAAAGGCAAACGATATCATGTTCCAGAACCTCAGTCTGGGGCTTTAAGTCCGTGTTTTCCATCCTACACTCTCCAGCAAGTAACAAACGTAGATGGAGACTCCATCCTCAACAGGCGCTGCACTTCCTAGTGACAGTAAGCACTTTGTGGAAGCAAAGTAAAATTCCTCTCAGGATGACAATTTGAGTCACTAGAGCCTGAGATTTGGGAGCCTTCGCCATTCCTCAGTGTCCCAGAGCCTTGTTGGGAGAAAAAGGCCCACCGGTGCCTCAGAAGTCCACTGGCCTGATCATCATGTTGGTCGCTTTCAGCGAGTAGCCTGAACCTCTCCAGTAGTACCACTTGATTCCGTTGAAGCGGTTCGTGTTTTGGCCCAACTGGTAATAGATCCCATTGAGGTTGGAGGGACCGCAGGCATCAAACCACCAGCCTACCGAGGAAAAAAAATATGTTAAAAGGAACGTCTCAATGTCTTTTTGAAGGTGTACTAAAGAGTTGGGGTGATAAACGGATTAAATCGGCTCACTGTCAGTCCCTGGAATGCTAAACTAATGAAGGGTTGAGCTCACAGGTTATGTAATCTTTCTGTGCAAGAACACAGAATAATAGCCTTTCTTTCTTTACAAATTTCTTTATCATATCTCTGCAAGGGGGTCTGTATAATGGCTCTGTGTTCCCCTTTTAGATTGCAAGGCATCTTTGATATGACTAGGAGAGGAATTTAAACAAGCCTTCCTCATCCCTCACATTGTTCCACATGTGTAGCATACCACACACATGTCCGTTCTCAGTGATTCCCTGGGGAATGGAGATGCCTGCTTGACTGGCCAGAGAGGTCGGACCTGCTGCTGAGGGTGGGGAACCTTGTACCCTTATTACTGCGGTCAGGGCCCCTGGAGCCAGAGTGGCCAAGGGGGAGAAATATGAGGAGTCCCCAAGGGCCATCACTGGCATGTCCCTGGGATAACTCCCCTCCCTCCAAGAATTGCCATTCGTTCCCAGGCTATTAATGTCACCTCCCCGGCCCAAACCCACAATTCTCAAGTGAGCCACTCAGTGATTAACTTAAAGCTAATTTCTGTAAGAAAGCCCTGAACCAGCGACCAAAAAAAAAAGGGCTGTTTTCAACTTTCTGGGGCAAGTGCCAAGTGCCGTCACAAGGAGGGATTTCAGATTATTTGGAGTGCTGGCTGAGCACTCCGGTACAAAACGTTAGCAGGGATTATCAACTTAATGAAGAAAGTACAGCAGAAGAAACAGGAGGGCGAGAGAAAGGGATGGACTTAGCATAGTGGCTCTTACCTCCGGTGGTCAACTGTGAACATTTGCAAACACACTTGTCATTGTCCGCATCCTTTGTGCTAAAATCACTTCCTGGCTGACCAAGGCTACTGATTTTGCCTGCCGTTCCACTGTAGCCTTTAAGGTGTATCCTGTACGATGTGAAAGGGAGGGGGAAAAAAAAAACAACAATGTGTGGAGGAAATCCATAACCACAGTTGCTGGGAAAAGGACAAATAAAAAGTGCAGAAAATGAATAACAGGTAATAAAGGTATGCCAGTTCCACCGGGTTTGCAAAGTTTACAACTAGGACATAAATAGGAAATCAGTAGAGGATTCTCTAGTAAATGACGTAAAGAGTCACACAGATAACAGATGTCACTGGTGCTAAAGGCCCTTTTAGAAAGTTTTTCCAACCATTAGTTTCACTTCTGCAGTAACAGCTACAGAAAAGAACTGATATTTTTCTTCCTTTATGAGCTGCAGGACTCTTTGTCATGTTCATCATGTACTTTGAGTTTATGAAAGAACTTTCTGTCCATATCCACCCTCTCAGAAGAAGGTGATCTATGAGTTGAGCCTGATGATTAATTGATCACAAAGTCTGGCGTTTTTGGTGTGATGATTGGTTACCTGTCAAGGTAATGTTGTTAGCATGTAGAAAGTGAAAAAGGGGAGGGGGAGCAAGGTGTTTATGTTGAACACAAACAAAACACCACAAAGGTTAACAGCCACGGGTCAAGGCCATTCATGAGCCAGTCAACTAATCACAACAGTCCATCGATGAGGGTCACTTAATATATAAACACCCTCCTCCCACTTTCACCCTCTTCACTTCAGCTGCACTCACGATGTTAGCCCAATTGGTAACGAACATTGGCACCAGAAATGCCAAGCTTGGCGATCAACTAAACATCAAACTCAACGACCCACACTACCAATTTTCCCTTCCCTTTTCTCCGGGTTCAAAGATCTCAACTGTTTCCAAATGGAAAAATATTTGTTTTGGATCCCTGACAGCAGTGTACCCCATTACTTTGTTCTTACCTTTTTGTATGCTAGTAATTGAATCTTAGTATATAGGCTATGACTTTTAAAAACACGGCTCACACTTTACTGTTGACACAGAACTGAAATCAGGTGCCGTTAGAAGTCGAAATGATTTGTTTTCTAACGATATGTTAGATACGTTCAGTAAGATGGTGTACCTGTACCTTTTGTGTGATTAACTGACCAGCGGATTCAGTTTAAGAGGTTGTGTGTTTGTAGAAATGACATCACCTGGTTCAACCTGTTAAAGTATCAAGGGCTGAGATCTTACCTGTAGTTCTGGGCTTCAGTGTTTAAGGAGAACTCGTCATATTGGGAGAATGCAGAATTTCCCTCCCAGTCTTTCAGCTGTATCCGTAGGATATATGGTTGCTGAATTGTGAGCCGGGACACAAATTCATTCCCCAGCCAGTATTCCCCCGTGGGGTCTCCAAAACCCTAACAGCCGGAGAAAAAGTAATTATAAGAATTCAGTGTCCATATGTAGTGTTTCAGTTTTTGAGAAATGTCCTATGGAGGATAGGTCACGTAATTTATCAGATGATGATATGCAGGATCATTTGAAGAAGTGGTTAAGATGCTGGTCATGTGCAACAGTTTCCAGCTTTTTAACTGGAACTTCTTCAGTCTGCATTGTCGAGCAAATGAATAAGTATTAATCAATGTTTGACCTCTGCTGGCCTGAGTTCATCTGTTTTGTAAAGAGCATCTGTGATGAGACGAAAGCACTGAGATTTCTTTACCAGTTTGTAATCCTTCCACGTACGGTGAAAATCAACGCGACCGTTGAAGCGTTTCTGAATTACAGTCCATCCGCCTCCCTCGGTCTCCATGTCACAGTAAGCCTGGATGAAACAAGTTGGTGTAAGAGCATTCCCTTCCTCAGCCATCACTTTCATGTTTAATTTTTGATCACTGGGTTTATTCAAATATATGTACAGCAAGAGAAGTGTAAAGTTGTGTTTTTGGAAAGGCTGAAAATCTGAATTGACTGAATCCAGCGTTTAGCCCCTCAAAGGTATCCTAGGAGACAAAAGTCTTCACGAGGGCATGTAGAAAGGCGACTGGCAAAGAACATCTTATTTGCTTTCTCTGAATCCCACAAAAGTGTCTGGTCTCTTTGGCCGTTCAGACTGGCCACTCTTAAATTAAATCCCTTTATGTCACCAAGGAGGTGATTTTATGTGCAAAGTTGTACTGACGATTGCCCATGAACCAGACATAGAAGAGCATTGTCTAACTCCATTTCTCATCCATTTCTGTGGCTGTGCTAACACTGCCTTTTCTCACCAGGGCTGCGTTGAGTTGGCTGAACTTATGAGATGTTTGTGGAAGCAGGGCAAGTCCTACCTTTATCTGCTGCGTCGTGTTGGCCAGGGTCAGTGAGTAGACCCCACTCTGGGTCTTTCCTGCCTTGTAGACAGCTGCGCAGTCTTTGTAGAGGGTTTGGGCTTCCTGAGTCAAGGCGGCCGTTTCTGCAGAAGCAAATTGCTCATTATTCCTGCAGCTGGCCAAACGTTTAACAGTTCGGCTCAGTCATTTCCTCAGAAGTGTGCATTTCGTTCTTACAGGTCTCTTTTGAATATCTAAAGCCAAAACGAGTTCAATGCATTTCTTGGATCTGTATCCTTCCTACCATTCAACCCACACACATATTTACTGTAGAGTACGACTCAAAAGTGCACGTACAGGTGGGTGACCTGGGCAGTACTTATACTGCACAAACTAGGCTGAAGAGTGAAAGTGAAGCAAGACACAAGTGTCCTACATTTCTGGGATCTGCTGCAGAACAACAAGAAAGGCATGTTGCCTCAATTCTTGGTCAAACTTGTTAACCAAACTCATAGTGAACACAACTAGTCTCCACCAAGGAGACTAGTGGAGTAAATTTTCCATTGCCTTTATGTGAATAAGCAGCAAGTACAGTAAGTAAAAAATAACCCATTAGTCATTAATAGTAGGGTTCAAGAAAAAGCCTGTTCAATAATTCTGTCTCTCTGCATTGGTGAAGTAAGAGCTGCTTGTGAACCAAGATGCTCGGCTTGGCACTGAATCTCAGGCTTGGCAGAAAGCCATGTCTGGAAAGCAGCACCAGTGGGGGAAGACCTATAAATCTACTCTGCTGCTTGGCACTCACTGGGGACCACGGTGATGGTGGCCATTAAGCTGTTGACAGTCTCCAGCAGGTCTTGCTGCTGCCGCTGCAGGGCCGAGTTGTTTGCGGTGGCGCCTAGGAGCCGTTGCTCCAGGTCCTCGATGACGGTTGTCTGCTGGCGCAACAGCTCCTGGAGCTGCTCCTCCTGCTCCCGAAGGGCCTTGAGCTCCGCTTGCCGCTGGCCCTCCATGTCCTCCACCCGCCGCTCCAGGAAACTGGGGATGCGGGAAAGAATTACAGACGTCTCGCCAACCATTTCCTCTGCAACCTTCCCTCCTCTTGGTGTGAGAGGATGACCTATCTGTGGACGGGGGGTCCCGCAGACCCTTTGGATTTTCACACCAGGGATCCTCTATCCTGCTGGGCCGCTCATCAGGCTCACTGTTTGTTCTACCTAAGCATTTAGTTTCCTTCATTTTGCCACATCCCTCAGGACTGATGTTATTTTGTAGAGAGCTGGGAAACCTACTGTGCTACAGGCTGAAAATTGCCAAAAAGTGCAATGTTTATAAAGTTCTGTGAATTAAGGTATATTTATAGAATCCTTTTTTGGAGCTACATTACTGGCTCTCTAAATGGGGTAACAGGTTGTGCGGTGTTTAAAGTTGCCACCTTCCTCTCAATCCCATCTTCAAATCACATGTCCTGCTGTAGTACTTCTGATAAATGTATAGTTATAACTTTTCAAAAATACTTAATACCACAAAGAACCATTCTTCAAAATACATAACGTGAAACTATTTGTTTACATGTATTTATCTAGCTGATATTTCTCTCCAAAATGACTTACAATGTTGAGCTATTGACACTGATTTAGCCATTTATACAGCAGGGTAGCTTTTACTATGCTCATGGTAAGTGGGTTGATCAAAACGAATACAAACTCTCATTCGATGTCATCCCATGTTTGTATGCAATACTTGTGCATGTGTGTTAAAGTTTCGCTTAGCAGTCAAATATTTCTCATGACTAACTCCTCAGGCCTTGATAATGTTAAATAGATCATAATTAACTGTCTTGAACCTGAGTTGAATCCCAGTCCATTCCAGTAAGCTGGAGTTGTTTTTCTTAGAACTCTGTACGTGTAGTATCTGCATTATGATTTAATGGGACTTTTAAAGTATGGATGCATAACAAGCATTTTTAAAGAGAAATTCACTCAGCCCTCTTATCTTACCTGTTCTTTTCGTTCAGTTTGCTTATTTCATTTGTTTGGAGAAGAATCTGCTTCTCCAGTTTGTTTGTTGACAGGGAATTTTCCAGCAACTGAAGTTCCAGTCTTGTAGTTTGATTTATGACCTAAAAATGACAACGCAAAGGAAACGTTGATTTTCTTTCTGAACTGTTTAAGCTTAAATATAATGTTAATTTTTTAAAAAGGAAAAACAAGAGCAATGCTTATCTTCTGTCATTAGACAAAAGAAAAAGAAAAAATTTTGATTTTTAAGGATTCATCTTAGTTTAATCAAGTCTATGCTTATTATATGAAGACCATCGAGTGTAATCTTGGGTTTGGATTTACGAAGAGTGTTAGTTGTTTGTCAGACCTCTTCAGGAGAAATAACTGGCGTTTTTAATGCTTAACAGAATCAATTTGATGGTTAACTGCAGGTCTTTGTGATCTGCTGCAGTCGGTGATGGAAAGCGCTAGGGAGTTTGGTAGAACCGCTCCGTTCTGGTCTCGTTCTTCCAGGTCCGAATGAGCAGCTCAAGTGCTCCTTCGGTTCTGGCTTCTACCAGGAGAACGTCTCAAGGGCCCTTAGATATTAACCCCATGAACTGTCCAGCAGAATTTAAGAGTGACGATGACCAAAGTGAAAGGTCTGCTCTTCATAGCAGGGCAGATCCTGATGAAAACATTCAGTGTATTCCGAGAGCAAATGCGTATTAGAAATATATGAATGGGTTCTGGGCGTGATTGGGTGACAGCCTTTACCACTGAGGTTTACATCTTGTTTCCTCTACAGAAAAACTCAAGTTGGCAAAGAAAAAAGCCCTTACAAATATGTTTATTTGAATTTATACGCGTAATTTACTTCATCTGGGAGACCCTGACTGTAAAGAACTGATGCAGTTTGAGCAGAACAATACCAGTAATAACAGGAAATAGTCAGCTGTACCTTTTCAGTTTGAGGTAAACGACACCGGTAATAACAGGAAATAGTTTTTTTTTTCTTTTCAGATGTCAGTAACTTGGAAATGGATCAAGTGAAAACACTTGTTCTGTCCTGTTAAAAATTGCGAAATGAGCACGACGTCCATGACCCCGTAGTTGTGTCCTCTCGCTGTCCAGACAAGTCCAGCGTGTCCCCCCAGTATATATGTGTAACTCCACTGAGTACTGCTAATTTTTTTTGTCTCTTTAATATATGACTAATTATTATACCTCTATTGTAATTATAAATCCCAGGGACCCTCAGGGCTTTGGGAATGGGCTTCAGGGGGGTCCGTGAAGGACAGGGTTGCTTTTAAAAGGACACTGATTTTCGAAAGTAAAATAAGAATTTTACTAAGCTGTTTCTCTCTGACAATAATTCTAAGTGAAGGTAAACAGTTTTCAGTGAAGTAAATTCTGTGCAATATTTTCTCCAAATTTATTTTTGAACATTTTAACAGGAAGCTCTTAGTTTTTTGGCTCTGACTTAGAAAAGGTTAAGAGTCTCGGTTTAATAACAGTTTTCGTCATTCACATTTCAAGTTTTGTACATGCAAAACTCTGTTCTTAAAATTTGATAGACATTTATATGTGTGCTAGTTAGTGTTACTGTATCGATGTAGCCTGTTTGCGTGTGCATCATTTGGGCAGAAGGGGTGAAGTTGCCGTTACCTGGGCCTCCACACTGGAGAGCTTCCTGGTCTGCTCCGCAGTCTGGCTCAGCAGGTTCGTGCCGAACTCAATCATGGCCGCTGTGTGGTTGTGCACAGCCGTCTGCTGAATATGGACCATCTCGTGCTTCATGTTCTCCTGAATGTAGTTCTCCAGCTGTAGCAAAACAGAAGGGGACAGAGCCGAATCAGCGAGGCGAGCTGGACCACAGCTGGGAAACTGGACACGGGATGGAGTTTAGTTTATTGATGTTCCGCAGAAGGTGTGTGGAACGCTGCCGAGTTTTAGTCGTATTTTATTCTCCTGCTGTAACATCCAGGGCTCCATTAACCTCGTTTTTCAGTGGGAACTGCAGTTGTGCTGAAGCCAAAGACGGCCGATGGCAGCGGCGGACAGACAACCTCTCAGAGGGACCACGAAAAGTTTGAGCTCCTAAAAATACCATTTTGGCTCTGGTGACTCAAGGCCGAGTTCAAGTGTGCTTTCGAAGGGCTCCGCCAACATGCAGACACATGGAGCCCTCTGCGTGTGTGTGCGCGCGCGTCTGTGCGCGAACTTGTCACAGCTCTGCTGCTGACAGCTTTTCTATACATGCAGCTTTTCAGCCATGAAGCCATAGGCAGACCACTGTTGTTTCTATCGTGTTTATATCATGTGTTGCAGTCATTTTTTTCTGGTTATTCTAGTCACACCAATGGAAACAATGTCCTTTCTTAAGGCATTGTGAGTTAACTTTAACTGGCACAGCTCTGCCAGCCGTATCGGGGCCATACATCTTCGACATGACCCAATCGCGCTGTAGACACAAGGTTTGTTTTCTGAAGATATAAATGACTCATGTTTGTGTAATCTGTTCTTAGGCTCAGATAAGAAGATAAAAAGTTACTCAGAAGTGCATAAAATAGGCGTATCCCTTTTTATGGGGCTATTTTTTATGTATGTCTACTATGGGAAGAAAAAAGGTGTGAAAAATTTGCTATGCAGTTCTAACAGGAAAACAATGTTCACTCTTGTAGCACAATGGGAGAGTTTCAAACACAGAAGAATTTAAAGTCGTCTACCAACTACAGGCATCTATAGACTGTAAAGTTGGAAAGTAAGGTTTTAAGTATTGTCTGGTGTGTTGTGAACATCTGAAAAAATTAAATTTAGAATAGACATTTGTTTTCATCACCTAATGGCACGGTTTAAATATTCCATCCCTATTATTGATATTATTTAGTAATTCATTTGACTTTTACCCAGAGGAATTCACAATGTTAAGCTGCTTAGAATGATTTAACAGTTTATATAGTTGGATCATTTTTTTACCTTAGCTATTCAGAGTAAGAACCTTACTTGGGGTACTAAAGGGGAATGGGATTCAAATCTGGGAACCTTCAGATTTGGAGGTGACAGACCTAACCACTCTGCTACCTGCTGCCCTGAAAAGTTCTTATGTAGTTCTGCTGTGATGTTGGCCTAACAGTGCAGACAGAGGTTCGAACCTAGGTCTTTTGAATGCAAGGCAGAAACCACATGTGGTATGGTAGCTGCTATAAGAACCCATCCTTGGTGATCATACTTGACATGTGGAGTACAGTATTTTATCAGTTCCTGATGACAATCAGTTATTATTATTATTATTATCATTATTATAGCACCGACTGGAACGAAATGTATTCAGTGAGGTAGCTTTGAAAAAGCTGGGGTGTTTATCTGACTCCAGTATTCTACAACTCTGGAGAATACTACAGTTACACATTTTAACTCTGAATAGCTGTGGGTTATTTGGAATAGTCAGTGCCAAAAACAACTGCTTTTAAATGTGTTATAAGTAAATGTCGATTGAAACAGTGCCAGTTGTTTTAAAGCTAATAGTTATGTTTAACTGCATACTTTTATTTCCAGTCAGCATATCTGAAATCATAATCTTAAAAAACAACGGTAAGTGTTATGCTGTAGTGGTTTTGGGAAGAAACAGGTAATTATGGGGAAGTGAAGGTGCTGAGGTCGGTATAATACTTTATTTTGTTCAGTCATGTTTCTTCTACGGAAGTGACATGTTTGTCAGGTTAGTATTTTTAGAATCTTTGTCCACCTCTTTGGTCCACGGCAATGAATGCCTCTTCCGACTTTTATACTACTTGGAAACCATGAAAACATTTGGCACTGTATCGATGCGCTGACATTTTTAGTGCCTCAGCCCTGAAATTCTTATGAGAGATGGAAGCCAGGGGAGTTGTTCTCAGACAGTACATACATTTCTTTTTCGAAATTGTTTGCTTTATAAGTTTGGCCTCTGAAGGTCTGGAGCAGGAAGTCCTAAAAGTCTTCTGCTGTTTGTCAGAGGTGGGGGGGAGGAGAGGACAGAAATGTCAGAGACCTGTGACATTTTCCCTTAGCCTTCTCCCCACTTCGGTTTCACAATTCCGTCTTTGGGCGCTGCGGTTCCGATCAGCCCACGGATGCGTGGCCCGTTCGTGTCATATGCTGAAGTCGGTGAGATCAGCCCTGAGCGAGCTGTCAAG